>NC_134704.1:39936754-40579254 GCF_043290135.1 Rhipicephalus microplus | reverse complement strand
CAATGAGAGCAGTTAGCTATATTCATTGGCTCCTGACTTGGCAATCAACTTGCAGCTCATGTAACCAAGGCGTGACGAAACCACTGCAGTGGCCGTGGTTCTTGGAGACACGTTTACCAGGTCACACTCGTTAGTCATTGTACGGACCGACAGCCCTGCCTGTGACACTTGTCGTGGAGAAACAATTGCTCGTCGGATGTGCATCTTCCGAAAACGCAGCTCAGAGTCGCAGCGTACTACGCCCAGAGAAACTCGTTATTCGTTAAAAAAACTTTATATCCAGACACAACATCAACAACGACAACAACAACAACAACAACAACAACAAAGAAGAAGAAGAAGAAGAAGAAGAAGAAGAAGAAGAAGAAGAAGAAGAAGAAGAAGAAGAAGAAGAAGAAGAAGAAGAAGAAGAAGAAGAAGAAGAAGAAGAAGAAGAAGAAGAAGAAGAAGAAGAAGAAGAAGAAGAAGAAGAACTATAGCCGCCTAAACTGTGCAGCTTATCATAGGTGGCCTAAAATTGTGAAGCACTAGTGAAATATGTTTCGCGCTTAAGACTCGGTCGGGCTCGGACTCGCCAAAATTTTTTTCTGAGCTGGGCTGACTCGGACTCACACTCACAAAAATTTTCTTCATTCGGATTTTGAGTCCGAATAAGTCGGAGTGAGTCGACTCACGAGTCCGTTATTCTAGAATTAGCTTTTTCGATGATGGTATCAATGCTCTTCAATACCAATATCTCACGTAGTCGGTGCTCCTCTTGACGCTTTCTAATTAGTACCTTCAAATACGAGTTTGAAGTGGCGGCGAATTTGCAAGGACATTTTTTTAAAGATGACAGCATTTGAAATAATCATCAAGAACTTTTCTTGGTGATTATTGGCGGGGGAGGTGAAGTGAGAGTTGTCGGGGGATGTGAGTACAAGGTGCCCTTTCCTGTGATTCACGGCTCTGATCAATAAATATTGAAATGGTGTACGATTGATAGTGCTTTCGAATACTTGTGAGTAGATGCGAGTATAAACATGAGTCCAGGTAAGGCTCACAGTAATGCCGAAGATGAGTATATAGGGCCATTTGTTGGCATACATAAGTGGAACTCCCTCAGACTCACTCAAGAAATATATATCTTGCGCTTTGGACTCACACACTCACTAAAATTTTCTTCTACTGGACTCACTTGGTCTCAAACTCACCAAAATGTAACTCGCATAAAAACTCTCTTAGACTCAGACTCACGTCTCGATTTGAGTCAGAATTAGTCCGAGTGAGTCGACTCATAGGTGAGTCCGCCGACCTATGAAGCTGACGCACCCCCTTCGTCAAGCTATTGCTTTTCTGTGTCTACTTTTTTTGTAAGTCTTTTCAGCTATGCATACGTCTTGCAAGTCTTTTCAAGCATTTCTGCATTGTTTTACGGCTCTTTACTTGACACACTGTCAAAATCTGGGGGGCGTTTTTATTAGCTTCGAGAGAGACAGAAAGAACTTTAAAAAAAAATTCCGCCATATCCACGAAGTGAATGATGATGAGTGGGCGAAGCTCCGGAGGTAAACCCGGTAAACCATGAATCCTCTGTACATTTTGCCCACTCGATTTTATTACATCGCTCCCCCTAGCGTACGTCGCCGCACTAAATCGAACGATTGCCTTCAACCAATGACACGCGCCATATGTGACATCATTCCTATTTTATAAGGTCTCGCGTCTTTCATCAACTACAAGTACCGCTTTCTAGTTTATAACATCTTGCATCTTTTCATCATCAGCTACAAGTACCACCATCTAGTAAACACTACAAGAACTAAACGAGAGGTGGCTACATACAGGAGACGGTACCGCCATCTAGTGAACACTGCAAGAACTAAACTAGAGGTGGCTACATACAGGGGACGGTACCGCCATCTAGTGAACACTGCAAGAACTAAACTAGAGGTGGCTACATACAGGCTACAGGGGACGCACAGCCCACGCCCTAAGGAGCTTCGCCCCTAATAAGGCTCCCTGGTTACCGCGAGTGGAGCCTGTCGTCCAGGGCTCCACTGGCTATTGCAGCTCATCGGGACTGGTCAAGAGTTTCCCATTGTTTTCCCAAGTCCAGTTCAAGTGTACTTGAAAAGAAAATTTGGTAGCTGAAAGAACAGTGCCAGCCAAATACTTCCACCCGCGGAGAGACAACGTAAGAGGACAACAAACTTTTCAGGCAGCAAAAATAATAATAACGATAGTTATTTTACGCCAACCGAGATCGAAGTAACTAGAATAATAAGAATGGGATGGAGCACGTTTGACAAGTACTCTCAAACCATGACTGGTAGATTGCCACTATCCCTCAAGAGAAAGGTATATAACAGCTGCATCTAGCCGGTATACTTAGCTACGGAGACGAAACCTGGATATACTTACAAAAAGGGTACAGCTGAAATTGAGGACGACGCAGCGAGCGATATGGAAAGGAAAATGGTAGGTGTAACCTTAAGGGACAAGAAGACAGCACAGTGAATTAGGAAACAAACCGGGCTTAAGATATAGTCGAAATCAAGAAGAAGAAATGGATATGGGCCGGGCATGTAGCGCATAGGCAGGGTAACCGCTGGTCATTAAGGGTAACTGACTGGATTTCCAGACAAGGCAAGCGTGTTAGGGGGAGACAGTAAGTTAGGTGGACAGATGAGATTAGGAAGTTTGCGGGTATAAAGTGGCAGCAGGATGCACAGGACCGAGTTGACTGGCAGAACACGGGAGAGGCATTTATCCTGCAGTGGACATAGTCATGCTGCTGCTGATGATAATGATCGTGACCTGAAACGACCGACAACATTGGCACTGCCACACGTTGCGACCTGTTTACAGAGTCAAATTACCTAATCCTGCGAGACATATCAAGGCGCTAAGATTCGAATCGGCGCGAAGAGGCCGAACGAATAAAAGAGATCGCCAAGGAAAGGGAACTCCAATCTCGCGCCAGAGATCACGCCTTCAGTCCGCGCCCGCAATTTTCCTTAATCATAAAAAGGTCACCGCCACGCCTCGAGGGGCGCCGATTTTCGCATCTCCTCTCTCATCTTATCGACGGCTCCGCTAGATGTACTACGCCCTCTCTCCCAAAACGCCCCACGAGGTCCATACACAAAATGTCCGCCAAGTAATCTGGAAGTATACACAAAATGTCCGCACACGCGCAAAGCGCTACCGACAGAATTCAGATTGCGTGGCGAGCTTCGACCGGGTCTTGTCTCAAGAGTAAAAACCGCTGTCCCTCTTTCGCTCACCTTACTGTCCCTTTCGAAATTACTTGCGCGACACCGGTACGTGGAATCGCAATCGCACGCGCTAAATAAACGATAATCGCGGTCTGTCGTCTGTTTGAACTGGCTACGTCGAAATTAAAGAGGACTTGTTTTTTCGACCACGTGCGGGACTCACTGGAGCAGGTGGAGAGAGAATCATAGAGAGAGAGAGAGAGATTTGAGGAGACTGAGAGTGCGGATGCCGACAACCAGGGATGGCGAAAAGAGAACTCGGCGACACACATTTCGAATCGGCGCAGCTCGGTGCCACGGCTGCGAGGAAATACGAAATGCCTCGCGCAGTTGGTTGCGATACGTACATGTGCCGAAACGCATGCGCAGGCAGCGGTAGACAGGCAGGCTCGCTCGTGTTTCGTCATTCAAGCGTCGAGTACATCTGAAACGGCGGTCGTAATGGGTTTTCTAACTACTCCGCCACGAGCAATCTGTCTTTCCTCCTCTTCTTATGTTATTTATTTTTAATTTTTTTCCTTTTGCTCGTTCCTGTCGGAAGAATGAAGTTACAAGAAACCATACGGTAGTGTGCGACTATAACGTTGCGGCCATACAAATTGGTTCCATAACGAGCCTATCATTAACGGTAATACCCGGCATATATATAATGTCTAACGAAGAGGGCATATTTGGACTCTTACTATATATGCGTAGACGTCGCTGTAAGAGAGGTACGTTTATTCGAAATGGAACTACTCGATGATAGCTACAGGCAATAATATCGGTGGTGGAAGAAAGCGAAACAAGGAAAACACATATAGACGGGTACCTGAAAGCAGCTAACAAAACTTAAAGCCGAACGATCCGTCGAGAGCAATATTACGATGAAGTTGGAAAACTGTAATGGACTAAGATGTACTATACACAGAAAGTGTAAATTTGTAGAAGGACGGATTTAGTGACAAGGACGGCAGAAAACTTATTTCATTGCATTTATGATAACACACATGAGAGCAAGGACGAGAGTTCTATGCTGGCTGTGGCGGTTGTATTCCTATGGTCAAGGAGTGAACTAAAGAAGTGGACAGGATGAACGGCTCGTTTTTACGATATACATAACATAACAAAACCAACAAGAAATGAAGCCTAGTAAGTTATAGGTAACGTTATTTGTAATATTTTGACTACATTGCAGTAATTATGGGGTAAATGTAAAGAAATTACATTGAACCTAGTGTGTTGGGTTTAGGACAATTAGGTGACGTCGGGTGGTCAGAATTAGCAATATATCCACAATTACAGCATGCTTCATAAATGCATTGTGATGCGGTAGATGAAATTTGTTAATTAAAACAAAAGACTAATTCTATTTAATACTGCTTCCTTTAGACCTTATAACTAGGTATTGTGACAACAGCCTTGCTTCTTTTTCACTAACTTGAGAGGAAGTTACTTGCCATAACTGCGACATCATACTGAGGTTTGCCGTAGTGGAGTGCTTCTGAAGTTTTGACCATCTGGTGTTCTTTAGCGTGCATTGTACAATACGATTGTTTGCGGCATGTCACCTCCATCTAAATTCGACCGCCGTGGATAGCAGCGATCTCGCGACTAACTGGTTAGCCGCCGGTAACCATGACCACGACACCACCGTGGCGAATCTCGTTGCTTTGTTAAGGTAGCATACCACCCATTAATTCTAGACTGGTTGACATCTCTGCCTTTGCTTACCCTCCTGTTCCTTCCGTCCTTCGTTCGCTTCTTTCTAGTTTAGCAAAGTTAGCGTCGTTATTGTTGTAATTTTATGGCACGGGAGATCACGTCAGCTAGTTCGCGAACGGGTCTCTACTTTCAAAGAGACCACATTCAGTCGCTATATATGTGCCAGATAGCCACGGCAGCAGCGCGTCGTCTTCGTTTGCCCGCGCATTACCAGGAACCAAGGACCTTTGTACACCGATAAAAGGCACCCTATTCGGCCGGTTCGAGTCGACCATGTAATGTAGGCGTACAAAAACATTAGTTCAAGTGGCAGCGGGCAGTCTTCCGTCAACGCTCGCGTCCTGAACACCTGTAGGATGACCAGATCTCCTCCACAGTGTCGGCAGAACCCTTTTTTTCAGGAGCATGCATCTATAGGACAGGGGTGAAGGGAGTTTTGGGGGAAGTGGAGCGAGTTGAGGGAGAGGCGGATATCCAGAAGAGCCAGCCCTTCTCACACGCTGACTTGCCATGATGGACATCGTTAGTCAAAGTGTGTAACGTCACGAGTTCGCTCGCAATCCTGACGGGCGTTTCACGCCAATATACGGAACCTGAGTGTGCTAATCAATCTGTGTAGAGTCGGAAAGAAATTCGGAAGTACACGGCATTTCCGCCTCAAAGGCGAGCCTGCAACAACGGTCGTGCACTCCCGACTGACGTCATGGGCCAGGTAGCCGCTGACTGTGTTTCTGAAAACACACACATATATATATATATATATATATATATTTAGGTGACTTCCGATGGCTTCAGGTAGACGACTTGCCAAGTCACACGCACGTCCACGTCATTCGCTTAACGAACCTTCAACTCCTAATGTGTTTAGTGTTTAGATTAGCCAAGAAAAAAAATACAGTTCGAGCGGGAACTGGTCAGCACGAAGCTCACACAGCAGGCGCTTCGCGGTTGTATGGACGAAGCCTACATTTTTTCTTAGGTTGTAGTCGGCTATGAAACGGAATAGAATTGAAAAAAAAAACGTTATTCAGCTCCACCAGAACGTGAACTAGCACATAGCGGATTACATGCTATGTACCATAGTCCCATGCACCATAGCCCCATGTCGGGAATACGGTGCATAGAAAAATAACATCCATTCTTCTAAAAAACTTAACCCCCCCCCCCCTTCTTTGCCCCCGCCACCGCAGACCGGACGGCCATGCATGTCCCGCAGTTGCATCCTGAGTGTCAACGGTCAACGATGTCTTGTCACTACATAACCTCTAACGACAGAGCGGCCTTCGGCCGGCGCCAAGCTAGCCGAACGTCTGTCTATCATGCATCCCGTTGTGGATCATTGCACAACCACAGCTCGAATCGATGGAACGTTCCCTTCCTCTAAACGACAAAGAGAACCACACTTGGCCCCAAGGGGTTCTAGCAGTGCAGTCTGTCCAGCGTATGACTCGCTTAGGCGAGTGAGAGGGCTCATACTATATGTGCGATTCAAAGCACTGTTCATTCCGTGGCTCGCCTCTGGCATGCAATAACCTAACTAGCAGCACTCGCAGCCAATCAACAATAGCTGGGACAGCCGTCCTTGGCTTCGCAAATAAGGTCGGCTGGGCTAAGCCACCGCTGCGTTGCTTAGAGCGTAGGCCGAACTCGTATGCACAGAGGGGGGCCAGGATTGATTCTGATTACTATACCGAACAGTCTCTTATTCCGTTCTTTTTTTTTTTTTCGAGTTTGGCCACGCGTAACGGAAAGGGGCGGCTTCCGCAACTGTGAAGGCTTGGAGTCACTGATTAGGAGCAAATCACAGGGATTAGCGTTAGCGATTTGCGGTTAAGTGGAAACGCCGAGGGCGAAGTGTTTATGGTTTGGCGCTGACAGCACGCTGACGCGTACGTATAACTGTTTTTGCGGAATGAACGCGTGCTTTTTTACGCAACGCTCAGGGAATGTGCCTCACGTTACCGCACCACCGGTTGCTCAAGAAAGCTGCAGCGCTCTGCTGTTGCTGCCTTTAAAGGGAGATCGCTGGTTTGGTTTCAGGACACGGTGAATGGAGTACGTGAACGGAACACGTAAAAGCTTTGGGCACACTTTAAACAACGTCACATGATCAACATTTTACAGGAAACTTTTCTACCTGTCACTTTGGCTTGCTTCGACGTGAACCCTCCCGTATTAATCCCGACTTCCTAATGAAAAGAAAGCAGAGTATACATAGCTTTGCATATCGATCCTGGCATGCAGTTCTTGTTTTCTTATTTGACTGAGTAGGCCTATGCAAGGATAGATCACGAAAACATGCTAAGGTCATGCGATAACTTGGGCTTGTCTTTCCTGTGCCCATTTATGCTTTATTCTGATATAATTGGGGGTATTATTTGTGAACAAGTTTAAATGTGCTAAAGAGAATATAAAAAATAATCGTGTAGCGACAAAAAAAAAAAAGCTCCAAAGGGCTGACTGCCTCCATTGGAACGTCAAGGCAGACTGACTGTCATAGAGCGATTCGGAAAAAACTACACAAGCAAAATGAGTAGCTGCCTCGTACAGTTGTGAGCAACAAGATATGGAACAGTGAAATTAGCTTCCAAAGGTCCTAAACACAGATTGCAAGGGCAGGAGTGCTCGTGACACCAATTTCCAAGCGCAAAAGTATCACTGCCAGTTCTGCACATTCCATTCATATAAGGGCATTAAAAGTTATCGCTGAATAAACATTAATTCGGTGTTCCAGCTCATACTGCTCAAGATAGTGCATTGATCAGCATCATAGGTGTGTGCAAGGGTTCTTTATAGTAGCGTAGCCAGAAATTTTTTATCAAGGGGCGGGGGGGGGGGGTTTCAAGAATATTTTATGTATGCTCGTGAGTGCCTTTGAATGTGCGCGTGTATATATACGCAAGCAAGATTGAAACACTTCAAAGTATCTGACCCCCCCCCCCCCCCCTGCCAGCTACGCTCACGGTTCTTCATTAGGAAGGGTTGGAAAAGCAGAAATGAAAAGGGGGCACTGTGGTGCCCCCCCCCCCCCCCCCCCACACACACACACTCTTCCCATCCCCGTCCCGCCGAGACCCTTAGGATTAGAATGCAGTGTAAAGAAGAATCGGGGGAGGGGGGATAGGTCAGCCCTACCTCCTCTGCCTTCATGTGCGCACATGCAAGATCTGGCTGCATGGAAGCGCGCGTAAACGGAAGTATACGGGTACATGCGCATTATCACCGTGCACAGCTCCAATTTGCTTAACACCAAGGCGCGTCGTAACGCCGTGTATCAACCTTGGCAAGTTGCCTTGTAGGGCAACTCTCCGATCGCAATCCTGGCAGCAGCCGAACTCAGAGAGCGGTTCGGCTTCGGCGAGTCTCTGCCACCCGCACAGTCGTATGCACCGCCTTTCCACTACGTTCTACCGAGCAGCGACGCACATAACGTTAACGCGCTCTCTCACGGAGCTCATAAGAGAAACAGCGGCCATGTCGCGCGAAAGCGGTGCAAGGTCGTTGGCGAGCACAAACTGCGACAAGCCGGCAGGGCGCGTGTCCTTGGCTCGCATGGCTGCGAGCCTGGCCTGCGCGACAAGTTCTTTGGTGGTCACCCTCCCTGCCATATCCCAGGGACATCGACTTCGCGACCCAATCAAACAAAACGGGGTTTGTCTCTCTCTCTCTCCGATCCCCTCCTTACTTAACACCTCCGCGTTAATTGACTCAGTCGGCCCCGTCTTTCCTTCCCCTTCTGGATACAGGGCAGGTCTCGTGTGAGCCGAAGGAGCCCCGGCGCATTCCTGGCGCCGCGGTGTCCTCCATTAGTCGTGGAGCATCGTTTTCGGCATTCCTTCTTCGCTTCGTTTGTCGTCGCCGCTGGGCTTGCCGGGCGCGTGCCTTCCGGTATGGTATACGTAGTCGCGCCCCACTCAGTGTTGCGCAACGAGGCAGAGACGGCCAGAACATTCGCACTTTGCTCCGTGTTTCACTGCGGTGGAACCATGGATATACCAAACAGGTACACAACTGACGTAGATAATTATACCTCACAGGTATACAACTGAATTAGCAGTTCGTAAACCCACTCACGCAAGTTCTTCGTCACAGCTGGCTTTGACCAAAGACATTTGTCGGAGAAAATAAGTTTTAAATGTCTATCTATAATGCGTCATTGGAGAAGCTAGGCGACGAAGGCTATTTTGAACGTTTTTGAAAACATCCGAGATGGAGAGGCTAGTGCATCAATCTGTGCAATTAGTATTGGTAGTATACTGTATTCTTATTGATGAATAGTGATCGATTGTGAACGACTGGGTACTAGTTCTTCTCCACTCTTTCTTTACTTTCATCTCTTTTAGCTTCAATATCCGCTTTCTCGAACTACAGTGCGGTACATCGGGCTTATCTTTCTGATTATTATACTTGTTTTCGTATTGATGAATAGTGATCGATTGTGAACGACTGTGCGCTAGTTCTTCTCCACTCTTTCTTTACTTTCATCTCTTTTAGTTTCAACATCCGCTTTCTCGAACTACAGTGTGGTACATCGGGCTTATCTTTCTAAATAATATACTTGTTTTTCACTTCTACACAGTTTTTTTTCTCACTCATTATCGTTCGGGCCGTGTACGCCTCCTCCCGTCACACCTTATTACTTATTTGAACACAATGTCATATTGTGTATTATTGCTCAACAAAATATTTCCAGTGATTCTTTATTACGCCTGGTTTCACAAAATCGCGAATTCGTGATTGAAATCCACACAACTTAATACGCAGAGAACGAAAGGGTCGCTCCAGAATGGCATTCGGTCCTAAGACGATGAATAATTCTGCTATAGACTGCATCGAAAACGTGGCCGCAGTGGATGGCGTCATAGGTCTCGTACGTGCAACAGAAACTGTTTGTGCACGAGGGAACAGAACTGATGTAACTGGTTGCACAAGTGGCACGCATTTATGCATGGCATAAGGCTATAACCTTGACTCAAGTGCAACTTGTGGGTATCATTCCATCCCATCTCGCAATCGTACCCGCTCTCTGTGTTCGTAGTGAGTTAGCAGCTGTCAGAGGAGATGAGCGCAAACAGGCGAAACACTATCTTGGTGCATGCCTAAGTCTCCTCACACCCTTTCTGTGACCTATGCGTCGAAAGCGATGATGTCATAGCAAGCAAAGAAAACACAGAACTTTAGCGACGAGTCGCGCTTGTATGGCAAGGTTTGAGTTTGAGGAGTGCCATTTTCTTGAAAAATTGTGCCTACTATAGCTGTGCGGCCTCTTTAAAATGCACTGGTGAGCTTTGCACATACACAGAAATAAAGAAAGAGGAAGAGAGGTAGAAATCAACCGCGTGGAATGTGGTGTCAGCCGTCCTCTGGACTATATATATATACTTTGACAGTGCCCAGTAGCTTTCACTGATTGTGACAAGGAAATAGACTGCTGGCCAAGAGTCCGTCACAATGAAGCTCTCTCAGATCAAGCACAGGCCGTTGAGAAGGCCCTCGATACAGTGGTAAGGTACTCACGACGTGGGAGCCAACTGCTTCAAACTAAGGATGCACCCCTGTTATAAGTACAGCATGCACCCCTGTTATAAGTACAACTCTGCCCCACCGCGGTGGTGTAGTGGCTAAGGTACTCGGCTGCTGACCCGCAGGTCGCGGGATCGAGTCGCGGTTGCGGCGGCTGCATTTCCGATGGAAGCGGAAATGTTGTAGGCCCGTGTGCTCAGATTTGGGTGCACGTTAAAGAACCCCAGGTAGTCGAAATTTCCGGAGCCCTCCACTACGGCGTCTCTCGTCATCATATGGTGGTTTTTGGGACGTAAAACCCCACATATCTATCAAATAAATACAACTCTGATTGCGTCACGCGTGATACTTTCTCAGCGCAATTTGCGGACGTGATCCACGCACGAAAGTGACGCAAGCATGAACATCTTATTTTCACGTTACTAGAGCAAGGCGCGTAGGTTATATGGTTACGTAGATGTAAACATTTACACCAATACGTGTTTTCATGAAATGCGGTTTTAGCGAATGACTTCCTAATCGGACAGAACTTTCGTGAAGTTCAGTGGTCGTTATCGGGGGTCTATGTCACACCTCAGTAGCGCGAGAGAAAAGAAACCAAATAATGTACTCAATGTGCAATGCAAATTGTGTACATAATCTTTATAAATTTCATAATTTCTTAAAAAACTCTTGCTCGTTCCTGTTCATAAGTTTCACAGAAGGTTTCAAAGGCATTCCGACTGTTGCAATAAATCAACAAGGAACAGTTATCCCGTCAAACGTCAACACTGGCGAAATGCGTGGACATTAACGTTATGGTATTGATAATGTTGTCCTCAGCTTAGACTGTAGATAAAGCTGAGACAATAGCATCGCGACGAAGGAGAGTTGTCTTACAAGTGCTACGCGGGAATGCTATCTCTGAAAGTGCGAACTTCGCGAAAGGTGGGCAACCGCACAGACACACCTTGTAGGTGGAGGCAGCTTCCGATAATAACTCGCAGAAGTAGCAAAGTGGATCTATATACAAAGGTGTATGATGTGACGCCTTCAAGTAACATTAGCGAAACCATGAGTTTCAAATTGGGCGAGAAATTATGAATTATGGGCTTTACGACGAACGTTGTACCCCCGCAAGTTAAAAAAAAAACACACATGAGAAATACATGGGCAAGGGGGCCTTCACTTTAAGAATGAATGAACCCAGCCGCGATCTTTTCGAACAACATTGGCAACATCAGTTTACACGAACCCAAAATAGTAATCTTGCCTACATACATAAAACTAGTAGAGTCATAAAATAGCTCTAATTAGTAACTATATAAAACAAATCCTTAGATGGTCTCATGCACCCATATAAATGACAAGTATTTACGGTAACTGCG
Source organism: Rhipicephalus microplus (assembly GCF_043290135.1). Classification (NCBI taxonomy): domain Eukaryota; kingdom Metazoa; phylum Arthropoda; class Arachnida; order Ixodida; family Ixodidae; genus Rhipicephalus; species Rhipicephalus microplus. The sequence continues at coordinate 40,567,400 of NC_134704.1, read as the reverse complement.
CCGCAATACAATAATGTTTTGCAAAAAAGCATTATTGTGTTGCAGTGAAGCGTACGAAGACTAAGAAAAAAAACAGTGGCATAGCAATGGTGCCTAAAACGTATTATTGCTGCATTGAGCCTGAACTTGACCAATACTAAATATATAACTGCTCGTCGACATCAATCACTAATAATCTTGCTAATTTATTTTTTGCTCTTGGGGAGATAAATAGTCTAGCAGACACTAATCTGCGAATTTGTGCTCGAGTTTAATACCTTTTTAAAAATTATCTATACAGTTTTTCATTTCTGTAGACCATGTAAATTAGTACACTGCGCTCTTGATAGCAGGGTGACGACTTTCTTGTAAAATAAACAAAAACAGTGACGAATTAACTGCTTTATTCTGGAACTTACAGCAGGGTACAAATGTCTGCGTAACGATCAGCCAATTTCGAGACCTCGCATTTGGCAAGCTTTTCTGAGCCAATGACCACATATTTGAGCGACAGTGAACCACGACTTGGTCTATTTTGTTCAATGCACTAAATTTGCACCGCAATTGTGATTTGTAATTTCTTACCCTAATCCCTAAGCGCGTGTATGGGTCCCAGAACTGCTTATATAATGATACTAATAATATCCAGTGTTCTACGTGCCAGAACCACGGCATGATTATGAGGTCCGCCATAATGGAGGGCTCAGAAAGTTTCAACCATCCGGTGTTATTTAACATGAATCTATATATAAGTAGACGGTCGTAGGCTGTCCCAGGTTCAGCCACGGCCGTGATCGAACCCGTGACCTTCTGTACAGGAGCCGATCATCTTAACAATTGCGCCACCAATGCGAACATAAAAAAAAAAAACATATCTAGCCTTTTCCCATCGAAGAGCTACAATAGTGCTAAGTCACTTTTGCACTTGCCAACGCAATGCGGCGACTGGATGACGGCCTCTTTCTGTGCAGGTGCTATTACAGCAACGTCCGCATCCCTCGATAGCCCACAAGGCAGTGAAAGCCCTCTCGTGTTTCCCGAGAAAGACCGGCTTGTGTGAACGCCTCTGACATGCGGTGGAGTTCTACACGCTGCAGTGAAATTATTGACACTCCCTCTTTTTTTTTTCGTTTCCCTCTCTTCCCTCTTTCTCATCTTTCTTGTCCCCTTCTCTAATCCCCCAGTGTAGGGCAGCCAACCGGATGTCTTTCTGGTTGACCTCCCTGCCTTCTCGCTTTTGTTGCTTCCTTCCTCTACACAGCTTGTGAGATTTAACGCCCTAATTAAAACCAAGAAAAGTTTTTCTCAGGGCTCGTTATATGCAACCACTAATAGTTATTAAGCGTAACCACTACTAGCCCTTTATGGCGTCGTCGATTATAGTAAAATGACGCAAAACAACTGTATAACATTCAAATTTAGACAGTTACAAAAGCGTGTAAAGGACGTACAAAAGCAACAGAGGAGGTGATGTCAAGAACATAACAAAATAACGCAAACAAGCTTAATGTGAACGAAAACAAACAAAGAAGGCGGACTAGTTAGCGTGATTCAGAGTCAATGAAGAAGCTATGCTGCTGAACTGTAGTTGGCATTACTCTCACGGAAGGTGTAAAGCTACCTTTATATAAGCAGGATAAAAAAAAAAAAGAAACCTAGATGTATAGTTCTGGAGCGTGTATTGGTTGCTTATTGAAAACAAGAATTTCCTTCTGCAAGTCATCCGAATCTTCTGCGTGAACTGCTTCGAGCACACGAATCATAGCAGCGTCGGTAAATGTGACAGGAAAACAAAGTAACAACCATACACAACACGAGGTACGACATATGAAGAAGAAAACAAGCAAGAATTGTAATGCACGACAATTGGCGACAATCTCCCTTTATCGAGCGGTTGTTAACCCCGGCCTAGCCAGAGAAAGAAGCGAGGGGGTCCCGATCTTCTCCCTCAAATTTTTCACTTCGCATACATGAATGCTCCCATGCAAGCCTCCCACCAGACTTCACGACCGCTTGTGAAAGAACTGTGCGAGACCGTGCTGCGTAGCCTCGAGCTGACTATTCATGCTTCTATTTCCTACTCCTCCTCTTTTATATCTCTTTCCGTTCTATTATTCTCCTTTTCCCCCACCCCAAGTGTAGGGTAGCCAACCGAGCCAAGCTTGGTTAACCTCCCTGCCTTTCCTCTCTATTTATCTCTCTCTCTCCCATCACCACACATCCCTCTCCCGCTAAATATTTTTCGCCGTGCCCACGGTTGTGAGCTATATATGGAATAAGCAGAACGCGCTCACTGATTTGCAAGAATTTGGATGAACTATTGTCACAAATCACAAGGTTATTACGTCAGGACAAATACCTTAACCGTTGAACAAATAAACATATATTTTGTGTAAATCATCAGCATCTCAGTTCTCAACATCGTACGCGTCTAAGCTGACTCCTTTATTCAGAAGAAGCGCTGGTAAGACAGACAGACAGAGAGAGAGCGAGATAACGATATGATATGCTGAGGGGGAGAAAGTTAACTTGAAGATAAACATTCTGCTTACTAGCATGCACTGGTTAATAGAATAAATACATACAAAATATGAAGAAAAAGAAAGATTTAAAAAGCACCCCCCCCACCCTCTCCTTCGCGTACACACGCCCAAGCACGTGTAATTGAAAATAGACATTCAGATAGGTGGCTTTTATGTACAGAGACTGCGCAGATTGGCTTCAAGTGTAATTAGCGACGCGCTCGAATATCGACCCAATAAAACACTGCTGTATATTCTAGCGATCCATGAAATGAATCGCTATAGAAGATACAGAAGCGTTTTACTCAATGAAATGAGAATAATAACCGCTAAATTTGGTTCTGCTTGCTTGTTTCTTATTTCTAAGCTACCTCCATCTGATTACCTTGCACCTGCAAGGTAGCCAGTTGGAGGCATGCATCCATGCAGTGAAACTCTCTTTTTATCCAATCTCCGTGGATCCCAGGCCCGGGGATGGTGTTCAAAAAGTGTTAACAGCAATTTCTCCGTCAGAACTAGCTCGTGGCATAATTCGCTGATGTTACGGCGTAACTGTGGCTGAAATGGCGCACGCGGAGAAGGGACAAACGACGGCGCGGGCGACAAATACGCTCCGTAATTCTCTTCCTAGGCATTGAAGGCTTCTTCCTTCCGTAATTCTTCCGTAATTCTCTTCCTAGGCACAGTTGCGACTAAGACCGGTCATGTCTGCGATTTGCGACCAGAAAAGCTACACGAGGCGACCGATGTTCACACCTACGTGCGACTTAGTACGCCTCGCCGCACAGAATTCACGTCTGCCCACGTATGGCTCGCATTGTCAATGCCCTGTAAGATTACCTGACGTCCTGTTCCAGCGCATCTGATTGGTTCAGACATTTGCGACTGCAGATGCGCGACTGAAAAATCGAGCAGCGAGCGACTGAGACAAAGCAGTCGCTTTGCGACCAATGAGGACATTTGCGGCCGGTTACTTTGTGACTAACTGGGTCGCGCGACAACTTGTAGCTGTGAACGAGCCTCCACATCTGCCGAGCAAGAGAGATCAACAACGCGTTTACAATAAACTTCAAGCTTGAAACAAACTCACAGTGCGTTCGACAAGTTGATTCACAAGACTGCGACGAAGTTCCTCCATATTCTCTGTCTGACCACTCGGGTGCCTCTCTACAGGCGTCGTCCACCTGTGACAGCCCGAGCCTCGAAGCGCGCAAACTTATCAGTCTTATCAGCTGAGTTGTACGTGCGAGCTCTTGAGGAATGCATTTTTTTTTCGTGGTATCTTAATCCTCCGGGCGCCCCTCACATGGACTGGACGTTATTCTTAGCTTGATATTTTCGTATTTTTTATTTTCAAAGCTCAAACAATCACAACGCGGCAAGCATGCGGTAAAGGGTAGCTTGCTTACACCATTATGTAGCTGATACGCCAGCTGTCGACAGATGGAGTGCGCATGTGTAAGCTTCTTATCTTGACGCCAAGCACCTCACGCTTGGCAAACAGGGCCAGCGTCTGAGCCGGGCAGTCCTGTCGCACCAGTGCTTACCCGGAAAGACAAACTGTTTTTATTGGTTCGCATCAGGGTTGCCAGAGCGGCTTTCGCTTTCCAATCTGCATTAGGTCGATCATGTAGGCTCACTATCCTGCATGCATTTGGAGCCCCACATTCGGCAGGGTAGATGGAACAAGGGTATGCTGTTGTTTTGAGTGAATATGCACAAACAAATTCAGTTTAACATAAGCAAAGTATGCTCTATAAAACATCAAGCTTTTGCTACACAACAACGACTTTTTTCTACTAGGTGTAGCAGAGCGATAAGTTGAGATAGTTAGGGGTAGTTGATGATTTCATGTTGCGTGCCACCTGTCCTGTAGTCCTTGTCTCATCCTCGTCTCGCCATTCGCATTGCGACAAGAAATCATGATCCTACCAGATGTTGATAAAATATTCTTGTGGCGGCTTGCCACTCTGACATTCTCGAAAGCTTTTCCCGGCTTAACTGTCTGTCGTTTTCACTATATGTCAGACAAATAAGCGAACGGCCTGATCGATTTCTTTTCTTTCGTTCTTCTTCCGTAGTAACTCATTGTAAAGATATTAGCCAAACAGATGGATACACGATGTGCAACAGCATTTGTGTAAGCAGAGGTAAGATACCAGACAGGCTGTCTTTCCCATCTCAGACTACTTATCCAACTTTTTATTCCTTGGTACCCAGTTGTCATTTGTTCCCTCCTCAGACACATCTCGAGGACGCCCTACATGTAACAAATAATCTTTGAAGATGGCGCCCAGATATGCGCTGTTAAGATGACTTAGTGCTCGTTTGGAGAACGCCTTAGTATGGCTTCACTTGAATATCCCACGGGAGGCATATCGACAGCATTCTTCGCGTCTGGCGGTGAAATTCTAATAATAATAGTGATAATTGGTTTTGACGTTTAACATCTCAATACTACCACATAATTGAAAGGAACACCTTAGTGGTGGGCATCGGAAATTTCGACCGCCTGGGGCCCTTTAATGTGCACATAAATCTAAGCACACGGGCCTCAAACATTTCTGCCTCAAATCGAAAATGCCACCGCCGCGGTCGGGATTCGATCCCGCTACCTGCGGCTTAGCATGGTGGTGAAATTCCGGGCCGTAACCAGGGTCGGTGATCGAGAAGCGGGACTGCAGCGTGCGCTTAAAATGTTTCTTTCGACAGTTGAAGAAATCTTGAGCATCTGAGCTCTACGCTTTTCAAGCTAGAGTTTATAATCGCGCACAAGAGTATCGTCGAAGCGGGGGGCAAGTTTCATCGCAGCCACCCCCCTCCCACCCACCCTTTCATTTTTTTGTCAGAACAAAAACGAGTTTTCTAGAGGATGCGAAAATGTGGCACGACCTAGTCAGGTGATTACTAAGCCTTTAGTCGTGTACCACAAGGCAATTTGTAACAATCTTCCCTTGAATAAATCAAACAATATCATATCATATAATATCATATCAAAATGGCAAGATCACGTGCTTCTCACAAAGGCCTGGCATTGGTCCCCAGTCTGAGATAAAGGTTGGAAGTACCGAGTTTTTAAAATGCTACATCAATAGAGGCGGAAATGTTGTAGGCCCGTGTGCTAAGGTTTGGGTGCACGTTAAAGAACCCCAGGTGGTCTGAATTTCCGGAGCCCTCCACTACGGCATCTCTCATAATCATATGGTGGTTTTGAGACGTTAAACCTCACGTATCAATCAATCAATCAATCAATCAATCGATCGATCGATCAATCAATCAAAATGCAATATCAAGCTTCTTCCTTGTTCGCAATTATTGTAAAAAAATTCCTAATTATCAATGGGGTTGAAAAGCAAATTCTTCTCTTTTCAACATCCTTGGTAGCGATAACTCTGCGTATATATATATATATATATATATATATATATATATATATATATATATATATATATATATATATATATATATATATATATATATATATATATATATATATATATATGGACGGGCCCCTGCCTCCCCCTTCTTTGCGCACACCTATGCTAAAGTGCTAAAGCTCCTCCCTTTTTAGGAGATCTAGCTTTTGCGCTCTTGCTGCTGCGGCGAGCTGGTTCTCGGTACGCCAGAGCGTGAGTTGGCGTTCACAATCCGGTAGTCACGTGGCGCCCCCTAGCTCATGGTAAGAGAAACCAGACGCACGCCTTCTCGCGCTCAGCCGCGCGAAACGCCGCCGCCGGGCCGCTTCCTCGATGCGGGCCGAACCATCAATGTATGCGCGCACGGAGGCGTTGAGGGCGCCTGCCGCGCCTGTCTTGAAGGATGAATGAGGCCCTATTCTGCACGTAATCAGGCAGTCTCATTGTTTGGGATTTCACTTGTATTCCCAACTTCCTATAAGTGATCTCAAAGGGGGCGTGTATAGGAGCACTTAGGTATATGACGTTCAATGTGGTGGTGGTAGTGGTTAGAATGAAGAGGAAAAAGGCACCTAATTTCTGTCTGCCTTCAGGCGACACGGCGCAGTGCCTTATAGGGGTGGGGGGAAGGAGGGATAAAAAGAATAGAAGGAAAATAGACGAAGAAGTAGACAGGCAAGCGACGGAAAAAAAGAAGGAGATAGGAAAGTGGGGATCCGGTCGAAGCAGTCCAAGGGCGGGGTGCCACAATGCGAGAGCTGCACGGCATCAGGAGGCCGTGGAGGGCGAACCAGTCGGCGAGAGCTACGCTGGCGTCGGAGATCGCGAGGGCACAACCGTCCAGCTTGAAGTCCTGAGAGCGTCCGAGGAAGTAAACTAAAGCCCTCCGACTCAGACTGAGTGTCCGGTGCCCACATAGTGAAAGGCTTCTTTTTTCCTCAGTTGCAGAGGCGAAGCCAGAAATATTTTCCGAAGGAGGGGCGGAAGGATGTTAAATCAACTTTTATGTAAGTTTGTGCGTGTGTTTGTTGTGTGCGTGTGCACATGAGAAGCAAATATTTCCTGGTAAGTGTGTGTGTGGGGGGGGGGGTCATGAACCTCCCTCTCTCCCTTTAGAGGTGTCTCTTCAATGACATCTTGCGTATCCCCGCTTATTACAATGTAAGCTTCTCTCGCGGAGTCTCCATTCGCCAGTACATTTTTTTTTATTGCGAGCTAAATATGCTCACCGTAATATATATCTGTACTATGGCGAAACTTACTGTTCCGGAAAGTAACCCTCTTCCGAAAAGGCTTGGCTTCTCACGCGTGGTATCAACTTTAAACATGATAAGACAATAACACGCAGTGAGGTGACTAAACACGCGGCACGTGAAGTGGTAATTCCAACAAGTTGCATTCGCACGAAACGCACGTACATGCAAATGGATCGAGTACAAGTGCCTTCATTACACAATTGTATCGAGTTTATTCGCACAATGTTCCACAGGCGACTAATTGAAGCCTCCATAATATCCGTCACTGCCGCTAGTGCGAATAGACCTACTGCAAAGATTAACTCAACGGCATCTCGCGATATAGTCTGTCGGTCAGCTTTTTCTGCTTGGGCGTTGTTCCAAGTGTGAAACCCTAAAAAAGGATCCAGTATTTTCTTTCCCATCGAAGCACTGACATATACTTTCGCGCTGTTGAGAAAGTCCCACAAAAGGAAGTAACGAGTAAAGCAAGAGAAGATTCGCCGGAGAGGTGAACGGACTTCGATCAACGCGAAGAACGCAGAGTAATACGTCAGCGTATAAAAGCGGCTACGCGACGACAGCTTCTCCTGCGTGCAGCAGTGCGTAGAGGAAAGCCAATCTCGCGAACGAGTTCGAAGCTCGGGTCGCTGAACTGCCTTTCACGGTGCGGCCACCGATGAAGGGCTCAGCGTCGGCGTCGCTATGCGCTCTCGTGCTTCGCTTGTTATGCATACAGGGAATGGTCCCGTTATCTACGCAGCGCCGGTGCCGGAAAACGCCGGCCTCAGGTGATAAGGTCAACGCGAGCCGTACGATACGCTTCGCTCACAAAGTACCCACGTCTTCAATGTGGGAAAATTAGCATTACAATAATAACCGTTTTTCAAGTTTCACCAGATAAACAAATGCATAGATTTCGTTTCAGTCATACAAGATTAGTCATTACGGATGCGCGATCAGCGCTTTCGCCTCTGAGCTAGGCTGCATAGTTTGGGCTGGTAAAACCGGTACGCTTTGCACGAACCAGCCAAGGCGAGCTTGCTAAGCTCTGTAGTTGCTTGCAATAACTAATGGAAGTTAAAGCAACGTCCTTCTCTCATACGTTAATCTTGCGTTTGCAATCGCCCTTAGATCTTGACCGTACATGTTAGCTTGTGGCGATGATGCACATGTAGAAATCGCGCCTCACTTGATGCGAGCGCGCTGACAGAACGCCCATTCATACCTCTACTCAGATAAATGTAAGCTTTGTAATCAGCGGGCGGACCTCGAACACGTTACTTGGGCTTGGTCTGGCCTCGTGAAGGGGTCAGATACGAAATATCTGAACGCACAGCAGTGGGAGACCACCCTGCTTAGCTCGAGCATCCCGGCTAGAAGTGATCAAGCGAACCGAAGATGCCGCTATGGCCCAAGGACTCCCAGCTTCCATCTAAGGGAAGGGATATAGCTCTTCTTACACTTGCCGTTTCGATTAAAGTTGTTTCTCTCTCTCTCTCTCTCTCTCGTGAGAGGCTCAATGAAGGTACATGAACACACACCTGGATCTTGGTGGTCGATGTGCCGGCCGGCAGCACTTGGACGTAGCCTCTGTGAACCAAGGTCATGGTGAACCTGCGTCGCAGAGAGAAAGCATGAGATGGACGAACTAAGCGTAAAGCGAATATGAATTTTTTTCGTAAGTCTTTATTATCAGTGTTCGTAGCATGCGACAGCTTCTTTTCGCTGAATGTTTACCGACTTTTTATGTAAGTACAAAACGAAACATCTTTAGGGGCACGAGCCGCACAACGGAACTAGTCGTACGTTGCACCTTCACATGAAAAGCTTAGCAAAAGCCATCCGAGAAATCTTTGTAACATGCAACTTAGCCCCACGGCACACTGATTTCGCATGTATAAAATGAAAAAGTGCAACTGCGAGAGCGTGAATGTCATGAAGTGAGTGTGGCAACGAGGGCTTGATTCGAGCCACGCTTGAGTGGTAATAAATGAGATTATTAGGATCCCTGAAGTGGCGCAAAAACAAGCCCACCACTCACCCCGCCAAGTAAATACGGTTATAGGTTATACCCTTCACATTGAGTAACTCGCACGGGTTAAACGTTAAAAAAAAAAAAGCTACGTGCCGACCACAGTGGTATAACTGTACTTGCTGTACGGCAAGAAAAAACTGATAAAACATTCTAACATAACATAGTGGTACATACAACAACAGTGATGGTGGTGAAAACCTCACCGGTGACGACAAATGATTTACCTCGAGGGAATACGAGACGTCTTTATTAAAGCAACCACGCAGAAGCCTCTCACACACGCCAACGTTTAAACGTTTTTTTTTTTTTAAATCTTCGAACTCCGGCTAAAGCCAAACGTAGCGTGCCATATCACAGATGTCGTAAGTAGCATGGGGATCATACTGCACACGTGCTAGTCTATTGGACTATCTAAGCATCACGTGAACGCTCTCTTATCGATATAGGTGTTTTACGTGCCAAAGCCACCATATAATTATGATGGATGCCCTACACTGTAATCGGGTCCTGCTCAGGGGTGGATCCAGCCACCCATTTTAAAAGGAGGGGGAGGAGGAGGCGGTCGTTTGAATGAACACGAGAAATGAGGCGTGGTCATTACTTTTTTTTTTGTTTTACTAGCAGAAACCCCCTGTAATGGCATAAATACTGTCAATGTGTGCTCACAGTGATCATTCATTTCTTCTAATTGGTAATAGCAGGTGAAGGGCAAGCACTGAAAAGAGGAAGAGTGGGTGTCGACAGGCTTTGGGGGTAGGCGATCGCCCCTACCGCCCCCCCCCCCTCCTCTGGACCCGCCACTGGTCCTGGTTTAATTTGGCCATACTTAGGAAACTAGACGAAACACGCCCGGTTTCCTGGCTATATCTAGCTAGCATTTCAAACGATACCTGAATTAGGCGTAGTATATAGTGAAAGGCTCCGGAAATAACGACCACCTGGTATTCTTCAATGCATTCAACTGGGCTAATGGTACTGACTTAATGATTCCATAACACTAGCGAACACGCGCTACAAGCTACACAGGATTACACAGACTACACATATTCTTGCTGTTTTCCTGCGTCAATCTGCGTTATGGTGTTCTTTAAACTTTCTTGTTGAAGCTGCGTGTCACACTAACAGTCCATTGCATCTGTGCGTCATGCTAAATTTTGGTTATCTAATCTCTGTTACACGCTAACCTCTTGCCATTGATTGATTGATATGTGGGGTTTAACGTCCCAAAACCACTATATGATTATGAGAGACGCCGACCTTTTGCCATCGAACGTGCATGATATAGCAGGTGAACTGCCCACCAACTTTACTCCATTTTCGAAGAAACGAGGTCATTTCGAGTGCAGGTCAAGATTTTCACATCTACTCTTTTGGAGCTAGAACGGAGATTTAACTGAAGAAGCATCCAAGGAAAAAAGTATGCAGACGAAAAGCACTGGAGAAACGAAGCTTGGCATGAACCCACGGAACAGCACTAAGCGACTCCAACACGCGAGTAATGTTGAGAAGGAACCGGAGGCTCTCTTTTTTTGTTTTTTGATATGCGTAGCATAATGAAGCGCCTCACTCGTGCCGGAGGCAGCGAACCGGAAACGTGCAAACAAGATGGCCCAGATTTCTTTTCTTTCTCTCTTTAGGGCACATGCGCATACCCGATCGCGCTCTATGCAAAGTAGGCTGCTCGAGATTACACGTGTCCCATGCGGATAACAAGGCATGATTATCAATTCCTGTTTGTCTGATTGTGCTGCATTCGTGCTATGCTACGCGAGCCCTTAATTACCGGCTCGACGGAACGTAGAGCAGACACTGAAAACACACAGGGACGCTTATAAGCGGCCCATAGGTGCCTCGTTAAAAGCGTGCAACAAACTAAAAGCTATAGCTGGTCTAGGCCTACTCGCTGATAGAACGTAGCTGCGTGCTCTGTTTCTTTGCGGTGTGTCCTAGTTGGTTATAGTTTTGGGAAGTTAAACCCCACATATCAATCAATCTAGTTGGTTATCATACGAGCAGAGCTCTTGCTTGACCTCTGCGAACAGTGATATTTTGTGGTCCGTATCAAAACACGAATACGCTTCGACAAAAGACTAAATAATTGACGCGTACAAAGGTGAATCGCGGAGTACTCGGAAGCAGCTTTTTTTACAAAGGCACGTGTAAGGCTAAAGAGTAACTTATTCATCACATGCTTTATAGATTACGGTGACATGCAGCGCTTTAATCTATTTCGCGGCAAATAAAGGCACGGTTGCAGACTGTCTAGGCCAGGGTGGTGTGATTGGAGGGTTGGTGGGTAGTTCATCGGAGTACTGGCACAACCCACCACGGGGATCGGCCATAAAACGAACGGTACCTCATCTTTGAGAGGGTGGTGTGGATATTCTATTTATCTTCTTCTTCTTCTTCTTCTTCTTCTTCTTCTTCTTCTTCTTCTTCTTCTTCTTCTTCTTCTTCTTCTTCTTCTTCTTCTTCTTCTTCTTCTTCTTCTTCTTCTTCTTCTTCTTCTTCTTCTTCTTCTTCTTCTTCTTCTTCTTCTTCTTCTTCTTCCTCCTCCTCCTCTTCCTCTTCCTCCTCCTCTCTGATGGCTCATACCCAATGAAGAGGATTGGCCGAGCAGTAGGTGAATTTTCAATAGTTTATTTAATATACTATACTTATATAAGCTAGAATTAACTAGTATAGTGAATTTAGGTACGAATTATTATTGATGAGATATTTGAAAGATGAAGAATTCAGCTACATACTCTTTTAGACTGATTGATGAATTCCTCAATAGCGAAGAAAGCATCCCTCTGACTGTAGCCCAGAGTAGAGGCGCCGAAAGAATGAACACCTAATTCTGGTACTTCCAGATCCAGATGAAGAGTAGGAACTATGAATCTTTTCCTCAGTGATGTGGACAGGTGACAAGATAGAAAATAATGACTAATGATTTCCTCTGCATCACAGAAGAGACACAGAAGGGAAATCGCTCATTCCGGCGAAAATGAAGGGAGGTAACCCGCCAGCAAAATTTTGTTATAGCCACTACCATTTTTTTTCGACCTCGACAGATCACAGCGCCAGAGAAATGAGAGATGCTTACATTCTGGAGATGCTGCCAAGACAGGGTTTGACAAGCTTCTTCTGAGTGTTAATGCGCGGAATCTTTCAATCGTGGTGTATGCTGTTAGGGGGTAAAACCCGAATGATCGGCGCCGAAAGCGCGGTCTTTGCTAGAGACTGAGCGCTTTCGTTTGAAAACAAGCCTTTGTGGCCTGGCACCCAGATCAAATGAATACATTGAAGGTGAGCGGGAGCTAGTATTCCGAAAAGCTTTAGTAGAGGCGTTTCTCCAGATGCGGAAAGAGAAGAGCACACAGATAATTGCAGTGATCATTGCAACTACTGTAATGGAACTGCTTAACTTTCGTAAAGCTAATAATATGGTCATACATTCAGCTATGAATACAGGAATACAATCAGGCCGTCGTAATGAAAAGGACCACTGAAGTTCAGGGCAAAATATTCCTATGCCATATCTTTCCTCAGGTTGCCATGCGTCCGTTAAAATAACCACATTCGTCGGCAGATTGTTTAGGAGCTCCCATTCAAAATGCCGTGAGGTAATAATTTCGTATGGTTTGGAAAAAATAGTGGTAGACAATGTCTACGAAGTTAGATTGTATTGTCAAAGGAAGCACATCGCAAGTACGCATATTTAGGGAGTCGAGTAATGTTTCAATGATTTGCGGCTTGCGGAATCTGGGCCAGTGCTCGGGGAAAAAATAAGTCGAGATTAGAAATAAAAAAAAACTACTTGAGTCTGATTAGTTGGTTCAATCAGCCTAACAGGGGTGGTATTCGTGCTTGCAGGTATAACACAGCACTTGCCACATATTTTGGAAGGCGAAAATGTTTGAGGCTCGCGTACTTAGATTAAGGTGCAGCCCGGGTGAAATAACTTGTCCGAGCCCTCCTTTAAGACACCCCTCACAGTAATTTCATGGTTTTGGGACGTTAATCTTCAAGTATCATCACCATTTTATGGAGGTCGAGACTGATCAAGCGCGCTTTGTTGTGGCCCAGAGGTCGCTGCGAAGCGACACAGACGATGGCATGGCGAATGAGAACGCGAATGGAAAAAAGCGAAGTCGACGAAGCAGAACAAAAGAGCATCTGGCCAAACGACACTTTCCACACACGCGTGTCGCGCCATTGAATGCGTTATCTGCATCGCCACAGCCGACTGCAGGCCCGACATGTTGTCGTTCAGGACATACACGAAAGAGCATCAGGACATTTTCTATATTCCGTGTAGAATTTTTTTGTGCTTCCGCTTTTCGCGATGTGGCAGCGCGCAGGGCCGTGCCGAGGCTTGGCCGAGAAAAGGCTTGGCCGAGAAGCGCCCGCAACTTCTCCCGATGCGACGGCCTTCGCCTTGATCGCTGGACGTCCTGTCAAGGCGGCCTTGCCCACAAATTCGACCCAGCGTCCTTCGGCGGGCGAGCACTTGCGCATTCATTCCCGTGCGCCACTCGACGAACCGCGTCACATCGGCCATGTCTGTCGGAGGAATGGCATTCTGTGCGTTCCATTTCTGTATCATCTGGAAGAATCTACGTCGAGGCAGGACGCAAATTTACATATGTCTCTCGGTTCTGTCGCTGCGGGTCTTTCGCGATTCGAGCGTAACCATTTCTTTTTTCGTGCTCTTTGTGTTGACGAAAAGAAGAAAGAGTAATATCATAAACCAACCAATGAACCTGTCCAGCTTGGCCTTTCAAAGATCGGAGCCCGTTCCTGTGTTTTTTCTTTGCCCTCTAAAGCAGTGGGCAGCAGCAAATCAAATGCATGCATCTCCTATAAATCTTTCTGCTAATGTCTTGATCAAACGTCTATTTTTAGGTAAAAAGAGCGCGGAGCCGTTTTCTCTCATTTTCAAACGTTAGATAGATAAATAGATAGATAGATAGATAGATAGATAGATAGATAGATAGATAGATAGATAGATAGATAGATAGATAGATAGATAGATAGACAGATAGATAGATAGATAGATAGATAGATAGATAGATAGATAGATAGATAGATAGATAGATAGATAGATAGATAGATAGATAGATAGATAGATAGATAGATACATGCATTTCTTCGCCTTCCTGGAAAAGAGAGGCATTCTTTCACCTTTAGTTCATCGTAGTCCACATTTTAATCACCTGATTTATCTGACGACCACTTGTAATCCCTTGGCATAGCTCAGCCCTTTGATATATTTCAATTCGCATCTGATTGACCATTGATTTACCTTCGCACCCTGGGTGCACGGGTGTGTGCCGTTGCGTAACCTTTGGCACCATTTGTCCTGAAGTTGCCGGTGCTGTTTATATATATATATATATATATATATATATATATATATATATATATATATATATATATATATATATATATATATATATATATATATATATATATATATATATATATATATATATACACTCATAAGCCAATATATCAATATATAAGGCTTTCCCCTTAAGGCGCGCAAGAAACCCTTAGTGTTAATTGTCATTAGAGCTTCAAGCAGCGCGTTTACGAGACCTTACTCGGCAAGTTGATTTAAAGTTGTTATCTGATAATCATTTTCACCCGGTATACGAACCTCTCATGACCACCTATACGGTAAGCACATTATGCGATAACAATGATTTCTGGGGTTTTACGTGCCAATACCTCGATATGGTCATGAGGCCCGCTGCAACCGATGGCCCTGAGAATTTTGTACTCTTGGAGTTCCTTAATTAATGAGCGCCTAAATCTAAGCGCACGTGCCTCTAACATCTCGCCTCCATCAAAAGGCGATCGCTATGGCCGGGAATCGAACCCGCGACTTCTTAATTAGCAGCCGAGCCCCCTAATCGCTGTACCACCCCCAATGTTAGCAGAAAATAACAGTGCGCGCCAGTTGTTCAAGAGAACAACAGTGTGACGTCACGTACAACGTTATCTTCGCAGCTTCGTGCAATAAGACGTCGCACAGACGTTTCAATGATTCAAACGTTAGTGATACTGCGTGTCGCAAGAAGGATATCAGTTTGCCACTAGTCTCTTGCTTAGGCATGGGTATAACACTGTAACATACAGCGAAAAATAAATCATACGGCTCGCTGCTGGAAAGCAGAAGGCCAGCTGACTTCATGCTTCATTCAGCGCCAACCTGCTGAACCACTGAACCACGGTGACTTGCGAGGACGCCTTCCGCGTTCATTCGACGCTGACTTGTTTCGCCGCGCCCCACAAGCCACAGAAACTATTGCAATGGCAACTAATCACGTCTCAGCTTTTGAAGCGCAAGCTTCAGATGCTCCATAAAACGCGAAAATTCATCGTCGGCGTTCCTCGACGTCAACAGGAGTGATGCAAAAGATCGTCATAATCATGACGTCCCCATAAGACGTCGTCACGACGACGCGAGTCACCAAAACATGTGAATTCCTACACCTAAACATGTGAATACGGCAATATGAAGTAACATGACGCTGTCATCGCATGACATCGTCGCTTGGTGAAAGGTGGGTCCTATCACGGAGGCCGTGCAAAACCAGGTGAGGTGTAGAAAGCTTGCAATGGTCCCAATCTTGAAGGCAATAAAAAAGCGTTACGTGCAGAATACTTTCACAACGGGGGCGGGAAAGGATCAATAGATCGATTGAGAAGATCAATACATCGACTTACACGATGTCAAGTCGTGTTAGGGGAATGCATATTTTATCCTTACGACTCAGTTTCCAATTCGTTCAGTGTACAACTAAGCCTACAAACTCAGCCTACAAACTAAGATCATAACTTTCAATCACCCCGAGCTATAAAACACGTGCCGGTCTCAGCCGCGCACGTCGGCAAAGCTACAACGCGAGCAAGCCCAACAACCTTGTAAACCGGCGAGCAAACCAGAAAGCGTGTCCTGAACACGCGCGTTGGCCTTCCTCGCAGTGCAGCGCTGCATGCATAAGAAGCACAACGCGAGCGTTCTCTTTCTCTCTCAACGTTGAAGGCGCGCAGCAGCGCAGGCACCGGAGCACGCACGGAAAGCACCGGCCACTCTCGAACAACGAGGCGCCTCCAACGCCGGCGCGCTACCTTCCTTTGCGGGACGCTGCCGTAAATTGAAGGGCGCAGCAGCAGCCGGGCCTGTGGTGCCTACAAGAACACGGGTGGGCGAGCGTGTTGCAGGACTTGGGAGGCAGCGGGCGTGGCAAGCAAGGACGTGCAGTGTTCCGTCACGGGCCACGGGCCATCCGGAGTGGCCTCCCGCTGAGGAAGAGGGCTCGTGCATCTTCTCTTACCTCGACGAGGCACAACGACGGCCCACGCGTCGGCTGGGACGCTGTTGCAGTTTTCCATGTTTACTTCACGGCTACGAGGGCCGACGTTCTCGTTCCCAATATGTAGCCGAGGGGTAAGAACTGTATTTTTTGAGACACCGAGCGACGCTATATGGGTGGCGTGCACTGATCGATATAACTTTATTTTGCTGTTACTAAAACTAAGCTACACGTAAACACTGGATCCGTATAGACTGATAAGAAAGGAGAGAAAGAAGAGGAGAGTGAGGAAAAGCAGAGATGTTGGCCATTGTAGAAAAACTGGTATGCTATGCTATAGACTGAGGAAATGAATGGGGTAGTCTAAAAGCTAGAAGTAGTGAGAAATAGAGGAAGAGAGGGAGAGACAGGGAAGCACACACAAGGTCACACTCCTCACATTCACAATATCGCTATTGTTTTATAACCCTCGCTGCAAGTTAGATGCCTTCAAGAATTTTAGTGCCTTGTTCGCCTTCATACGTGACGACTTCTGAGGACAATATTCTAAAATGGTTCCTGCCGTCATCAGCCTGTGGTCAAAGTGAGCTATAGCGCAACTACGACGATTGTCTCCGCACGTTGTAGCGATGGCCATCGAAGAATATTAAAAGTCTTTAAACACATTCTACGCACTTGTCAAGCAAAAGTTTGCACGGGCAAAAATGCGTACAAATACCACGATATTATTAAGAAGCACGCCGTATAGTGGAGGGCTTGGGAAGTTTCAACCGCCCAGTTGTCTTTAACATGAACTGACATCTCGCAGTAGACGGTCCTCTAACATTTCACCTCCAACGAAATGCGACCGCCACGGCCGGGATCAAACCCACGACCTTCGGCTCAGCAGCCAAGCATCGTAACCACCGTACCATCACAGCGGCAGATTTTAGCCTGTTAGTGTAGGTGTGTTGTCCTTCAAGCAGTTATTCATGGTGCATCGACCCTTTGTGAATGGTTGCCGTCAGCCTTTCTGCATTCTATAAGCGCATGCGTGGGCACTCTGAGTGTGCTGGAAAGCTCGCAGGCGAGCTCGTTCCGGCTTTACCGAGTGCAGCTCCCCTTATCTCGTTGCTCTACGGCGTTCCGTAATCGTCTCTAAATAACAGCGCGACGACGCAAATAACAGCCTTCAAACGTTGCTCCGACAGCTCATGTATGGTTAACACTAGAACGTACAAGGGGATGCGAGAGACATTTAGGCCCGCTTACAAGAGCAACGCTGAAGTGCACGTTTCCTCGACGCTAGATTTATACACAGTGAAGGTTTACAAGGCATCTCGAATGAATGCAGTGCAGTCGTGGAAAGAGAACTGCGCTCATGCGCATCGATATGCTATAGCAGAGGTCGGATGCACTGACTTTTTCGTATACCCTAACAGGGCGCACTACTAGGGACTTGCCAAAATGAAAGAGAAGAGAAAGATAAAGCGGAAGACAGGGAGGTCACCCAGAGCAAGTCTCCTGTGTTACCCTGAACTTGGGAAGGGGAAAAGTGTTGTAAAAGGATGAAAGAGAGGAAGAAGAGTCTGTGCAGATAGTTTTTAGTCAAGGCCACATTACCATCGAAGTAAAAAACACCAACATTTTCTGCGAACAGTCTCAGTTTGTCATTCAGTCCGATTTCTTGAAGAAACTACAACAACGCCTTTTAAGCAGCTTGCGTTGAAGACCGCGTAGGCCAGCGCCCTATAGGATATAGTTTTGTGTGTGTGTGTGTGTGTGTGTGTGTGTGTGTGTGTGTGTGTGTGTGTGTGTGTGTGTGTGTGTGTGTGTGTGTGTGTGTGTGTGTGTGTGTGCGTGTGTGTGCGTGTGCGTGTGCGTGTGTGTGTGTGTGTGTGTGTGTGTGTGTTTGAATAGCTGTCACATGCAAAGCGTGGAAACTGTTGACAACATGGATGGAATTCTGGCAAGAGACACCTCTCTACCACGCCGGCGAAGCACGGTCGCGAAATGACCGCTAGAAACAGGATCAGTGCAGAGACGATCAAGTGGCCGCAGAGCCATCTATATACAAAACACGCACGTACGGGCGAACGAGCAACATTGACTCCAGGCAATAAGAAGGAAAGAAAACTGAGAAAGCTCGTTTGGAATATAGACAAAGGATAGAGGAGACGCCAGTGTGCCACTGCTCGCGAACGACTGCAGATACTCCAAAACCGTACACGTAGAAGGACACAGTGAGACGCCCGATACCTCCCACCTGCATGCATGGCACAAATGAAGCGTAAAGAAACCCCCGACCGGTCCCTCGCGCTGCTGGAGAATAACAGTGCGGACGAGGTCGCCTTCTACGGATTTTGTTGTGCGCGCATTTGCTTGCAACGCGAGCTGCAGTACACTCCGTCACCGTGACCACCACCGACAGTCGGCCAACGGAGCAGCACTAGTCTCCACCGAAAGGTGAATGTCACGCCTGGTGGCGCATTGGAACGAAAGGTGATCGGCCACGGTCTTGCGAAAAAAGGTGCCGCGAAGGAGGAGACGGCAGCCGCCATTGGGAGCTTACGTCACTTGCATAGAAGCGCGCGCCGGCGGGGCCGCTGGGCCTTGACGCTTTCCCGCTGCGTGAGCGTTTGTGTGCCATCCCCGTTCCAGGGAGAGGCGAAATCCGCTTCGATTGGCGCGGACCGTGACAAGAAAGCGGCTGTCACTGGGCTTTGCTGGCTCGGGAGATGGTAACACGGGTGTCTGGGAAAGGGTGCGAGAGGATTAGCACGTATTGGCACAGACGTTCTGGGCTTGCGGCGAGCTTGCGTGGATGGCCGTGCTCAAGATTTCGTTTGAGACGGATTACGCGACATAATCGTCAGTAAGGGGGTGCCAAAGAAGCACCTGTCTCCCCCCCTCCCCTTTCCTTTCGGGCCGCACCAGCAACTGCAGCACTTAAGAAGTCACAGCCAAGCACTGACGTTCTCTGCTTGTTGTAGGGTTGCGTGGCTGCATAGTTATGTTAACCATTGCATAACTGCATAATTGTTGTTAAACAACTATGGCGTGTGTAGCTGCAGCGTGCCAAATAATGAATCATGCGTAGCTTCGTATGTCAGCGTATCAATATGCAGCATACTGCACCACAAATGCGTCAGTGAACGACTTCGCGAGTTCTCACAGCCAGCGCAACAAATACTTGTTCCACGACGCGTACCAGCATAGCGCCAAACCCCGTCTGCTTCTCGCCATAGACTCGGTACAGCCACGCGGGTTAAGGTACGGGTTCTGTTATAACTAACGTTCACGCCAGGAAAGCGCCGTAGCTTCATCAGCCTAATTGACTCCGGACCAAGCTCAGCGTGGCACGGCGGCGAAAACATTGCCGTATATAGCCATAGGCCATGAAGCGCCCACTATCCGCGGCTCGACCGGTTCATCCATAATTAAGAGCTCGGAATCCGGTCCCCGCTGTGGGCGAGGTCCGCAGTGAGCTGCTACCGACGCAGTTTTCCAAGTCGTCACGTATCATATGTCAACACCTGCACGTTCTCTGGCGTCCAGGGCACTCCGGACGGATTGCGTTCGTATACGCACATCTCACGACGTCTACAGTGATTCGCAGAAAGCCTCATGAGAACAGCCTAATGCTTTGCACGACATAAAACGACTCTGTATAGGGTCATAAAGGAATCACCACGGTGGTCTAGTGGTTATAGTGTTCGACTGCTCACCCCAAGGTCGCGGGATCAAGTCCCAGCCACGGCGGCCGTATTTTCGATGGAGGCGAAATCGCTTGGGGCCTTTGTACTTAAATGTACGGGCAGATCATAACAAATTCTAGTGGTCGAAGTTTGTGGAGCCCACTACTACGGCACGCCTGATTATAATGTGCTTTTCGCAAGTAAAACCCCCCAAAATTATTATTGTTTAGGATGCAGTTTAGATTGACTATCACAATTTCAGTGATGCGAAAATTCAAGACCGTCCGTGCACCTTGATAAAACCTTAGTTGATCAGAATTGAACTAACTGTATTGCTTAAGCACGGCATGCCTTGTAACCAGATGAAAATTTTGGCACGTATCACCCCAAAAAACTTAATTTTATGTGAAACCCGAACGGAAATAGTGATTCAAGGCGTGAAACATGTTCTCCAGGGCTACAAAAAAATAAAAAATAAAGAAGAAATAGGTAAATAAAAATATTAAAAAAAACATGACTCGCGACAATTGAAAATAGAGAAACAACATATTTTGATGTTAAGGTTATATATTTTGAAACTACTGAAACTGATTTCCAGTGTGTGTAAGTGACTTACATGGCCCACATGGTATACATTGCGTACACAGCTAACATGCAACTGGAACGTTTCGGGCGTGCACCGCTGACGTCAATAACAGTGTTTCATTACGGTGACATAGATTATCACTGACGAAATCAAAAGCTCGACGAAAGCTCATCCGGTCCAGAATAATCATGGACAGAAGTTAAAATGAGGACGCCGACCAAAAAAAAAAAAAAACACTTTTGAAACAACAGGCATTTCGGCTTCCATATATGATGGGGGTCCTTGTTTTCAGTCTTTTAGTAGTGAACGAGGCCAAAGCACGAGATCCGGGACGTCTGTAGTTTTTAAAGTGTTTATCGGTCGGCGTCTTCCTTTTACCTTTTGGCCATTATCACTGACACGGTTGGTGGACGTCGCGATAGCTTGTCGGCGACGATACGACGTGATACAATGCGATACGTTACGTAACGACGAAAGAATGAGGAAGATAGAAATGATAACGGCATGACGATGATACCACGACAGAAGCTTCACACCCGCCTTAATAGGCTCCCGTATGCTCTCGTTCATTCAACACACAGGCGGAATACTCTTCCAGTGATCCACATTATTATTCTATCTAGTCTCTCGGGAAGCTGCGATTAACCGGCAGTGAAGCGGACTCTGAAACACTGTGGCACGTCTTATCTAATTAATTGTTAGCGTTTAAACATCCCAAAACCGTGATACGATCGCGAGGGACGCTGTAGTGAAGGGCTCCGGAAATTTCGACCATGTGGTGTTCTTTCACGTACACTGTATAACACCACGCAGTACACGGGCCTCTAGAATTTCACCTCTGTCAAAATGGAACCACCGCAGCCGGGATCGTACCCGCGACCTTCGAGTCAGCAGCTGAGCACCGTAAATGCTGCACCACCACGGCGGACGTATCTATGTTCTTGCAATTCTATCACCCGATCAAAGCAGCCTCCCTTATGCCGAAAAAGAAGCGTGGAAGTGCATGTACTATAGCTGTGAGAGTGGCCGCATAGCCACTGACAGGCTTATCACAGTTCAGCGCTTTTCTAAGGTAATCCAACAATATGTTTTAATAGTTGTAGTGCGACGATCTACCCAGCTTTCTATTCACGCTGCTTCTGTTTGCAACGCCGGTACGCTACTACGAATGCCATCGCAAACGATTTTCTCAAGAACCCTTTCTCGTACGAAATAAAGAAAGCCTGCCTGAAACACGCGAATGTTTAAGTATGAAAGACGGGCTACAGCTGGCAGACAAAACAATGCCTCGCGTATTCTAACCACTCAAAAGAAAAAAAAAAAACGTTTGCGGAAGAAATACGGCCATTTCAATAGACCAGTTGCATTTCCTCTCTAGTTTGATTTCCTTATTAACCCTCTTTCTTTTCTTTACGTACAGCTATAGAAAGAATGGAGCACGCAACCCCACTCGCGACAAACAAAGAATGCGCACGCACGTCAACCGAGCTCGTTCGGTACGCCACGCGCTCACGAGCTTAGAGCACGCACACCGCACAACAAGGCTTGCACTGCGCGAACAAGACTGGGACGACTGGCTCGGCTATAGTAGTATGCGCGCTATACGAAGGAATACAGAAGCACGACGGACGATGCGCTCCATTTACCGCGTGCGCTGTACACGCCGCACTTCGCGATCCGTCGACTTTCGCTCGCTCGAATAATTTTCCCCGCGGAGCACCGCCGCACCGATTTCCTCGACATTTTCTTTTTTTCCCCGGGCTGCCTTCGCCCGACAGCTAACAGACACTTGCTGTCTGTACGCTGTCCTTGTCATCGACCACAGAGCGGGCACGCGACGCCACGCCTGAGGTCCGCGGCAGTTTTCCTTTCGGTCGAACCGTCAATTAGGGCGCGTAAGCACACACGCCTGCCATCGCCCCTATCTGGTCGTGCAATACTTTTCTGGAACTGCCCCAAGGCACCTTCTAAAGTTGCGGCTATTGACGCTGGTTTCCTGCTTCCCTGCTTGCGTGTATTGCGTATGGAAGGTGCAGGACTGAGATGATTATTGCTCACTTCGCAATATAAGCTTATACCACGCGGTCAGTTGTTTCCTGTACAAACAACAAAGAACATTCGATGAACAGTGACGCAGACGTTAAGAGGTGCCCAAGCTGTTTCTACAAAATTTCTGTAACAGGTTGTATTCATTCGTATTGAGGTCTTTAAACGTTTTTATTTTATTTTTACAACGTGTATCCTTCCTTCATGCTGCATTTAGGCACACAAGCGTTATTTTTGAAAAAGCAGAGGTAAGCGACAATATTAACGAAAGAAGAAAGCGATACCTGCACTACCTCACTGGGCCAGCATGAAGAGAAGAGATGAAGAACAAGAGGTGAGAAGATATATGTGAAGACGCTATCAACTACAAAAGGCTATAGTTTTCACAGACTGTGGATATTTGTAAAACACAGTAGGGTCAGACATGATTGCTATTTACAACTTCATTACCACGTTCTCGCGCTGAAAGTGTTGTTCGTTTTGTGGGCGAATTTCAGCGGCGTGGTGCGAAGCTTATTTGGTACCACAATAATGCTAACACTGAATTTGTTACTTCTCGTGTTCTGACACTTTCCAGTGGCTCCAACAAGCCGCTCGACTGAGATTTTTTTTGCGAGGAGGCTGACATGTTTGCATTGTGGAACTAAATGACGTTTAACAAATGGATCGAATGTAGATTACAGAATTTGTTCCTTAAAAGAAGATCGGTTAGCCTAAGCACTAGCATGACGAAGTGTCTTTTCGCACGAATCACTCAAATGAAGCAATGCTTGGAGGCGTGTTCTGTGTTAAACACACCCGGCGAAGAAGAGCTGGGCAAGATTCATCCACTATAGGGCACGTGACAAGTGTCATCGTTCTTCATTCTTTCCCGCCTCCTCTTCCGTTTTATTTTTTTTCGTCATCTCATCGGCCGCAGTGCACGTTCCTACAAAACAATGGACGTTTCATCCCTTCTCCGACTTCCCCTAACGCACCAGGCCAACCTATTCACCTTTTCTTACAAATCAGACCTCTCTCTCTCTTTCTCTCTCTCTCTCTCGTTCTGTCCTAAATAGTACAGGGCGTGCACACATTTACAGGACCATATACACGACGCCCGCTTTGGGGCAGGTCCCCCCGACCTCATTAAGCAAAAGCGTTCTAAATTTTCAGAGGGCGTGCAATTCGGACAACGGTGACCTATCCACTCAGACAACGCTCGAGGCCACTCGACCGGTGCATATAAGACAAAGTTTTGCCGTTTTCTCCTAATTAATTTTCCTTGCTCTCGAAATAGACTTTCTAAGGCCTGAACGCGGCTGTATAGCACCGGATGGACAAAACAGACCTGCGCTCGGACAGTAGCGAAACGCAGGACGCCTCGTTTTGCGGAACGAGGTCAACAGCCACGGGATCGCAATCTACGGCACGTTAATTCTTCATTTCGATTGCGAGCGAAATAGGGAATTCACAGACATTCAGATATCATCGGCTTTTCGCGCTCAAAGAAAGCACTCTTCCTACCGTGACACTGCGGCGATGAAGAGAATACAATACGACTGCAGTGAATACGACACACACACACACACACACACACACACACACACACACACACACACACACACACACACACACACACACACACACACACACACACACACACACACACACACACACACACACACACACACACACACTCACACGCACACACACACACGCACACACGCGATAGATAGATAGATAGATAGATAGATAGAGAGAGAGAGAGAGAGAGAGAGAGAGAGAGAGAGAGACGCCCACCGCGGTGGTCTAGTGGCTAAGGGTACTCGGCTGCTGACCCGCAGGATCGAATCCCGGCTGCGGCGGCTGCATTTCCGATGGAGGCGGAAATGTTGTAGGCCCGTGAACCCCAGGTGGTCGAAATTGCCGGAGCCCTCCACTATATACGGCGTATCTCATAATGATATGGTGTTTTTGGACGTTAAACCCCACATATCAATCAATAAATCATATCTATATATATATATATATATATATATATATATTTATAGTCACAAACATCCCCTTCCCTCTTTCCTGCATTCACGCAAGGCTATGAGTAAACATATTCGATTTTGTGATATTGTGCTCAACAGCCTTATCATTATCTTTCAAATTGTGCCTCTTCGACCATTCAGCTTCAAGTTTGAAATTTACTTTTAAATATGAACTAAGTAATATGGATCATCCTGATGTTTACATAACACTAGTCATAATACATTTATCTGTACTTATTTCGCGCACTCCCATTGATAGCACAGTGTAGGGTCACCAATCGGACATGCCATTGGCTAACTTTCCTACCATTTCCCTTTCGCTTCTTTCAATTCAGAGTAACCAATGCTGTACAGTACTGTCCTGCCTTACGTTTTAAAACTGAACTGTTCATTTCTCTGCCAATGTGAGCTTACTGTGCAATATACGACAAGTCACGTTATCTGTCGCTCACGTGTTGGAATGCTTTCTGCAGCTGGCAATGTTCACTGAGGAAGTGGTGAGCAGTACTTAGACAGCGCTACTGACATGATTTTGTTGGGTTGCCAGAAACTTTGTTTCTTTCCTTATCTCACACACCGACCGCCAACCACTTCCAAAGTACAAGATGGTTATTCTGAGACTTCCTTTGGTTAACTATAATACGTACTTGCGAAGGGGATAGGGGACGCCAAACTTCCCTCAGTTGGCACACCAGGATTGACTTTACCACAATCTTCTTCTCTGTCTGCATTTTTGCGCCCCATAATTTTGGTAGACGCAAGAAACGCGGTGAAAATTAAATTTCCGCTTCACCGATTTTAAGTTGTGCGTTTTTTTTTTCTTGCGAGTGTCCGTGTCACATTAAAGGTAGTAGCAAGTCGCCTCTTACTGCAACTTCTGTTTAAACTGACATGTGACAATATTATCGCGAAAAAAATAAAGAAACGGCCCATCCGGCTAACAAGCATACGTAATCACGTCACGCATCGCATCACGTGGGTCAACGCGGTTTTTCTGTGTCTTACCCTTTCCCGTCATCCTCGCCACGCGCACGTGACAAACTCGCATCGCAACTGGCGTAACGGCGAATACACGAATAATCTCTCACCGTCTCGCCTAATGCGCTGACACACATGCATATATTTTCTTCGAAGGAACGAGTTTTGGCGTACTGAACTGGCTCGGCAAAGTCGCAACAAAGAAACGGGCTCGAATAAACACACCGAGATGCCGCAACGCCAACACAATCGCTCACGACATGCAGGAACAGCGGAAGTACCACCACGCAGTGGAAGGCTAGCTCGCTCGTTGAACAAATCTATAGCGCCCGTCTTATCTGCCAGCAAGATCATGTCGTCCCTATCTTTCGACTCGAGAATCAGCAAGCGCATTTCATGGTGACACTTCGCTCATTTAGGCTTCTTGCTGTACCTGTGTTCACCTTTGCCGAGGACGTACAGCCAGAAGGTGTTCATGGGGGAAGGAACCCCTTGAGCCTTGACGCAACCCTTTTTATGCATGTTTGCGTGTGTTTGCAAGTGTACTTGCATGCAAACTTGAAAAAAAAAAATGCGTAGGGAGAGGGATAAGGGGATTAACCCCCT
The DNA here is from genome assembly GCF_043290135.1 of Rhipicephalus microplus. Classification (NCBI taxonomy): domain Eukaryota; kingdom Metazoa; phylum Arthropoda; class Arachnida; order Ixodida; family Ixodidae; genus Rhipicephalus; species Rhipicephalus microplus. The sequence continues at coordinate 40,540,989 of NC_134704.1, read as the reverse complement.
CCCCCCGCCACACCCAGTCCCCCCACTTTCCTCACACACGCTGGCTACGCCAATAACTCTCGCTGTGATCGTCGAAGCAATGCTGGCTCGATGAGTAGATGACGGTCGAAACCATGCGCGGTTTCGGGATTATCTACAGTAAAAAGCGCCGTAGTTCAGTCGACCCAAAACTGGCCGACTCCTATTTCGATAGAAGTAGTTGTTTAAGCCTTAGATGTTGCCTATGGGTTCTGAAAGTAAGTCACATAAGAGAAACGTATGACCCATGAAGACGTAACAACCGAGTACACTTGCGGCAGCTCTCACAGATTAGCCAAAATAATAGTCGCGAATATTACTTAATCTGAAGCTGAATAGGAAGCTAACAGATGCAGATGAAAGAGTATTCATCTAAAACTTTCGTAAGTGCTAAAAGTAGGTACGTAAGACGAGCGAAGGACACAGGACAAGCGCTTGTCCTGTGTTCTTCACACGTGCTTTTAGCGCTTACAAAAGTTGTGGATCTGTACCTACTAGCCCGAACCCAGTGCCCTGAAGAAGGACTGGCACATTCCAGCAAATGTTACGTCATGCACTTGCAGTTCTGTCGAACAGACTAGTTTTTCAAGATATTTATGTTGAAAGGTGCAACATATGCATCATACGAGAGTATTTCATTCCTTGATGTCGCTACTTCATTCAATTATTATTAGTGTTTTTCATGTGCTTGTAATTATTGTCAAGCTGTTCGTATTGCATTACACTGTATAATACTAGAGGTTGACCTGTAATGTTAAACATTTTAAATGCACCACCACCCCTACCATTACTACTACTACTACTACTACTACTACTACTACTACTACTACTACTACTACTACTACTACTACTACTACATGCTGCAATAGTAGCATCCTGAATTCTCTGTCGAGAAGCGCCTTTGCACAAAAGGCGATTTGGAAAGTTCTTTCTTCCCCATTCCCCCTTCCCCTAGTGCAGGGTAGCAAACCGGATGCTCCATTTTCTGGTTAACCTCCCTGCCTTTCCCTCATTTTATTCTCTCTCTCTTGGAAAGATAAGTTGAGGCAGGTAGCTTTCTCAAACTTCGAAGCAGGACGCCAAAAAAAAAAAAAGAAAGGAAGAGGGAGAAATGAGAAATAAATAAATAAAGAGCAAGAGAAAAGACGGCAATGAAGAAGAATAATGTTGAATGAAAAAGGGGGGCTCCGGTGCGTCTTTCTCTTCCGCCATATAGCGGCCGCCGTGCCGGTGCGTAGTTTAATTGCCGCAAGAAGGATTACGTCGCGGGTCAGCCACCTCTGTGTGCATAACGACCTGGCGTCGTACCGCGCGTCTGCTTTCCGCCGCCAGGCGGCCTTGATTCGACGCGCACGCGCCTTGTCTCCTCGACCCTTACCCTTTTTTTCTCTCCCTCGTTTTCATCTTTCTTTTCGCACCAGAAGTTGTACCTCTTAAATGTCGCCCTTAGGTAGAAAGCAAAAAAGCCGGGTCAACCGGCAGAGAGGCTTCGCAGCAAGAGAAATGAAGTTGGCAACTGTCATAGAACCTGTTGCGCTTTCCTTTTTTACTGAGAGGCTGCCTGCCTTAGTGTACCCAGTGTCGTCGTCGTCGCCGTCAATAGTAGTAGTAGTAGTAGTAGTAGTAGTAGTAGTAGTAGTAGTAGTAGTAGTAGTAGTAGTAGTAGTATGCACTTACAGCCCCGCCGCGGTGGTCTAGTGGCTAAGGTACTCGGCTGCTGACCTGCAGGTCGCGGGATTGAATCCCAGCTGCGGCGGCTGCATTTTCGATGGAGGCGGAAATGTTGTAGGCCCGTGTGCTCAGATTTGATTTGGGTGCGCGTTAAAGAACCCCAGGTGGTCGAAATTTCCGGAGCCCTCCACTACGGCGTCTCTCATAATCATATGGTGGTTTTGGGACGTTAAACCCTACATATCAATCAATTAGTATGCACTTACACATTAATTGTCGCCCAGAACTCTCGCTAAAATTAAAAAAAAAAGTCAAGGTGTCTCGCATCCCAGTTGATGCGAGAGCACCCACTGCGGCAGAGACCATAATTATTTCTCATATGACATCCTCTTCCCCGGTTTTGTAGTTACCCGATTTGAATTCGAGCTTCATCAGTGGTTGACTCACTTCTGCTATAATTACCATTGCTGCCGCTTCTGTCGCCACTCAAGTATATCCCTTTTGCCGTCAAAAAAGCATAGAAGAGAAGCAGCCGAGACGTATTGTATCTCGCTCTCTCGGTAGGGACAGATTTATAGCGGAACGCCTTTACTATTCCACCACAGAAAGGAGGTGGCAGTCCGAATTCATCGTGCTCTAACGACGCTCCTTCGCAAGTGCTGTTTATAGTTCTGAAAATACAACGAGAGCTGCATAAAAAGGAAATGGAAGTTGGTATATGGCCCACACGGGGCTTTGTTCGTCAAGCACAGCGTATACGTAATGAGCCACCCGACTAGCTGTGTTGTGTAAGTGGCCGTATACACTATATACGGGCTGACACCGTTACGCATCAGCAGCCGAGGCTCGCGAAGTTCTGAGGGCGCGTACACAGACACTCGACCAGCCATCCGCGTTACGAATTTCTCTCGCTGATGACTATTCCTTTTTGGAAAGAATGGAAAGCGGTGTGACGAAATAAAACCCCTGCGAGAAGTGAAAAGGTTCACGTTACTATAACCGTTATAGCCCCCACTCACACACTTCTTAAAACAGCATCTAATGAGGTCGCGGACTGAGTGATACAGTTGTATGCCAAGTTTGTCATTGTCGCGTATTCGGGTGTTAATGTAAGGTGCCGAAAGGGATGAAGAATGGTGAGGTGTTATGGGCTCGTACTCGGACCTGACAGGTCGTTTCGTTTTGCTCATTTTCTCCTATCTCATATTCGAAACGTTCTTAAACACGATGATCAACCTATATGCATTAAACTGAGGAACGCCAAAAAATGGTATGATAGCATTATATCAGCAGCGCAGCGTGAGTTCCAACAGGGATTATCCAGACTCACTCAACTTGTTGAACTTATACATCACATCTCCTAAGAACAACTTTACCATTGTCTGCCTGGGGAACCGGAGCTTTGTGAAGCCGATGAACGTTCGGCTTTTTTTTTCGTAATTCTCCCTTTTTCACCTCGTGTACGAAATGGTGAAAATAAAAGATTTTGATTAATTGATCTCGAGTGCTATTGATCACCAAAACCAGAGAGACCTTATCTTTTTTTTTTCATTTTGCAAAGGTCTTTGACCGCGTATCACATAAAAACTGAATACTAAAATTTGAACACACATTAGGTGAGGGGCCGGTATGTGGATGAATAAAAGACAACCTCTCGAACCGGACGCAATTGGTACATATCAGCAACACCATGCAGTTCTAAACTGACGCATTTCACCTCCGGAGTCCGCCAAGGTAGCGTATATATACGCGCGACCCGCTCAGCAACGTGGATTCACTGATCCAGCGACGCACGTGTGAACCTAATAGCCTGACCAAAGGTGTTTACTGATTCTAAGTTTTGTGAATTAACTTACGTGCCCTCGTCTGAATTTTCCTTATAGATATATCCCACCAAATACGTTATCGAACCGCAGCGGTGGCTACATAGTATCGCGTTCGTTTCACGAGGCCAACCGGAAAGCTACCAGTTTTTCCTAAACGCTAGAACTCGGTTGCCCTCGGCCTTCATCTACAAACGTGAATCTATAGGATCTTGTAAAGACCCCTGGGCCCACCTTAACACCACACACGTGGTGAAATAGTCCAGCATACACTGTTTTTGTGAGAGGCACAGGATTTCTTCCACCAGTTAAATACCGGTAAATATATGTACTATTGCACTTCTGGCCTAGTTCTCGACCGAATAAAGCACTTAGTCGCTTGGGAGAGTGCAGACTCAAGGGTTTCTCAAACATGTTGGTCCTACAAGGAACCGTGCTAAGCCCCATCGAGTGCCGAAGAACTTCCACCCCTCCCCTTTTCACCTTCATGCAACCGTTTTACAGTCAGTTCACGCTACGTTCCCGTGCAATAAATTCAGAAGCAAATGTATATAAAATGTTTATTCTCTGACATGCCACTGAACTAGCTTTTCTCGCGCCAACAAATCGATGCGAGGCTCAGTATAGCACACAGGACTAGCCGCGTATCGGTTGCTAGATTTATCCGATTCCTGTGGTTATTTTTCAGACGGGCTAGTGTCGAGAATGCCTGCACCCAATCATATGCATTTGCAACTGAATGAAGTCTATGTCCGCTGCTTTATCTTCGGCACGTGTATCACACAGGATAAATGCATGATGATAAAATAAGGCCCCCGAATTTCAAGTGCAGTAGCTTAACAGCACGGCCCATTTTCGGAGTCCGTCTGGATACAACTGCTGGAGGCGCCCATTGCCCAGCTCGAGCGTTTTGTTATGGACTGAGATGTGCTTAATGACACTCGGGCATAAGTAATAGAGGTTCCTTATATAAAACGCACATCATGCTCGCTATTTAAGTAGCGTGGCGAGTGCGGAACACGAGGAAGCTTATCTGTAGCCTATAAGGAACCCCGAGAAGGCCAGCTAGTAGGCTCCACTGAACACACTTCGAGAAATCATGCTATAGGAAATCGGTGGAGGGGGACCACCAGACCTAACATCTTCTAGTCATCCTCTTTTTACCCCCGAAGCTGTTCTCAGTCATGTCCGGGAGCCGTCGCATATCGGAGACGACGGGTAGGTGCCACTATATACTCGACTACACTCGCGACTCTCACCGCTACTCCTCCTCCTACTTCATTCCCACTTTATTTAACCTGCATCATTCAACCAGTCAAAACAAATGGTAAGGCGAAGGCTTCTTTGTAAGCCACCAGTCTCGGCGTTTCGTCAGGGTCCGCAACGCGCAGCTGGTTGAATTTTTGCTTCCATTTTTTCGACGAAAGCTCCCGCCACATTTCAAATTAGGTAAATGAGTTCGAACTATCAATATAACTATACGTCCCCGTTTCCGAAGCTACGAGTCTCGCCCTTTCAACGTCCAAATTGGTGTCGCTGGCTCTGACAACCAGTTCGAGACGAATGAAACAGGGGATCCCTTCATGCCGACGAGAACGCGCCGGCAGATAAAGGTGGCGGCGCCTACGCTGCCATGGGCGCCGCAAATACTTATAAGGCGCTGTCAAGTGAAATCAACAAGGATGTCTTTGGATGAGCGATAATAACCTACTTCTACATTCTCGCTCTGTTTGAAACGAGTAGCCTCGTGAAGATAGCGCTATTCAGGTGCACATGCCTATACCCAGGCTTTGATGAGTTGTTTTTGCAAGCCGCCGCGCGCGTGCGTTCAGGCATGTTGATGGTACAACGTGGAACGAACGAGCGTTATCACTTTCAGTACTTCACTCGACCTCACCGTTATCGCAGAAAGCGCGGGCTGAAGTGAAGAAATGCGATCAATGAATGGACATAAGAAAAAAAAAAGTGAAGAGGGGAAAGGGGGGGTCGGGAAGATGGCCATTTAGTGATGTGAATGTTTATAACGACCCTTTCAGCCGATATAATTTCGCACTTCTGCGCCACTTAATGTGAGCAGCCGAGTGAGAAGTAGAAATGGCTGAGCTGCGAACGCTTCCTCGGTTATAAACTGGTATACGCGATGCGCCTATCGGGTCTCTCTTTGTGAAGACGCCGACAAAGGCGTATATGCGGACGTAGGCACAAGTAGACGGTTGCGGAAACGGGATGCGGCAGCGTAGGATTATCGTGAGATTAGGTAGTTCGGGCTTATAGTTTCTACAATATTTAACCGGGTCGTCTCGTGAGGTGAGATAATTGGGTGTTATTGCTGGTACTGTTTAACTGTTTATGTCTCTTGTAAAATAAACGCCATGGCCAGTACCGCCGGGTATTCCAAACAAATCTGTCTAATGCATCGGACACGTATTAAAAGAGGGGGAGAAGCAAAGTCATATAATGCTGTAATAATTTTTAAAAATAATGGAGTCCATGAACATTGTATCCTGTTTCAACGTTATGGAAAAAACTTATACATATATTCAGAATGAAAAACAAAAAGTGGATGTGAGCTAGATAGAGCACAAAAGACTTTATTTTCGGAAGCAGAATATCGCTAACCGGGTTCTGGATACTGTTGACAATAAAACTTTGATACTATAGAGCACTATGCATGTGCTATAATAGGAACTGCTGAAAAAAATATAAGCAAAGGTGAGCATAGCTTCATACTCAGGCGCACTTGCGAAATCTCCCGCTATCGTATGCTCTCCCATAGGCGTGCACAGGGTCCTCTGGAGGGGACGCTGTACCCCTATCATACTCTGTCGAGTCCTAGAGAAAAAACAATAAGCTCCACAATGAATGAACGAGTACAAACGAACCAATCACGGGTTTCTCGCAAACGCTTGCCGTTGGTCACGACCTTTCTTGAGTAAAGGTGTAAAGTAAAGAATTCTTTTGATGCACCGCCGGAGAGAGCCGTCGGTCGCCATAAGCTAAAAAGCAGCGCCATAAATAAAATGACGGGAAAGTTGCGGCTGTGTAAAGGTATTGGAGACAGAACTGGAGAGGTGACAAAAGGTGTGTGTGAGGGAAGGGGCATTATCTTTTTTAATTCCACCTTGCGCATGCTTATGCGCTCTCCCATATGATGTTCTTGACACAAGCGAAAAACAGCGATGATATTATGACAAACACAATGGAAAAGGGACGATAACAGGCACTAACTTGCTTCTTATATTTATTTAAGATTGTGGACACATTTATACCATGGCAGTCGAATCACACGTGACCACCCCTAAGTCTCGATATCACTCTGACGTCAATATCACCGCATAACCAGTTTGTGTTACAAGCACGCGTGATTCATCTCGAAAACCAAAAAAGTCAATTATTATTGAGACATTGTTATCGAGGTCATACTAACACATCGGTGACCTTATAGCAAGCTTTGTGTCTTGATAGAACTGGCGCAAATGTGAAATCGAGTTTCTTTACACGGGCGTAGCGCAAGACGATAGTAAAATCAGATAGATATGTCGGATTTAACGTCCCAAAACCACCATATGATTATGAGAAACGCAATAGTGGAGGGCTCCGCAAATTTAGACCACCTGGGGTTCTTTAACGTGCACCCAAATCTGAGCACACGGGCCTATAACATTTCCACCTCCATCGGAAATGCAGCCACCACAGCCGGGATTCGATCCCGCGACCTACGGGTCAGCAGCCGAGTACCTTAGCCACTAGACCACCGCGGCGGGGCGATTATTAAAATCCTCAGTGGAGCTTGCGAGTACATTCAAGTCGTCTATATTCGATGAGGCACATACTCAAGTTTGCCGGCATCAGGTCAACCACTGCGAAAATAGAACTGGTCGTTCAGTCGCCTCCGGGAGAAGAATCTATCGAAACAACAAAAAAAGTCGATAAAAACACGTCGACACTTTCCGCAGCAATGTTTGTTATATGTATGCTCGTAAACATAAGCCCTAGAAATCGAAATAACGAGAAGCTCGACATAGTTTCTAGATTCTTCGCGTGCGTCTATAGGCTTCGCGGAAAGGTGCCAGGTGGATCAAAAGCTCGTTGGAAAGCTACCGCTCAAGTCGGGGTCCTTAATTTCACTTCGGAGGGCACGAACGTACCTCGGCACGCCCTGCAGATACGTGCTTTTTGGTTTCTGAGGGTCATAAAAAAACCCGGCCGACCCGGTCGTAAACGGTGAAAAGAAGCGAAAGGCTTTTTCATTTGGATCAGCCCCAATGGGATAAGCCTTTCAGATTAGAAAAAAAAACAACAACAAAATCAGCAACTGTCTTTGCTGCACTCCGACTGGTACCTGATAAGAGCGAGTTCTTAGGCTTGTAACGACAGATGAAAAAATGAAAGCCAGGCACACAAAAGCCTAATAGTTCACAGCAGGTTTCCTCCACCTGTAAATAATTTCTTGTCGAGTTTCAGTACAGTGCTCGCGGAATGAAATGCGACGATACAGTTCTACATAATGCGCGTACGATTATGATCGATATGATAGGGAACACACAAAAATACCTTTCCAAGATCATAGCGGCTAAACACAGTCGGTAATCGCTGAAGTGTTGATAACACAAAGTGGTGAAGCGGTAGGAGCAATTGCCGACCAAGCCTCAATGCTTGAGGTTGTAGGTTCCAAAACCAAGATATGATTACGCGAGACGCCGCAGTGAAGGGCTCAGGAAATTTCGCCCATCCGGCGTTCTTTAACGTGTACTGACATCGCACAGTATATACGGGCCTCTACCATCTATCGAAATGCGACTACCGCAGCCGACATCGAACCCGCGACCTGCGGGTTAGCAGCCGAGCAACCACTTCTCCACCGCGGCGGACACGGCCAGGTCTGCCGGGCGAAGTACGCCTGTATTGACACCATCCCTACCAATTGGTTACGTGCCTTTCACGTCGATACATTACCTGCAATCATCCGTTAAATATGAATTCGGTGTTTCCTCTAATGTTGCCTTGAGTTCGTGTCATATCGACGTAGTAGGGGTCCATAGTGGCGAGATCTTTAGCGATATGACGCGGTTATCTCGGGAAATCACGCGCATCAGTGTTTCACTCGAAGAGTTGAAATAGCGTTTAACACCGTGGGCATCTTGCACTACTATAGCACTTTATTGGCAGCCTTCTTCGCCAAAACCTCAATGTGATACTAAAGTACACCGCAGTTGAAGAAGGGACTGTTACTTGTTTTTATCGTGTGCTTAAACCATGTACTTATATAGAGACGAGGGTATATGCATATCAACCCATCGAGATGCGGTTGTCGTGGAAGGAAATCAAACCTGCGTCCTCCACCTTACTCGCATAAACGACGGAATATTAGAACACACAGCGTTAGCTACATAAAATGATTGTAAGTGAGCAAAACTCTAGTATATAGAGTTAAACAAGCTAATGCGAACAATTTGACTGAGCAAAACAACAGAAAATTTGACTGAGCAAAACAAATTTTTCGTTTAGTTGCATTTAAGTGCAGAATTGATAGCTCATAACGAACAAATATGACATCGGCCTCATACTAAGATCATAATTACTGTGTAAGGAAAAACAATTGTATGCAATCAACAGTGAGTCACTGGTTGTACTCACCCACCAACCGGAACCCTTTAGGCACTCACTAGCAGTGCACACGTAATGCATGTTGAGGAACGGAAATGTAAAACTGCCATGAGGGCTCTCACATTGCCTAGAAAGTAACTTCGTTACTTTCTAGGCAATGTAAGTTTCTTGGCAGAAAGAAGTCGTTCTGCCTTTCATACTCGTCCAAGTCAAACTTCGCCCACCTGATCGGCAGCTGTGCGGACAGCCCGAATTGTGAGCGCTGCCAAGTGCGCGAAACTTTAGCTCACATATTTTTTGACTGCCCCTTATACGTGGCACAAAGAAAAATGCTAACTTCAATATTGGCAAGCATCGGACGAACGTCATTGAGTGAAAGCCACATGTCAGCAATGAACGACCAAACAGTGTCAAAAACTGCTACAAAGGCTGTTTTAGACTTTATCAAAAGCACTGGACTAGATACTACACTGTAGGGTGCTATGCTAAGTGGCTACTGTACATCACCTCTTTTTGTCCTCATCATCATCCTTCATCTCTCTTTCCTTCCTCCTCCCTTTATCCCCTGTGCAGAGTAGACGCTAGAGCGGCCGACCTCTCTGCCTTCTAATAAACTCTCTCTCTCTCTCTCTCTCTCTCTCTCTCTCTCTCTCTATATATATATATATATATATATATATATATATATATATATATATATATCTTATCTATCTTATCTATCTATCTATCTATCTATCTATCTATCTATCTACTAGTTAGCTTATTTGGTAGAGCCACGATCTCGAATAGGCGTTGGTACCAGGTTCGAACTCCGTACAGGGACAAATTTTCCGCCAAAGTTTTCTTTCAGAGCAATCTTTATTAGCCCCTGGTTGCATATTGGTCTTGCAACTGTCATTTATAACGATCTTGCAGGCTTCCGCAGAGATGAACTGTCGATTTCGTTGACTGCACAGGTCCTTACTACGACGTTCATCTCGACCCACTGAGCAGTTCCGGGACGTTAAGACCCTCACTTCGATTAGATAGCAAAAAAAAAAAAAATAGAAAAACGCGAAATTTAATGCTCTCCTAACGTACGCTTTCTCCACGCATCATATAGCAAGAGATTGAGACGGCTGACGACTGTATACGCAGTCAAGTTTCTTTGCCGCGTTTAGCTGACACACTTGACGCGCGGCAATGAACCGGCGAAAATTGGTTGCTGTTGCGGCGAACAACGCCTTTTATTGGAGGGGTTGTCGTGGCCTATAAATGGCAGTGCGTATTAGGCGGCGCGCCGTGTTATCACCGGTGTTCTATTTCCTCCGATACAAACGCGGTGGTGTATTACGAGCTTGGTGGCGCGTAACAAGGAAGGAACGAAAGTTTATGAAAGGATTCACCCGCTCCTTCACAGTATACGCGGAAATTGTGACAATGTGTTTCTCACTTTCTTTACTTATTACACTTAAAGGAACACTAAGGCGCAAAAAGATCTTTCACATATTAGTTATGTACAGTTTAAGAATTTATAAAATACCACTCTTACCACGCCGCGACGCCTGGTAAACGAGAAAACACACGAAAAGAAAGTGCGGTAGGAGACGCCGCTTTGACATTCCCGCACCGAACACCGTGACGTCATAAATATTTAAGGCGTTGGCTGTGTCATATGTAGCTTCTATAATCATTAAAATTCGAGTACATCGCCATATATGGTGACATAGACCTAGCATGCGAATTTCCAGAAAAATTAACCGAACCAATGTCGCGAAAATACGAAAAATCCGTTTTGAAAACTATGACGTCACGCGCGAAAATTTCGGCATGAAATTTGAAGAAAAAAATGAAACTTCAACCTTCATTTTCTCCGCTAATAATTAACTTGTTGTAGTGAAATATGGCATTCGAGTTCTGAGAGCGCAGCTCGCGAATATAAAACCAATCCATCATGTCTGTTTAGTGTCTCTTTAACAGTAGAAGGGTACGGAAGTCCCAGGACCGAGATGGGTACGAGGCGACGCCCGCGCTGCTACTCACACACCAGGTTGCAACGGCCAAGCAGCTCTGGCCAGACGTGTGCAGGACGCGACTTCGTCGAATGCGGCGCGCCGCATTGGGATCTCAGCTTCGCCGTGACGCGGCCCCAATTCATCTTCTGATGCGCCAGTGAGCGATGCGCCGTGTTTGAGACCCGTTCATTCTTCGAATGATTGATGTCGTTATCTCTTCATTTTCCAGACAGCAACTAACCCGCTATACAGTGCTGAATCCGGGTTCTGTACGCAGTGCAAACACCTTTAGCCCGGTGTTCTCTTTTCCGACTTGCTTTCACGGACGCTGCCCTGATGACGTATTCGTGCATCGTGCACGCTTAGCCGGGGCTGCCGTAGCGTTGCCTTAAACAGCTAAGCGGGAAGTGAGTTTGCTAAGGTATTCTCAACTAATAACGTTGCCTGGTCGGTATCTCCAGTTAAACAGTATTAAGCGGCCGTAAGAATCAAGAAGCTTGGGATGTCGAGCAGGTAATGTGGTGGTCAGCACAGGTAAAACAAGGGTCCATAAGGCGATGGGCAGTAGATGCTGAAGGAAAGTGAAAAAAAAAAAAGATCGATAGAGAGTGGCAAAGAATAAGATGACGAAACGATGCGAGATGATATGCATGCAGCCACGAGAGCTGCGAAACAGGAAAGCAAGGGAAGTGGGATTAAATTGAGGGAATCGGGATGCGAGGGTGCGTTCTCAAATAACCTTCCTGCCCTTCGCTCTTCGCCTCCTCTCTGTCTGAATTTTTCAGCAAGACAACGGTGCAGACTTTACATAAATTATAGTATTGGACATCAAGTTTTAAAAACCATATTGTGATATATTAGATACGCGATACTGAAGCAATACTGATTAGGTTCACCATCCGGAGACTATTCAACATGCTTGTGCTGAAGGGGTTATTTATTTATTTATTTATTTATTTATTTATTTATTTATTTATTTATTTATTTATTTATTTATTTACTCATTTTCATTTCGCTCTCGTTTGAACGCGTCTGCCGGGGCCGTGATCTAAACCGCAATTTCGAGCTCTGAAGCACTCCACGCCTCATCCATTCGTCTGAGACGGCGGCTTCAAATGTATACTATATACCGGCGCAACACCGTCAATAAAACAAAAAGGCGTGCTTCATTTCTTCCGCAGCCCCCTCCTTCCCTTCCGGACGCGAGCACTTCAGCCGCGGTCCTGCCGACAGCGCAGCGCCCTCAACCAATCGTCACGCCACCGTGACCTCGAAGCTCTCGTGTTTCCTCTCGGCATAATAGCCCCGATTCGCAAACTGCGACTCCGTTCGCGCCGGCCGAAGTGGCTGCTCCTAAATCGTTAGTACGTCCTTCTATAGACCGCATCATTTATTGTACGGCACGGAACTCTTTGCGACCCGCAGTATATGGTCGACCGTATAAATGCGTGGTATTTGCACAACTTAAAGCCAAAAATGTCGAGACGAAGTTTAAGGGAAAGGGAAGGAAACAGGAAAAAGGGGAAAGGCAGGTTTAGCAGTCGACCAGCAGGACTAGTGAGCAGGCCAGTTAGCCGTGCAGTTTAGCATAACCGGTGCGTTACCCTGCATAGGGTAATGGGACGAATAGTTTGAAAGCTGCAGGCGTAAAGAAAGAAGTAAATAAAGAAAGTAATAGAGAGAGAGAGAGAGAGATTGGGGGGGTGGGGCACCCATACAGAGACCATAGGCCCGCGAACTGTATCTTGAGTCGACTCACTCAGACGGAGCAGGGAGTCTGAGTCTAAGTGAGTACAAGTGAGTAATATTTGGCGAGCTTGAGTCCCAGTAAGTCCGACTCAGGAAAATGTTGGTGAGTCTTAGTGTGAGTGAATCCTATGGCAGCAAAATATATTTCATGAACGAGTCTGAATGAGTTCCACTGTTTTTTTTTTTTTGCCAACCTGTGGGTCCATGACAGAGCCATGCATTGTGCGGCATACGGCATCGTTATCAGTCTACAGCAGCTCGTAGAAGTCTGCAGAAGTCTGACCTCATTGATTTAATTCTCCGTGACTTTTCGTTACGACATTCGAGAATCGTTGCTAGCGACATCTGTCAGCGGTCGAGGCGAGTGAGAGCGATTGCGAAGGATCGTCTCAGCACAGCGTAGCGAGGACTGCCAAAGATATTCTGCAAAGTCTCCTCGGTAGCGCAGATATCGCAAATGGCGTTGGACGTGGGAATGTTAGAAGAAATTGCGGTTTATCCAGCATCAATTAATCACGCTTACAACGTAACTTAATGTTCTTATTATTGTACAGTGAGTCATTGACTCATGGTACATGTCTTCATAAACCAAATTAAACGCTACACTGAAGTTACGCCAGATGGTTATCTGCTGGTAGTGATGATAAATAAAAAGAGATAAATGGTACTTCGAAATCCCAGGTGAAACGCCTCACGTCCAATGTTTCGTTAAACGCGTTACTTCCTTCATCAAAGTGGTCATGTGCAAAAAAAATATTTCAACCAGCAGTGACACAAGGAAACTTTAGGTAACAAACATGCTCAGTTGACCGATAGCCCAGTGTTCGTAGTCTCTTTCTTGCCCCGCCGCGGTGGTCTAGTGGCTAAGGTACTCGGCTGCTGACCGGCAGGTTGCCGGGATCGAATCCCGACTGCGGCGGCTGCATTTCCGATGGAGGCGCAAATGTTGTAGGCCCGTGTGCTCAGATTTGGGCGCACGTTAAGGAACCCCAGGTGGTCGAAATTTCCGGAGCCCTCCACTACGGCGTCTCTCATAATCATATGGTGGTTTCGGGACGTTAAACCCCAAATATCAATCAATCAATCAATCAATCAATCAATCAATCAATCAATCAATCAATTGTAGTCTCTTTCTTGAAAATAGTGCGCAGAAATCTCAAAGGTAAGTCGTATCTCCAAATGAAGAGCCGGCGTCGCTAAGGGGTAACACCGGTGCTCACTCCCGCATCGACAGGCCAGCGTATATTCAGGTAAGGTGCAGGTATATGGCGGCTGTAGGATGTATAAGACCACTCCCCAAGATTCTCAACGTATTTACACGCACCATTTGCCCGAAGAAATAGTACACGTACATATAATTGTACGCACACCTCCATCTGTTAATTTAGTACATTCATTACATCTATGCCTGCTCGCTTCTTTCCTCGTCCACCACATTCCTCTTCTTTTTTTCATTACACAAACCCATTCATGAGAGAGAACCACACAGGCCGCCTCGCTTTGTGTGGGTGAGATCTATAGCTTTAGTCTAGAAATTATGAGTAGCGTATTTGATGTAGCGCCAATAGCTTTGTGAAAAAGGGTGACGGGACTGGTCGACAAGGTGTGGTTGCATCAGTATGCAAATCACCAGTTTGTACGAGACAGGAAGCACTGTCAAGTCGGAGCGCTATCGATTTGGGAACTCGTGTAGACATAGGTTGTACACAGGAAGGAGATATGTGTTGTGTCGTATATAATGTGTGTCTAATGAGGAAGAGGAGATGATAATGGTGGTGGTGGTGGTGATGAGTAGGAGAGGGAGGGACCTGAATCTTTCCATTGAAACCAAGGATCACTGACCAGGCTTTTTTTGGGGGGTCGCAGTGGGAAGTGGTGCAGAGCTCAATACCCCCGATAAACAGAGATAAAAAAAATCAAATTCTGTTTTTATCACCATCGCCATGACAGTTGTGCTCGATATACATTTACCTTAGTGAACACTTCAACGTAAAACAACCTTACGACATTCGACCCAAACGAACGCGATTGGTAAGACGAAATGCTATCGGCCCATTTCAAAAACACGCAAAACAACAAAAAATAATCAGAACTAACAGCTATACGCACATACCGCAGTGCTCTTTCTGAAAACGGTTGTTTTCTCTCATTCTTTGACGTCCTCTTTGACGTCATAATTATCAGCTACCTGCAGGGCAAATACCCGTGTTTCGCCAATCAATGCGGTCCTCTGCTAGCTGCTGCCACGTTATACCTGCCAATTCCGAATGTTATCTGTCCACCTAACTGACTGTCTCCCCTCGCACGTTTGCCTCCTCTTGGAATCCACTCTGTTGATCTTCATAACCAGCGCCTAAATTGGCATCGCCCTCCAGCCCTCGCCCATTTCTTCTTGATTTCGACTAACGTTCCCTAAACACCCGTTTGTTCTCTGACAATTACAGATTGGTAAGCATGGAACCACTAGAGGCAGCGTGGCGTAAAACCTTGTAAAAGACGACTGATACATGAACGCGCACGCATACGCACTCACGGATGTGCAAACGATCAAGCGCATCTTTATACAACAGCATGTTCTACCAAGTTGATTGAATTGACCAAATTGTTCTACCAATTTGTTTCTCATAGAAATAAGTATGGTAAAGAAAGAAGATAGCTTCTATAACGCCCCAGTCATATCGCAGGTTACGTGGTGGTATGAAGGACCGTTCCACAAACAAAGCATGCCTGCAGAAATCTCTCGCCTCTCCGCCGATTCTTTCGTTCCGTAAAGACCCTGCACTTACGAAAAGTCGGCGCACGACAACCACAGTCGTAGCAACGAATGCTGCCGGTAATTTGCTGCAACCAGAACACTGGATACATCACATGGTATGTGTTTATCCCTAATTTGATAACAGTGGCGGGATGGACCCCACGATGATTACCCGAAAAATAAACGTTGTTTCGGGAAGTACACCCTTGTTCTTGTGCGAGCTCGTGCACCTAAAGACCATAGGCGGATTTACAACATCGCTGTGGGCTAGGACTGTCCTATATATACGCTTTTCCAGTGTTTACGCTCTGGTACTATACGGATCTATCGACCAGCACGCATCAGCCGCAGGTGATTCATAGAAGGTGACGTTCTTTCTCTCTTTTTATACTCTTCGGCGCGGTACCACCACTCATATCTAGGCAAATTGCATGTTAAGAAGAACCGATGCATCGATAAAAAAAAGTGCAGGTCTATTTGACTCGGAGCAACTTGTATACTAGCATACAAAGATGCGCTCCCCTCAGATCACCTAAAAGTAACTTAATTCAACTTGAGCATTTATATAAAAAACGTCCTAATTGAATTATTTTTTTTAACAGGAGTGTTCTCGGTCCTTTGTTTCGGTGCGCTGCCGTTTAAACTTATCCCGCTGCGTCGTTAAAAAACTAAATGGAGCGCAAATGTTTTAATAGTACTATTTGTCATGAGGAGCAATCAAATAATAATCATAAGTAACGTCTCTTGTTCACACACACACACACACACACACACACACACACACACACACACACACACACACACACACACACACACACACACATACACACACGCACGCACGCACACACACACACACGCACGCGCGCACACACACACACACACGCACACACACACACACATACATACGTACACACACACACACAAAAAATAGAAAGACGCAGATCGTCGCTTGGTACAGATGGCTTGCATGTGAAGTCATGGGCGCAGCTTTTTAACTTACTGGTACTCCAACATGGTCGCCTCGATGATGTCAGGGCAGCCCCCTGAGCAAGTTTACGTGGAAGGTAACCTTCTTCAGTTTAACAACAACGTGACCGGAATGTTATTGGATTCTATGCGTGAATAAAGGAAGAACCTTCGTTCGATGTACTGGTAACGTCAAGGTCACATGACAAATATTGCTTCCCCCCATGTTGGGTATTTAAGTTGCGTCAGCGATGGCCGTCTATATTCTATATATGTTCTAAGTCAGTTCGATTAAATTTTTGTAAGCACTCGCCATTCCAATCCGGCATCCGCGAAAGAAAATCAGGATAGTTGGTTGAACAGACAAAACGGTTCCAATAACGCACCTGGCCCGATCCCGTGGTCACGGAACGGGTGCTCGCGAACGAAGGAACTTCCAAGGTCCTGTCGGCCTTGTTTCCGTCCGTTTAAAGTTTTGGGCCAGCTTGGCACGGGTGCACACTTTCCGCGGTAGTTACTGGAGCGGAGAAAGACGCTCGTGAATCCTCCCACCGTAGGTATACATAAAGCGAACACGCCGAAATTTTTCGAGCCTATCCGCTTCCCGCGCGAGGGGCTCACTTTCCTAATCTGAAAGGAGTCGCTGCGCCAAGAGGAACGAAATAAGCGAGAGAAGAGCGAAATAAAAAGCGCGGGAAACAATCGGGCGCCCTTTTACGGAGCTTTATAATGCGCTCCGCGGGAACTCCAACGAGTGCGAGTCCCAGGAACAAAGCGATTTCGAGCGAGAAAACTCGAGAGGCCCGCACGGCGATGGGGGAACGATAACCAGAGAAGCAAATGAATAAAACGAATAACGGCCCGTGAGGAGTAAGAAGAAAAAAGAAGTAAGCACAATAAAAAAGAGAGACAAACACGCGAAGCCACGACTGCCGCGTATAGGAGGCGTGTAGAGGGTGGCCTCATGAGCGGCCCGCGCAATCAGGAAGACAGACGAATCGCACCGAGACGGCTAGCCAGGCACGCTGTGTATGTATACCTTACCTGTCGTCTTCCCGGCCAAGGAGCCAGCGGAGAGCGGGAGCCAGGTTTGTCGGTCGGCGCAGACGCGCAGCCTGTAATCCCGGCAAGATGATCTCCTCTCCCACCTCGACGTCGTCAACGAAGCAGACGTCGGCGGTGCAAGGCCGACGTGGAGCTTAGAAGGCTCGTCAGGAAGCAACAAGGGGCCGATGAGCGCCTGCCTCCCTTGTTTGCTCTAGAAGCTTCAGTGTCAGTAGTGGATGGGCAGGCGAGTGCGTGCCTTGTAACGGGACCGGCAGCTCAGAGAAGAAGACGCCGCGGACAAAGATCGTTTCTTCTTCCTACTCGGCCAGTATCAGTCACCCAAAGCGGGCATCGTGGCTGGGCTGACGTCGGCAGTGCAGTATGTCGCCAGTGGAGCCTTTATCTCGGAACGCTTCCCGCCGTAGGCTTGTTTGTTGATCGAAGGCACGAGACACTGTTGGTACCGGACGGGTAGACTGATGTCCGGAAGTTGGCAACAGCGGCTGTGAACTGTTCTGTTGGCCGGTATCCACGTGCACGGTGAAGCTTACGCCGAATTCGATGGCATGATATTTATTGTCTCCCGTTCTTGTCGATGATGCAGAGACAGTCACGGTAAGCAAGGCGTCTTGATGAACCACGCACGGATAAGCACGTGATTGTATCGTTGAAGTTCCGCGTTCTAACTACTTGAACCGGTAAAAGAAATTGGGCACTTTTCAATCGAACGCAGCAGCCGAATACTTTTCGATAAGGAGTTTGTTTAGGAATGCGCTTCCGATTGCTTAACCACAGTCCTCACACCTGTAATGTCCAGAGACGTCGTGGCTGTACCGACCAGAGAGTTCGGCGAAAGGCGATTTCGATCCAAAATCGCGCCGACACACACAGTCAGAACAGTTTCTTCCACACTCCAAAAACACACACACGCACTGGAGGTCAGAAATTAAGTCCCAAGAAAGTGCTCCCCAAACAACACCGGCACAGCTTAAGTCTGTTTCAATAGCTGCGCGCAATTCACGTATGTGGTGGTTACCTTCCGATGAAGAGATGAAGACTGCAAACTCAGCGAAGCAGAGATGTTACAAACAGTCGAAAACCAACGGAGATGCCACTTGCGAAAAAAAAAAAAAAACACCGGGTACGCCTGAAGCGGGCTCGTATGTGTCGCTGGTCGCGTCGAATCATTCGACGAACGCCGCACCGCAGATGCCGGGCGTCCGATGTCAACACCCGATGCCGCAACCTTCGGTCGATCCCCTAACTCCGGAGGGTACCACCACTGTTGAAGGAATCGCGACCAACTCCCACCGACACGCGCAAACGTGACGCTAAGGCGACGCTAGACCTTATCGGCGTGACCCGGCCCGATACGATGCTGGCTCGTGGAGCACTGAGCGAGCAAGACCTGCCGCAGACCTGCTGCCCGGCTGACTGGCACTGGGAGCACGAGTGCGTAACCGAAAGGAACGAGTACACCGCTGCGCTGGCCTGGAGAGGAGGGTCGGACGTTAACGTCGCTCCGTGCGCTTCTTTTTACTGCCGCCGCGAGAAGGGGAAGGGAACCGTTGGAGGGATGCGCCAGACGAACATGCCTCGCTCCGGCGCCCACCGCGTGCATCCAGCGGGTATGCATGACTTAGTGGCCGGCCGCCGGCCCGCGCATGACCGCCGTGTATGCGTGGGTAGTGCGTGTGTGTGCGCGTGCTGTGTGTTTGCATACGTTACGTACGCGTGCGCGCAAGGCACTGCCTTTTGGAAGCCTGCATGTGCATCACAGGGCCGTAGCCGGGAGGGGGGTGGGTGGCCCCCTACCCCCGAAATTCGGAATGGAGGTGGGTGTGTTACCGATAATAAATGATAGACATAGGGGTTTTCAAGGCCCTCAACTGGTGCCACCCTCCCCACTCCAAAAAAATAATAAAAAATCACAGCATATCCACGAAGTGAATGATGATGAGTGGGGCGAAGTGCTGGAGGATTTCATCGCTAAACCAGGAACCATCCGCAAATATCACCCACTACATCATCAAAGACGTGACAAACACTGCATATATTTATACAAGAAACTTTATTATTCGTAAGTGGTGGCTGTACGTCACTTCCGTTCCCCCTTCATTATAATGGCGTTATGGTTGGCGAAGTGGTGTGTTGGTGATGGGGGCATAGTGGGGTGTTTTCAAGGACGAAGTTGTCGGCAGTTTGCAGTAGTGAAACTATAGGCGGTCACGCATAAACAAGGGATGAACACATTGGGTCAATCTATGGTTCTTTAACACGCACCTGGATACAAGTACACGACCATCTTGCATTTTATATTGGCTACTTCTCAACAGTATTTGCTTTATGGTCGGTGAAGTGGTGGATCGGCGATGGGGCGTAGTGGGATGTTTGCAAGGACGAAGCAGTGGGCAGTTGCCAAAGGTGGAACTGTAGGCAGGCGGTCACGTACGTACGTACGTACGTACGTACGTACGCATACATACATACATACATACATACATACATACATACATACATACATACATACATACATACATACGTACGTACGTACGTACATACATACATACATACGTGCATACATACATACATACATACATACATATATACACACACATACATACATACATACATACATACATACATACATACATACATACATACATACATACATACATACATACATACATACATACATACATACGTACACACATACGTACACACACACATACATACACACACACATACATACATACATACATACATACATACATACATACATACATACATACATACATACATACATACATACATACATACATACATACATACATACATACATACATACATACATACATACATACGTGCATACATACATACATACATACATACATACATACATACATACATACATACATACATACATACGTGCATACATACATACATACATGCATGCATACATACATACATACATACATACATACATACATACATACATACATACATACATACGTACATACATACATACGTACATACATACATACATACATACATACATACATACATACATACATACATACATACATACATACATACATACATACATACATACATACATACGTACATACATACGTACGTACGTACATACATACGTACGTACGTACATACATACATACGTGCATACATACATACATACATACATACATACATACATACATACATACATACATACATACATACATACATACATACATACATACATACATACATATATACATACACACACATACATACATACATACATACATACATACATACATACATACATACATACATACATACATACATACATACATACATACATACATACAAGAGATGGACAGACCCACGCCTTTAGGAGCTTCGCCCAAGATAGATTTCTGGCTACGGGCCTGATGATCCTATGATTGTGCGCAGTATGTGTGTTTTCGTTATGTTCTAGCGTTCGTGCGCGCATCTATACGTTTGTGTAGCATATTTCATTTGCATATATGTCTGTGGTACCTCGGTGTCTGAATAATCATTCATTCGTGACATCGTTGGCACGCACTCGCTGTTAAAGGGCTCCTAAGCCACTCCGAGTTCAAAGACGAGGACGTGGTTTCTTTCTCGCGTTCATGCATACCAGCAGGCGCTCTCACCTCCTATTTATTCATAAAATCAGTTGACAATATCAGCGATAAGCGTTGAGCCTATCATAATTTCGCGCTTTTAGACTGCACGCTGTTATCAGAGCTCGCGCAGTCGAAAACACGGAGAACGAAGTAAAAAGAGTTTATCGCACACGATAGCCGTGCTATAGACAAAGCAGAACGGGCGTACGGTTGCTTGGAGAAGCTCAGTATAGGAGACAATTCACAACTGGTATCCCTCGTAAATGGTCAAATCGATAGCTTATTCCCTCGTCACGTCACATGAACGGCTAGGCTGCTGGCGTCAGGAGTTGCGTCGAAAAGACGGCAATCAATATGTGAGGCCTAACGTGCCGAAACTTCGATATGAGAGACGTCGCAGTGGAGGGCTCTGTAAATTTCGACCACCCGAGGATCTTCAGCGTGCCTGAAACATTTCCGCTTCCATCGAAAATGCAGCCACTACAACCGGGACTCGGTCCCACGATCTTCGGGTTAGTAGTCGAGCTTCATAACGACTAGACCGCCACGGCGAAACCAAGAGACATGAAACGCCATGATAAAGTAACGCGTTCCTTGTTTGTGTTTTCAGGTGTTGTTTATAGTGCCACGTTCCTTTCCTCAAGTTCTGTTATCGCCCCATTAGAGTATACGTTCGGCACGAACCGCACCCACGATGTTTGAGAAGCTTCGAGACTGTAGTAGATCGTTTTGTTAAGATTACGCCCACTTTGTGAACGTTACAGATCATTCTGGAACCTACGTCGACGCAAGCGATAACGCTACAATATTCGATGGCAAGGGTATAAATGCCGACACGCTTCGCCACTTGTCAGTTGATCGACGGCCGACGTTCTGTTCACCGCTATCCTTCTACTGTAATCCGATTTTCCGCTTACCGGGCACAGGTTCACCCAAATAAACAGTTTATTATTCGACTCGCAGTGTGCTCCCATTCGTCCACGTCCCGACGCCGTGACAATAGGGACCATTTAAGCCCCAAAATTGCCTTTTGGGCTTGATAAACAAAAACTTCACAGCTGGACTTCGGTATCCAGGGAGCGTCAAAGCTCAGATCACAAAAAATTCATTCATGTGTAAATAGGAAATTTTCGGCTGATCGCATCGCGAGTCACCCATGATTGCACAAAGCGCACTTCAACTTCATTACAGCATTAGCAACATGCAAGAACTTTTTTATGGTACTGTATACTGGCCTATGGTTTGACTTACCGAGTAAACGATAACTGTTTCTTTTTTCAGGTAAACTCAGATAAATTCAAGCTATAGTGCAAGTCAGTAATGCATAATGTTGGTGTCGTATTATTATTATTATTATTATTATTATTATTATTATTATTATTATTATTATTATTATTAATTTATTATTATCATTATTATTATTTACAGGCAGGAAGCGTTTGATGAGAGTTCTGCGTACCACTCTACCATGGCCTTAGTTAGAACGCAGTACAAATAAATAAATAAATAAATAAATAAATAAATAAAGCTCGGTGATTTACACATGACAGTAATCATGAAGAAACAGCCTTCAAGTATACGAGATGGTGCTAACGCGTAAAATTTTGGCAGAAAGGCCACCAAGTACGTATTTCATCTTCATTACAGAAAACATACGATTCCAATCGATTCCAGTTTTTCGCTACGATGTTAAAACGAGTGTTTACTGCATCATCGCTTCATTGCTGCTACGGTGATTCCCATCGAAAAGTGGACTTACTGTACACGTCCCAGTTTACAGCACCACATACGTTGGAGGCCGAATTAAATAAACGTGGCTTCCCCGCAAAACTTTCACCGCTCCGAAGGTGAGTCACGTGTGCGCTTATTCCATGTTGTTGTTTTGTTGCCTTCCTCGTTGTTGTACCACTGCAGACTCATGGTTACAACATGAGCACACGAATGGCGATGATACGGCCCTCAGAAGCCACTTATTGCTGGGCTAGTTGGCCGTTCAGAAACACCACGTATATATTATTTGACAAAGACCGTTGTTTGGTGGGGGTCCCCGGGCGAGAAGCGGCGATATGCAGATTTAATGTGCCTGAAGGCTCCCCCATATTATCGGTGCATCATTTCATGTTATCAGTCTGCTATCTCTTAAACGATAACTCCTCGATGGAGACGTCGACGAACACGACAAACGGCGCGGATTACTCACACGGACGTTTATAAACGTGATCATCTCAAAGTTTAGATCATTCCTAAGCGTGGCTACGATAATAGTCGACACAGTGGCCGGCAAATGATATGTTTATAGACACCCACTAAGCGACTTCAAAACTTTCCACGAAAGCTGTCTAACCTGTTACAGACTATCAAGACTTCGCGCGTGCGGGACTTCCGCGGTACAATTGCGCCGCACAGCGAGACGGCGAAAGTGACGAGGGAGGCCTTTTTCCATTCAAAGGAACACTCTCCCGGTACAAACTGCTTTCAATGATGGCGGAGGAGGCCGACAGATAGGTGCGCACGGAGTGGTCTCGCGATAGACTGCTGCCTCCGCTGCTCCTGTTGAAAAAAAATGAATATAGTAACAGATGAAAAACGGGGGGGCTTCGGCCGTAAAAACCACCGCTCTTCTATTCCGGCCCCAGCCGACGACCGAGAGCAGAAATCCTTTCCTAGTGAATAGCAGGGATGCCACCGGCCAATCTACGAGCCGGCCGTTCCATCCTGCGCTCGCCTGGAGCCGCGGTAGCTTGGCGGTGTATAGCATCCGTCGCGTCGCTTCCTAGTCCTCTGTGTGCGTGCTCGCCGGCTAAGCTCCGCTGCACGTCTTACTTTATGTTTTCGCCGGGAATGCCCTGCGAACACGGAAGAAAGGGATGCGGCAATGGACGCCGCGTGGCTTTGACTGCCTTGCTACTGCCTTGCGTGAAGCTACTGCTACCGCCGCATCATCAGCAACCGAGAACCGAGGCCCGGCAGGCATTATATTTTCGCTCCCCCTGTCTCTTCTTGGTCTTAAAAAGAGAGAGAGAAAGAGAAAAAAAGAAAAACACACACATATACTTCCCTTTTCGCAATCTTGAAAATCCTTTCCCTCGGCGCACTTGAACCGAGTCGAGAAGATTAATATAGCCTCGCTCACAGCTCTCCGAAAAGCGAGTCAAGAAAATAAAAAAACAACTAACAAAAACAACACGATAACTGCGTTACCTGCGAGCGATTCGAAAATTTAATGGTGCGTGCTGTGTGCGCAAGGCGAATCTATACCGAAGCCGGTTGCGGTGGCAGCAGTGCGGCGATCACGAGCGATTCGATGAGAGATTTCGTTGCGCAACGGATTGCTCGGTCGTTGCGACAGGTTCGAACGAAATGGGTGAGAACGTCGTGGGCGCTGCCGAAGCTACGATAAAACGACGCAGCCACCTCGAGCTGACGCTGTTTGTAGTATCGATGGTGTTTCGACTGGGCTAAAGAGGTACTCACACGAGCAAATTGTGTTGTTCCTTCTTTTTCGTCAAATGAAAGTCCGAGCCATGTAGCTTCTAATTCCTAGAAAATGTAGTTTCAAAGGTCCACTATACCACTGGAAAGTGGTTTCTTTCCGCTTTAACTACTCTTACTATAACCGCAATCTGCCCCTCGCCGCTTATTATTTCATAAAACACGCAGGAATGTCAGTACTAAACGTCAAGCTTATCAGGATTCCGCGCTTTTCAGCTATACGCAATGTTATTTCCGCTTGCGCAGCCGAGAACGCAGAAAACAAAAGAAATCATTTGATGATGCAGGCAATAAAAAGGCTGCTGACCCGCAGGGCGCGGGTTCGAATCCCGGCTGCGGTGGCTGCATTTCCGATGGAGGCGGAAATGTTGTAGGCCCGTGTGCTCAGATTTGAGTGCACGTTAAAGAACCCCAGGTGGTCTAAATTTCCGGAGCCCTCCACTACGGCGTCTCTCACAATCATATAGTGGTTTTGGGACGTTAAACCCCACATATCAATCAATCAGCAGGCAATAAAAAGCAGAGCGGTCGCGTTACAGCGTGGTAAGGCGTGATACAAATCACGGCTGATATCTCGTATATGGATTGATCAAGAGCTTATTTATTCACGACATCGCGTGAACAGGCTGCTGGCGTCACGAATTGTTCCGAAAGGACTGAGATCGACGGGGATAGAATAATTCGCCTGTGCTTCGTATTTTCAGAGGTTGTTTAGGGTTTCTGTAAACGTGAGTGCGCCCTGAAAAATAACGACCCGGTGTTTTTAAACGCTATAGTCTAGGTTCCTACTGTACCATGACGTCACGACATGGCGTTAGTTCCTGGTCACGTGCTCACATAAAATACCGTCACATTTCCGCGGCCAAAAGCGCACAAGTGGCCACTTTGCATGTTTTGCTACCTGACGTTATCACGAATGCTGGCGTGTGAAGTCACCAGAATTGATGCCTTTTCCCCCAACTTTTTTTTTCAGTTGCCATGTTATTCTCCTTTGTTTGTATTGCAGCAGAGTATACGAATGATACAAACACCAGTAATGAGGAAATCAGTTAATTGCAGCCTTGAAAAAGACTAAGCTACTTGTCGAAACATCAGCATAAGTGCCATGTTTACGAACTTTTATTGCAAGCTTCCAACTGCCTCTTCTCGCCTTTTTTTTTTTCAGAATTGACGCTGTATCCTGGCGTGACGCTATAGCATCGAACCCAAGAGCGATGCCATGAGAAGATTGTCTTTATCGTCAAAATAAAGTGTCTTAGCAGCATTTCCCGACTGTAATGATGACACGTTTCCACGTGGTCACTGGACATTCCGAAAGAAGCTGTCGCGGCCACTTTTGAAGTTTTCAAACGCTACAGACCTCGTGCGTCACTTGTGAAGAGTGAAACCCATGTTGGGGTGCGGTGTGGTGACGTGGGTGCCCCACACAACACCGTAAGCGTGACAGATGATAAGCCACCGGGATGGGCATGGTGGCCTCACGCTGGGCGTGCTTTCTTGGTAGCGTGCCTAGGTTTTACTTCTTAAAAAAAAGAATACATATTTCAACATAAACTGAAAAGTGGGAACTGAGCCGGGCAATCGCCTGCAGCCTACTGTAACCTCATCATCATCATGTTGAGTATTACAGGTGCTTAGAGCCACCTAGAGGACTTGAATGGCGGAGTAATGTCAGCTTCGAAAATTCGTGCCGGAGCCATTTTAACTGGGACCCTGAACTTGGTATAGGCCGTGCATGCTACAAACAGTGAGTGGAGAACATGCGCACACCCCCCGAACACTCATTTCAGCAGCCATGGTTGAGACAGGGATCACAGCAGTGCACAGATGGGACCAGGGTCGTGCCAATGTCGGCTAATACACAAGTGGAAAAATTGGCGCTTGTAATGATCTATAGTCTCTGTATCTTGCTTCATTCCTCTTGAAGGGCACGCAGAACATTATGTTACACATGCCACTGATTCTTTCCGTACCAATATCATGTTATACAGATCACCTTACACAACATTACTTTTTT
The DNA here is from genome assembly GCF_043290135.1 of Rhipicephalus microplus. Taxonomy (NCBI): domain Eukaryota; kingdom Metazoa; phylum Arthropoda; class Arachnida; order Ixodida; family Ixodidae; genus Rhipicephalus; species Rhipicephalus microplus. The sequence goes on along the minus strand of NC_134704.1, from coordinate 40,514,197 downwards.
TTAAATAGCAAACCTTGCGTTGCGTGATGATATACATCCTAAGCTATATGAAACCTAGTAGACACGCCTCCAGAGAAGCATCCTGCAATATCTACTCAGATTTTTTAAAGATTTGCAGCGGTTTGCAACTTCTCCCACCTTTCTGGAAGTCACCGTCCTTTCGTGAACGTTAAACGGACGATGAGTAACGATGATTATATGAACAGTGTACGTCGCGGTAGAACAGCGACTACGGTGCTCGGCTGATGGCCCAAAAGTTACGGATTCAATACCGTCCACAGCGATGACATTTCGATGAAGGCGAAATCTTAGACCACCGTGTACTGTGCGTTGTCAGCGCACGCCAAAGAACGCCAGATGGCCAAACTTCCCGGAGCACTCCACTATTGCATGGCTCATAATCATGTCGGCACGTAAAACCCCAGATATTATGATCATTTTTATAACATCACCAACCGCCCGCATATCTCATCGCCGCACCTTCGGCAGCCATCTGCTTATAGACCGCTGACGAGCTCCCGCTTCAACGTACCGCGTCCGCAATGTAGACCAGCGCCGTGTTATAAAAACCGGCAGAAAACAAAGCGTTCTTCCTGTTACGTCGCGTCCTTAATTGGAAGCGGGACAGAAAGAAGGCGAGAAAGGGCAGAGGGTGAGCAAGGAGGACAAGCTGTTCGTCGTTTAAGAAGACACGCGGTGACCCTCAAGCGGAGGTGCCGAATGGCGCTCGCTGGACGCTGGCAGCTGTGCGGTATTATACCACGCGATGCCGCGCCGCTGTAATAGCGGGTCACTTGACCAGCGGTACATACCCCTCCCCCCCCCCTCCCCACCCCATCTCTGGAACCCGCGGCGCACCCGTAATTGGCCCTGACCTAGAGAACACGGCGTGTCCACTAAAACGAAAGGGGGCGAAGATGCCCGAACAGGAAAGCACTTACACGGTGTGGCCCACGCCGTTCCCCGAGTGCATACGCGCCAACATGCAGACAGCCAGGTACTCGGTGGCACACTCTTGATGACCTTCATATATCAAAAGAAGCGCACCCCCTGGCAGCCGGCTCCTCCCCCCGATACCTCTTTTTTTTTCTCTCTCTGGCTTCCAACCCGCTTGAAAGAACATCCAGGAAGTTGTCCCTGGCGCGGCGGACGCTGCACAAGGGACCATCCCGCTCCGACGTTGCTGGCATCCGATCCGCGCCCGGTTCCCATTCTCTGATCTGCTTAGCTCGCGTGCCGTACTTTTTTACTTGTATTCTTCTCACTGCCATGTAAGACAATGAGCCCATAAAGGTCGCGGCTCTCTTTCCGGCGGCCCAGGCCTGCCGGCCGGTCGGCGCTTTTGTAAAACGCTCGCTGGATCGCCTCTCGTTGCATCACATTGCGGTTCCCACCACGGTTGATAACGACGAAACCGTCACATAAGCTCCGTACGCGTGAAAGGTGCGCATCTGGAAGGTGCGTACAATGCGCGGACGAAACATGATTTGTGGTCCGCGTTGCGCAACGAGCGGCGGAGGGGGAAGAGAAAGGCCGTGTACCTGGCTGCTGACGCGGGACCTTGAAAAGAGGTTTTCAAGAGCTGACCCGCTGTGCGCCTGATAAGAAAAGATCGTTAACAGTTCGCTACGGGACGCGTCGTACCCTTACGCAGCGCAGCGTCCAGCCATTGAGAAGCGGCATGGGCCTGAATCCTGTTGAGAGCTCTATAGATTGAACAGATAGTGACTGCTTTCTGAGCAGTTACTCGGGTTACTGTCACAGTGGTGTACGGTTATTACGAACTCGGATATAGCGAAATGATTGATTGATGATGATTGATATGTGGGGTTTAACGTCCCAAAACCACTATATGATTATGAGAGACGCCGTAGTGGAGGGCTCCGGAAATTTCGACCACCTGGGGTTCTTTAACGTGCACCCAAATCTGAGCACACGGGCCTACGACATTTCCGCCTCCATCGGAAATGCAGCCGCCGCAGCCGGGATTCGAACCCGCGACCTGCGGGTCAGCAGCCGAGTACCTTAGCCACTAGACCACCGCGGCGGGGCGATATAGCGAAATGTATTCTCTATGGAAATAGAGGATTTATTTTCGCATACATGTTCACACGTGTATTTTCTTGTATAGTATGTTTTTTTTATTAGTGCAAACTCGAACATGCTGGCATCGCGCTCAACGTCGGATTGTTTCGAACACTGAATTGTGCTGGTCTAGCCAAAAGATCATCGATTGAACGTGGCATACACGAAGGGTAATTTGTAGAGCATATGGCATACTAGTATTACCTACTGTGATAACTGTGGAACAAAATAGACAGTGGATCACAATAAATGCCTTGCGCGCCACGACGAGCGGCCGTTCTTTGAGCGACAGACACGACTTGCTGCTATCTATATGCTTACCGTACTCAGCCTATACGTTTTCATGTCCGGCCCTCCAAATGAGCGACGTTGTATTTTAGATTTTTCATTCAATCACTGGTCGCAAGTTTAGCTGACCGAGAAGCTTTCATGATGAATTATTTCATTAGAAAAAAATAAAATCTACCTGACAGCTGCAGTTGCAAATATTAGTTTCAGGGTATACCATGTATCCAGTTTTCAAGTTAAGTTTCCAAGCAGAGGGAGTTATTTTCACGCTATTCATAAGCAGACGCGTGGCCGTGTAGTACAACATCCGCTTACCATGCAAACGACCCGGGTTCTATCACGACTCGGTCACAGACAAACCTGGTTCTTTCTTCGCTTTGGCCCCGGGTTTTTTCCATAATTTATTTCATTTGCATCGTCCTCGATTTTTCGGTCACGCATAAGATGTTGGTTTTTCGTTCACAACTAACGCCGCCGACGTCGACGACGGCATTTCTGCGAAACGAGCTCTTTAACGTTATCGTGTTAAAAGTTTTTAGAGACCACCTCGTATGAAAAAAAAAAAAAAACACAAATTCGTGGCTGTTTTCGATCGAACTACCTGCCGAAGCAGCAAGAATGTTTAACTTTTCTTTGGGGGGGAGGGGTAGTCAACACTCCCCCTCCCCCCATTTGGCAACTCTGCATATGTGTTTGCTTATGTGCATATATGTGCGTTGATTAATCGATATGTGGGGTTTAACGTCCCAAAACCACCAAATAATTATGAGAGACACCGTAGTGGAGGGCTCCGGAAATTTCGACCACCTGGGGTTCTTTAACGTGCACCCAAATCTGAGTACACGGGCCTACAACATTTCCGCCTCCATCGGAAATGCAGCCGGGATTTGAACCCATGATCTGCGGGTCAGCAGCCGAGTACCTTAGCCACTAGACCACCGCGGCGGGGCATATATGTGCGTTCGTGTATGCAGGTATGTGTGTGTGCCCCGCCGCGGTGGTCTAGTGGCTAAGGTACTCGGCTGCTGACCCACAGGTCGCGGGATCGAATCCCGGCTGCGGCGGCTGCATTTCCGATGGAGGCGAAAATGTTGTAGGCCCGTGTGCTCAGATTTGGGTGCACGTTAAAGAACCCCAGGAGGTCGAAATTTCCGGAGCCCTCCACTACGGCGTCACTCATAATCATATGGTGGTTTTAGGACGTTAGACACCACATACCAATCAATCAGGTACGTGTGTGCACGTTTGTATAAACCCACATATACAAAAACACGCACGAACATCACGAACATGCATAGACGGCAGTTGAGCCCCCCCCCCCCCCCCCCCTCCCACCTTCGGCCGCAAAATATTTCTAACTACGCCCCTGGTATTGCGGTCTTTACACTTTTGACTCTAACTGTGCATCAGCGCCACGTGTTTCTGATTTGCGAACGTTTGATGTATCTTTACTTCATTCATGGCTCGCTGAAAGCACACTAAATGTCACGGAGAGTTACCGCGCGGTCCCGAAATGATCAGGACGCACACAGCTCACCGAACAACGGTGGCCTCTCGGAGGACTCGCCGTTCTCACGAGCTCCGACGGCAGACGCGTACGGCAGCGGCACAGATTACGTCGGAGAGACAATGCAGCACACGTCATCAACCGTCGCCCCGCAAAGGGGGCGTTGGGCGATCTGCCCTAAGACGCATACTTGCGACGGGTTCTTGGCAGCATACATTGCCCGCTACTGCTACATCATGCAGAGCAAGACGGAAGGCCATCCGTTTCGTGAACAAGGTGCGCTGACGGCTGTCTTTCTCCGCCCTCCTATACCGCCATGCATCCAGTTTCCCTCGCTGCGCGCTGGAGCCGTTGGTGGCCGCGGCCTGTCCTTCAAAGACGCAATGAGCCGATTGTGATGACTGTGCGGCTAGCGAGGCTTCAGTCAGTACTGAGCGGCGTCTTAGATGCCATCCATTGTTCCAAGGTCAGCATGTACCGTTACAAGGCATTCAGGGGGGAGAGATATGAGTATGGCAGGGAGGGTGGAATGTCTTTTTTGACAGCTATACGCTATACGCATGCCCTTTTTTCGAAATGGCCGTGAAAGGGTCCGGGAAGATGCTTTGCCATCGCTTACGGAAATGTGCCCAAGTAGTAGGGCATATAGCATTGGCCTACGGCCATTTGTGAACACACGGGAATAGTGACAAACGTTGCGCGAAGGGGAGGATAAAATTTTGTTCACGAATGACCTGGACTGACTATAACGTTCATCAGTGAAGGGGACCTATATATAGTACAGCTAGTCTCCCATTACATGGGCAGAATGTTGCGTGTCCCCGAGAAACCAAACGCTGTTAAGAAGTCCGGTTAAGTATCGAAGTGTAAAACCATTTCGACGAAGCCCGAACGTTACGACGTTGACCTCGGCAACCGCGAAGCGCTTCGGCAACAGCATCTTAAAGAGGATCGACACGATTATACGGAAAATTGTGGAAAAATATAAACTAATGAGAAAAAAAATGATGGCAAGCGAAGCTTGGCGTTAATAATTAACTATTATTAACACAATTATTAAGAATTTCATTTTTTTAACCTATCTGATATCTGGAGACTCCCCCAGGGTGTGTGTGAGCTCGGCATGTGCTAGCCTGTTACTCCTTCTTGTTTATCGGGCAACCGATAAACAGGATGCCTGTGTAACGCTGTCCCTCCGTACGACCGCGAGCGCGGTCATAGGGACAGCTTTACACAGGCTAGTCTAAGAGCTGCTTCGAATCTTAAAACTTCCTTGCATTGCGCTATGTGATAAACAGAAATGAACGTATCATGTCGGGAATGGTACCTTCATTTACGTGCTTTAGGAGCGTAACACTACAGCTGCTACTGCTGCTACAACAACGGTCATGCGTTCATATCCAGGTAACGATAAAATGGCACAGCGTGAATCGACAAGTTACTTCAATAAAAGGTCAAATTGCTCCATCAAACAAAAAATTTTTGGCGGATCCCGCGTACAATGGCAATCGATGATATGCGAAGCACGAATGAGAAATATTGTTAGGTCACTTCAAAATCAGCACAACGTTGCGAGATGGAAGTAAGTGATGCCGTACATGATTTGCGCGTTTTACTTATTATGTTTCGATGTCTTGTTTAGCTTCGTAATCTATTCACGACACGTGATACCAAATTTAGTTTATGTAGAGAGAAACGGCCGCGAGCACGCTATGAGCACGGTATGTTGTCATGTTCTTACATGACACGCGTGTCAGGATTATCATGCTTGCACCAGTCATACATTTCGTCATCCATTCACATCACGTAACACCAAATTCGTTATATGTGGAGCTAGCAAAACGGCCGCGAGCGCATCATGAAGGGCACAATATACTGCAACGTATAGCGTTAACGCGCGCGCACGCTGGGTCACAGCGACGCTAGGTTAGCAAAACGCACTCTATAGTCTGACGCCAGGCGTGACCTGTGTCCGTCGGCGCGGCCCGACGGCAACCGGTGCGAAATGCGACATGATGCATTTCGCGGCGATGCCATAGAGTAATATTGCTCTATGCCGATGCGTTACCGAGGCCATAGAGTTTCCCACAATACTATCTAGAGGGAACTCAGGCGCTAGTGCCTATGGGAGCTGCAACGCACGGCACTTAAACGAGCATGGGAATGATGAGTAGTACACACATTTGTCTAATTTTCGTACTTCTGGCCTGCTTTTGGCTCCGTGTATGTTCGTGTGGCTTGGAGCTGTATTTTCACGAAAACTTAAATTCGCAAATGTTCACCGTTTGCGCTTCACAACCTTATTCTTTTAAGCTTACTATTTCGAATCAAGTCCTTAAGTTCAAAAGGGTTTGTTCTTTCTTTCAAAACAAAACCGTAACCTGTAATAAACAAAGCCGCAAGTACGATTCGCCGCCCGCAAGTACGAAGACCAGGCAAATGTGTGTACTACCCATCATTCCCATGGTCGCTGAACGATCACAGCGCCAGGGTGACCTCTAGTTAATTTTGAGAAACTCTATGACCGAGGCAACACTACGTCTTCATCTTTTCGTGACAGAGGGACGCCTGACGCGCTGAAACGCACATGCGTAAAAGCAACGCAGTGCGGCGCGCACCTGCGAGTATATGGCAGGACCCGCGCCTGGCATGACAACGCCGGCGTGACGCGACAAAATGAACACCGGCGAGCACGCGCACCACGTCATGTCGAAATGCATTTACGCCTTGACTGTGGCATGTAGTCGTGTTCTCACATTAAATGCATCTCATGATTATCATGTTTCCACAAGTCACATACCTTCGTCATCCATTGGCATCACGTAATACCAAACTTGGCATATGTGAAGCTAGCGAAACGGCCGCGAGTGAATCATGAGTGTGGCATGTAGTCATAATGTTACACGACACGCATGCCATGATTATCATGTTTAGATGTGTCATTTACCTATGTCGTTCGTTCGCGTCACGTAATACCGAGTTTGGTCATGTGTAGCTAGTGAAACGGCCGCGAGAGCATCATGAGTGTAGCATGTAGTCATGTTGTTGCATGACACGCATGTCATGTTTATCATGTTCACATTTGTATCATACCTTCGTCATCCATTCACGTACCGTAATACCAAATTTGGTACAAGTGAAGCTAGAGAAACGGCCGCGAGCGCATCATGAGCGTGGCATGTAGTCACGTTGTTACATGACACGCATATCATGATTTTCATGTTGGAGTCTGTCAGTTGTGTTCGCCATGCAATGATGTCATACCATACCAGTTTTACAACATGCCATGTGAACAAAACCACCGCAAGAGCTGCAGGACCATGAAATGTAAATCGACATTCATGACATACATGTCATGTATTTCATGGTATGACTAGTCAAATATGTTCTTCATGCAGTCATGTTACGCTATACCAAGTTTGGTATCGATACCATTATCGAAACGGCCAGGAGAGCTAAAAGTCGTAGGCGGATAGATAGATAGATAGATAGATAGATAGATAGATAGATAGATAGATAGATAGATAGATAGATAGATAGATAGATAGATAGATAGATAGATAGATAGATAGATAGACAGACAGACAGACAGACAGACAGACAGATAGATAGATAGATAGATAGATAGATAGATAGATAGATAGATAGATAGATAGATAGATAGATAGATAGATAGATAGATAGATAGATAGATAGATAGATAGATAGATAGATAGATAGATAGATAGATAGATAGATACGCTCAAAGTCGCTGAAGTTCGCTAAGAAATGCTTCGCATTTAAGACAGCTCAGAACAGAACAGAGAGCATCAGTTGTTGGACAACGACGCATACAAGTACTCGTGTCGCATACAAGTACTCGTGTCACCAGCGCACCTGTGGAGGCCGCATTTTCACGTACTCTCCTGTGCAGGATTTGGCCTACGTCGTCAACGCCACCGCCACCTAAACCAACAACTCCCAGCGCTCTCTGCTTGGGAAAAAAAAAAACAAACAAACGCGCAAGCGATTGGCGTTCTTCGATGTGCAACCTAAAATGGCCAATTTCCAAACTTGTCAGGGGATATAGTCTGCGGGAGCATCTATGGATACAGATATACGATTAGAGTACCCCCGCCCACAAAAGTTTGCACGATGTGGGCTCCACTGAAAATGCGAATTGCGGAGTCGCAAGAACTACTGGTTTGAACATCTGTTCGGAGGCTGTGCTCTCAGACAAAGCTGGAGCCCATAGGTTTCTCGAAAAATTCGCGTTCCGGAAACTCTTGAGTAGGAGAGTATACACTTGCCGACCAAAGGCAGAGGTAGGCGAGGTCAATAAACGACTAAACTAAAGGAAAGCACGCACGTCGATTAAAAAAAAGAGAAAACACGCGTATGCCTTTCAGAAGGATTCATGCGAGGAAAGGCAAGGGCCACGGAAACGTGACGTGCGTTATGGACGACGCGTGAAGAACCGTTTAGGACTGACCCGCAGATGCTATGCATCCACTAAATAAACAAGGCAAATGCATTCTCTCGAGCGTAAAGATGCCGCACACCTGCGGCCAAGGACTAAAGGATATAAGAAGCGTTGTTGTTAGCTGACCTCGTCGCTGTAATGCCCTGAAGCTCGTACCGAAGTGCCCGGAGGTGCATCCGTGGGAGTAAACGTATTCTCAATAGCGTGTGTATCACTCCTTTTCATTATCGAGTCAAATGTAACACGACAAGCTCGCACAACGGAGAACTTGTGACGAAATGCAGCTTCAGACATTTGGAGATGTTAGCTTGGCTATTTGCCTGACATGCTACTCCAGATTCTTGGTGATGATTATGATATATATGCACTGTGCAGGGGTGCTAACACCCCTGTAAAATTGTTTGCGCTTCGTGGCGCACACGTGTCCCGCGGGTAGGCCGCACTCAGGGTTTGCAGCCGTCGAGCCATAGGTGTCGTTGCACTCGCGAGCGTTTATCCCCACCATCATCATCATGGTTAGCGCGGTAGCACCAGTAGTGATGCCTCGTGGCGAAGCGAGGTGGGCGGTCAGATAATATTGGCGAGTCTCTCAGAGAACACCTGTGAGCCTCTTTCTGGCGTGTGGCTGTTGGCGCGAACGGTTGTCTCCTGTGGTGGGTCCATAGGTAGACGGCACTGCGGGTGGTCTGCCCTCGTTGTGAGTCGAGCATTGGCGGCGCCGGTTTCGCACTACCTTGTGTTCGTTCTTATGTTTGATTCAGTGTATTATAATATTGCGTAAGGTTGTTTTAGCGTGCTGAGTGATGCATTTCGATTCGGCTGATGCTATCGTCGTTGTAAAAGCAGTTTAATAAATGTGTTGTTCGGTTTGGTTCGACAGCGTCTGCTGTGTCCGTTCACTCCGAGAGCGCGTGCTTCGATCAGAGACCCCCCAACTGATGACCACATAACACAGCCACGAGTACGCACGCACGCATACACTACACTGTTTACAAAGTTTTGTCCAGGCTCGTGGCCCGCAAGAAAGTCAGCAGCGCTTTCGTGGCGCGTAATGCACAGGTGCTGCTTAGCCGTGCGAACAGAATATGTCGCAGCTTTAAGCTCGAATCTCCCTTGAAGGTGCAAGAAGACTGCCGTCAGAGATTGTCTCACTGATGTGTATGGCCTGCATTCGCAAAGGACATGATTTAGGTCTTCTGGAAAGTTACATTCAACGCACACACTTTGTGGGTAACGGATGCCAAGAACAACTAGAAGCCATGGTCCTATAGGGCAGGAGCCACAAGAGGCGAGGCCACGTGAAGAACAGTTCAGAGGCACAGCAACGATCAGAAGCACGAGCCCAGCGTTGTCGATGCTGCTGGATGGATGCGCATGTTCTTCATCAGAGCAGATACATATATATTTCTCGCTCCGTCTTTCTCCCTTTTCTTTCTCTCCATTTACCATTCTTTCTATGCTATGCTTTCCTCTCTACCCTCCTCCTTTTCCTCGCATCTCTACTTCTCATCTCTTTGGTATCTTATACTATATACTATACAAGCCTGTGTGATGCTGTCCTAGCCTAACGAAACTTTGTACATTGTGTAGTCAACGTGTGTGGCTCTATATATGTTTTATGCGCTCAGTGCACATATCATAATCATCCCCCAGAACTTGGAGTATGCCAGGCGAACAGCCCGGCGAACGTCTCCAGTTTTTCATTAAAATATTAAAAAAATTGGCGATGCCCTGCATTGCAGGACTGCTGTCAAGAAGCCTGGTGGACCGCTGCTATCAACGATCCCAGCTACGTAGTCCAACTCCTGGCTGGCCGAAAGGCCCGTGGGAGGACGGAGAGGCTCAGCGTCCTCGTCCCGACATGGGTCTAGTCAGGAGTTGGATGTATACGCATGTCATCTCCTCGTTCTGGACCAAATAAATGTCTTTTCGCTCTCTCTCTGTCACTCTCTGTAAGCGTGCCTGGATAGCCGAACGGTTACGATGCACGCCTTCGTATAGTGGGTACCTGAATTCCGGTCCTGCTTCGTAGAGAAATATTTTGCTCCAAAAATTTCTCTTTTAATCCTTGTTCCTGTTTCTTCTCTCTATACTCGTTCACTCTCCATCATAGTTGTTGCATGCCAAGCCGGACAAATCGACACACGTGTTCCGGCAGCGAAGTAGAAGAGGAAGGAGAGGACGAAGAAGCTTGAGCGTGCAGGTTTATTACGACAAAATGATGACAGTTTCCTGTTCGCAGATTGGTTGTGCCAAGATTATGATGAACAATCAACCAAGCAACGCCAGGCGCGAACGGCTCCACTGTTAAAAATTATTCTCTACGTGGTCAGGGTATGACCAGTGCAGGGGATGTTTAACTGCCAGAGATCCAGAAGAAGAGGAGCCACATGCGCTGTGCGCGTTCTTCGTGCACATGCCGATGAGAACAAGTCACGGCCATGTCACCATGCGCTTATGCGCCATCGTTCGAATATTAAGAGGCTGCCTTCGAAACACGCTATGGCTCGTGGACTTCGCAGCGGTGACCGCCACTCTGCTTCGGGCCGCCCGTCGAGTCCCTCTCACGACGCTGAAGTTCATCGCCTTCACCGCCGTCTTCTTCGTCGTGGTCACGGTTGCCCTGGCCTCGCTCCTGCTGGCTGTGATGAGCGCACCGCGTATCGCCGAAAAAAACCTGAGCTGGCGACCTCTGTACAAAATCCAGGCTCTCACCGCAAGGATCAACATGCTAACCGGGTTTCTGCAGAACCACACCACACTCGTGTGCACCGTGGGCACCGGCGTCATCGTCCGAAGGAAGGCCTACCCTCCCGACGGTGTCTGCCACTACACCGTGTTCACCCACGTCGCGTACGACCAGCGGGCCGACGATTTCAAAGCACTCGGCGCAGCGTCGACGTCGCAGGTGGCTACGAGCTGGCGAACCTTCCTCAGGGAGGCGTCCGGTTGTAGACGGACGCGCCTGCTACCATCGTACGGCGACTGGGAGGAGTTCGTGGGCGCACTTGAGCCGTCTCGGGCGCGCCGTCTCAACGCCAGCCTCGTCCGCCACCGTCTACACGGTCTGGCACTGTTACACGTCCGCGTGCGGCCGTCGCAGCTTGCGGTCGTGGCGGGAGCCTTGAGGTTGCTGGCGGAGCAAAACCCCGGCATGTTCATCGCCCTCGGCATTAGTTTCGAAGGCGTTAACGACGCGAACGCCTTGCGCGCGTTCCCTCCGGGCGTGTTGGACAGAGCCGTGACGCCACTGTCCCTTCTGGTACTGGAGACGCACGTGCCACCGCCGGACCACAGAGGTCGCTGCCGCGCAAGCCTCCCATCGATAAGAGATGTCGACGAATTCGAGGGCAACGTACGGCTATCGCTCAGCGGCGCCGTTAGGATCCTCGGCCAGCATCCGGAGCTGCGGCACGTGGTTGGTACGCCTGCACTGGCCGGCTGTTTCTCGGTCTTCCTCGGCGCACTCGTCTTCAACACGAGCGGCCAGGAAGCGAAGCTTGGCGCGGTCTGTACGTCTTGGTCCGCCGACAAAATTAGCGAGGTACGAAATGACCAACTCAGCGAAAGAGATAGTCTATATAAGCGTGCGTTATAATCGCGGTGTAACCAATGGAGCATCTATATAAATCGCTGAACCTCAATGCGCAACTTACTGGTGGTGCCATCCACCCTACCTTCCGTCAAATTGGACGTGCAACGTGTCCAAGAGTGTTCAGTACCGTCACTCCAATGCACATTATCAATATTGCTGGGCGTCTAACAGCAAGCGGTAATTAAAACAATCTTCATGCACGTCACTATATCAAGAGGAGACAGAACTTTCAACAACCAGCAATCTTATGCACATCTAAGCTATCATGTTTCCGTTAGATATCGAAATATAAACATGCCGTACACTCAGGTGTGCCCCTTTACAGCGCACCCGTCAACATTATGGCACATCGTGATTCTGGTTATATCGCAGCATATGTGAGGTAGAGCTTCGATCCGAGGCCCGTTTTTCAGTACACGTCAGCGCGACGGCTGTACACAGGCACCGGCGAAATCTCACGCGCGTCATGGCGTCTCATCGTCGCAGGTCTGCGAGCACCCGAGCGTACGTTTGGACGAGCGGGCGGTCGCGGCGTACGGCCAAGACGGACGGCGCTTCTTCAGCTTCGAGAGTGTGCGCCTGGTGGTGCCGAAGCTGACCGAGCTCTTGAACGGCACGCTCCAGAGAGACCGCGCTCCCTGCCTGGCGCTCTACAACATGGAGCTCAACTGTGGCGTCTGTTCGCAGTGCATTTCCGAGCGCTACCCGAACATCATCGGCGTGGTGCACGACCTTCTCTCCCGCCATCTGCGCTCCTTTGACGACGACGAGCGGGCCCCCAGGAGTACTTGGGAGCGATTGCTTTCTTTCGTTCGTCGTCGCGATTGAAGCTAAAAATTGTCACGCTCGTTTATCGTGTGCGTAATCACGCGGTAGTTTTCGTTTCCATTATTTCGAAATGTACCCGTAAGCATAATGGAAGTTCGCGGTTCGTTAGTTTTATTGTCTGTAATAATTCTTTCTAAATTTATATCAACGTTGATCGTCCTGACTTAAGGCACTGATGTCCGAATATACGATCACGTAACCCAGCGTTGTAGCAGACTATGTTTCTGTTGAAGTATCGTCAACAGGAATGTATAGCGAGCAAATAAATTTTCGTATATTTGCGTAGTAAATCAACGAACACGGCTGTGACACGCCACGGCCAGCGGCTGATAAGGCACTTAATGGCTTCGCATTAAAGTTAAGGGTGTACTTTTCGTGACCCGGCGATAAATAGCAAGATAAAACAAGACATTTAAAGACCTAAAAAGACGTTGCAATAAATATATCAGAAGACTTTGAGCGAGTTTCTAAAGAATGCTTCTATCAAGCTCGGAATTAAGCTCCATAAACGTGTGATATAGTAAAGGTGGCTAGAAAAACTAGCCACCCTGTTTACGAGGTGTCTCCTGACGGGAAGAGTACCAGAGTCTTAATTGGAAGGCTGCCAACATCATCTTAATACATAAGAAAGGAGATGACAAGGACTTGAAGAATTACAGGCCGATCAGCTTGCTCTCTGTAGTATACAAGCTATTTACAAAGGTAATTGCTAACAGAGTAAAGAAAACATTAGAATTCAATCAACCAAAGGAACAAGCAGGATTTCGAACAGGCTACTCAAAAATTGACTACATTCATACTATCAATCAGGTGATAGAGAAATGCTCAGAGTATAACCAACCACTATACATAGCCTTCATAGATTACGAGAAGGCGTTTGATTCAGTAGAAATATCAGCCGTCATGCAGACACTGCGGAATCAGGGCGTAGATGAAGTATATATAAACATTCTGAAAGAAATTTACAAGGGATCAAGTGCTACCATAGTGCTCCATAAAGAAAGCAACAGAATACCAATAAAGAAGGGTGTAAGGCAGGGGGACACAATCTCCCCAATGCTACTTACCGCGTGCTTACAGGAGGTTTTCAGAAGCCTAGAATGGGAACAGTTAGGGATAAGAGTTAATGGAGAGTACCTTAGTAACCTGCGCTTCGCCGATGATATTGCATTGCTGAGTAACACAGGGGACGAATTGCAACTCATGATTACGGAGTTAGACAAGGAGAGCATAAAAGTGGGTCTTAAAATTAATCTGCAGAAAACGAAAGTAATGTACAACAACCTCGGAAAGGAGCAGCGCTTCTAGATAGGTAATAGTGCACTTGAAGTTGTAAAAGACTATGTCTACTTAGGGCAGGTAATAACCGCAGAGCCGAACCACGAGATTGAAGTAACTTGAAGAATAAGAATGGGGTGGAGCACATTCGGCAGGTACTCTCAAATTATGTCAGGTAGATTGCCACTATCCCTCAAGAAAAAGGTATAAACGGCTGTATCTTGCCGGTACTTAGCTACGGAGCAGAAACCTGGAGACTTACAAAGATGGTTCAGCTTAAATTGAGGACGACGCAGCGAGCAATGGAAAGAAAAATGGTAGGTGTAACCTTAAGAGACAAGAAGAGAGCAGAGTGGATTAGGGGACAAACGGGGGTTAAGGATATCATAGTTGAAATAAAGAAGAGGAAATGGACATGGGCCGGGCATGTAGCGCGTAGACAGGATAACCGATGGTAATTAAGGGTAACTAACTGGATTCCCAGAGAAGGGAAGCGGGTTAGGGGGAGACAGAAGGTTAGGTGGGCAGATGAGATTAAGGAGTTTGCGGGTATAAATTGGCAGCAGCAAGCACAGGACCGGGTTAACTGGCGGAACATGGGAGAGGCCTTTGTCCTGCAGAGGACGTAGTCAGGCTGATGATGATGATGACAGTAAAGGTTTATAAAACTGTCCATGTATGCACATTAGACTGAAGGTAAACGCCCGTTGCAGCCAGGTGACAGGGACAGCGACTCACTTGCTGCGTAGCCAGTGAAGAAACCAAGGCACGTATTCACGGTACATTATATCGAAATAATTTTAATTCTTACCCGAATATTATTCGGTGTTTCACGTCCTTAAACCACGGTATATGATGAGAGACGTCGCAGTGAATGGCTTCGGAAACTTCGGCCATCTGGTGTTCTTTAACGTGCACCGGCGTATCGCACAACGCCCGATCAACCTTCGGCGTTTCACCCCGGTCGAAATGAGAACGCCGCAACCGGGATAGAACACGCGGCCTTCGCGTCAGCAACCGAGTACCAAAACTACATTCACACCAGAGCGGACTAATTTTAATTTCTTGTATCTTTCAAAGCTGTATAATGATAGAACGTTGCCAAGGTGCTTGTTTTTACAGCACGTCACATCCTGCGCTTGCTTGCAGTTTTCTCTCATGATGCCACGGTCCGTGTTCGCTTCGGCATGCCGTCGACGTTGTCATCGTCCTTTGCTTGACTTTCATATTTCGCGCTAGATTTATCGCTGCAACAACTAAGTGGAAATAGAATCCACGCGATCGTGCTCGTCAGCACCACTTGCGCATGCACCGAGGAGCTACGGAGATTAAGCTACTTTTTTTTTTGTAGCGCAAGCTACATTCACCAAGCCCCGCCGTGGTGGTCCAGTGGCCAAGGTGCTCGGCTGCTGACCCGCAGGTCGCGGGCTTGAATCCCGACTGCGGCGGCTGCATTTCCGATGGAGGCGGAAATGCTGTAGGCGCGCGTGCTCAGATTTGGGTGCACGTTAAAGAACCCCAGGTGGTCGAAATTTCCGGAGCCCTCCACTACGGAGTCTCTCATAAATCATATGGTGGTTTTGGGACGTTAAACCCCACATATCTATCAATCAATCATCTACATTCACCGCGGTTAAGCAGTCTCGCGAGGCTTATCGAGAGCCGTGCTGCGCATGGAGCACTGACGTCACACGGCGCACAGCTGGCGCTCCAGAGACTGCCTGGAAGCTCCTGGAGTGGGCTGGCGCTTAACCCACGTGAGCTCATTAGCTAGTCCGTCCGTCCACCCGTATGTCTGTCCACTTGTCCGTAGCTCACGATACGTATATTCTGGCATAGTCGAGCTATGATGATGATGCCTCCACTATGGCTCTTACCCACTCAGGGGAATTGGCCAAGAATTCAGGACATGGAATTTAATGCCTTCTAAATGATACGTAATCCTAACAGAAAAACGATAAATCACACGTAAATACAGAAAGAGTGCAATAATTCCTTTTTACCATTTCGACCGTACAGAATAATATATATCTTGAATTGAAATGGCAGTAATTTCGAACACGTTTCAAATTAATGTTTAGAGTTTGCTTAATACTATAATAACAAATATACAAATAGGAATTTAGAGGCGCATGCGTTTTGTTTCATGAAGGTAATTGCAAACGGCATCAAATGCATTCCTGTGGCTGTAGCCCAGAACCGAGGCACCAAAGGAGAGTATATTATCAATGGTGAATTGCAGCCCAAGGTTAGCAAATGGGATGACAAAGAGACGTTTTCTTAATAGACTGTAACGACGACATGACAAAAAATAATGCTCTATTGATTCCAGATCTGTACGAAAGATGCATAGAGGAGATATACCCAGACCAGCCATGTGTGAATATAGATTTAAAAACGGCAAACGAAATCGTAATCTTGTTAGCATGACTTCCAGTTGTCTACTATGACACCAGTCAGATTTCCATCGATATTTCAAATGTCTAAATTCAGTGCATGGTGTTACTGATTCCATGGCATCAGGCCTGAGCTATAAGCCACTGCTAAGTTGATTTTTTTTCTTCGCATTAACGAAGTTTCCTCCACCGTTGCTACGTTTATTTTATTTTGGCACGGAGGCTATCGCACGAGCGTGTGAAGTGGGACGCAGCTTTTCGCAAGGCTGGCAATCCACGCCCGCTCTGCTCGTTAGCTGCTGCTTTGAACGCGCGCACCGTAATGCTTTCTGCGTTAACACGCGCGCAATTCCCGCAGAGTCTTCCTGAACAAACGTCCTCCTCACTTCACCTCCAATGGAAGTACTTTGTCCATCTTTCAGTTCCCGGCATTGTAAAAAAAGAAAATGAAAAAAAAGAGGCGTACGCGCCGAGGTTCCCACGGCGACCAAGAAGTTCGGGCCAACGGCCACGAGCAAAGCAGGAACTGCGGCGAAGAAATCGGCTACGTATGCACGGCGCTTTTGCACACACGCACACGACAGGTTGAGCGACCCGTCTGCACTTGCGCACAAAGTCGCGCCGTTCACGCCAGCGTCGATAGATAGATGAACGATGCACACACGGACGACAACGACGACGAGCGAGAATTTGCGTGAGAGGATCCGAGCAGGTCCAACAAGGCGGCTTTTTTCTTCGCGCGACCCAGAAGAGTTGAGTTCTCACGCTTTGGAGACAAAAGAGCACAGTTGCGAATACACTGAAAGTCGCCGGCTGTGTGGACGGCGTCGTTTGAAATACGCGCATAACGTGCGGGGGAAGCGTCGGCCGATGGGATCCCAGAAACGAAACCTTTTTGGGCACACATGCATTTCGGGCTAACGCTCTTTCGAGTCGCCGTACGTACGAGACAAGACGGTAAGAGACTTCGATTTTTTTTTTTACTTTTCCTTCATATTTTTTCTCTTTTTTGAGGAAAAAAATTGTTGCTGAAAAACAAAACAAAAACGCAGACAGGAGTGTCGCCATCGAACCGCGACGGTGCTCGAGAAAAGAGCCAGCGGTGGTCTGTTCTTCGCCGACTACACGTCGACTACATACCACAGTGTATCTTAGACGATGAGGAAAAGTAAGCACACTGCAAGTGAATCTCTTGATCATTTCTACCTAACATGCACATCACCAATCAGCGGAAAAGGCTTCTAGACTAACCGCTTCGAAGGTTCAGATTAAATTTATTCTTTCCGGTTCTTCTTCCTTTTTTGGGGGCTACCGTGCCGGGTTTTGTCCACAGGAGCGTTTGCGATGTCATATGCGATTTCTTAAGAGAGGCAAGACAAATTGAATACTAGGTTCATGAATATCAAACTTGTTTAAAAAAATGTCCCGCTTTCTTTTTTACTTATTAAAATGAATTTAATTCAAAGTTTATCAAATCATCCAATTCAAAGGTTATTTAATCAAAATTAAGCATATTCATTAAAAACATTAGTCTCTTTTTCTTGTGGGATGTAATCTAACAAATGATTTCAAAACTACCTATCGTTTAACATTTTTTAACGTTTTGGTTTTATAAACAATTTTTTTTAACTAGCAAGGCACCGTTCGTTTCATGACCGATACCCCATGGTGGATAGCACGCGCCAGAAAAAAAGGGGCAAGCAAGCAATCAAGCAAGAATTCGCACTCTGTGCTTCAAATAAATGTTTTACAGTGAGACAGAAGAACGGGAGGCAGGCTAACTAGAAAATATGGCATTGGTAAAAATAATAATAAATTCGGCATATCCCACGTACCTTGGGAATAAATGTATGCAAGGCATGCGGATGCAAGGTGAGTGTTTTTTTTTTATTGAGCGAGACGGTCTGAAGTGGCGCTCAATCTACGCGCACTTATACGTTAAACAACCGCATATGTCTTATATTAGGAGTTGTTTGCAGTTGCGTAACAATGCCAAGAGCAGCATGGATATTGGCTACACCAGAAGCGGTAAGCTGACGTGAACCGCTGGTCTCTGCGCTGGCGCTCACGAGGATGGTAGCCCTCAACACTGCTACACAAATCAACCTCACCGGATGGCGCCTAACTACAACTGACGTTAACCCGACACGACGGCTGTGTCATAGGAGTACATATGTAATGTTTGTAAAATTTGATAGACAGGCAGTACTGCAACCATAATTGACGTTTCCCGAACATTAGGGTCTATTTGCAAAGTATTTACGAGACGTGGCGTCGCTACATGGTAGAATTGCCGCGCAGAATGATAGTTCGATTCCTGCTGGGATACTGACATTTATCCTTTGCATTCGTCCGGTCAGCGCTGCCTTTGTCAGTTTTTTCTCAACGCTCAAGCGAAGAGATGGTGACATTTCATGACAGAAATCGATACCAGCTACTGCAGCGTCCCTCGGGAACAAAGAGAGCACACTACCGTGGCACCCATACCTCGCAATGTCCATCCTGAATACAATGTATAGATAGGCAGACGACGGGCTAGGGCTAAACCCCTTCTGAAGAGTGCCCATGCACATGCCCGGGGTTGCTGTTTCGTTGACGCTGCACGGTACCCAAGTACCACACCATACCATACCATGCGTTCAAATCACCCGTGCATGTTCTCGCCGTTCTTCCATGGGTATAGATACTAAGAGAGAAATAACAGTAATTTATACATGCGGCGTGTAGGAAGTCCCTGGCCTCGCTGGGCGCGGATGCTCCCTATCTGAAGATTACGGCTATTAGAGCCCGATAATCTCAGAGCCTAGACCTCGAGGATGTTGTGCTACGACTAGGCGACAGTTACTCGGGTGCCTCCGCGCCCGTTAGACGGGTCGTCGGCTCCTTTTCTCCGTTGTTTCGCCAAAGTGTCAATCACCTGTGGCACATACCCGCCCGCAGTATGTGCCACAGTCTGGTGAAATGTGTTTGATGACCATTTCATGACCAGCGCGTCATCGTATCTGTAAGACCATGTTACCCTCCCATACTGATTTTGATGTACCCCAAGGTAAGGCGGTGATCATGAGAGCACCCAGACGTAGGCGACTAGAGATTAAACAGACAGACAGACAGACAGACAGACAGACAGACAGACAGACAGACAGACAGACAGACAGACAGACAGACAGACAGACAGACAGACAGACAGACAGACAGGCAGATAGATAGATAGATAGATAGATAGATAGATAGATAGATAGATAGATAGATAGATAGATAGATAGATAGATAGATAGATAAATAGATAGATAGATAGATAGATAGATAGATAGATAGATAGATAGATAGATAGATAGAAACCAAAAACGCCTGCAGCACAAAATTGCTTTGCTTTTAATAATAGTAACTACAACATCATTACGAGACACGTTGTACTGGAGCGCTCCGGAAATTTCGACACCATCTGCTGCCCTTTAAATGTGCACTCACATTGCACAGTATACATGGTCCTCTAAAGCATAGAAATGGTACTGCCGCAACCGGGATCGAACCTGCGACCTTCGGGTCAGCAGCCGAGCATTGTAAAATACAGATCTTTGTACAGAAAATTGAATCAACAGTCGGGTTGAGGCAGCACACGTCACTATTACAGGCCATCTCGGAAGGCAGACATATATGCATAGATTGCAGATGTATATGCTTGCTCCGACGCCTGATTTTATCTTGCAGATATGGACTTACTTGCTCTTACGTATTAAGGAACGTAACAATGATCTGGCTCACATATCTACATGAATGTGCCTCTTTGTGCAAAACAAATGCAGAAAGACAACACTTTCTAGTCATATTTTACTGTTTTCTGTTGTAAGGCACTAAATGTCCTCAGTGGGACATGATGTAGAATAGGTATAGAAAATTGCAAGAATTAATAAAATTTCTTCTTTGCCAAAAATCGATGCAAACTTGGGTGTTCACTGTCGTTCTGAGGAAGCTATTACATGTTTTAACAAAGGAGTAAATGCGAGTATATATAGGTACACCATCTAGCGGTTGGTCAGAACCTTTCTTTCTGGGCCGCGAAAAAGCTCCAGTGGCCACTCTTTATAAAGTATATTTCTTTATGTTCAATAGGCCAATCATGCCATATTCCGCAAGCATTATTATTTGACACATTACCAGGGAACAAGTGAAATAATAGACGTTTTGTCGGAACTTAGACGAGAGTCTTTCATGGGATACTTGTGTGTTTAGAAAAAGTGTGCAACAATTTAAAGTACTATACTCTACTATGGGAGAGCATAAAGCCGTCCCTTGGTCCTACCGAAACAGAAAAAAATGTTAACACGAACCACAGTAGTTTTGTTGTGTCTTACTGTTTGTCACTCGATTTAGCAACTCGGCCAAAAATTAAGCCCTTGCTGAACACCCAGACATCTTGGACTGGGAGCTGCGTTCATGCTTGTGAACATTTACGATAAAAAAGCGAATATTACGCATGTCTGAGGGGCAAAATCCATATGTAAGTATTAGGTGGTGTGTTTCTTTAGTAGAAAATACGTAGATACGTAATTCTAAAGGCCCCAGTGTTTGTTAGGCTGCGCTGAAATTGCGACGTTAAGCACGAAAGAAGGCCGGCAGAAGATTCGACGACATTTGAAGCGAACTAGAGAGATTCGCGGCCAATTTTTTTTTCTTGTCTATCGCTTTGTGAGACCACCTTAGGCCGCGTTCACACTTAGCATTCCGGCCGCCGAAAGTGCTCCGAATCCGGTTCGGCGGCGGCGAGATCCGCCGAAAGGGCCCTCTCCGCGCCGATCGCTCTCGGACCGATTTTTGCGGCGTCTGCCGCCGAATCGGTCACCGCGGACCAATAGGAGCGCTAGTCAAGGAATTTTGGAAAATTGCGGCTGAGCCCTACTCACTTGTTATGCCGCAGTGCACGTAACTGAATGTTGAAACCAACGGGAGTTTAACCTACTCTGTGCCTACTTCACCTCCGTATTTCGTGAGAGGTGACCGAGCTTGCTGTTGGCGTGACCGAGCTTGTTGCGCTCTTGCAGAGCAAAACGAACCCACCAACGCCGCTGGCGTCGGTGGTTTTTCTGCTCTTCGTGCATTACAAGACAGCCACTTGCCAGCAAAGTAAGCAGTACTGTCTTTTCTTGCTTCTTGCGTACGAGAATCGTCGAAGTATACACCACCGGATAGCGTAGTAGCGTTTGCGAGCCGCGATAACAACCGGGTGACAGCGTATCCATCCCGCGTTCGCCCCGTAGTAGATGGCATATTCGGCGGCGCGGGGCGCGTCCAGTGCGAACGGCGCTGCGTTTCGGCGGCAGGGGAATTTCGGTCACTGTAGAAAGCGGATGTTTCAGTGTGAACATTACTTTACCGACGATCAGTGGATGCTAAAGAAAAACGCCTCCAACTAGCGCAAATCGCGAACAAACTGCCCGAAGGTACACCCTGAAGAGGGGCGGACACTTCCGCACACTCGAGGGCCGCAATGTGAGAGACGGCTCATGACCACAACCACCCACTGTATAGGCTTTGAGTGACAGCTCCAGCACGGCCCGTAAGCGAATACGTGCTCTGCAAAGAAACGAGTACACGCCCCGTACCAGTCATAAATCGCAATCTGATATATGAACGGAGCAACTCGCTCGATGATGGGTGGCACTTTGGCCAACGGAAGTTCGTGCATCTGTCTCCTTCCGGAAACCGGAAATTTTTTTTCTGCTTAACCTCCCTGCCTTCCACTCAACCTTATTCTATCTCTCACTTGCGCCGATCTTGTGATGTTCTCGTCGCACCCCAGACGAGTTTTCGCACGCTCTTCACTCGAACGTTTGAAATGCGGCTCGAACGCAATGGCCGCGAATAGTATAAAGGCATGTCACCAAAGCTCATCGCGTACAGCGAGCATAGCAGGAACGTAAGGCGAACATGTGAATTAGGGGTGTTGATTGGTGTAATATGGTCACTCTTTAGGCTTGATACATCTACCGGGCCTTTCATGCACGTTTCAACTGCCATCTATACGCGGCCCGACCTATCTGCCACCGGAGGTGACCACCTGCAGAGACGCTGCAAGCAGGTCGCGAGGTACACTCTGTACTGGACCCTCCTGGACACTATCTAGAAGACAGACCTGTGCCTTTTTATGAAACGTATGACGTAGTGCCTCGTATACTAGCGCGCACTCACGCACACGAACAAACGGATACTAAAATCGCCACACGACTCGCGCGTCAAGCATAATCAAAAGGCCCCAAATCTTCAGAGACGCTATCTATTCCTCGCCACTCGCGTTTTATTAAAACACGTAGACAATGTAAACGCAGTTGAACCTATCATTATTTCGCGTATTTCTGTAGCACGCTGTTACTTCCACCCAAGTAGTCGGAAACGAAAAAAAAAAGAAGTGAAATCAGTAGCTTGAGCATGATAATCATGCTATATAAGTCGGAACGGGCGCACGACTACATGACAAAGCTGGTTAAGCAGACACGCAATTGACATCGCAACTGAATTGGCTGATTCGCTCGTGACGTCACGTGGACGGACTGCTGACGTCACGTATTCGGCCGAAAAGACGGGAAACGTACTTTGTACGTACTTTGTATCTTTGTACTATCAGCGTCCAACGAAACCCGAACAGCGGCAATACTTCACGACGGTATAGCACGTGCCGTCCAGTTATCACTATTGACAGGCGCGAGCATCCTGTTCGGCGGCTCTGCGCATACACTTTTTCACAGGAAGCAAAAAAACACCGCCATGATGGGATGTGCCAGAGCCACCTAGAACAGGCGCTGGCTGTGCGCGGGAGTACAAAGGCTAAGGGCGCAGCGTTGTCAGTGCATTTTCGAGGGGACGCGCCAATTTGCACAGCCCAAGGATGGCTATGGCGGTGCCCAGGGAGGCGTTTATGAAAAGGTGAATATATACACGCACCCTGTCCGCGCTGATACGTGGACGGTGCGCACTATACCATCGCGGAGGCTTACCGCTGTTCGGTTCTCATTGGACGCAGATATAGTACCTCCGTAAGTTATTTAGCGGCCCTTTAAAGTGCGCCTAAACCAAACCGAGTTGGAAGGCGAGACAGTAGTTTTTGTAGTGTCTCACATTCTCGCATGATAATCCCGCCACCAGCGAACAACGGCAGCGGCTCGCGAGACCGTTGCTCGTCGGTGGCACGTAACAAGGTTTGCTTTAAAAAAAAGTAGGCAAAAGACGCAAAAGTCGTAGAAAGAACAGGTGGGAGAGACACAATGAACGATGCACCCTAATAAAGCGCTCGCAGCAGCGTTGTGTTAGGAAAACAATAGCGCCTCCGGAAAGCGCGCACGCGGGGGTGAACTAGGCTGAAACCTCGATTTTTTTGTTTTCCCCTCGGCAAGACACACATCAGGCTGCTTAATACTGTGCAGCTGGGCGGAAGCACGATTGCGAGCACTTATTCGTTTGTCTATATACTCAACTTGGTTTATAGTATATAGATCCGATTTGATCGACTGACCACGCGAGTGGTTGAGCGATTATCAACGTTGGCCTCGAAGGCGATCGAAAAAATGCGTGGAATTAGAAAAGCGCCTGCAAGTTGGAGCAGAATAAATAAGATCGGACGGGGAACATATTTAGCCCTCGTTATCCCCTGGTAGTGGAGCACGGTGCGGCGTTGTTAAGCCTGAGGCGGCGGGTTCGATTCTCAGTCATGGCGGCTTTGTTTCGATTGGGAGGGGGGATGCAAAGAACAACAATGTGATTTGATTTGGGCGGTCATTAAACAACAGGAGGTGGCGGAAATAAATCTTGAGTTGCCCATTACGGCGCGCCTCATGATAGCATCGTGTTGTTGGCACGTTAAATCCAAACTATTACGATTACTGGCCCGCAAAACTCTACGAATTATTATCATTATTATTATATAATTGTCGAAAATTTACGTCTCAAAACGACGATGTGATTATGAGGTCAGACATAGCGGAGTACTCCGGAAACTTAGACCACCTTGGGTTCTTTTAACGTGCAACTAAATCTATAAGCGTACGGGCATTTCGCACTAATCGAAATGCGGCTGCCGGGATTCCGTCTCGCGACCTTCGGGGGTCAGCAGTTAAGCGTCATAACCACTATATAGTCCAACGCGGCGGGTTAATATTATTATCGGTACCATACGCTGTGCCGTTCTGGCATCCATGGTGTACTGCGCGCTACTAGCGCCACCGCGGAATAGCCGGTCCACGCTGGCAACGGGTGTCGGCCTCGCAGGAAACCATCGCATGAGCCAAAGCTGCTCGAAGCCATGGGGCTTACGGTACGGCGTGCACAGCCTATGCCGCGGGTCAGGAACAAAGGCGAATCAAGATGCGCGTTTCCTCCCAACTCGGCGGGGACGTGATAAAGAGGACGTCGACGCCAGCCCGGTGTGGCCTACGCCGGCGTCAGCCGAAAGCAACCGCCGCGATTCTGGTCCGACACCGCCCGGCATAATACAATACAACCCCGTCGACAAGCTGTGTGACCTGACGCGCCAGGTCGCGCGTCAGCCGGATGACGGCGGTTACTCTATAGCGGCATTTCCGGCGTGACTTGTTTCGTCGTGATTGAATTCGGGGCGACTGATGCGACGCGACGGGAACTGTTGAGCCCGTGCGGTCAGAAGGTCTGTCAGCACGGGAACCAGGAACAGAGCCAGCCGAAAGACAGGCCGGTTGGTAGGGCATGGCCCTGTCTTAACTTCGTAATACATGGGTTGTGAGACTGCGGTATATGAAAATTGAGAGAGCCCTACCCGTATAGAGAAAACGAGGGCCAGCGAAGTATGGCGCGAACGTGCCTGTTGTACAACTGCCTTTCTTTTTACAGCAAAGTCTGTATAATGAGATCACAACGAGGGTCACGTGTCCCATATACAGCTGTCCGCCGCCGCCACCGGGGTATATATGCTAACTTAAGGGCACGCAGAAGGGAGCACAAATGATGTTCTCACGAAAGGCGAAATTTCATTTTCTTTTCACTTGAGTGACCTCCCCCCCCCCCCCCCACCACCTCGCTCCCTATATTTCCCCACACACATACTGAGTTAGCATTAGTACTGCACACACACATAAAGAAGAAAAGCGACATAGATACGCAACAAGAGCCACGTTTTATTTGCAATTTACATAAACACTTTGGTCCAAAGGTCACGTGGTCGTTCACGTGAACGAAGCCCCATCTTCAGTTGGCTCTGAAATCGCTTTATTCAAGGTAACTTTGGAAATAATCTTGCATACTGAGTTTCACCATACGCGACTGGTACTGAACAGTCAAGTAACACAATGTGGACAAGACACGCATGGAACTTAGTGAACGGAAAAAAAATAAAATAAACGTTTGTGTATGCTGACGACAGAGAGAGCAAAACACATGTATAAAAAACGGACATCATCTTACGTGCAGTGAAATTCCGTGGCATGGTAACAAAAGTGAAGCTACAACACAAACGAGCACGTATATATAGAGAGCGCAAGATACACAATCGAAAGTTTGTACAAAATGAACTGAAAATGAAGAGATAGGGCCAACTATGCACTCGTAGCTAAATGCGTCCAAAGCATTGGTTTGAGCAGCTAATTGAAAAAGAACGTGAACAAGGTAAAAACGATACACTAGGACACACAAGTAATATAAGACCTTGCCATCTTATACAGAAAATCTCAGGATGGCACAATGAGACAGAAATCACTTATAGTGAGATGCTCCAAACGGTGTTGTTATTCAGAGAAATACCTGACAGCCGCGTAACAAAGAGCACACGAAAGTCTTTGCGAAGGAATGATAAATCACTTTGGAGTGCTGCATACGCAACTACAGCGCCCCCTGTGTTCGTGTTGCGCGAAACGACGAATTTGACGAGCCCTTCATCGACCACTATAGTGTTAGCGACAGCTAGCGCCTGCCACGTCAGACTTTATATAAAGATTATGACGCAAGTAAGGCCTAGCTACCAAAATAGAATTCAACTAAAATGAAATTTGAATTGTGGCGCATTCATTGGTGCCATCACCACTGAACGGCCGCCTTGATTTCTGCCCTCCGACTAGATTCTTAAAAGAGTCCAAAATCTCCTATAGATAACGCAAGCCCAGCGAGCTCCGACTGCGACGTGTAAAGGTGTTAGATAACAATACTTTGCTAAGGGCTATACGACGCGATCCCCCGCGAAAACGTGCTAACCAGATCACACAGCATCACATTCCTAATGGCTGCTGCGGTGTCGTGGTTCTGGCCAAACCCTACGCAAACGTTGACGTAACCGGTTCTTTTTTTTTTTTCGGGCTCAATATACCATTGTGATTAAGTATCGGCAATCACTAACCGGGATGTCCAGAAGAACTACGAACGGCGGCGTCGCTTGTCCATTTCGCTGTTATTAAAACCAACTTTGAGGCGTCTTGTATACGCTTCCTTTTGCATCCAAGGCAGCGTGCTTGAAGGTGCTGGAGATAGAGGCGAATTCGCGCTCCCAATTTCGGTAGAATCCCTGCATTATTGACTGATTGATTGTTATGTGGAGTTTAACGTTCCCAGACCACTATATGATTATGAGAGACGCCGCAGTGGAGGGCTCCGGAAATTTCGACCAGCTGGAGTACTTTAACGTGCACCCAAATCGTAGCACACGGGCCTACAGCATTTTCGCCTGCATCGAAAATGCAGCCGCCGCAGTCGGGATTCCATCCCGCGACCTGCGGGTCAGCAGCCGAGTACCTTAGCCACTAGACCACCACGGCGGGGTCGTCCCTGCATTGTAGAGTACCATCCATTCATCCAGTCATCCTTGAACCTTTTTTGCTGCGCAGCTCTAGCAGCGAGTGTCTAATTTCTATGACATGTGCTCCTATTGTTTATTTCAATCACTGTAACCAATCTCCACTTGTGATCATCTTGAATTTAGCGCTCATTTCTCTATATGTTTTTATGCCGGTTTATTACAAACCACTGTTCTTTTTTTTTTTCGTTATGAAAGTGTGTAAATGCCTTACCTGTTTTATATTTATTTGTTTGCCGATTTGTAAACTTATCAAATGTATATCCACCCTGCCGAAACCCTATGTTAGGGTTGCAGTATTCATAAATAAATAAATAAATAAATAAATAAATAAATAGAGTACCACCGGTGCAACATGCCACTTCCATGACACTACGATGCCTGCTTTTCATCAGCACCGTTTATCGTTCGACAAAGGGTAGCGCTGTAGTAGCAGTGGCTTAGCAAAATCACGAAGTACCAAACGAGAAAAGCTGCGTGGACGATATCTCCACCACGAACTGGTTCTAGTAGTGCTCTTGTCCCAAAACAAATATCGAAACTTCCGTTGCGGGGATGGGTACTTGTAACATTAAACGAGCCGAACCCACGTCCACTTACACCTCCTCACTTCCTCCAGAACTTTTTTCCACTTTTTATCTTTCGTGGTCCGCTTAAGGGGAAACACGCCACCATAATAATGCTACGGGACAAAACGGATCACATAGGCATTTTTTTTTCACGTCACCTGATGTTTGGCAAAATATTTCATCAACACACACTCACCGTCCGATGCAGAGCAATAACACTTTTATATTCGCCTTATTCAAACGGTGTACAGAGTGAGAGGACGCGATGACGTCGTCATTATCAGTTTACATAATTAAATATAAAGTACAATAAAACGATGACGCATTCGAACCTCCTAACAAATTGTGCGACACACGAGGAAACTCTGCCCACACAATGAGCTATAACCCCGCCGCGGTGGTCTAGTGGCTAAGGTACTCGGCTGCTGACCCGCAGGTCGCGGGTTCGATTCCCAGCTGCGGCGGCTGCATTTCCGATGGAGGCGGAAATGTTGTAGGCCCGTGTACTCATATTTGGGTGCACGTTAAAGAACCCCAGGTGGTCGAAATTTCCGGAGCCCTCCACTACGGCGTCTCTCATAATCAAATGGTGGTTTTGGGACGTTAAACCCCACATATCAATCAATCAATCACAATGAGCTATACTCCGGGGTAAAAGATTCGGCAAGACATTTGACGCTGCACACAGAAGAAAGAAAGAAAAGAAAAGGAAGAAAGACAGAAAGAAAGAAAAAGTGCTTAAAGATACAGCAAACACAAGAGAGTATAAACAATCTTGAAAGAAAACAAAAAAAAAACGTTGTTTTTTTTTCGGCCCTTCAGCGCAGTACGCGCTTTCTACACTGGATTGTTCCAGTTGCACAGAGCACAGCAGAGCAAAGTTATTACACTTTAGAACACTAACGGCGACTATATCCGATGGGCTGTTCAACAAAAGCACATGGAAACCTTTCTGCAATGAGATTTGCCGGCGACGCAAGAATAATCAAGAATTATCACAAGAAGACTTCTGTTAAAGTTGTGTTTCTTTGCGTGTTTTTTTTTTTGAGCGATTATACGTGATTCACAGCATCAAATAGACGTCACGGCAAGCGCTGCTGTTCCCAGAGCACGTTACCCCCCTATCTAAGCGGTAAATGACGTAAAGTAGGCGTTGCAAGTTCACAGACCACTGCGTTTGAACAAGCCTTAAATTTACCGGCAATTTCCGACTGTATCAGGTCGAACTGCGCAGTTAACGTCAGCGCGTTTAAGAACAGATCACAAATCAAAGTTCAAGGCTGCTTGCGGAAGCGGCGGAAATTAAATTAAAACTTTTTTTGTGTGTGCCCCGCGGAGTCCGAACTTTCGACGTCGACTGTATGCTACAGTACGCCGTCGCCACAGAAAGCCTTCTCTATTTGTTGTTCGATGACTATGGAGACCGACATGTCACGGAAGATTACGAAAGAGCGGCTCCATCGTTACACAACAAGAAGGTACTCAATAGCTGAGCGCACACACAGAGAATAGACATGAATCTAGTAGAGTGCCGGGTGTCGCACCGTGACCACGATAAAAAGACGTTTCTCTACAACAAAATGTTTAAGTGAATGTTGCAGCAAAAACTGAAGATGGACAGTACACTACAGGTAATCATATACTGCTTCGCTTCTATGCAGTTATCAACGTTACATACGACGAAACTATAACACTCGCGAAGAAAGATATGATAAATTCGCGAAACTTTCTGCAACAGTCGTGGGAATGCCTCTTGAAGACTAGTATTTGCGTCGTCGCTGAGCGGCACCATTCGCGCCCCCGTCGGGGGACGCAACGGAAAACTCACGCGGCTAGACAAAACATCATTTCTGACACCGCAAGACACTAAACACGAACACTAAAAAGACAGGGCAAGCAAAACGAAACGAAGTGACGTCATCATGTCGTAGGGCCACCTTGCTGTATCCCCGAATAAGTCTGTCAGTGCATATTCGACCCCGCATAGCACCGGCAAGACAATGGCTTCTTTAGCAGGTACAACATACAAGTTCCGATAACCCCCGCGGTACTTTTACTAAAGTGTGGTCACGTGGGGTGTGACGAACTCGCGTGCTCCAGTACGCCGAGTGCACCAAATGCGAAAAGCATGTCGCACGTATATATAGATGTGTTCGTCGCCGATAGGCACACTTACTGTTACGTTAGTTCGCTCTCGACCTTTGACTGGTGTACGTTATGTGTAGGTGTACGAAGTGAAATGTAGGTGTACGAAGTCAAATGAAAATGCCGACTTAGCAAACATCTATGAACCAGCGGCAGCTTCATAACGCACTACGTTTAACTAGTCATGCGGGTTTTCGACCGCATTCTTCATCGTCGCTATCATAATGTGTTATACTGTAAAAATAGTTTTCTTACTGGGCTGCTTTTCGACATTCAGGTGTCTTGCCTTGAAAACTTGCGAAGCCAACTACTCACTGGTTACACAATTTTCGCAAACAGTAACACCTGCATGACACATTCTCGAAGCTGCAGTCATTTACACACGCACTTCTACGTTGTCTTAAAGCACAGAGGCGTCTAGTTCTATCTCACACCATCACACAATAGCTGGCTGAATGATAGCGATCGCCGACGTACGACGTTCAGCTGTGCGTCTTCTACAGTGATTTCTACCGGGTTGCAGATACATACGGGCGACTAGCAAAAGCTGTCACAGCATTACAGCAAATCACACTTCACCGCTTAAAGTGAACAAAAGGTGTTACCGCCCTTCGGGCGGGTCCCATAGGTGATCCGATTCCGGCCCGGCCACCCGATGTGACCAGGAGACTAATGCAGCGGACAGTGGGGTGAAATAGAAACTTGACTCCAAACGTCAGTTTGTCTTCTTCAAATTAAAAGTTCCCAACGTTTAAAGAATCTCGGCGAGAAGTTCAGTTTTTGTGAAACTGTGCCAGCTTCCTTACCCGGAAGTACGCTTACCGTCTATAGAACAAACACAAATGTGACAAAAACTTGACCGTGTCAGAAACAACATACGAAAGGCATCACAGTTCTCTTCCCGATATCAACACTACCCTTCCCGTGACACTGTGCAGACTTTCGATGTCCGTAAGTGAACATCTACTCGAGCAGTCTACCAGCGTTGTCAAATGCAGAATGTCACAAGGTCAAAATGTGCACTCAAGTGACGGCCGCTATGGGCCACACGCGGTGGCAAGCGGTACACTGCAGCACCGAGCAGCTTTGGAACTACACAACGCCGAAGAGTTTTACTAAACTACATTAGGCTTAGGCTACATATCATTCATGTTGACTGACTGCAGCTAACTTGAAACCACGGCCCAAAATCTTTTTTTTTTTTTGTACGCCGTGTCAACTTAGTTGCAACCACACGACATGAAAGATTAGCAACTAGTCAAGGTTCAAGTCATTCTACAAATCGCATACAGAAAAAGGGTCTGTGCTGTGCTCCCACGTAGAAAGCAAGTTGCCTGCTCTCTTGGTTATACTAGGCACTGTATTCATGCGCTACGCTAAACTAATGACACTTCGACCCAGATACAGAAGCCATCGGACCGCTTGCTATCTGAGACTCCCTTCGGTCTTACTTATACGTCACCTGGCGATGTACAGCTAAGATAGATGATTGAATGACCGGATATGACCGCATCCACGCGGACATTCCGGATTTCACACCCGTATCGAAAGCAGCGTTGCGGGGCACCCTGCAGAATGCGAGTTGGTCGAACGCCGTCGCCTTAAACAGCGCCGAATAGCCCAAGTGCGGCACTCACTAAGCGAGTTCCTCAACAAAAGTAAACATTGCTTCCTCCGGCTCTAACTGATCGCATAGCACAAGAGGCTCGTTCACGAATGCTACCCGGCGCAGTCAGAGCTTCCTGTGTCGTTCTATGGCTGCGCGCTTTGTAGTTCTTTCTATCCGGTCACGTGCTGTGACGTCGCAGATACTCGGGTAACTTTTCACTCCCTTAATCTAGCAATACCGTGTCCTGAAGTCGTTTTAATGTAAGAGTTCTCTCTCAATCTTCATTTCCTTTCAACTTCCCTGTTAAGTGTCTCCCCATATCGGGTAGCATACCGACCTCTCGTTAATCTCCTTGCCTCTCACGTCTCCTTCTCTCTCCTTCGCCTTCAATTCCTTTATAACCCACTACTCTTCGAGAGATCCCTATTCTGATCAAAACGAAGCCGGGGCATTGCTTTCCCCAAATGAAGAACCGCAAAAAGACGATAAGCAGAGAAGTAAGAAGATTGTTACTTCGCAATACTATTGTGTCTAACAAAAAAAAAACGAGCCCTTAAAATTTAAAATTCCTCCCTTCACAAAGAATTACAGCATTACAAACCAATCGTTATACTATTATTCGAACCGAAAAAAAAAAGACTGCTTTGGAGAAGCAAATCGGTGGTTAGAACCCACACCTCCTATAGTACACATAAGGTCGTTCAGGAAGGGTATTCCCTGAGCTATCCTGGACAGGCAAGGTACGGACATTCATATTCAGGAGGGCGCAGCGGAAGCCCAGATACGACGTGTACGGCTGGTAAACACCGGGGATGCGAGGTTCGGGCACAGCGACTTGGATATGGTCCGCGGGTTTGCGTGATCGACAGGTGACACGGAAGTGACGCTTCCGTGGCAATAAAGCCAGTGCTCGCCCAGCCTGAGCTTACTTTACGGCTTTCGACACACCGCTAAATAACTTCGAATACTTTTACTCCACGAACGAACCCTGCCGGCAGCTTACTTTCAGTTACATTACGTCACACTCAAGGAGGATGAAAAAAAAAATTGCTGGACTGGAAATGACTGCCCAGGAGTGAAGCCGTTCCACTGGCAAGATGGCGGCTGTGGTGGCCATCTTACTAGGGGCATGATAAGGTATCACCGTTCAGCGATTGAAAACGAAGCGTATCCCTCGCACGCCCAACAAGTTTAATGTGGGAACTTTTTTTTGGTAACATAGTGCTCCAAGTGCGTCTTACAGTTACTAGTTTTCCTTAGTGAGCCTCTAATTGGAGGCAAAGTTCTTTGAAGATTCAGTCATATTCGTTTCTGTGTGTTATTTCGTCGGGAACAACTATCTTTTCACATAGAACTAACGTTGCATTTACATAACATATCAAAGACACTTGATATTTAAGTGGGGCACCATCAGGAAAGAGCATGTTTCCGCCATCTTGGCAGTGGCAAAAGGTGGCTTCACTTCTGCTGGCAAGACATTGCTGGAGCTTCCACTCCAGCAATTTTTTTTTAGTCCTCCTTGGTCACACTAAACGACAAAAAGGCTTAGGAAGAAAGACACGCCGAAGCTTCGCGAAACCGCGCGCAAGAAATGGGAGCGCCGTTCGCTGCACCGTTACCAGAAGAGGAGATTACCCGCGATGGCCTTCGACAGGGTGCCCGCACGCAGAAGCTGGCATCGTACATTGAAAAAGAACAACAATGGACTTTCGCGGCGAGGACACGACGGGCGCTGCCGGAAGCGGCAGGAGGCGCGTGGCCGTCACGACTCGAAGATGTGCAGGTCCAGCCGGATGACCACTTCGCCCTGGTCCACCTCGAAGAGCCGCAGCTGCTTGGTGATGGGACCCCGCGTCTGCCGGGTCTCCCGCACGATGTCCCACACGCGAACCTCGGTGCGGCCGAGGAAGTCTTGACGGCACATAGAATAAAGAGGACGAAATCGAATGGAAACAAAAATAAATCTTTATTTCCAACAAGAGTTGGGGGTAGCTCCTCAGGAGAGAAGCGGTTATAAAATCACGTGAGAGTGCACCTGCAGGCCCACGTGTACAGCCGCGGCCACGTCTGTGTAAAGCGCGCGAGGAGCCGGTTCTCGCTCCGCGGGGCGAAACCTCGAGGCAGTTTCGGGCTCTGATGTGGTTAGCCTGACAGCTATAGGCCGCACATGCTTCTGATACAGCACTTAAGATCCCGAAATTAGAGAGTTTTAGTACTGCGGAATGGTGCTACGTACGCATCACGCAAGCGCCTTGCGTTACGTGGCGTCGTTTGCGACTCATCGGCTCTTAGTACGCCGTAGTACCCGCGTACGTAACGAGCGAGAAGCGTGTTGCGCCGTCTGGTAGATCAAAATAGAAGCACGTGTTGTTGACAGCCAATGTGAGCCAATTCAAGTGTTATAGCCACATTATGGCAATATTTTAAGCCACAGAGCCGGTCGGCGCTTGCCACGGAGGAAGGAAGGGTTCCTCCGTGGCGCTTGCCTTCGATGCCGCCATTTTGCAAAAACGAAGTCTCGCGCTGTCGCGAACTTGTTCGAGAGCGGCGCGATCACCTCATACGTACGCACGCACGCATCTCATGCGTGCGTACGTAGCGGCTGCGTACGTAATGCGATACGTGCGCGTTGCGGTCTGCGCATGCGCACTACGCAGAACGTGACGTACTTACGTACGCAACGCCGCCACGTACGCAGCGTACGCAGTACTAAAACTCTCTACTGCCTCGAGGTTTCGCCCCGCGGAGCGAAAGCCGGCTTTTCGCGTGCTCTACACAGACTTGACCGCGGCTGTACGTGGCCGCAGTTTGGAAATCCAGGATTTTAACAAATAAACTGCCGTAAAAAACAACAAAAAAGAAGGGATGTTGTACAAGTAGAACAATAGAACAAATAGACACATAGATCAAATGAAATAGCTATGTACAGCGGAAAGCAGGATAGTTGGCATTCACTTATTTTGTAGGGCAGCGCGCACGCATGACAGACGCTATACAAACGATTGACAATGCTGAAAAATCTCGCGCCAGACAGGAACGACCGGATGCAGCAGGATCACGCTGCAGTAAGTGGCCGTCTATATGTGATACAGAGTACATAACGGGAAGGAAATGCCGACCACGCTGTATTTTCCAGTGCAATTTCGTCTACCGAAGAACTGCGGTCAACAGCACGGGTTTCGCTCCACGCGGTCTCTCTCATAGCACAAAGGCCACTTTGGCCTATAGGAGCGAGAAAGACGCAGTAGTAATGCGTTTTTAATGTTATGTGGGTAAAGAAGGGATAGAGAATATCAGGGCGGATAGAGTAAAATAAACACCGCGATCTGCCGTTATAGTGCGCATCATTGCGTTCTATCATTGGCTCAAAGTATAATAGATCAGTGGAAGAAGTGTAAAGACAAACCAGCACACATAACAATTTGGCTAGTTGGCGCCTTGAATAACTAATGAATGGATAAACGCAACACGTGAAAGCCAAAACAGAAGACGTCCAGCGCTGTTCCGATAGTCTATTTGTGGGGAGTATAGCTTCAAAGAGTTGTATATACGTTTTTTTTCCCGGAAATCACAGCATGCGTTATCACAGAAAACCAGACAGTTCCTATCCGTACAATGTGAAGTTGAAGTTTATGATTTCTGAAATCGCCACGGGCAACGATATTTGACCTTCGTGTCGTCTAAAGGGCGTCAAAGAGTGGTGTACGATATACACTTGAACGATTAAAGAGCCATTCCTTAAACGCCAACGCCTATGGATGTCTGAGCAGTAGTACGAGTACGAGTAAGTCAACGTGAAGAATAAAAACCAACTTTATGCGATAAATTAATTGAATCATAGGCTTCGCATGCTTACAAGAAAGAACTTTCCCGAAATGCAATTGATAGGTCACGACTAAAAGGTAATTTATATTAATATTAATACTGAACAATGCAATGGTGGCTGTCCTCCGGACTCGCCGCGAGAATAATCAGGAAAACGTCATCTGTGAAAGCGTGATATAGCGTGCAGGTTAATGCCGAGTTATAAGCAGCCTTCGTATACTCTTGGGCAACGCTATACAAACTGCACCCCATACAGATGTACTGTCACAAAGCCCACGGTATCGCATCCTTCGCACTATGAGCTACATCGCGAAAGCAACTCGGCAAAGACTGACGCTAAAGAGAAGGCAAATTCGTTAGGGAGACTACTTTCACACATGGGAACGCACTGACACAGAGCCAACAAAACAACGCGCTAATTGTCGGCGTCCTAGGAGCGACAGTAACAAAAACAGAATATGGACATGGTAAGTTAGGATACAAAGGGAAACCAGATAGCGCTAAGAATGACAAGGACAGAAACAAAAATGGCCCCGTATCTGCATGTTAATCTGCAAATGTCGTCGAAAGACGATAGTCTTGCGTGTGGAGAGGGTAAAAAAAACATTTATCTGATGTTCTACGCAAAAAAAAAAAAATAGGTGAATGGTATTCTGAAGGCGCTGCGTTAGAGTGCCTTGATCGTGCAGCGGAGGCAAACGAGCGCATCAAGTCACGTCACACGTGAGACATGAGCGCTATCTGGCAGTTTTCTTTGAAAACGAAACGCGTGGCTCTGAGACAGGCGTGCGCTCCCGTCTCAGAGGTGATAAGGTGTAGACCTCAAGGCGACGGGTAGGTGCCACCACCATCGCGTCTTAGCAAAGCGTTGGAAACATTCACCTTTCCGTGCAAGCGTTGCATGGTCAGCGCAGCGTGATAAGCGCAACGGTCCCTAAAATTACTTATGTAAGCCTTTTCTAGTAAAAGATGCACATGCAGAATACATACGTGTTGTTATTATGGTGCCCCAGAATTGCGCAATAATTGCTTATTAATTGACAATTGCACAAGTATGAACGCTATAAACCTTGAGCAACAGTGGTGGGCGCTGCGGATGGGGCCACCCGTTTCGAGTACTCGGTGTCGTTAAGAGTGGACAAACAGACAAATGTGCACAGACAGACAGACAGACAGACAGACAGACAGACAGACAGACAGACAGACAGACAGACAGACAGACAGACAGACAGACCAAAGTTTTAGCGTCGAAGGTCCCCAAGAAAGACTATCATCTTTAAAAACACGGCGCTGAAAACACGTCGCACATCCTATGACATCTGTTTCCGCCACATCGCAACGGAGACCACCGAGACGGAAACATGCAGGCAGCGTCGGGTAATCTCTAGCCTCTGTGCGACAACGCCGCGAATGATTTGTCCCTTCGCTGCATGACACGTACGCATCGCGGGAAACGCTTAAGCCCAAACTCCATAAGCGCGAAAATGCACGCGACAGCGACGAGCGACGCTATGAGCGACGAAACAGGGCGTTCGCGCGACGTGTCGCGTGCTCGTTTTCGCGCGATCGCTCGGTTCCACAGATTTGGAAACCGTCGCTCATCGCCCGGAAGTGCTGGGCTCAAGCAGCCAATAGCGAAATACCGGAAAAGACAAAGACTACGCGGGTGCACGTGACCCTGCCCGAGTCACGTATGCGCAACAAGAAATAACGCAATGTTTGCGCATGTGCATATCAAAGAAGTGCTGCAAGGCAATAATAAACACTTTCCGTTCCATTACACAACAATATATCTTATTTTTAAATTGCATACTACTCACTACGCGGTTTTCTAGGTGCGAGTAGACGGCCTCATGCCAGCAACAGTGGAATTCGCTCGCCGAAGCCGTCGCGTGAATGAGGTTTGCCTGCGCTAGCGACTGATCGCGCGACGCCGATCTACGTCGCGTCGCTCGTCGCTGTCGCGTGCATTTTCGCGCTTATGGAGTTTGGGCTTTAAGGAAACGCATACGCCAAGCGCCGGCGTATTAAAAACGTCGACGCGCCGGCGGTTAGCCTGACGCTCGGTGGACGCAGGGCGACTGCAGACATACCACTTACGTTTCTCTCACAACTAACTTTGCGTGTCGTTCTACACCCTCACTCTCTTCGCTTCCCTTGATAGCGGACGTGCGTCCCAGTTGCATCATAACGCCGGTGGTCGCGAGCTGCCGCTAACAACACGGTCCGTCCGTGCATTTTTCTCACGCTCTCTTTCCTTTGTAAAGCGCGCTGTTCTTGTCGTCGGCGCTGTCAGCCGTTATTCACGGCAGAGAAATTGAAAGACCGCGCCTGAACTGCGTCATCACAGGTGCCCGCTGTGGTGGCGCCGTTATTGCGACCAGGATACACCGTCACACGGTGATCTTGGTCACACGGTGAAGAGACATGGAAGGATAAAAAATAATAATAATATATGCTACTACTACTACTATTACTACTACTACTACTACTACTACTACTACTAATAATAATAATAATAATAATAATTTGTGTGTTTTCCATTAGACTAGCATGGCCGGTTTTATTGTATATTCACGTAGCTATCTGTAACGAGAATTACTGCTGCTTTGCGAATCGTGGGCCGTGCTACTGATTGCGCACGCTTGTGTGTCGTGACAATCTGTAAGCTTACTGCATTATTGCTTCCCTGTGTACCGCGGACCGTGTTACTGGTTACCTGTAAACTTTGTGTTCAAACTCTGCTCAGTACCACTCCTGCGTTGGCTGCCAAAGGGTGGCTGGTAGTATTGAATAAATAAATAATTAATTAAATAAATTAATTAATTAACAATAATAAATGTCTGGGATTTTACGTGGCGACATCACATAAAGATTATGAGGCACACATCATAATGACGTCTGCGTCTGTCTGTCCATCCGTCTGTCATCGAACTAGGCGGTCACGTACGAGCTATAAGGAGGGACAGACCCACGGCTTTAGGATCTTCGCCCCTAAAAACAATCAATGAGTCCAACAACTGCCTATACGAGTCAAAGCAAATCAGACAGAGCTGGTAGTGTGCGAATAAGTACGGTAGGCCAGGTCCCCTTTCACCCCTCTTCACAAATCGCGGGAGTGTAAATTTAAAGATGTCTTCGCATAACGAAAAAAAAAAACGGACAAAAAAATAACGGAATGCACCACCGACCTTTGTCCCTTACGCTTCAGATTTCTGGTCAGCTCTCGCTTCCTGAAAGCACGCGCTGCTGCGTCCGTATAGATGGGACGAAGATGATTTCGCGCGTCGACACACCACGCCGTCATTTTCTTATTTAAATTTTTTTTTTCAATTTAGACGTATAAAAAACTCACTGCGCGTGGAATACAGGCGACGCGTTCGTAGCTCCAGTGGGCACGTAAAGTACTAGAAGGCACGTATAGCAAAAAAAAAAAAAAAGATCATCATAAAGCAGAACAAGTGGCGCGGGGGATTACGTACTCAAACATCGCGTTGTGCGCTGGAAGGAAAGCTTGTCGCTGCCGCGACGGCACTGGCCTTAGCCATACGGTCTGAAAATAAGAATAAGAAGAACGGAAAGGGGCAGAATTCTCGGTGTGAAGGCAATTGTTTGCGCTCCCTCATTGCCTTTCTTTTGAGCATGACTGCGTCTTCGGTTCGCAGCAAGCGTTTCAGTGAAACGGAAAGGTTTAAACGTTCCCTTTTTGCGCGAAGAGGCCACAGTGTATACAGCCGTAAACGTCGCACACTTTAAAAGGGGGCGGCAAATTTTGCCTATGTTCGGAGAGAAGCAGAGCATGAAAAACAGTCGAGCATGTGACGCAATCCTCACTTATAACCTTCCCCGAATGTGACGATATGACACGGGGAGAAGAAAATAAACGAGCGGCAAAAAATAAATAAAATAAACATGAAAGGAAAGCGGAAATAGAGAGCCACGGAGAGGAAATCGGGCCACCTTTCGACGCGCCACGTCGAATACAAGAAGATAGTACTCGCAAGACTAGGCGCTCCTCTTATATCAACATTACCTCGCCGCAGTGCTCAACACCGGAGGTAATGGGTTTGACTCCCAGTGCCACCTGCCACCTTTTAATTATTATTATTATTATTATTACAGGAAGATGGGTACTACGCATGATGTTCGGTGGTGTGGGAACTCATGTGTCTTCTGTCCCTTTCTTCATATAGAATATGTGTTCCATCTACGTTCGCGATAATGAAGTCGCTGGCACGAACATCGGACCTAAATCAGTGACCAGAAATTCCACGGCACGTGAACGACGGAAATTCTGCATTTGCTCCAGAATTCTCTCTGCGGCAAATTTGTAGTTCTAAACTTCGTGGTGCACAGACACACCAACATAGAATTAATGAGGTCACTATTGTTGCTGACTGTCGTAGTGATTGTCGGGGTGTTACGTCCACAAAACCCCGCGATGACTATGAGGAACGCCGTACTGGCAGGAGGGCTTCGGAAATTTCGGCACACTATAGGCTTCTTCAACGTGCACCTAAATCAGAGAAACCAGGGCCTTTAGCCTTTCGTCGCCATCGAAAATGCGGCCGCCGTGGCCGGGATTCGATCCCACGACCTTCGGGTCAGCAATCGAGCATCGTATAACCACAAAACCACCGGCCCGGGTATTGCTGCTTAGTATCGCTGTGCACAACTACTTGTCTATTCCTCTATCACTGTGCGCGGTGGTGGTGGTATCCGTGGTCACGGTGCTCCGGTGTCGACACGAAGGTCGCTGGTTCGTATACCTCGCTGGTGGCGGTCACATTTCGATAGCGGCGAAACGCCGGAAGCCCGCGCACTGTGCGATCGTCAGTGCCCGTTAAAGAACACGGGACGGTCAAAATTCCCGGAGCCTTCCACTAACGCGTGCCTCGTATTCATATCACATTTTCTCGCACGTGGAACCTTAGATATTACTGGAGGGAAACAGCACGAAAGACGAGAGACCTGGCAGTAAAGGACACACACCGCTGTTGTATGTGTTCCTGTTTGCCTGCCGTCTCTCGTCTTTCGCACTGTTCCCTTCCAATATGTCGTATACCAACATGGCCAAGCAACCACTACAGTTTATAGGTATTACTATTATTATCCGTATTCGTTCCATTTTCTCGCATTTCAACGTGCGCCTTTGCGATCGTGAGATAGCATACCAAATACGATCTACGCCACACCCCCAATATGCTCACCGTTGGGCGAAAAGAGCTCGCGGTTGAAGACGGTGATGCAGAGGACGTCCCTACGCAGGTCCCTGACCAGGAACTGCATGGAGCTGTTCCACTGCGGGCTGCTCGTGGCCGTCTCGACGTGCGTCTTGTGCTCCTGGCAGGCCATGCTCACCTCGCAGTACGGGTCGCACTGGCCTAGAGCGTCGTAGGAGAGACGCATCACAGGAGAGACGCATCACAGGAGAGACGCGTCATAGGAGAGACGCGCGGAAGAATGAGCACGCGATAAAAAACTCCGACGAAAACGAGCCCGGCGCTCCTGAAAACTGTATACTCATTACAGTTCACCACAACGAACCTCGCCAACGCCGATAAACGTTGCTTAGGACAGGTATACGATACCCGTGCATTGAAACGCGACATCATTTATTATGAAGGCTGCTACAAGCAAAGGCTCGCGATAACCGCGTCATATCGCTGCAAATCTGGCCCCCAAAAGGTAATTTCGGCTGTGACGTAAGCCCTCGAGTCAAAATCACAGCGATGTGACACAAACTGCACTTGCTAAAAAAGACGATAGTAAGCGGATTACTTTGCCTTAAGTTCTCGCGTTTCAATCCGTGATTACGGTACACGGGACACTGTTTGGTGGCGTCTACAACGCCGGAAAAACGACAAGCACTCCAACTTTACAACATCACCGGACATTCCCTCTGAAACAAGCGACGTTCGTAAACTATCTAGCATAGCTGAAACGTACTGCGCTCATCGATAATCTCGTAATGATGATAATACGACATAAACACAAGTAAAAGAATGGCAGGGGGCCGCACTCCCTTGCAAAATTGTTTTTTTTTTCGCTTTGAAACAAAGTTTCAAATTTGAGTTTCCTCGCGCGAGGTACACAGTGCTTGCATTACTAATGAAGTAAGAAGTAAGTTCGTGTGTTCCATGGGCCTATACCCTACCACGAAACATAAAACACTATTCCCTTCACTCGGTGTCACGCTTTACGCTTCCTGTGCTACCCCCGTGGGGGAGGGGAGGGGTTGGCATATTTCGATATGGCCGATCTGAGAAGACAAACACGAAATAGCATTCCTTGGTACGGCATAGGCATCATATGAACGTCTACGTACAGATAAGCTTATCGAAGCTCGGTATACCTAAAAGCTGGGTATGTAGTTCCATTACAATGGAAAGTAGCCCTTTTTCTACTTTTTTTTACATAACGCGGCGTCGTATCTGTCTTACAGATGTCTTTTACCGGTTTCCAACGACAGTGAGCGCAAATAGGCCTTGCCCGATCTTCGCGAGAACGTCGCAATACTTTGTTAAATTAAACCATACCATCTCATGAAAGCCATTTACAACGTCATAACTTTAATTACGCATCATGAAAAAAGTTCCCTATAACACATAAATCGTACCAAATTTCGCTATTTAATTAACCATTGCCACCGAACTCTTTATTTTAAGCGACACAGAAACGGTTGCAGTTCGCAATCAAAGAAAAGCACTGGATAAATGTGTAAAAGAACAGTGTTATCATTTCAAATCGAAAACGCAATGCGCGAAAACCTCCACCGTTTCGTGCCCGAGCAGAGCGAAACGGTGAGACAACGGCGAGCATTCGCATGCACAGTGCGGTTAGTACCTGCCATGCAACATGTAGGCGTTCTTGCACAAGCAAACAACGAATCAAACACAATGGTTACTTGCTAATGAAAAAGATGCAGCATTATGCGTCATAATGCGTAAATAAAAAAACACACACATATACCTCTGTGCTTTACGATTTAATTTGGCAGATTGTATAATGGAAATGTACGCACACGTCAAACCGCGTTTGAAGCTTATTTTTGCTGATAAAACCAACAATAAATATCCTTGCGTGGAAAGAATTACAAGATTGCATAAACATGAAACCTATATTATTCATAACTTCACGAGCCCCACCGGCAACGGAAAACCATTGTAGATATATTAAAAATATTCAATGCATCCGGACAGTTTCATCAATGAGGAATCTCATAAACCACGCGTAGAAATGCATAGTACACTTGAACAACAAAAACTTAGACATAACGACATTTCCACCTGAATAGCTGCAGAAGCACCAGATACATTTGGAGTATTCCCTAATGATTCGCATAAATGCGAAAAAATTCGCGCCCATGCTCTGCTACAGCCCCCCCCCCCCCCCCCACTCCAATTTGCTCTGGTTCCGGAAAAGACTCAACACTTGTAAGCATTACCGACGCATCTAGCCAACTGTTGTAACTTCACAAACGGTCAGGCACTTGCCATTTTTCACTCTAAGCCTGTCACTATACATGTGACAAGTTCGATTCGTTTTTTCCGTTGTACATGTGAGTGCGTACCTTGAACGTCCTTCAGGTTGAGATCGCATGCTTGCACTACGACTAGCTTTAATTGGCCGACAGCTGGTCTCCGGGTCACTGTGCACGACGAAGAGGTGGACGTCACATGCAAGCGAGCACGCATGCGCCACACGTTAGTCATCGCGCACACCACACGTCGCCAGGCACAAGCAAACACGCGCAGATATGGTCCAAAAGGAACAGCCAAGCCCGTGAAAAAAAAAAAAAAACATCCCTTGTGTACGGTCGCCGACGCCAATACGAACGAGAATGTACAACGGATTTCAAGGTACGAACTCTGTAGTTTTGTAAAGCGTCAGCTTTTTCCCGCTCACAAACCTAATCTCAAGAAGTAAAAATACACAGATTGAAATTCTACATCAGAATGGCGAGGAAAGCTGAAGTGATTCGTGCAGAGCGTTATCAGAGCCCTTCGAAAAGAGCACGAACTGCGCATACGCAGAAGTGTACCGGAAGGACAGATAATGCATCTGTTTGTTTTGAAACGTAAATTATCATTTGAAAAAAAAAACCACGACGTGAACGAGTGTAGCTTGACTGTAAATATTTTTTGTCCATTTCTTCTTGTTCATCGCGCACGACGGGTAATGGTGAATTGCTAATGAAGAGAGCGAACTGCAAGTTTTCCATCAAGTTCATGGGAAGCCGCTTCAATATACACTGGACATGCTTTCCAAACAGCTTCCTTTGATTTACTTCAATTTATCGCTTAAAATATTAATATTAAAAATTATAATGGTTTGCGCTCATAAATGCCGGCGCCAGCACACGTAAACACACTCCCAAAAGGAGACAATTAACAATGGTGCAACGCTGGTAACTCCTTTTTGCGAGTATAGATATACGCTCTGAGAAAATATCGAGAAAAAGGGTGTCTTTTTGTCCCACAACAATAATCGTCATCAGGCTTGCGTGCGCTTCCTTTCTTGAAAACTCGGCGCTGGCGACTTTCCTATCGAGAGTGCAATGTAACCCTGATAATGGGCATGTCGATCGTGACCGCAATGTACCGGGCGCGGGGCGATAGCGCAAGGATGGAACGCAATATAGATGACGATTATTCTTGTGGGACAAAAAGACGCCCTTTTTACTCGCACTTTTTTTTTAGAGTGTATACTTGTGCCTAATTTTACACCGTTTGTAAGAGTGCTCACGCCTCTCAAGAGAGTGCATGCATACATCCAGTCGCTCTGTGACACTCTGAGAAAAAAAAATCGAGTATTTGGGGAATATTTTTACTACGCAAATATAATTTTCATCTTCATTGTGCAATTTCATCGCGTTACCAAAGCAGCCCCAACACTTCCCAGGCACGAAAAACGTGTGCGCTATTAGCGTCACGCAGCATTATTGGCAGGAAAGGAAGTGGAAAGAGCCAGGTTTTTGAAGAAAGAAAACGAGGACAAACTAGATGACGATAGCAACTGATTGATTGATATGTAGGGTTTAACGTGCCAAAACCACCATGTGATAATGAGAGACGCCCTGTAGTGGAGAGCTCCAGAAATTTCGACCACCTTGGGTTCTTTAACGTGCAGCCAAATCTGAGCACACGGGCCTACAACATTTCCGCCTCCATCGGAAATGCAGCCGCCGCAGCCAGGATTTGTACCCGTGACCTGCGAGTACCTTAGCCAATAGACCACCGCGGCGGGA
The DNA here is from genome assembly GCF_043290135.1 of Rhipicephalus microplus. NCBI lineage: Eukaryota > Metazoa > Arthropoda > Arachnida > Ixodida > Ixodidae > Rhipicephalus > Rhipicephalus microplus. Next base: position 40,469,556 of record NC_134704.1, on the reverse strand, counting down.
CATATATGTGCGTTCGTGTATGCAGGTATGTGTTCGCACTAGACCACCGCCACTAGCCACTAGACCACCGCGGCGGGGTGACGACTACAACTGATTTGCAGAGATGCTTCCCAAATACTGTATTCCTTTTTTTTTCTCAGAGCGTATACAGCCAACGTTTACAGCTGCAAGTGTGTGTGCAACTTTCGAAAGAGGAGTTAAAAAAAAAAAACCGAGACAGAGAGTTACTTCATGCCTTCACAGAACACACCAAGAGATGGCGATGCCCGCGAAAAACGTGAACGTGCTGTTAGTGGCCACACACGAGCAGGACGAGAAGACGAATGCAGGACGACGCATGCGCGGTTGTTTTTCTCCCCTTTGCGCACACGTGCAAGACAGGCACCGGCTGCGCGGGGAGTCGATCCTTCTTACCGTGCGCCGCTCCGCTTCTCAGGTTGCGGCCTTCGACAACGACAACTAGCAGGCGGCCGACGCCGCTCAGTTTCTGCGCTTTGGCTGCACGCGGTGGTGCGCAGGGGGAGGAAAAAAAAAAAAAACAAGGCGGATAGGTGAGAAGGGTGCAAAAGTTCGATAACAGTACTCGCGATAGGCGGCACTGCATTCAGTTCACAAGAGGGCTCGGCGAAAATCACCTAGAAGAACGAGACACGTGAGTAATGAATAACTCTGCACTTTCTCGATTGAAGTGGTGAAGCACTCTTTCGGGTTCGTCGGTACATGATGATGATCACACATTGGGTAACTTAGCGCTGTATATGCTATTACTATACTGTTTAACTTTCGTAACTTCTAATACTGTTTAACCTTTCTTGAGGCGCCATCTGAGGCATCGAATTTCCGCAACCTGGTATTAGGAGAAAAAAAAAAGAGCGCTGGAACATTCTGTAAAAATATTTATAACTCTGCATCGAAAACACATTTCGAGAATCTGTAAACTATGCCGTTTTCTTTTCGTTCTAAACGCTGATGCTTTCTCCACGTGTTTTTTTTTTTTTAATGAAAAAAAGCTATGGAAAGATATTTGGTAACTAGATGTGAAGTAAAAAAAAAAACATGTAGAACTTCCACTCAGAAATCTTCAGCATTCGTTTCTCTCCGCGAGAAGAAATGTTAATGACACTCGGCGCGAAGGGCGCCGACGCAAAAAACGCCTGCTCTGTTACTTTCGACTTATTACGAGTGGGGTTTTCTATGTAAAAATGTTCTAAGTCTTAGAACGTACCACATGGAGAGCTTCGGCAGCAATCTCAGCGTGCAGCGAGGGAGCAAACCAGCTGCGTTTACGAATCACTTGCGCGAAATTTGACAAACGTTCGACGTTCGCATAACGTTTCAAAGTCGTCGTGACTTGAAACGCAGCAGTCGCGACGTGGGATTTTCTCCTCCATTCGAGCTCGTTCCGAACGGTTATCGGCTATGGCGCGACGTCGAAAGCGTAATGGTGAATACGCATAAAGTTACGCATGAAGCCGAGCGAAGCGCGGCATGCTTCGCAAACAAGCATTCACCACGCGCTATTTTACATTTGATAATGCCTTTCTCCCGAGAGCACGATGGCAGCTATAACGACCTCGTCACGTCATCTAGCCGTTACGCAAATCGGACACTTCCGCTACACGATGCGCCGTCTACTAGAGAGCGACTCGAACAAGTCACGGATAGATAAGAAGACGCGAAAGAAAAGATAAACAAGGCTGCAGAATCGGCACGAACGAGTGCGAACCGGAAGGGTTGGGAAAAAGAGCGCCCCGTCGCGTGTTTACCTGAGACCTTCATCTTCTTGGCCTCCGTGTCGCGGTAGTTGTGCGCCGCCTCTTTGATCTTCTTGACCCACAGTAGCCTGCGCCGGGGATGCAGAAAGAAGATGCATGAGCAGACACACGCGCAAACACGCACGCAAACACACACGAGACGCCATTTCCAGGAAAGGACAGGAGGAGAAGGGACTATTATGGTTCCTTCTTCAGTCTCCACTCGTAAATAGGGGCGATGTCTTGATACCGAATGCCAGACCGAGCACCGCATAGCGCCTTTCCCACCTAAACGTTATAACTGCATGACGATAGTTATAGCGCGAAAACAGAACGACGACACAGAGACAAGAAGGACACGAAAGACACGTCCTTCCTGTCTCTGTGTCGTCGTTCTGTTCCCGCGCTATAACTATCGTCATGCCATACCAACTATAGCCCAAGCTGCCACACTTCTAAGTTATAACTGCCTCACATAAAACAAGCTTCTGCTGTTTCCTACATAAACAAGGGCAGCGCCAGCATTTTTTCTTTACTGGTGGGGGGGGGGGGGCGCACTCAAGAGAATTGAGTTCCTTCATCGGGAGACTGGAAGCTTATAGGCATTGTTCTGAATAAGTTTGCTCTTGGGAACGGGCGAGGAGGGGTGGAGGTAGGCGGTAATCTTAGAGAGGAAGCTGCCTCTCCCCCTTGCGCCCGCCTTGCCACCGCCCCTGAGCGAAAAGATGTCTTTCAGCAACCATTCATAACTTTGTCACTTGCACGAGACGCTGTTGAACCGTGGGTCGGACACGGTAACTTGCGCAGAGGCACACACTTCATTTTCTATAATTAGGCTGAGTTCTTTCGCCCCTAAATAACAGCAAATCACGGCGCATTACCATTTCGAGTGTCGTGAACTACCATAATGAATGAAAATGAGCACCCCCATTAAAGCGATAAGGTATAGGAGGCGGGCGTGCACACGGGGGCAAGAGTTTTCGGTGCGGAAGTGCAGCCGCTGAACTATACAATACCTCGCCACAAAAGAGGCCCCCGTTTCCACGAGCCGAACAGCGAGGACTAGCCGCGAGAACCTATGCAAGATGACGAAGCCAGTAGCCACTACAGTGCTACTTTGTATACAGGCGAACATATTAACCATTAGGAAACATACCACGTTAACTTAGTCGGCCACCACCTATCCTGACTAAATGCGCGGAGGTGAGGAGTAAATAGGTGAGCTGCGTACTTCTCGTTGGCGTTGGCCGCTCGAAGAACGTTCCGGGGTGCGTCGGGCACCGATATCTGGAAGGTGTCGTCCGACGGGCTGCCCGCTCCGTCCGAGCAGTCTTCCACCAGCACGGTGTTCAGGAACAGGGGCTGCGCCGGGTTAGAAGCGAGAGACAGAGAACCGTAATTCACATCTTTTTTTTTTTTTTAGCAGGTTCTGCGTACAGGCGATGTGTATCAGCTTGAGTGAACTAAATGAAGTCGTCTTTGATGTCCCCCCCCCCCTCACCCTTACGAGGCTGCTGATCCGTAATTGCACCGACGCCCGTAACTAAACAAGAACTACGGAGCAAACGACAGAAAGAAAGTCAGAGAGCTCTTTATCGGAAGACAGATAATTTAGCCGGCATATAAACTATTTTACCTAGGACATGTGGGCGCCACCATTTTGGGCTGTTAAGGCAATGTTTTCTTATTTTTGTATGTTATGACCGGAAATAATAAAGACATGAAACATTGGATGGACCAACGCAATAGTTTTCATGCGTATGCGTCTATACCGTAGCACTGTTCGTTTAGTTGCTAAAGACGCATGAAGCACAAATGTTGTTAACAGCCTATTGTGACAGCAATGAAACCCATCCGTAAAATCTATAGTCTATAGTAATCGCTCACATGCTGGGTGGGGAAGGAAAGAGAGGACAGAAAGGACGCGAGAAAGGCGCGACGAAACGAAGTACAGAAATGTTAAAAGATGAAAAAAAAAATAATAAGACGCGGGGTGACAACACAGCAAGCACAATCGCGGAACAAGCATCCCGCACTGTTTCTGCGGATCTACGTCTCCTAGCTATGTTCATGCTCACATGCTAACGTAGGTCAGACGTGTTAAAAAGTTACTCTAGACTATAACAACTAACACTGAAAAAAATTTATATATAGGGTCAAACAAACAAAAACAAAGAGACGAGTGCGACCCACCTGCTTGTACAGCTTGTAGGAGGCGTTCATCGCCTTGTCGGACATGAATACGTTGGTGACCCTGCCGACGTCGCGCATCGGCTGCGCCAGCAGGAGGAAATCGTTGAACAGGAAGCCCACCAGCTCCTTGCCGCTCTTCACCTGCGTTCGTTCGTTGTTACGTGAAGGCGTACTCGTCGGGGTATCGCGGGAGCTCGCAACGGTGTTCTTTACGCGCAAGCCAAACGAGAGCGGTGGTCTCCTACTTACGGCACTTGACGGCTGACCCGAAGGTCGAGGGATCGAATCTCCGGCCGCGGCGGCCATACTTAACCGAAAGGCAAATGCGAAAGCCCCGTGTGCTTAGACTTGGGTGCTCGTTAAAGAACCCCGGGGGATCGAAATTCCGATGCCCTCCACTACGGCGTCTCTATTAATCATATCATGGTTTTGCAAAGTAAAACCCCAGCAATTATGATTATATCAAACAAGTGGCTTCGTCATAATGCGGAAGAAAGTTAATATGAACGAGTCTGTTTCACACAGCACGACATTGAAATTACTGCGTATGAGGTTATGTTCTTGTGCGTCGCCGTTAATTGCCCCAGGATGTTCTGGTATTGAGTGGATTACAGCAGATAGATTAAACATGAAAGAACCATCCTAGCTTCAACAGACAACGCTGGAAACAGGGAAATATGCAACTGTCACTCGTTATGTCAGTATACGCGCGCTTTCATTAATTAACGGCTACCCTAATTAACATTCATGTTGTACCCCGGGTTCACGGTCGCGTGTGCGCACCTTGGTGAGGGACCCCGAGTGGAGGAACTTCCTGGAGCCGAGGATGTTGGTGAGCGAGTTGAAGACGAGCCTCTCGGAGATCCCGTTGCACTGGATGTGCGACTGCGCCCACTCCAGGTGATCGGCGTTCTCGCGCTCCTTGACAGCCTCGTTGATCTGGCTGCAGAGCTGCTCGGCCTTCTCCAGCGCCTCGTCCAGGTAGCCCAGGTCCGGGTGACTGGCGTCCGTGTACTCACGGATCTGCGTCACGCATCAAGTTGTGTACGCACGTTCGCAGCGAACTCAAAATATGGCGCATAATAAACGTCGGTGATGCGCTCTCATCTTCGAGGCTTTATATTAGGCACAGCAAAAGACGGGAACAAAGAACCATCGCAGGCTCTCTTAAGCATTCGCCTAATCCGCCTCGAAGGCTAAACCAATCTTGCGTTTCTTCACAGACCATGTAGTAGTGATAACCCCCCTCCACACGAAAGCTTTTCACACCTCACTTTTGAATACGCACGCATATGACTAAGCAAGAGTATTACGAGATGACGTCATCCTCACAGTGACGACATAACGACGTCATTTGGCGACGCCATGACGGGATGATGATTCCTGGATTACTCGCGTTGGCGCCGACGACGCGAGATCGCGACGGCCAAATTTTCGCGCTTTCTGAGGAACCTATATGACTTCCATCTTGAACATCAGGTCAAGCGCGTCGCTGCGTTGCTTAAACTGTGCCCCATTTTCATTGCGCTAAATAAGTTTTGAGGATATGAACCTGCTCTAACTGGTTACTTCATTAGGGGATTTCATACGACACAACACGTAGTAAGGCATTTCGATCCATACGCCCACTGCTGACAACTTTCGACGTACCTTCTTGATCATGAGAGGATACTTGGTCATCCTCTGCATGGGCTTGAGCAGGAAACTGGTGAACGGCATGCCTCGCGTTCGCGGGTTCTTGCAAAACTCCTGAACACACGAAAGGGGTAAGCGGACAAGCGCTACAGCAAATCGCACGGCACGTGATACCACGTTCTAAAGGACACAAAGAGAGGAGACGCCTACCCTGGTGAACGCCTTGAAGCGAGGGTCGTTCTCGGACCGCTGCTGAATGAAGGCCATGGACCGCACCTGGCAGCTGCAGAACCTCACGTACGGAGTCAGGTAAGGCAGCTACGTAAGCGATACAATCATCATTTTTTATTACGGGAGCGGAATTGCTGCAAAAGAAAAACAGTCATTAGTTTTCTTTTTCCCCTTTCTAAAATTAAGCATGGTGCCAATGAGCGGGACAGGCACGGAAAGACCGCCTTCCCAGAGTAGGACCCTCTTTCATTACCCAATTAAAAAAATGGAACATTTCCTCATCTAGCCTGCAGTGTACCTGGTCGACAAGAAAACGATACGAGAACCCTAGTGACCTTAGTTGACGGAGTGCTAGCTAGGCGCGCGCATCGTGGCCTAATTCGAGGTACGCTTTTCTCGCCGAATTCACTTCAGTGTGTTAGGTCTGGCGCTCCGATCGACATGGCGAGAACGGCAGCTTCGCACCCATTACATCTGCTCAGCAAACACAGCGGGCAACAAAGGCTGCCGAGATGCTTGAAACGCATACAACAGGCACGTTCTGCCAGATACTCAACGCAATAAAAAAATTCGTGCTTCAAAGTATAGAGGAAAAGGGAAGTATACTGAGATAGATAGGCAGATAGATAGATAGATAGATAGATAGATAGATAGATAGATAGATAGATAGATAGACAGATAGATAGATAGATAGACAGATAGATAGATAGATAGATAGATAGTGTGTGTGTGTATGTGTGTGTGTGTGTGTGTGAGAGAGAGAGAGAGAGAGAGAGAGAGAGAGAGAGAGAGAGAGAGAGACGAGACGAGAAAAAAGGAAGGCAGGCACAGGAACGGTGTAGTTCAGTACAGTCAAGCGCCAAGCTACTTGGGTCACCTCCCGAGATAGGCACAAATTATAATAAAGGCGATAAAGGAATACCTGCCTGTGCGCACACAAACAGGGCTGGAGGGAGTGTGAGAGAGCGAACATCTTCACTTCGGATGATATCTTAGATGAGGCGCCCTTGATCCAGGACATGGTGTAAGATACAAACAGCGGTGATCCATGCAGGACAGGGCAGCGCTCTAGGCCCTCACGACATGTCTTAGCTGATTAGGGTCGCTAAATGACTGATAAGACAGAAATGAAAAAAAAAAAATCTGGGCAACAAACGAAAGCGTTCCTTACAAACAAGCGCAAGTGCACAGAGGCTACTAGAACAAAAAAAGACCGAAAAAAATAACAAAAAAATATAAACAAAGCCTACTGAAAGTCGAGCAGCACCACTCACACTTTCGCAGAGAATGTCTCCGATCATTTCGATGACGCCATCTTCGCTCATACGCTGGCGTACCCTGAACGACCTGGAACAGAAACACAATGCGAAAGAGAGCTATAAATGTGAATCGTACAGGGAGCACTCGTGCAGCTATGCACGTACGAAAGAGCTGGCGCGTCTCCGCGAACCAAAGCGGAAAGTTCAATGTCCATTTCGTGCGCGGGTCAAGGTTTTTGAATCTGATGGCCCTCGTGCAGTGCATTCAGTAGGCTAAATAAAGCTCCCGCTATCACGGCAAGCAGAAAGTATCGGCGTAGCATACCTTTTTTCTCTCCTTTGACCGTTTGTGCAGTGCATACGGCACAGCCAAGACAGTGGTGTATGGACAAGCGTATACAAAGCTGCGATTCTTTCTTTGCGCGGATTCGTTCTTCGCGAGCTAAGTAAGACGTGACCTCCACGGGTATACGGTCGCGGGACTCGACGAGAAGCGTGTTACTGACCGTCTCATTGAGATCAAGAATGTCATTACGACACGGCGCGGCAAACAACGTCAGCCTCTCACACACTTATACCCCGCGATAACACCGCCTACCTCACGGGTGGGAGTGAAAGAAAGGAGACGGGGTGGGGGGGTAGGCGTCGCCGTACAACAAAACGGTCGTTCGGTCGAGTCTCACTTGAGCATCTTGGTGTTGCTCATGATGAGCTCGGGCCAGTTCACGAAGATGAGCTTCACCTCGTCGTCGGCCAAGAGCGATGACTGTTTCATGGGCCGGTAGAACACCTGCGGGGAAACGGAGGGGAAAAGTGCAAGGCCACAGCTGACGACTCCTCGAAGCGTATCGACGAGACCTCGGCGTACGAGCGTTCAGACAACCATCAGGGGGTGCGCTTGTATAAAAGAGACGTTTCACGGGGCCTAATGGGACAGCGGCTATAGAGCCTGCAAAGAGTGTTGCCTCCGTACGGTTACTAATGGTACATTGGTGGCCTTATGGAGAAAGTAGACGCGCATGGTGCGAAGCAAATGACCCTAGTTGCGCACCGCTCCTTTCTCTATCGCGCACAAACATCGACTCGTCGGCAGCAGAAGAGGCGTGGGAGGCCCGAAGCGCCTTCGCGCGAGAATCCGCGATGCACCCACACACTTGTGAATATCCCGACTCCTTTAATAAAGGCGGTGAAAGGCAAACTTCCCTGACTTTTTCTTTAATTTTGCTTGCGCATATACACACGCACACATACACGCGCACGCACGAAGATACATGGAGTATGGTTGATCCCGCCCTCCCTCTTCCGAAAAATATTCTGGCTGCGCTCCTGGTTTCCCACTTAAAAAGCCGACGTGACGGCGTCAATGTGTCTCACGTATAAGATCGACTACAGGGCGCGCATTCACCGTGGGCCAGGGTGTGAAAACGAGACAAGACGGAGCGTCGAAGACAGTGCCCGTACCTCTTTGACGAGGACCAGGTCCTTGACGTAGTTCTCCTCCGTGGAGATGAGTTCGTAGATGTGACCCTGACGTTTCTTCTCCCGAGTGCTGAGCGATGCGCTGAACAGGATTTCCTGCAGGCTGCCACCTGGAATGGGCGAGGATGAGTTTGTAGAATGCTGCGTAGCCTTTTCTCGCAATACCCTCATTCACCCAGCTCTGGGCGACATTACCCGTCATTTGATATAATTTAACACCAACCATCGTTTGGTCAATGTCATCAGTGCCGGTAGCATGCGAATGGATGCGGTAGGCAAGGTGCTTTGTAAGCTACGCGAGTGAATACGGGCGAAAAGTGAACGTTACCCAGCGCAAAGGAGTGATGCTAGTAGCCGAGTAAAGACGCTAAACTAGAACACCGGTCTTGCGGAAACTGTACTGGCCTGCTTTCTTTCTGTGAAGACTGCAGTTCTTTTTTACACTGCCACACACGCGCACACAAACTTTCGTTCATCTTAGTTCATGTGGTCACCCCAACGTGAAAGTACAGGAGCTTGCGATTACACAAGCCCGCTCGTATGGACGGATGGATGCAGTGCGTGTCACCCTATAGTTAACGGGGCAGTGATTTGTGCGCCAGCAGGCTCCAAAAACCACACTTTTCCTTTCTAATCGGAATGGCTTGTTTACTTCCATTAAGTCGTTCTTCCATCGAAAAAAAGATAGCACAAATTCATCACCAAAGCTTGCGGTTCTAACAGTAGAGTGACCTTATTTTTTTCTACTGTTTATTTTCGTCCTTTCTTTTTACTTTTACGCCACTACTCCTCTGAATGTCTCTTACTTCTTTCTATCGCCGATGCGTTTACCTTCACATCGTTGTCACTGAAACGAAATCCTTCATGTAGAATAGTGCCCAAACATACACCCAGATGGTTATTTGCACATTAAATCAAAACATGTTTCATCGTTTCCTTAGCTTCCCCACTGCATGTACATTTTCACTTGTTTTTCACTTTATTTCACTTGTATAACTATGCGTTCTGAGGCAGCCAGACTTCGCTTCAACCAGTAAAGCGCTTCCCTCTGAATCATCATAAGATCATCCAGAAAGCAACGCGTCAACGACCTAGGCAGGAAAACGACACGCAGTCCCGCACCTCGAGCATGACGAGTCGGTCCATAGTGCCAACCATTATGCCTGCGCATATGCTCATAAAAGGAGCATAGTTGCACACATATGTTTTTCTCGCACCGGTACGCCGAGCGTTATCACGAGGTACAAAATGACACGAAATGCTCCACCGCACTACTGAGAAGCCAACTTTAAAGGCACGACCACGTGATGTGACATCCACATTCCGCTCCAATAGTCACCGTGAGAAGCGTGCGCGGGGTTCGCGAAGGGTCATTGTAGCTCCCTCGCCCCCCCCCCCTTCTTCCCTTCATTTTTTATTAAATCAATGTATGAGGCAGTCTTTGCGCTCCCCCCCCCCACCCCTTATATGACAAGGGCAGAGCGACCGCCACTCTCCTGCGCAAATGGCGGACCTACGCGAAACTTTCCTTTCTCTTGGAGCATATCTAGGTGCATAGGCGTGAAAAGGGTTCCCCATCAGGGGAGGGGGGGAGGGGGGGCGAAGGTTCATCACTGCGCCTCTACCAATAAGACATGAACCCATCCCCCTCCCCCCCGTCACCCCCCATGCCGACTGCACGCCTATAGGCGTAAAGAATACCGCCAACATACTGGGCGAGCCACAGCAGGCGGGTCGGCGAAACAATCTTTTTCAACGACAGCGAGCGCTAACTGCCGAGGCCCTGGTTCGAGAGTGTGCTCCTCAGTTGTCCTCGAGTTGCCACACTTAGAGGCATCGATCATCGTGAACTGCGATGGCACGAAGAAGCCGCGCAGCCCGACACAGAATTGGCGCGGCGGTCCCTTTCTAGCGACCGCAGAGAACTGTATAACGGTCAATTGGTGGGAATCGAGTTCAAACGGCGCCAACAGGGCGGAGACGGGACGCGGCTTAGAGCGAACGCGTCACCCCGAGGTTGAAGTCCTGCGGTGCCGTGTATGTACAATAGCGGAGAAAAAATGAATAAATAAATCCAATAAAACCAACAAATGACGCACACAAGAAGACCCATGACAAAGAGAAATCTTGCCGCTCTCCCAGCATCCAGGACTTCCCTTACAACGTGTCCGATGCTGGGTCCCGTGGCTGCAGAAAAGCCAGCTGTCTCTATCACACGGCTGGGCCTAGCTCTTTAATGTCATTGCTGCTGGAGAACGGGACACCGGCTGCAACAACGTGAGGCCGTGCACTGCCGCAAGGAAGAGGTAAGCCACGTGCGTTACAATACCCGTGCGTCAGAATACCTATGCATTTTGCTCCAGCACTGAATGAGACGAAACTACTGTAACGAAACGACGGGATTTCTGCCGTCCGGCGCTTGTAGTAACTTCGCTGATGCAGCTTTACAATGAGAAACACTAAGAGAGAAAAAAAAAGGAAAGAATTCGCTTAGCACTAGTATAGAGCTTGAAGGATGTTCAGAGCCGGCCAGTATTTTCTTCTTATTTTTCTCTTTCTTTCCTCAACTGGCTCTGTCTTTGTGTATTTCTATTTCTTTGTTCCCCTCTCTATATGCTTCTATTTCTCGCTCAATGTATCTTCCTTTTTCTTCTTTTCTTTCTTAATCTTGCGTCCCATGCAATAGTTTACTCTTTCCCCTTAATTTCCCCATACTTCCCATCATTTCCCTTTCCCACACTCTTGGCATTCGCCCCGCGATCAAGCGCAGTCGCCGCCTGGTGGCCACTGGCTAAAGCGCGCCTATAGTGTGGATTGCTCCCTGCGTCGTCTGCTAGCCCTATAATGCTAGCATGTGCGCGTACGTCATGCTCAGCCTCAAAGGACGGTTTGTCCCGCTCTGTTGGCGCGAGTTTAACTGCTTGTACGTTTGCCAAACTACACCTACAGCCACATTTGGCCTTGCTCGGCTGTATATGCACTGCAATAAGATCAGTCCGTGTACTCGCCCGGACTGATCGTCGTCGGGCCCTGTGTTCTGCGGGATCATTTCGGCATAGGTGCCACTTCGTAGTTGATTCACGTCTTGACGTGCATTTGGCGTCGTCCCAAACACGAGGAGTATTATACATCGAGTTAATGCAGCGTTTTATCGCCTCAGTGATAAACGAAGTTTTGTAATGCTGCTTAGTGTTGAGCTGTGGCGCTGTTGCTTATCAATTGAGCGAGGACCTTTCATTGTACGGTCCTGATCCCACCAGAGCCCAATATTTGTCTAGTAAATTCTCACACTTCGGTACTTAATTGTCTTTTAAAAAGAACCGAAAATAGAACGACGCGGAGGTGACTACAACTTCAGTTACCGCGCGCAATTTTCATACTGGGCGAAACTTGTACAAACACACCCGTGTGCTTGCAGTTTGGTTCGCTTTACCGTATCCAGATGGTCAAAATTGATCTAGACGGTGTGCGTCCACAATTTTTATTCCCACTATAGTGCAGTGTTGACGTCGTATAATTTCACGCAAAACATGAACGTTTTATTTTACATCATATTGAGCGCTTTCGTGGCGTTGTTATACACTGACGAAAAAAGCAGACACTTGAAAAAAAAAAAAACCTTTTATAACCCAACCTTTGTTGCATCACTGTCGTGCGGATAATCGATCGGAGAAAGTTGTGTGCTGGACTGTTACCTTTTTATACTGTTATTGCAGTAAGAACGAGTGCGCTAAACCACTGTCAGCCATGTAACTTTCCCGAATAAACTTCAAGGAGAACTGACATCAAATTTACTCATGTCAATATTTTGGCGTCAACGACTAGCTATTGATCCCCTAGTAGGGATCAGAGGGGGCGAATAAATATGCAGCAAATTCAGTTGGCTTGTATTGGCACCATAACAAACAATGCAATGGTGGGACTAAACTTAAAAAAAAGAAAATGTTTTTCTCCACTAACACAAAAATGACTTCAATTTAACTTTCTTGAACAAAGTCGCTATGATTCTCAATCGTACTCGCTTTTCTTTTGATCTTTTCATAGGCCACGTTAGGATGCTACAAACGTGTCAACATAAACCAAAGTGGTATTTTTTTTTCCAAGTTAAGGATTTTATTTCAGAGCCTCCGCACCACACAACGGCAAAACAAAAACATTTGTAAATAGAACGTTTTAAGGAGAGTTTGATAGAAGAAATTTGCGAATTTTATCGATAGTCGTTTTTTGTAGAAAACCTCTTAAAAACACTACAATTTACTTTTTTGTCTATGCTCTAAAGAGCGAAGATTTTCAAGCTAATACGAGCAACTGTTTTATAATAAAAGCATGTTGCTCTAAAAACGCAAAAATGCAAGTATTGAAAAAAATGCGCGAAACGGCCAATTTATAGAGAATTTTTTTTCGTACCTGGTTTTCCACCATCTTCACGATTTTCAAATGCTGGTCACGGGCGCAAAAAAATTTTGCCGCCCAAAATAGCCCGGGAAAATACTTTACAACTAATGTCTATATCTACGTAATTTTCTCAAACTATATGATTGAAATTAATTTTTGGCGAGCACTCTGGTTGGGACAATTGGCATAGAATGACTCATATTTTATTTGCTCTCAATTTTTCGGTCACGCAAACGATTACTTTTTGATCACGACCGATTACGCCGACACCATAATTTCTGCGAAACGCGCTCTCTAACGCTATCATGTTAAAATTTTGCCGTTGGCCAGTGTAAATTCAGACAGAAGTATGGAATTCTGGGAAAAACATACGGACTGCGCATAGATGTTGCAGATCAATGGTAAATCATCTTTAGGAGAAGCTCTTCCCTCACAGTGAAGTAAAAACTCCTAAGAACAATCGCTGTGTTAGCTTAGGGCACGGTCCTACCAAAGAGAAAATGCGAAATGAAGTAAATGACTATATAGAAAAAAATAGCACATCTCTGGTGAAGAGCACAACGGTCGATGACGTTGAGCGTGCGTGATGGAACAAGATTCCACTCTATTGTTGCGATTCCTGCTGGTGAGTGTTGCCAAGTATGCAATGTCAGCCGACTATGGAGTGCAGCCCCAGCACATGGCAGCGTCTCGTGGCAAGAAGCGTATTTGATCTAAGCACCGTTGCTAATGTATGTCGGCTAGTGGCCAATAGCATGCTACCCACTGTCTAACGTCAGGCTGCGGCTGCTGGCAGCTCCAAAGAATGCGAGGATGGGCCTCTGTATGAAAAGCGGGCACCTGAGAAAATGGTAACTTCGCGCTCCGCTTGCAAGCCCTCCAAAGCACTGCAAGATTTCATTGAGATGTACATCTATGTGTCTACCATTTGCAGGATTAATTTCCTCATCAAGCCTGCAGGGTTGCTCACGACTACTTTCTGACAGAGCTGTTACTTCCTGTACCAACACTAGCCTCATCACGACTTTTCTTGTTATTTCCAAAATCTATACCCCACAAACAAGTGCGTGCAGGTACAGTTAAACCTGCTTATAACAAACCTCCACCTAACGAATTCCTAGATATAACGAAGTTTTTCTGTTCCCCCGCCGTCACTCCATAGAAGCACCTGCACCTCACGAGCCGACGTTGCCTTCTTTCTTGCCGCCACGGTCACGTGCTCGGGTGTGCCCCCCCTCCCCCCTAAAACAAAACAAACAAAAAACTACTTTTGCGCGTTGGCAGTGCCACGCTTTTAGTTAGCGTCGCATATATGGGGCCGCGCTGCATATGGAGGGCGCTTTACGGAATAGTTTCAAAGCACTGGGGTTTAGGGACAGTGAGGGCAAAATAGACTTCAAGCGGGTAGAATTAACTAGAAGGAGGTTATCTGATTGGTGGCTAAAGTCAAGGCACGGGTAAAAATTGAACCCTTCGCTGCAAAGTACGAATCCTCAACCTCACTATTTAAGGGGGAAAAAATGTAGTTTTTGGTTCATTAAGTATTACGGCTTGGTGGCGCTAGCCACCACTCGATCTAAAGGGTACAGCCATATCCATTCATCCATCCATCCGCGGTAACAGTGTCCGTGTCGTTCGCTCTTCGTTTTCGACGCCGTGCGCGCCTGCGTAGTTTCACTGCGCACGCACGGTATGTCCCCCGACGACGTTCAGCTTTGCTTTTCTTTTTTTTATTGCGATACCAATTATATATACGAGCAGTTCCGGCTGGGTTTTTCGCCGCCGCCGCCTTCATTCACCGTATATGTATACGTACTCATATATATATGGAAACTCAAGAAAAAAAAAAAAAAAAAGCCGCCCACGCCCGGCGCACAGCTCGTCACGATGTGCCGACGGGCGCTTATCTCCCACGCGTACTTTGCCCCGCGAATGCGGAGGGGGGAGAGGGGGGTTAGATGCTTGTGCGCGCGCGCTTATCCTTCGGTGGGGAGAATCGCGCGCCTTCGACTTTGACCGGAACGATTGCGCTTGCTTTTCAAAGACGATAGTCTTTCTTGAAGACCTTCGACGGCAAAAAAATTTTGGTCTGTCTGTACGCTTGTCTGTTTGTCCGCCCTAATGACACCTCAAACGGCACCAAACGGCCAACCCCATCCGCAGCGCCCACCAATATTGCTCAAGGTTTAGCGTTCATAGTTGTGCGATTGCCAATTAAAGAAGCAAATGTTGCGCGTATCTGAGCCGCCATAACAACATGTCTATTTTTTGTATGTCTGCCTTCATACTAGAAGAGGCACGCACAAGTAACTCTTAAGGACTGTAGCGTTTAACGCGCTGCGCTGACAGTGCAACGCGATGCTCAAGAAGGTGTTTCCAACGCTTTGCTACGACGGCACGGTGGTGGCACCAGCCCGTCGCTTTGCACTCTACACCTTATCACCTCCGTGACTGGCGCGTCTCCGCGGTCGCGCATGCCTTGGTTTTCAAAAATAACTGCCAGATGGCGCTCGTGTCTAACGTGCCTAGATGCGCTTGTTCGCCTCCGCTACACGCTTGAGGCACTCTAACGCAGCGCCTTCAGAATACCATTCACCGATTTTCTTGCGCAGAACATCAAATAAACGTTTTGTTCACTTTCTCCAGATGCAAGACTATAGTCTTTCGACATTCACAGTGTAACATGTAGATTCGGGCCAATTTTTTTTCACACAGTCCCTTCGCGTTGAAACCGCACTGATACTTGCCGAGATAGCAAGCGTGCCAGCGATGGTGACCGCCCTTAAAATTTAAGTTCATTATTGCTACTCGAGCGACCCCCCCCCCCCCCCCCCCATCTCCACGTTGTTTCATGCTTGTTTAAGACAGGTGATTTACTTTGAGCATTCGAAGGCAATTCTAACACGCGGTAGATGTTATGCACTTTCCAGGCGATAGGAATGGGCTGACTCATTTGATCTTTGCTTCAGCAGCGCTCATGCGCTTTTACCAGCTTGTGAAAGTTGCAATGCGTGGGGGCATGTTGTCAATTTGGGCTTGTTGCGGAACATGGCGGCGACAGCAAGAACCCGCCAAGAGTGTCCATATAATTGCTATCGCAATAATAACGCATTTTTTATCGTAAAATGAGTGTTTGGGGTTTGTCCACTCTTAACGGCACCGGGTACTTGAAACGGCCGACCCCATCCGCAGCGTCCACCAATGTTGCTCAAGATTTAGCGTTTATACTTGTGCAATTGTCCATTAAAAAGCAATTATTGCGCATGTCTGGGGCACCATAACAACACGTATATATTCTGCATGTGCGTCTTTTACTAGAAAAGGCATACATAAGTAATCTTAAGGACCATAGCGCTTATCACGCTGCGCTGACCATGCAACGCTTGCATGAAAAGGCGAGTGTTTCCAACACTTTGCTAAGACGAGACGGTGGTAGCACCTACCCGTCCCCTAGCGTTCTACACCTTATCACCTCCGAGACGGGCGCGCACATTGGTCTCAGAGCCATGCGCTCCGTTTTCCAAGAAAACTGCCAGACAGTGCTCATGTCTCAAGTGTGACGCGACTTGATGCGCTCATTCGCCTCCACTGCACGCTCAAGGCACTAACGCAGCGCCTCCGGAACACCATTCACCGATTTTCTTGCGCAGAACATCAAATAAATGTTTTGTTCACTCTCTCTACACGCAAGACTATCGTCTTTCGATGACATTTGCAGATTAACATGCACATACGAGGCCAAATTTTTTTTTTACGGAAGCCGATGGCTGTTGCTAGCACTGCATGGATGTTCTGCGACACCTAGGTACACGACTTCTAGCAAATTCTAGTAGAATATAGGCTGGGTTGCCCCATTTGCCTCCAGTTACACCGATAGAGTAGTTACATGAAAACACAGCAGGGGTTTACTGGGATGGGAAATCAGTGTAATTCGTGTAACACACTTGGGAATGAGACTAATTCAGGCACTCCACAAAGTTTCGAGGGGTGACAAAAAGTCACACGGGAATTTATTAAATGTCTCTAGGCAGCTCGAATAAGACAAATGGGAGAAAAAATAAAAGCAACAAAACAATGTCCAACCAACCCACTTACTTACATATCTACAAAAAAGACATCTCTACATTTCCAACAGTAATCTTGCACAAATATAACTGCCCTGGCCGAGGCACAGAGATACAAAAGAAGCTACCTGCATCAATATCTTAGCAGTACCACCCGATCGAAGAAGCTTCTTTCATTTGTATATATATTTTGATTAACAGACACACATCTTCACGGCTAGTACACAAGGAAAGCCAACGCACATATGAAACAGGCGACGCGATTGTGAAGCTACACCAATACTTTCAGATACAGTTCGTTATTATGCGATCCCGGTGAGGGCAATTGCTTGAGGACAGCACACAGCTAAAGCCCTAGTTAAAACTGCTTGCACACAAATAAATACGAGGGTTGAGTGAACAGCTACGGAAGTCAGATATAATCCTCGGAGAAGTGTATTGGAGTGCTTAGAAGTGAACAGAGTACGCATAGTACGTGTTGGGTCTGTCTCGCATGTAGAAGGACCACAGCAGGAGCCCCTGGAATCTACTACTGGCATTGAAGTAATTGTTAGTTTGGAAAAAGAGTGAGAACCAGGTTATGCAACAGTGGAGGAGTGCTCTCACGGTTTAACATCAATGTTAGAAGCAGAGTTGTGTGCACTGGCAATATACTACTAGTGGTGTGAAAGTAACTGACGTTTATGTAAAAGAAAATGATTGTGTCAAGGTAAAAGCCTAATTAAAAGCGAGTGATGTGATGGCTGGTCAAACCACAGCACGAAATGTGAGACAGTATATCTAGTTATAACGCAACAACTTTCCAAGTGCTGTCAAGGTTTTTCTCAGAACTGGCATCACAAACAGACCAGGCAGCAGAGTAAAGCATTAGCAAAAAAAAAGTAATGTTATTGTACAATACAGAAACAGCCACATTGAAAAAGAAAAAAAAAAGACAGAACTAGCAGTACAGTTAGTCAGATCCTTCTTAATAGTTAAGTGCGAAATAAGAAAAAAAAAATGTGTTTAAAATCGGTCTTTTTATTTTCCCCTCCCAGTAAAAAGTGTGGCATGAAAAGATGAACGTGTAACAATGAGTGTTCCTCCCATAACAGCAGATGTAGGCAGTAAATGCAACACGATGCGCCTCGAAGAGCAGTCTTAAGAAAAGTTTCAGCCCGCATCAGTTACGAAACAAGAGGCAAGCAAAGAGGTGGGGTCCATGAACAGCTATAGGAGATTCTAATAATCATGCACCGCCCTCCTTTCGGGTAACAAACGCACAAAAAAATAATCCACTCTATAAACAGCAACTATGAAAACAACAATGAGGGAAGGAAAAAAGGAACAAGAAGAAATGTAGGAACGCCGCTGCCTTGCAACAAAAACAACTCACAGGTGTGTCCGCACAGGCGTTCAGAGTCAAAATGTTTCTATAGCACTGACACATTAAAAAAAATAAGTGAAGAGAGATGGTGAGCATGAAGAGCAGTTCCCTCTTTACGATGGAGAATCGTGAGGAGGAGAGATTCGAAGCACGCGCAACATCTTGAAATGAAGAAGATGAGAAACCGAGGAATGAGCGATGTGTGCGTTTGAAGGAGTAGGAAGAGGAGGAGTAGTAGGTTCCAGGAGCCGGCTCATTGCGCTTCCCTTCTCTCCCTCTTTCTCTCAAGTTTCGTCAACGGGACATCCTGCGGAGAGACACAAAACACTAGTGTTACCCCCGCGCTGTTACGACAGGAGGATTCTTAAAGCCAATAAAAAATATACTCTGCAGATTATAGAGAGCACCCCGAGAAGCAAACCCCTACAATTTTCTGCGAAAGCTTCGGCTACAATTAATGCTATGCTAGGTCCCGTACTTAACAGAAACTTCAAGAATAGGGGAGAGCAGCGATTTTTGGGAAGTTACCCGTGATCACTACAAGACGGAATTTATCTGCGCATAATGTGGAGTACATAAACCGAAGAAAGTGCAAATTGTATACTCGAGTCGCACGTGTTTTGCCATTACGAGCTGCATGTCCTCAAGCAATGTCATATACTTTAATGAGCAAGAACTTGAAGTCAGTGATATCTAAGAATCTCAAATATCAGCACATTTTGCAACACACAATGTGACAGAGTAGAGCACAATAGAAAAAGTGAGATGTGCAGTAATCACAGTTCGAAGCACAACCTCATTATTAAAGATACAACAACTGCTATAAGTAACTGCTTACGATAGCCACAGCACGCAATTGCAAATATTACCTCTAAGCTCCTATGGCGATGGCTCCGTGTCAGATTTAAAATTACACTGATATGACATGAAGTGCCCACATTGAAAACAATAAATTTGCCTTCTGGCTCATAAACTATCAACACTGGTTCCAACAGCAAGCAATGTTACAACAAACAATTACCTAAAACTCTTTCTACATCACAAAAAAATTACTTGAATTAGGGCTGAACTTTCCTGCACGAACTACTGCTGTTACACCTTTGCACTTAGCGCATAAATGAAAATTGTATAGTACTTCATTTTATCCTATAAGCTATAGCTTGTAACGATACAAAAGTAAACATGAAATTAAAATTAAACATGCTCATTCTGCATGGTGACTTTCCAGATTGAGTGAGTTATAATACTCGAAATAAATTATTGCGGCCCATAATGCTCTTCTATTTCAACTAAATTAAAAAATGGCTTCTGCTCCAATGGCTCTACGGGTATGTGTTTTTGTTTGCAAGCACAACGTTGCAATCTCAGTGCCCAAGAGTGGCAGCTGCACTCTCTTGTAAATAAAATGCAATAAAACTTATGAGTGAACATTTTGCATTTGCGATATATAACCTCTAGTAGACAAAAGAGATCTTAGCCCTATACTGTAGGATCTATTATTGACCCTATATTGATTTGAAATGTTGAAACAATTCAAATCAATTGGTAGGCCAAAGTGAGGGATGCCACTTGAGCACCACACCTCAGAAAAGAAATGTCAAGCTATTTTTTCGGCTCAAACATATCATGGGTAAAAATCTCACAAGGGAGGAATAGTAAGGCCTCTATAATGGTTTGCATTATTATATTTGCAGACAAATATGAAATTACATGGAAAAAACTACAACCCAGAGCTTACAAAAGTGAAAATGAGTGTGCAGTTCTTGTAATATAATAATGCACATTTGTTTTTATTATTAGCCTCTGCTGAATTTCATTGGCGGAGTAAAAGCAAGCCTTTCTGCTCTTTCTTGAACAACTTTGTCCCACTGACGAAGGAAGTGCACAAGCCGCAGGTTTATACGAGTGAGTGAGTAGATTTGCAGCAGCAGTTCATTCGTACAGCAGGAAATTGCCCCAACATACCAATGGAGTGGGCCACAACTATGTGCCATTTTTTTCAGCTGCATCTTCACACCTGTACTATCGTGAGCAATATGAAAGGGAACACGCGAGCACGCTGCGCATAGCCTCAAACCTGAAGCAAGGCGATTCACTGCAGCCGCTCTAAGAAATGAAGTGCAAAGGGTGTCATGGTCGGTTGAAGTGATGGCAAACCTACTTCGCTATTGCTGATAAACCCGGCAGCTGATGGCGTATGACGGGCCGCTTGCAATTATAACCCCTTCAGGCACAAACTATGATGCACTGTCTGCAAATGCACCAAATTGACATGACACGATTTCAAGGCACCCAGTATTACATTCTAAAAAAGAAAATGAAGGAATGTGTTGTTTCGCGTGAGTTTTGAGCAATTAATAATAATTAGCACATAATTAATGATACTTAGCACATATTTAAATAGTTCACTATTTTGCAATTACACTGCTTCAATTCTCACACAAAAATAATAAAATATTAGGCTCAAAATACATGCACAGTTTGTTTCTTGGTTGTATTCATTGCGAGCAAAAAAAAAAAAAGAATACTGATGACACTGGTTCTGGAACAAAGCACACTGAAAATTTACTGAACATGGAACGCTTATGGTCAACTCAGAAAGGCCACACGAATGTGCACACTGCCCTTCGAGCCATTTGAAGAAATACGCACTGCGTGATGCACCTCGAATGCTTATGTGTACAATTGTACACATGGCCACTGAAGGGGATAACGCGGGCATGCCAAGCCGAGTGCAGCAATGTGCTCTCCACAGCTTCGCGTTAAATACCACTTTTGCATTCGCTTGTGTGTGTGTGTGCAACACATAAAATAAAGATAAAGCAAAACGTAATTTTCATCAAGCGGTGCTGACCTTAGCTACATGCGAGCACTTCAACGGGCCCCGCAATATTGAAGTGTTATTTGCGTCATATATTTCGAGGGTTGTTTAAAACAGACGTGCGGTGGAAGTGACATCATATTTCCACTTTATTTTTGACAGCTCCATGCAAATACCGGTGAAAATGAGGTTTGAGGCTATTTGCAGCACACTCGCGTGTTCCCTCTCATATCACTCGTGACGGCACCTACTTGGAGGCGCCGTTGCAGTCATGAGTTCTTCTGGCAATGGCGGGCTGCACGGATGAATCGGCATCATGCGGCATTGCTTCTGCTACTTGACTGAGACATTCCGAGAGGCTCAGCTTTCAATACATGCAATGAATTGGACACGGACGGTGATGCTCAAACCAGCAGCACATGTGGGAATTACTTTGGCACTCCCTTACGAAGGCGATACCTAAGTGCACGGCGGTGCTATTCAATATCAGGTATTTACGAAACCGGGTGCAGTCACCGGTGAATTCTTTCAGAGTAGGATGTTTTTGGACCATGATTTTTGGATGTGCTTCTCACACACATGAACACCATTGAACAATGGCAGCCGAAATTTCCGACAACAAACGGTGCGTGGCTAACTTTTTCCAATTCTCTCCTAGTACTCAATGTCACAAAGATGTATGGCACGCTTGGACAAAGTTGCCACTATTAAGGTGACAGCCTGTATCGGGCCATGAATCATCAAGGCAGCGAGTGTGACAGTACGGTGACCAGTTCTGCCCGATTTATTCAGTCACATTTATGCGGTGGAAATGGAGAATGCCCATCAGATCAACATGTGATAGCGTAGAGCAGTGGTTTTCAAATAAAGGTCCGTGGACTCTAGGGGGTCTGCTAAACCATTTATATGATCCACAAAACCCTCACCCGCTTAAAAAAAAAAAAGTCTTAAGGGGGGACACGGGTCTTAGAAGGCCAAAAATCGCAAAAAAATCAACTTTTTGAAGCTGACATTTTCGGAATCTGCGCCTATTTTCGCACTTATCTAAGAAGTTTCTAGCTTCTCGCGTCATTATTTCTGGCATAAAATCAATTTATAACATCCTTGTGAGATGAATGTGAGCGCAAATTCACGCTAAAATCACGCTTTTTCCGTGCCAAACTGTTGCCGTTACACACGAGCTATCGTGTTCATCTTGGCCTCGTTTAGAAGGGTCATTCTTCATCTTCAATTTCCCGCCACCGCTGGCTCACCTTGCTCATTGGTTTTTTAGCAAAAACACGTCGTCGAGAAGCACTAGCGCGCGATTCAATTGGCTGCTTGGGGCACGTGACCAAACCTAGGCATCCGATTGGCCAAGGGGCGCTTTCGGCGTCTGCTTCACCATCGTGACGCGCACGGACATGCGCCATTTTGTCATGGTGCTACTGACTGCTTGCAACAGTAAAGAAGTTCCGTGCTACAGTAATTTGTGAAGTGGGTGTGGCGGTCGTTCGTTCACTGTGAACTTCAGAAAGATCCCCGCTATGGCTCAAGACAACGAAGATAACGAACTCGACGCGGTCAATGGCGGTCGCCGAGTCACCTGTGTAGGCCTAACGCACGTACGAGCCCGTTGGTTGCCGACAACGTTACCGAGAACGGCTACGTTACCGAGAACGGCTGTGTTTTTCAGCCTTATCAGTTAGAGGACGGCAAGTAAAAAGCAGAAGTGAAGCTACAAGAGATATCAATCTTTGTAGTGATGGAACAGAAGCGCGATCTTATCGCTAAACCCAGGCGATGTCGTGGTTCCCCCCGCCTGACGAAAGGACCTTGAACTGCGCGACGAGTCGTCAGAGTGGAGTGCGCTGCCCGTCGACCAACAACAGAAAGTCAATCCGTTCGCAGTGAACATGCTCGCGGCCCCCGCAATGGAGGCTATTGGCAACAGGTAGACTGCTTTTAAAGACGTGTTCGCAATGTTGTCGCGATCTCCGCTCGAAAATGCGGCAGTCTTACGTGAAAAAGAAACTAACACCGCAGCACTCGTGTAGCCTCGAAATTGATGAGCGAGGGAGCAACTTTGGTTCGCGACACTTACGGGTAACTTATTCTGGACAAGCCGGAAAACATCGCCGCGCTATTCGACGGATCATAGATGACGCACGCACAATTGTCGCACATCGCCGTCAGTAAAGTCACTGAACTGATAAGCGGCCTCGCGGCAGACGAGCACACGGCGACAACTTGCTACAGGACTACAAGAAACGACACGCTCGTACAAACAATCAGTCCTGTTACATTCCTGGTGCATATTAACTGACTAAAAGTATGTGTGCCATGATATTTTTCCCTCGGAACGGCGAAATTAAGTTTTAACAGCATTATTCTCGAAGCACAGATTTTGACCACTTTCTTTTGCTTGTTCGGTGAAAGTGGACTTAAGACAGCAAGAGCTGTAATTGTTTTTGCACAATGTAGCTAAATGTGCACAAAAAACAATGCTGGGAGCCTATTTTTAATGAGCAGCTTCATTTTTTTTTAATATAAAAATTTCTGTATTTGGTTACATGCAATGAACTTTACTGTGCTGTAATTCGAGAAGCACTCGTTCAATTTTCGATCAGCCTGCAGCATTGCACTCCTTAGGCTTTTTAGCATTCATTTATATGTCAATGGCTATGTAATTATAAGTGCATACATTTTTACAGTTAACAATGTTAGAATTCTGTGTTTTTTTCATTTTCTCAAAATGGCAATTTCGTACACCCTGCATGAAAATTACTGCAATATATCTGAAACTATTACAGATAGCAGAATATTTTATTTTGCAGCATGAAGCTATATGTTTGGAGAACACAACATAGGAAGCAGATTTTGATTCCCCTTGATGCAAGTTTTTCAAACTAGTCTTTTGTGTGACAACACAATGGCCACCTTCAGGGCTGTGAAGTTTAGTGTACTGTAAAGTAAGAAATAATGACCCATTCAAAAAAAGTGCTTCTTATGTTGCATGTCTTATGCTTTCTACTGTCAATCCATATGTTATTTATAAATTTTCGACAGGTGGTTATTTTTCTATTATGGTAAGAACAATAGAAATTGTTATCTTGATTATTTAATTAACTAATGAAGCTACAGAAAAAATAACTGCATTTTTAGAATCCAAAGAACAAACTAAGTAAGCATGCTAACTTTTGTCACATTTGGTTCAAAAATAAATGAGAGAGCCCTAAGACCCATGTCCCCCCTTAAGCGCGACTGCATCATGTATTGACGAACTGTCCGAAATAAAGTGATGTGGCACATTTCTTTAATGTTTTTGGTAGCAATAGAAGGTACCTGTTTTCTGCTCCAGTTGTGTTAATTTACTCACGTAACCCCCCCTCCCCCTCCACTGCAAGGGGTCCCCCATCGCGTCCACAAGTTCACAAGCGGTCCCCAACACATCCATGGCTGAGAACCACTGGCGAAAAGAACAGTTGGGCAACACCCCTTTTATTAATGAGGATGATCTTTGGTTTTCTAGGATGCAGTACACACGCCGTCAAGGCAATTTCATCGATACAGCGCTAAACTAACTTTCGGTGCCAATACCCAACAGGGCAGGTGCAGTTGGGTTTAGTTGTCAGGTGTGACAGGAAGTTGGCTCACCACATCCCGAAACTGGTCCTTATACATGAAATTGGACAAAAGGCAATGCACATGATGCGGAGCTTATTGAATGAGCAATTGGGAGACAAATACTTAAGAAAGACCACCAAGTAGGTCGGCTAGTGCACGTACAGATCGTATGAAGTGGCCGAAGTTAGTGTGTGGGCAGAAAAATCTGAACAAATTGCATAACGCAGTTGCCCAGACTCACAGCTCAAGGTATCATGCAATATCTGCCCTTTGCAGGTATTGCGTGTTACCTTGACCTGTTGTCTATAGAAACCAAACACGTGCCCATGTACTGACAGTTTGGCTGTGCGTTTTGAATGTCAACACATTAAGCATGCCACTATGCACCACGTTATTCCACCAAGATGCTCCTGCAATAATTTGGGCTTTCGGCTAAGACAATCGGGAGTGCAGCGTCATGTCCACAAACCAAGTCCAGCTGGTGATTACCAGTGATGGGCACGTCACCAGCACAAAACTTAAGAGTGCGTTATCCGAAGGTTGTAGGTTGGGACCCTTACCTGCAGCTAGTTGATTTTTTATCAACTTTAATTCCTTCATGTCATAACCACTACACTACAATTAAAACACACAAGCCGTGTCCCTTATAACTTTTATAGCTTCAGTGTTTGTTGGATTCATCACTAGAAACTAGTCACTTCAAAATGCCGGTCACAGCTCTTTCAAAAAACTAAGAGCAAAGGTCAGTATGAGAAGTGCCAACTCACATTTGTCGACCGGCCTGTCAAGGGGTTCGACGTAGTTGGCCGGGAACAGGCCCACTCGACCCGCCAGCTCCCCTTTCCACCAGGAGGAGTCTTCCTTGCTCAGCACAACCAGGACATCGCCTTTCTGGAAGGACAACTCGTCCTCCTGCTGCCCGATGAACGGAAACAAGGCACGCACTTGTTCTGCAACAGGAGAGAAGACACCGGCCAAGTGTCGGCAAGTTTTTCATACTTCTTCATGTAGTAATTGTAGTGAGCATGATTAATACCCGTGTGGGTCGACCCTCTTCTGGCAACTCTTTGTGTGCAGGCTTTAACACAATACGAGACCCCACACGCATTTGATGGTTACTTACAATGCAGATTGTCGGTTGGCACTGGTGGTACTTTCTAAATTTCACATGGCTCTATCTCAGTAGTACTTCAGTAATGACAAAAATGAAGACAGAAGGGTGGACTGAATGTTAGAAGTTGGCATTACCTATTCTTATATCTATTATGTTCATTAAATTAACTACAGTTATCATTGACAAACAGTATTAGAAGTGCAGAGAAGGTTAGTTGGTACTAATCCCTAAATTTTTGCTTATTTATGCAAAAGAAATCATTTAGGAAAATATACCAAGATGGGCTACATCCTCCTTACTAAATACTTGCCTCATTATGTATGACAGCATAATGCACAAATGCTTTCTCCAGTATTATTATTGCTTCATCAGTCAGCAGTAAACAGGAATCTTGTCATTGGACATGTCAGTGACATCACAAAATTTGCTTTAAGTTTGCTCTGACTTGCCTGTGTTGCTCTACAACAATGAGTGTGCATTGGCTCAGTGTAGAAGAGCCAAGTAGATCACATCACAGCTGATCAGGTGGAAATACTGGTGGGCGAGATGCAATGACAACAGTCTGGGCATTATCATCTTTCGTTTGAGTATACCTGCAGCTTTTGGACCTAGATGCTTGGCATCTACGAGTGATAAAAGTTCTGGTCTACAAGAACTCAGCTGTTTCAACATAACGTTTGCTCAGCTTCATTTTTTTGGTTTAGCACTAACTAATGTAAACGGGTTGTTTTTTTTTTTTCAGTTTTAAACTGAGAATGACAGTAGAAAAGAGTACTAACCTCCACGAGTGCTGGAGCCAAATGCTGCAGGAACAGGAGAGTTCCGGCTGCTGTTCGCGCCACTTCCACCTAGAACTTTCACGTAAGTAGCAGGGAACCACCCAGTTTGCCGCTTCTTCCCTTTAACCTATACATAAAAAAAAAAAACGCAGAGAAAAGATGTTTTCAGAGATACGGCCACTGCTTATACACACCTGCCACAGCACATAGCGACATCGTACAAGAATTACAGCCATACTGAGAGATGTTCACATGACAACTCTGAGCCAGATGCTTTAATTTTTTTGTAACTTTATATTTTATACAATGTACTACGAAAAGTGCAGATATGAAAACTGCAACATTATATATACTGACAATAAATATCACATGCCAAAAGAATACCACGTACGACAATAAGCAGCAAAATTCAAAGCTGCAAATATGTTCTGCACATCAGACAATGCTTCCTGTGAATAGGAACAACGCAGTGGTCCGCACTGCTACCAGCTACCGATTGATATGTGGGGTTTAACGTCCCAAAACTACCATATGATTATGAGAGACGCCGTAGTGGAGGGCTCCGGAAATTTCGACCACCTGGGGTTCTTTAACGTGCACCCAAATCTGAGTACACAGGCCTACAACATTTCCGCCTCCATCGGAAATGCAGCCGCCGTGCTACCAGCTACCGGAAGCTAACAAAGAAAGAGACAATGCAGCAATCAAATATATTCTTTGGAAAGTCTTGTTCAATGTTCAACGATGTTCAATGTTCCAAAACTACAACATGTTTACGAGAGTAGCCCTGCGCTGGTGGAGGGCTCCGGAAGTTTTGACCACCTGGCGTTCTTTAGTGTGTGCCTAAATCCAAGTACACACGCTTGAAGCATTTTAGCCACCGAAAACGTGGCCGCGACGTCTGGGATTCAATCCCGCGACCTGAGAGACAGCGGCCGAGCGCCATAACCACCAGGCCATCGCGGCAGGTTAAGTCAGCATATGAATATCCCATGCGAGGACAGCCCAAGGCTAAACTAGTCTTTCTGCCTGAAAAGATATTTTTAATAATAAAAGGAAATAATTGTTACACTATTTCATGCCAAGCACATAATCCTTGCAGAATCCTGTGCAAGCATTTTTCTCTGCTCAAGGGGACCCTACTTGCAAACATAAAACAAAAAGAGACAGAGAGAGGGAAAAATTAAATTTCAATTCTAAGGTTTTACGTACCGAAACCCCTCAATACGATTATGAGGCATGTTGAAACGACGGACTTCAGTATAACTGACCACCTAAAAATTTTTAAGGTGGTTCTAAATTTCACCTCCACTAAAATCAGCTACGACAGCCAACAGTTGAAGTGTACATACGTTGCCCATCATGGAAGAAAGGAGGAAAAGATAGAGAAGGAGACCTCTTAAAAGTAATATTTGCTCACCTGCAGTTCCCCTTCCCACCAGCCACTGTCAGTCTTCTTCCGCACTTGAATGAGCTGGCCTTTCTCCAACGTCAGCTGCTCCGGCCCAGTTGCCTTGTAAGGGGCTATGACAGACACGATTTCTGGCTTCTTGATCATTTTGGAGTTCTGGTGGTTCGGAAAAAATAAAATAAGAATGATAAGCTACTCTTGCCAGTGCAGTTCAAGGACTTCAGAAACAAAAGAGGCGTGTTAATCTCATGCCAGAGTACTGACGCAAGTTTGCTCAATTATTAAGCTTTACCTCGCCCCATGCCATTTTTACCAGTAGATTGAAAAAGCCATGCGAGTCCTACTCGTCCATGCCACAGATACTTTGTTTCCTGAAAGTCAGCTCTCGTAGTGCATTTCTGTATCGGTAATAAGCTCATTTTTCAATGTCTTAAATAAGTATGGCCATCGTTTTTAGATTGTGCACAAGTCCAACACTCCTACTGAGAAAAGAACCATTTTTCCCGGATAACCCCAAAGAACACTACTTATTTGAAGTGATATAAGAGCATGTCTACCTAATATCACAAAATAAAATATGCAGGCATTTCATACAATAATAATATATGCAAGAGTTTGATGAAAAGAGAAAATAAAGTACAGAAGTTTTGTTCGTACATTTATTGATAGTGCATCTTGAGAGTAATGGCACTGAAGACCCATGGGTATGTGAAACGCAGATTCGCTATTGATGCCACGAGAACTCCAAGAATATAACTTTCACTTGTCAGCTCTTACGCCCGTCAGCGACATTAGCCACTTCCAGGGGACTGCGCACAACCAGTCACGATATCACATAAAGGATGTTATCAGATAAGGACCGCAGGTCAGACTTGGCTACCTGCCTTCATCTCCAACCAAGGCTGACATTCAATATTAGATCACACGATTCAACAGACGCCCACTTGGCTACCTTATCACTCCTGCAACTCACTCGGAGCAAGAATCTTGGCAGCGGTGTGCCAGTGGATGTCCCAAAGGTAAGCGCTACGTAGTACACGGTACAGCTAGGATCACAGAAACACTGAAGCAAAACACTAAATCAGCCTTAACTGAAATTATTTGAGAACTTCACTGCTGTCAAACTTATAGTCCCATTCATTTTAAGTGGAGATAACGAGGGTCATGTTTTGTATGTTTTATGTGCAAGTGAAAGTGAGCGAGGGATGCTGACAATCTTGGCTCAAGCAAAGAGGCAGCGTGCTGGCCATCTACTGTTGTGCAAAGATGCATGCAGGGTCCCCAGAGGAAAGCTGTGTGGCACCGGCAGGAATCCCATATTTTGATCCGCAACATAGAAACCATCGTGAGAGCCAACTATACGCATAGTACTGTAGTTTCCTACAATATTTACCGGAGAAAACTATAGCACTGTAATTGTTCAACTATTACGAGAATGATGGTCTATGCGAATTCACCTCAAACACATTTATGGCTTTGTTCATTGCTCTGTCTTGATGTTCATTTCGGATAAAAGAACGAAACACTGGGAACTTCACGGCAGGGTTTGAATTGGTGAGCCTAAAAAGGTGGAGGTTTAGGTAAGTTAAAACTGCTGAATGTTTCCTGAACTCTGTTTGGCCACGGAGCGGCTCCAGGTCACACGGAGCGAAATGGAGGTGAGAGAACAAAGCTTAGACAAGCCCGTGTACAGTTGAACCCTTTTATAAGAGACACTGATGTAGGAGACAAATGGGTATAAGATGCGCCAATGTGCCTGCATAAAAATTGGGGTTGAATAGGAAATTAGAACATGGCACCCCGATATAATAGACACCTCGTGTAAGAATTGATTGATTCATATGTGGGATTTAACGTCCTAAAACTACCATATGATTATGAGAGACGCCGTAGTGAAGGGCTCCAGAAATTTCGACCACCTGGAGTTCTTTATCGTGCACCCAAATTTGAGCACACGGGCCTACAGCATTTCCGCCTCCATCAGAAATACAGCCGCTGCAGCCGCGACCTGCAGGTTAGCAGCCACCAGACCACCGAGCCGGGGCGACACCGTGTAAGGGACAAGAATTGTTCACAGGTGCGTGTCACCTAAAAAGGGGTTCAACTGTAATATCCATCATTCCCTTACTGGTTAAAGCACTATGCATTGCAACTCCCATAGACACTAGCATCAGATATCCCTCTATAGTATATTACTATTAGAAAAAACCATACCTTTAGCGACTGAACATGGTCATGTGCGCCCTATCTTGACAACGATTAACAGACTGCTCATACCTTTGTACATGCAGTGTTCTCATAGCTCAGTTTGCGTTGAAGCGATAAACAACGCAAAGGTTGCTTCGCTTGCTGCAGCGGCTGTGCCCTCCGTAAGCCGGCATTCTGTCTGGTTACGACAGGTCCATTGCTAAAGGAGTCAGCTGCCAGCCTCAGTTCGTATAACATTATAATTTGTTGCCGTCGCATTTACTACTTTGCCCTTGCAGCAATACTAAGACTGCAAGCAGCATTTTGTTCACTCTTGTTATGCCATGCAACAACATGCAACAATGATCAGTTCAATTCTAGTGACAATAAAAATGAAAACTTGTGACATCGTTGGGCTGGTGCAGGGTAGAATGTTCATAATGAGCCACTGGCCATGTGGCAACACTTACCTACATTTCTCACTTACCAATACATTGTTCTTCATAAATGAGACCTTTAACATTTAAAAAGAATGAATGTGCCACTTTAGACTAACTCAATACTTGCTTTCAATGTGCCATTAAACATTTAAAAGCAGCAGCAATAGTACTGCTTACACAAGATAGAAGAGCACACAATTTGTAGCCTCGCATAACAATGAAAAAAATTCAGTTTCTCTTACAGTGCTATTTAAAGAGCTACATTGAGGCAAATAAACTGTACTACAGCATACTGAAAAAACGAAGCAGTGCCAATATAACTTTCGTAGACACGACAGCTCGGATTGAGCTAGGAAATATCTGAGCAAAAGGCTTCACAAGGCACTAATCAATGCTCCCAATGACTGCAACGAACCTCCAATGCCAGTGTGAACGAGAGAGGTACGTAACAGCTGCTCACTGTTACAAGGTAAGTCAGCACTTCCAAAACTTCGTTCCTTCGACACCCACCTAAAATAAGATGTATGGCAATGCATACCTGCACCGTTTATTTCGTATCTTTTTTTTTTAATTTCTGAGTAGTAGTAGTAGTAGTACTACCTTTATTATTAAGAGCATGATTAGTACTGCTTAGTACTCAATTTAAAAGAACAATTAATTCTCTGCCATCCACGAGGTTCTGGGTTGAATTTCTGCACAGGGTCAATACATTTCAAAGGGAGTGATATTTAAGAATGCATACATGCATATATAATTATGCAATTGTTAAGAGGCCCCTCACTGTTAATAACAGCATGGAGCACTCCACATCAACACATTCCATAGCTCCAGCTCTGCTTATGGTGCATTCAGACGACGGACCAAATCCGGATGTGGGGGGACGGACGGCGCGTCACGTGACCTCACATCAGCGATTCCCCTCGTCCGCGACTCGTCCGCGCGGCTCGCGGACGGATGAACCCAACCTGTTTCTCACATCGGGATTCTGGCGGGAGAAAGCCGATACTTCAGCGGAATAGCTCGGGGTTTCTGGCAACCAGTACACTTTTCGTCTGCTCGCGGCACGTCCTCCATGGCTCGCGGATAGCTGCATGACTGGTCGGCATCATCTACGCTTGAGCATGGTTTACTTAGCTTCCGGGGGCTTTGTTCTCAGGTGATTAAATACGCAGAAATCACTTTTAGTGGTTCGGGAAATGTCACCGCCGTCGTTTTATGCGCGAGATTCTTAGACGTCATGAGGGTGAAATATTCTAACTTCTGCAACCGGCGACGTGCCACTTCTAAAAAAGAAAAGGATGGGAGACGCGTTCAGAAGTTCTACAGGTGGGTAACAATGTAGTTGAAAGAACATTCTGCCAGCAACTCCCTTTTCTCTTGAAAGAATAACACTCCTCGTTCATTTGTCACAACGCGACAGACATCGCAGTCAAGCGTCGCTTCTTGCGGGCATCCATGTTGAATACTCTCAAACCGGTCTGCTTTCAGCGTGCGCAGGTGAGCGCCGAACCTGCTGTCGAGGGTAATCCGGCTGTTTTCTCCTAGGACGCCGTCCGTCGTGTGAATGCGCCTACAGGCGGATCATCCGCGGATTACCCATCCGCGTCCACGACAAATCCGGATTCGGTCCGTCGTCTGAATGCACCATTAGGGACGTTAAGTTACCCAAATAGACAATGAAAACCACAATCGAAGAGTAAATGATGTGGTATGTCACAATGGGAAAGAAATTATTGAAATATCGCCCCAACAGTACTTGTAAAACTGCTGCAAAGACTAATTTGTCAACAAAGAGTCTGAAAACACATGCAGAAGTCTGGATGCCAGAAATGATATTTTGCGATCTAGTACTTAGTTTCGCTGGTGAATGTATCCTGCAGCTAAAATCAACAGCATCCTCTACTGTTGTTGTTCATATTCTTGCAAGCTGTCTCTGCAGCTCTTCAATGGAGAGCAATGCAAATCTGGTGGGTGGTTTGCCCCCTGATGTGATGCAAAAGAAGTACATCTGGAAGTTTGCATCCCCCTTTACACCCTCTCTCTCACACTCCCACTTTGTCTACTCCAGTCTCCTTGCCGTAAGAAACGTTCACAACGAACAAGCAATAGGAAAGCTCCAAGGTAAGTGACGCAAGAACAGCAGATGATGCGAGAAAGACTTCACATTTACCTTCACCTTGCCGTCACTCTGTGGAGTTTCTGGTCTTGCTGGCTGTACCTGTAAAGCGAATAGCAAGTTGTGAGCTTCCATAGGAGGCAACTATGCACAGGAGATAGAAAACTCACATATGCATCCCGTGAAAGGCCACAGCGAAATCAGTTATGGAACTGTGAAGGCTGTGAAGTGTAGCCGAATGAACATAACACAGCTTTTAATCTGAGGAAAAAGTTCCACGAAATACAGGTCTGTTTTAGAACTGCGCTGGCCCCACCTTGGGTTTAAAAATCGACCATGACGAGAAGGAATTTCAAGTGAATAATTTTGAGTTCAGAAAACAGGAACGTGAAGGGACAAAGCAGGTGTGTGCTGGGCCGTAACGTAATAGAGAAAGAGCAGAATTTCAGCTTGTTTGGTAGGGCTGATATTTTACCATGCTCTTCAAACCTTTGGAGAATACAATTTCACAACAACAAACAGCGTCAGGAGCACCAGCTGAACAGCCAAGTGCTGCTCTGGCTACAAATATTGTGGACAAATGAGACATAGACAGGTAAGTATAAACTAAAATGTGCTGTCTGAGTAACAACACAAGGTTAACCTTCTGACAGTTGTGTACATAAATCTTTAAAGCTAGCAGAAAGATAGCCATAATGGCAGAAAGATGGCCTGTTTTGAAGACCGCTTGTTTTTGAGTACATTTTAGAATGGGTGAAGTGTTTTTTTAGGAATGTTTCACGATCATATGAAATTTAGCAGGTGCTAGTAGAATTTATTATTTTCCTAAAACAAGGTATTGCAAAAAAAAAAAAAAGTGTGCCAGAGTCCTATTTATTGCATTATAGACAAACATAACTGAACTTAATTGGCACTGCCTACTATTAATATAAAATTTTCCATAATATAAACTATTCTTCGGAACTGCATCTGACACCTATGCTATTAAGGAAATGCCCATTTAGAAATGTCTCATATCCTAATCATATAATGTTAACTTCTCAGCAAATTTTTAGCACATTCCCTAAAATTTCTTGCAAATTCCAGTAGACTTGACGTAATTTGCCAGAGTATGTTGAATAAAAAATTTGAATACAGTCAAAAGTTCTTGCATAAAGCCTCTGCATGGAATGCTACCATATAAATGATGCTGGAAACCGACCATTATTGGTATTGAAACATGAGCTACAGCGGTGCTTCTCAGATTGTGACTCAAGAGACCGTGTTCATGAATGCCTCGCCCATTGTTTTCACCCAGACTGCGCTTGTAGCTGTGTAAACCATGGTAAATGAAAAATGCGTGTACAGTCGCGGCCACGTCTGTGTAGAGCACACAAGCCGCTGCTTTTCGCTCTGCTGGGTGAAACCTTGAGGTAGTAGCGGGCTCTGACCAGGTCAGCCGGACAACTGGGCCACACATGCTCCTAATACACCACTTCAGAGTCCGAAACTGCATGAAGGTTTCGTGCCGCAGAGCAAAAACAGGCTGCTCACGTGCTCCACGCAGACGTGGCCGCGGCTGTACCAAGTAAACTGCATGTGAAAGCTTGCAGACTACGTCTGCACACAGCAAGTCAACTTATCTGCGATGGAAGCCTGCTTTGAAGTTTTATTCTGTATTCTGGATCAGTACCTTTATGGTAAATATCCCTTTCAGCAGATACGACATGGTTAACCCAACAGGTTAGATTAATACAAAGGAAGTTACTTTTATTAATAGTTATGCATAATTCTTATTGGTTTGAGTGAAGAAATGACAGTGCCACCCAACCACAGTCGGTTACACTGTACTGTTTTTAACAATACTATACAGTTTAACCCCTTTATAAGAAGCATACTCCTGGCAGCAATTGTTGTCTTTTATATGAGATGGCTCTTACAAGCAGGGTACCTCATATGCCTTTTCTCATCAACCCGTATTTTACTGTAGGCACACTGGTGTCTCTTATAACCATTTGTCTCTTATATCAGTCTCTTGTAAAGTGATTCAACCGGATTAGGAAGAGTGTAGTGTCAGGAAGAGTGTAGTGTCGAGCTTGTGTATTGAAGGGACACCCCAACACCTTTCAAGCATGGTCAGAAAACGCTGCAGATTGGTAGTCGGTCCTGAAGAATATGCAAGTGAAACATTATAGTTCAGAATGCAAACAGAAACTTATAATTTTCAAAGTCAGCTAGAAATTGCCCTCTCTTCTCTCAACAAATGATGCCACATGTGTATAAAAAGATGACTGTTTTGTACTCAAAGATTCATAACACATCCGATCAACTTCTGTTAAATGAGGCATTTCAAAAAGTAGCCTCCTGGTTCGAGCAATGGCAAATGGCCATTAACTTTGATAAAACTGTATTTATGCAAACTACTCACAAGGTAAGTCCTTTGCTTTTCGCATACAATGCTAACAATACTTTTTTTTTTTTGTCGGAAGTCCCTAATTATAAGTACTTGAGCTTTACATATCAAATGATCGCTGCTGCAACAAACACATAACCCACATAACAAATAGAACTTCCAAACAGTTTTTTTTTATGTCGTGCTCTTGAGCTATTCACACTTTCTGTCTGCTTTTTAGCGTTCAAATCATTGTTTCTGCCAACATTAGATTACGTCGCTATTATCTGGGAACCTTTCACTAAGACTGACATTAACAAATTAGAAAAAGTGTAAAAAAGAACAGTGTGTTTTACATATACTTTTTCAAGGACTTCTGTTACGGAGCTATTAAACAGAGCTGAACTTTCACCCTTATTAAGGTATCGTGAATCAAGGCTCAAGTTTTGTATCAATAAATTAACAGCCAATATAAAGTAAACATAGCCGATACTTTTTTTCTTTTTCTTCTGGCTATTTTACCAGGCAGAGACATGACTTCAACATAACTCCCTTTCCAACACGCAATAGTTGCTTTAATAAGCACTATTCATTCTTTCCTCGCACCATAGTTGAGTGGAATAAACTAATATGATTGTTTTAGCACTCTCATTGGCATTGTTTTCACGGGAATCACAAAGTGCTCTGGCCAAGTGAATTGTATTATATATTGTATACATGTAATCTTTTTTTTTTTTTCTCTTTTTTCTTATTGTATAGTCTTGCCCGTGGAAGCTCGTATCTGCCCTACACACACTGTACAGCCTGAATATTTACAAACCCATGTTCTTGCCATTTCGCTCATGACTAACTTCATGTACCGCCCTGCTTAAATCACCGAATAGTAATTGCGGTACTTGTAAATAAAATAAACCTAAATAGCACAGCCATTGGCTACAGAATTACCGCTGCCCCCACGTGCCTATATGCACACCTGCAATCGTACTGAAAGCAAGCAGGTGTGAAGAAAAAAGAAAACAAATTGCCCAAGGCTATGGCATGCACTAACGAACAGTTTCAGTTTCTTACTTTCTTTTTATCACCCTCGTTTCACCTTTCAGATTACTCGCTTGTATGAAAAGAGAGAGAAAAAGCTTGAAGCGTATGACGAATTCCTGTAACTCAGCTCATACTTGTAGAATCTTAGCACCTGTGATAGTAGATTCGTGAAGCAACGAAGTCCTGTAATGTTCAATGATCTCTTCTAAACATAGTGCATGGCCCCTTTAAGTTGTTTGGCTATTGGCAACTAAGAAAATTTTAACTCTGGCATGTGAACCAGCACCTACAGTGTTTATGAGAATGCGAGTGTTCAAACTTCAATATTCCAAATAAAGTTGGTATTCCCACACAAACTGCCCGATTTTGATGTTTCTCTTAGACATCTAACATCACTTTGGAAGTCTTCACATAGAATTCTTCAGTTTTCAAGGCTGAAATTTGATATGCAAAAGCATTCAGCACATACCTACTGCATAAAATATAACATGTAAAGGTGAATGACAAACAACAGTAAAAACAAATTCGACACAACAGGTTCGTACAGCGTACAACCTTATTTGAATCTGCCTCTCGACTGAGTACCCATGGAACATCAAAATGCAGCAACTTTATTGGGCATCAGACATGCAAAACATGCAACATTACTAAAGCAAACATCTCCAGCCATTTTGGCCATACAAATGTCAAGCTAAATGCCACATGACGACAACCACTGACAACCTAATTTAGGGGCATTAGTTCTAACACACACGGTGTATTAGATACACCGTCAGAGCTCTCACGTTAAACAAAGGATGTACAACTTGGAATTGTATCCAAGCAGCACTGCAGAATAGTAGTATTAGCATTAGTGAAACCAAAAAGGAAAAGCAATGTTACAACAACCATTGTAAAAAAAAACAGCAACAAAGGTAACACTGGCAGAAACAATCTGCAGACTGAAATATCGAAGTGCTAACATAACACAGCATATTACGTAGCAGCTTCCAACCAAGATGTGTTCTTTAAGGACATGCAAGAAAAAATACACATGCCATACAAGAAGAATTAAAGCACTGCCAAAACCCTGAACCTTTGTTATAACACGTAAACAGGGGTAAAATAGCCTGCTATGCATAAATGGAAACACATAGAAAAGAGAAAAGTGCCCCAAAGCTACCAAAAAGAAGTTTTCCATGAAGTTGTTAAAAGATTAGAGAAGAAGGTTTGACAGATATGAAAGGGAATGCCAGATCTGCGCTAAATGCTTAAAGGCTCCTGCTTTTCGCACAGACTGAAAAGGCACCACTAAAGGTGCGCATAAGCAAAGAAAAAAAAACGAAAAAAAAAAAACTGTAGACTTCAGCGACAGACCCTTCTTGTATATGTAAAGCCGGCCTATGTGTAAGGCAATCTACCAGCACCAATTGAATGGATTACACATTGAAGGCATGTACTTAGGCACACACTTCCAAGCATTTTATGCGCAGGAATATGTTGATGCAGCTTTTTTTCTAGAGCCAAGTGCTATAACCTGATGTTAGCATGCACAGTTCACATCATGTGCACAACTTCATAACCAGTTCTGCCAATAGATTGGCAAGTCTAGAAAATAGCTGAATAACATGTGTAAATTAAGTAACTATAACATCAATAAACGTTTGCTTCAATGTCTTCCTGGTGTTCCCTTTCATATCCGACTGAAAAATGTACGTAAAGATCCACTTTTTCAAGGCAACACCTAGCACCTAACAGATCTATGATGTATTGAAATCATTTCTATACATTCATGGGAAGGCAGTCGCTCATATAATATGCTAATCATATGCATATGCATAGAACACTGGTCAATAGGTCTCAGACTTTTGTGTAATGGAAAGACAGTAATCAGTAATACATTATTGACTGTGTTTTACCTTAAAAGTGGATCGTACTATACATTAGACAAATTCGACCAACTCGCACAACATACGTCCCATCAAGAGCAGAAGGGTTAAGTGCTGCTTCAGCAAGCCGCAGTTGCGTGCAATGCAACAGCTGCACAGTGGAAGCGGGAGGAGCAGAGCCAAGCAGCCATGGGCTCAAAAGGCCAAAAGATCTACCTCCGCTCCAGCGAAGCCCAACTCTTCGTTGGTCGGCAATGTGGAAGTTGTGTTCATAGGAATTTCACCAGCAGCAGACGCTGCCTTCTCCTCCTTCAACGGAAAGGACAACAACAAAAACAACGTTGGCCCATGCCAGACGGGGTCACATACCTCATGGGTGGGACAAGTTGTCGCGCTAAACACTTTGGGATTAGAAATTCCGTGCATAGACTAACCTCTCTTCAGTACAGCAATAAATTCCCCACTGGTTGACTTATTAGAAATAACTTCACACTGTCATATATATTTTTTATAGGTCTGAAACGTTGGGAGAAGAAAAAACTGGAAATTTGCAACCTGCCATACTAATCTAATGTGCAGCATCAAAACGTTACTGATCAGCATGGCACAAACAAATAGTGCGCAGTTGCACGAAGTGATGTATGGAACAAGTTGTTCTGGCAGCTAAGGTAGTGTTAATTCCAATTTGTTGATAAGGCTGTTTTTAGACACTATGATTAAGAGGGCACAAATTTTTCTTTGATCTTCTGACAGATTTTGATGGAACAAGTATTTGCATATTTGAGCATTGATTTCAAATAGCGTGCAGTTATTTTTCTTGTGTAACGTACAGTTTTTTTAATACAGTACATTTCATGTGCCTTTTGGAAAGCAAGATTATTTGTGAACTTGAGAGAATTAAGCAGCAAATCATCATTTCCCAATAATATGGAGTCGGAACTGTGTGCACTGAAACAAAGATAGATGTTCAAAGCACATTTGAACAAAAGTTATGGGATGCCGAACATTCACAAGCGACACCCTAGCTTGAAATTGATCCACTCATGGCAGTTGGACATACCAGGCACACAACTTTTGTACAAACAAATTTAGAAGATCTTTTTTTAATGCACTGCACAGAGTTATGATTCAAGATTATACAGATATGCTAATTTACACAGCTCTTTCAGTTAAAAAAAAATCTCGCTCCCAAAAAGACTTGTTAAATATTTTTGCATTTAAAAAACTGCCCACTATATTACAAGAAAGAACTACATATTTGAAACCAACACAAAAATATAAACAACCTTGCCAAGTTTTATGAAAATCAATCAAGAAATGAAAAAATCTCATGAGCCGTGTCCCCTTAATTATCTGCTAGTTAGTAAAGTGTATGTTTATGGCAAAAGATTAATTACAAACTGCAATTCATCATGTTAACCCTTGAAATCTAGCATTACAGTTTACATTACTACGAATTGTAATGTGCTATGCACTGCCCCTACAACTAGCCGAGTTGATAAGATAAATGCCTGAAGCTTGTGGTAAGCCAGATTCTATCCTTAGAAATTATAATTTAACAAAAACAATGAAAAAAGAAACATTATATTTCTGCTGAACATAGCAAATCAGTTTTGTAAAAGTCTGTGAGATGAAGGCACGTGTTATGAAAGACCAAGATTTCCCTTTCCAACTCCTAATCAGTGCGTGGTCATTTTTTTTTAATCACCTCGCTTAAAGAACATTACACATCCTCAAAAAAAAAAAAGAAAAAAGTGAACCATATGATGAATCCATCAATTTAGTAAAGTTAGAAAGCTAAAGTGGCTCAAGCTCCGTCAAATTTACGTTAACGTAAAATGTCGTTTCCTTTAGGCAAAGCTTACACGGCAATAACTTTAAAAATAAAAAACAAGTATTTACGTACCTGAGAACAACAACAAAAATATTTCTGCCACCGAAAACCATGACTGCTATAAACTGCTGACATTTTTACAGTGTTAACAGCCCACCATCTGCACAGGCATAAATTTTAGCTATGTCAACATGCGTCAGTAGCAGCCAGTCATGTAGGAGAAAAGTGGTAGTCTACCTTGACTTCTGGCTCGTACAGGCGCACGTAGTTGCTGGGGAAGATTCCCGTCTGGCCAGCCAGCGTGCCCGTCCACCACTCCCCTTCCTTCTTGCTAACACTAATCACGTCACCAGCGTTGAAGCTCAAGTCACCCGGCTCCTGAGACTGGTATGCATACAGTGCAACGAACTTCTCCTCAGTCGTAACTGCAAGAAGTAAACAAGGCTTTAATCAACATGTCAATCACAGATGCACATACAAGCCTTATACGGACGGTACTGCAGGAATTAAATTGACAGGGTTTCGCATACTGACATTGCAAAGTGGGCTGCCAGGGAAGCTGTAGGGAACAGTTTTGAATTCGTTCTAATGATATGCAGCTTATTTTAACAGGTTCATAAATACCTGCACACGGTTTCACCCACTGACGTGAAGAAATGCGCTTGCACAGGATAACATGTCTGACAAAAACATGTATAACACAAATCTCATGATCACGAAGGCAAAAAAGAGTGAGGTAAAGCTAAAACTTGCGTAGGAAGGTTGGTGGATGATTGTCGTTTGCAAAGTGGAAGCAATTTAGAGCTGATCCTTCAAGCTAATGTGGAGCTGTGAAGCAGTTTGTTACATGATTTTTCAGCAAACATATGCAAGTTACAAATTAAGACTACTTAATTAGTGCTTAATTTCTATAACTGAACCTCAATACGTCACTTCAGTAAAAGAACCATCCACAGTTACACCAAATGACATGTTATATAGTCTGGTTCCCCCACTGTGTGCTTCAGGCCCCCTGATACAGCATAAATGAAAATCAAGCTAACAACTGACCTGGGAAATCAGCTGGGGGTTCAGGAGGCACATCTCCGTATTCTTGTAAATCTGAAACCTGGTTGCTGAAAGAAAATAATTTATATTCGAGCCCCGTATACTACACGACAGCAGTGAAATTCAATAACACTAAAATGCAGTTATCATGCAACAGCAACTTAACCTGACTACTTCATTTCCTCGCTGGTTTCAATACAGGTTACAATTAATTCTCCAGTCACTCACCTGTTGAATGTCTTCACTGGTCCAGAGATAAGCCTGACGTACGACTTCGGAAACCAGCCCAACTGAAAAAAAAAAGAAATGATAAGCTGAATGTACAGACAGAATAGAGTGATGCATCAGCTGTATAAATTAACACATGTGACATTTGGCTGCATTAATCTGAATTTATGATATATGGTATTTTATGACCCAAAACCACGATGTGATTATGAGGGTTGCCGTATTGAAAGGCTCCGGGAATTTCAACCATCTGGGGTTCTTAACGTTCATTGACACCGCACAGTACACGGGCCTCTAGTGCTTCGCCTCCAACAAAATGCGACTGCCGTAGTCGGGATTGAGCACGCAATTTTCAGGTCAGCAGCCAAACACCAACACCACTGATCATTAAACTGGATTGGGAATTTGCAATACTTATCATTACCATACTGCAAGCCCTTGTAAGGGCCTAAGCAAGAGGGGCATAAACATACCATACGAGCATATATAAAAAAAAGAGAAAGAAGTGAACACTACGATAGAACAATAATACAAGTTGATAACAAGATATAAATCATACTTGTACAAAAATTAACAATTAGAACGCTGGAATTAAAAGGTTTTTTTCCCCTCTTTTCTGTTAATAACTGACATAACCAAGCCTGTTGAACGATGATATGAAAATTTACCAGATAAGAGACTTTTATACAGATATCACCATGCACGCTTAAAAATTAGTACTGGATACCACAAAGGTATTTTCAAACAGGCCTTGTTTCAATTATATGAGGTCCAGCAGCAAAATTACAATGCTGGTCCAGCAGCAAAATTACAATGCTGCCATCCATACATGCCCCGCCAAATGATGGCAATGGGCATCTCACAAGTTTTCTGTTCTTG
This sequence comes from Rhipicephalus microplus, assembly GCF_043290135.1. Taxonomy (NCBI): domain Eukaryota; kingdom Metazoa; phylum Arthropoda; class Arachnida; order Ixodida; family Ixodidae; genus Rhipicephalus; species Rhipicephalus microplus. The sequence goes on along the minus strand of NC_134704.1, from coordinate 40,427,441 downwards.
TAGCGAAATTCAGCTGCACTTTGTTATCAATGAAAAGTATCTGTAACGAACAATCATACCTGTGTGAGGAAATCATCTGAAATATCCCTGCTCTATTCATTGAAGCTAGTACAAGCATGACTATGAGCTCAGTTAAGTTCGATTCAATATTACCAGGACAAATATGTTTAGTTTAAAACCCACTCATCTGCCTCCAAACAATGTGATGATGCTGTGGTAGCATAGCTACTACTTACCCTGTAACTAGCTAGCCTACGAACTGATCCAACTAACTTAATCTAACTGAAAGGCCCTGCGCGACCACACGAGACACTTGCCTTTCCTTGGAACTCGCCGTACCACCACATGTCTTGCTGCTCCTTGACTGCAATGACGTCACCCTTGTTGAAGGTGAGATGGTTTTCCTTCTTCGCTCGCCATGGAAACAGCGCTTGTGCCTGCAAGCCCTGAGGGGCAGCTTCTCCCTAGAAATAAGCGCAACAGCTCAAGACCGAAGGACCCGTTCGCGGAACAAACCTTGAGGCTGCGCTGCGTCTCTATCTACCTCACGAAATGAAGTCTAATTAAAACACCCTGCACTGAAGACTATAGCTGATAGTTACTACTGGTACCCACAATCATGCAATCAACTGTAGTCTACACCTTTGAAGCTAGTCAGCTTGACCACAGTGTGATGGACACTTATCTTTAAATTTCAATTAAATCAATCACGTATCAAGTAAGACTGCAACAGTTTACAAATAATCTAATAAAGCATCAACGTTTCAAACACAATGCTGCCACTTACACAAAAGCTGAATTATTACTCTCCTTCATGATCAGAAAGGCCACTATGATGCACGAGCAATTGTTCTCTCCCTTTACCTTTTCTGTCTCTTTCATAAAACATTCTGTTTTGTCTTTATTAACGACACTATAGATTACATGACAGAAAAGTGATGTTATATTATTGTTGCATGCTTGCTCACTTGTGAATCATAATGACGTCTAGAGGTTTAATAGTTTAGAAGTGCGCATGGGCCTGTATCACAGCATCAATCACCGGGTGCATGTAAATACACATTGGCCTAGTGCTGTTTGAAGGGTGCAAACAAGAGAAACTAAACCATTACCATCCCTATGGTTTTGCATAGAATGCATCAGTGGTCTATACTACTCACTCCAGTGAAATATTCCTGCATCTATGTGCTAAAGGCACACGAAAGTGAGACAATGAAGATGCTAATTGATAAATTACACTCTGACAACAGTACTGTCCCTAATTTCCCCCCACAGGTTTATTACTAGAGGAGAAAATCAAGGCCAACATTTCATTTCTAAATATTCTGCTAAAATCTCCGTAGGTGACAACAGGAATTGCTTAGTGTGTATGTGTGTGTTGGCGTTTTTGCAAGTAGTCTCCACAGAATTTCCTGAAACTTCGCGAAGTACCTGGATCACCTTGAGAATAACGTCCCACATTTTAATCAATCAGAAATCACGTGGGCGTTGGTAGAACCCACACCGTCAAAATCTGTGACGTCGCAGAAATAGATGCAGGAACTTCAATGTCGCACCCCCACACGGGTTCTCGCGCATCAAAAGCCTTCTGGTGCGTGCAAGTGTGGCAATTTTCGTAGAGTGAAATTGTAATTTACTAATGCGTGAAAAATAAGTTTTTTTTTAAAGTGTCACTTTAATGCACGTTGCCTACACAGTAAAAATTTTGTAGACTCACCTCACCAGGTACAGGAGATGTGGTGTCTACACTGGGTGCCCCCCGGGGCAGTTGGGTAAAGCAGGAGTTCTCCGAGGGCTGCAGAACATCGGGCGCCACCACTTCGTCCAGTGCTGGCTCGCGACCATTCTCCGGGGCCTCGGAAATTCCTCTGCACGCAAAATTTGAATTACTACATGCTGTATTGTGAAGGCTCAAACTTCCTAAGAACCCACACGGATTATGTGAGAAAGAAGGTAAACAGAAACTCAATGAAGCTATCACTATGCATCTTCATTTCCTCAAAAATGCCACGTTGTAATCTATATGAACACCCACAGCTCGGGTTCACTTGTGAAGATTATAGCGGTGCCAACAGATTGAACTAGCCTTCGGCACCCGTACGCTGTTATCACATGAAAAACAATTGCCCATATGCAAAAATAGAGGCACGTAATGAGGCTCACTCCAGGGTCATCTTCATCTCGGTTCCCACGATGTGTACGGTCTCGGCCGCGGCGGCCACTGTGGCCCCTCCGTCGTTGCCTGTAGGAAAACCGCCAGTGGGCGAGGTGACCACCTTCTCGACGTAAGACTCTGGAAACCAGCCTGTCTTGCCCTGCAGCTCTCCCCCAAGCCAACCCGGTTCCCCGTGCTGGTTCTCCTGCACCTGAAACCAAAAAAGTGACAAAGCAAAACATTTTAACCATGTTCCAGGTTAGTTCACCTGACACCAATGAGCAGTGAAGCCTGTAGTGACACGTATCCCGAAGAAGTACGGCCACTAGCGTGGGACCGGTTTTAGCGGGCCACAGGGAACGCGTTAACCGTCACCGCGGCGAGAACACGATACTGCTCAAGGTTGCAACACTTCATTGCCTGTGGCAACACCAAAACGCAGTACAGCCCGTTGCAAAAGCGCGGCGGGAAAGCATATGGGCTTATCCACGCCACGGACGAAAAGTACTACACAGGGTGCCGCGAGCACGTCTCCATAGTAAAAGTGATTTATGGAGACACCGGGACGAAGGCCCGATTGCTAGAGCAAGGGCAAAGGCGCTCGCGTTGGCTTTGGAGAGGTACGGGTCGGCGTAGCTTGGCCACGCACTAGGACACCGTACCGCCCTTCGGCCGAGCATACGCAAAGGGCCAACAAAAGATGAGCCCGACGAGCCCCGTGAAGTCCGACGAGCCCCAAACAACAGGAGCCAACGGACGGAAAAGAAAATGCGGGCTCACCGTAAGCTGTCCCAGAGAAATCTGATCCACTCCCCATGCACGCGCACGAAACCTCTCGGGAGACCTCGCGCGCGGTGCCACAATTGACATCCGCTACCAGGTGAGAGGGGTTAAACAGCCCTCCTCGCCCTCCCAGCGCGGCAGACAGCGGAAGAGGGGAGTCATGTCGGGACATGAGAACAACACAAATAGGCGAGAAAGCCCACGCAAAGGTGGCGGGTTAGCCTCAATTCCCACAAACCAGGGCAGGAACAGAGCAAAGGCAGACTATCTGCATGTATAGTACTAATTATCGGTATTTCTCTGTTGCCACTCTACTTGCTCTGATCAGTGTATTATGAACCATACCCGATTAGCCCATCAATGCGTATCATTTGCCTGCCTCAGTGCCCATTGCAATTTCACCACAACACCCTAAAAAGTATAAATTAGAGAAGTGTGAATAGCAATATTTTAGTTGTGAAGCAAATTCGAAAAATGAAGTTTGAGTGCATCTAATAATTATCTGGGGTTTAAAGTGCCAAAACCACAATATGATCATGAGAGACACCGTAGAGGAGGTCTTCGGAAATTATGACCATCTGGTGTTCTTGAACGTGCCCTGGCATCACACAGCACACGGGCCTTAACCATTTCGCCTCCATCAAAATTAGACCACCACAGCTCGAATCCGCAACCTTTGGGTCAGCAGCCGAGCACTCAAGCCACTGTTCCACCAAGGCAGATGATGTTTGAGTGCAAATGAATCGAACAATTTTAAAATATTTTTCGAATAATTAGAAGCCAATTTACAGAAAACTTGCAGAGGACCTCTAGGCACAGTCTAAATTATATTCTAAAAAAACATATAGCTCCGTAACGGTGCAACTGGGCACCACCATTTTGAGCTTGTTGGAGAGGACACTTTTCAGTCTTCAACTTTCCCCTTTCAGCTAAGGTCCTCCATTCAAAAACGAGTATACAAAAAGTAAATGTTTAAAATTCATCTCGAAGCCTCTGATTGGCTGCTTCTACCATGTTGTAATGCCTCTTTTCAGACCCACTGTATATAGCATACACTCGTGGGACTTGCAGTTAGGTGTTCTGATTACAGTCAAACCTCTCAATATATCGAACATGGATATATCGAATTATTACCTATATCGAACGGTTCCTATATTACGCGGGAAATCGCATGCATTATTGATTGTTTATTTCAAACAAAGTTTGACATATAATGGATATATCGAACTCAGCCACCCCAAACCGCCCGCGCTCCATTGACAGGCGGCGAGCTTTCCCGCTACTCTCGAAAGTAGCGGTAGAGCGGCGGGCATTTACGAATGCTGCACACATCGATGGCGCCGAGAGCGCCACTTTAACGTAGCGGCGTACGCGCGCCGCAGCCTTGCGGTAGAGGTTCTTAAAAGAGGAAAGAGAAGAGAAAAGAGCTGAGCTGTTATCGTCTTTCAATACGAAGGCACCGACACGGCTTCGCGCGGGGGAAGGGGGAGTGGGAGGTAAAGATTAAGGAGGAAAGTATAGGAGGTGGTGGTGGTAGTGGTTAGAAGATGAGAAAAGGCACCTAATTTCTGCAACCCGGTCGGGAGCACGGCGCAGTGCCTAAAGTATCGGAGGGAAAGGACGCAGACGACTGTCTCGGACGCGGCCCGCGCTGCCGCCGGGAAAGGGAAAGCAGTCAGGGGAGCTGGCATGGGCGCGCCATGTGCGCGCTTTACACCCGGACTCACGCCGCAGCCTTGCAGCTTGCAGTCGTTGCAGTCTCTTATGGTGTCAACGGCACACTGCGCACTTGTTGCAAGCTCCTCCCCCGTAGCATCGGCAGGCATCGGTCGTTGTGCTCGCAGTGTTCGTGCGTTCGGAGTTAGGCCTGTCGCGCGCCGTGGTGCGCAACAGGCCTAACTCCGAACGGCGGAGCTCACGGATGTGGAGATTGTCGCCGAAGCTACTGCTGAGCAGCCAAATGAAGACTACTGAGGTGGATCCCGCAAGCGCTGATGGTGCCCCGCTCCCGACATCAGCTGAGGTCGTAGCTGCCTTGGCCCTTGTGCGCCGCCACTGCGGCGCGATTGAAGACACCGGCCTATCACTTATGGATCGCCTGGACTATATTGAGGACGCAGTTGTCAAACACGCCATGGCCAACAAAAAGCAGGCTACTCTTTTTCAATATTTTAAACCAACACAATAAATACTATGTTTGAACCTTCAAGTGAGTATTTACTGCACCACACTTGAACGGTTCGTTGGTTGTTTTCAGCAGGCTGTTGACGCATTTTTTTTGTGATTTTTTTATATCGAATTCTGGATATATTGAACTATTTCGCGATCGCCGCGCCGTTCGATATATCGAGGTTCGACTGTATAAGCACTTTGGACCTCGTGATGAAGACTACCGCAGGATGACTATGTGTACTCAGGATTGAGCACGATACTTTAAAACATAGCCATGCACAATGTCAGCTTACCGCTCAGAGTTGTGGCTAGGCCTAACTCTACTCACAGAGCCGATGTACGGCACGAATTCAAACTTTGCAGGCCACGTCATCGAACTAGCAGACATGCAAAAGTGAAGAAGCCGCAATGTGCTTTGTCACAAGCAACGAATCACATTGCCTGCTGGCTCCTTGAAACTGTATTGGGCATTTTATGCATCAGAAGCGGCCCCCTGGGCCAAGCTCGTCGCCAACGCTCGAAGCATGGATGGAAGCAGCTAGTGGCATGGCACGTTGACACCCAAAAAACACAAGACGAAGCACACAGAATGCCAATTCATTATTATTAAACGTTATACCTATTTTCAGAAAGTTCAAATAGAAAAAATCAAGTGTAAATGAAACTGAATCGAAAAGCAAACACCATTCCAAAAATATTTGAAAGTTATAATATTCGCACACCCTTAATATGCAGGCAGGAATCATTCCTCAAATCGGTTGTTCCGCCACCCTCAGCCCTCCGATAATTGATAATCACGTTATATTCAAAAGCAGCAAATATTAGACAACCTTTAAGAGCTGAAATTACACATCATACTCAGGAGTGCTGTGACAAAATAGCCACTACAGCACCAACAGGAATGCTAATTTTTTTTCAAAACAAGGCCACAGGCTTATGCAGTAACATATCCATGCTAGCTCGACTTTTCAACTGCATACGTTAGCAATACTGCTTCGAAATGCAGCCCATACTACTCACCATGATAATGTCTCCCGGCATAATGGAAAGCTCATCAGCGTTTCTTGCTTCAAACGCATATAGCGCTCTGTATTTTACAAGACCAGAGGCAGGCTCAGGCTGAGTGCTTTCACCTGAAACACAAATGTGGGCACAAGAGCCTGTAGTTGACAATCTGATATGCTAACAAAAAAAACTTGGCAGGAACTATCGAAGGACGGTGCTGAAGGTAAGGTGATATCATGTGTCCATAGGTGTGCAACAATATGCTTTTTTAAGAAGTTATTGGCAGGCGGCGAATGCAGTAAGTACGCTTGTGCAAATATTTGACTGCTTTAAATATTCGAACAAATATCACAGTATTCGAATTTACTTCGATTCGAATTTAAAATATTGAAAATTTTGAAGTAATCGAAGTGAGTGAATGAGTCCGCATATAATCCCTGTAAAGGTGGTTTCATTGCAGTAGAGGGGTTTCAAGCAGCAAAAGCGCCTGTCTAAAGGTATTAATCTATTAATTCGCATGTAACCACCTGCAACAATGTTTTCACAGCAGAAAAGGGAGTATTAAACTGCGAAAGAACCTACCCAGGACAAAACCAACTGCTGCAAAGCCTCACTTCAAGGTTAAATGAACACACTACCTTCACAGCAATTCATAATTTTTTATGTTTAAAAGGTTGTTGATTGATTTGTGGGGTTTAACGTCCCAAAACCACCATATGATTATGAGAGACGCCGTAGTGGAGGGCTCCGGAAATTTCGACCACCTGGGGTGTTTAAAAGGTTGTTACACAGGGTTATATGCTTGAAGTATAGTAAATTTTAAAACTTAACATATTATACAGGTTATCACTTGCATTCTTCCGAAAGTGAAATTCTGCTACTATTCACAGTTCCCACTTTCCTTGCAAAAAAAAAAAAAAGAAACATTTGCACAGGCCTTGTTAATATTAATTAAAAAAAGCTAGGTCATGACGAATAGGCCTATTTTTATTTATATGTGATATACACACAAACCTCATTATAACAAACTTGCATCTTGCATGAAAATGAGTTCATTATAACCAAAAATTTGTTATAAAGGCTTATTCTTAATACTAAATCTATTGCGAGACTATTTTTCATTTACTTCGCTATAACCGAAATTTTCTTATATCCAGATTCGTTATATCGAGGTTTGTGTGTATAATATTCGAATTAGATTTAAATTTATTAGACCAAAATTATTATTCACTTCGAATTCACTTTGAACCTAAAATTTACTTCTCGCACCAGCCTAGCAGTGAGGCATGAAAAAGCAGTGCCTCTAAAACGAGGCTGCATGAAGAAATGCATCAAATTCTCCTACGTCATGCTATTATTTGAAACTTTGGCTAAAAATGACAACACCTTTCATTTGCATGTTTTCATTTGAATGTTTTTTGCGCGGATATTTAACTATAAAAATTCTGAGCTCAACGAATCAAAAGGCAATATTAATAAGAAAAGTGCTGAGAAAAGAACTATTCTGCTACAAGATTGCAAATTACAGCCTACACCTAGAAGAGTACCTCAAATGATCGAATACACTCTCCAAGTATTGCCAGGACTCTCAGAGAAGGTGTTAATACTGTGGCCACATTGGCCCAACGAAATTTCTTGAAAACTGGTATGTAGAGTCTCGGACCGCTTCAAAAAAGAGTGAACGTTTCCCGACTAGAAACAACATAGGTTCTAGAAGACACTGCCAAAATATAGAACGTCAGAACAACTGGTGCGAAGACTTCAAGGCGCTATCATCACCCTCATTTTCTTTTCCGACGTTTTCTCGCTTACCCAGGGTCTTCTTGTGGAAAGTGAGATGATTTTGGTATTGTGAACGAATGATTTACTGATGAGTAAAAATCAGTTAAGTGTTCCTTTAACCAATTACTTTTTTCTGCATGCAGTTAGAAACGTGCGAAATGCTTCCAAAGGATTAATGGTTCAGAGTATTGCATACCTGGCCACGAATCTGCAGATGCAAAGTCTGAGTTGTCGTTCCAAGTGTCTGACGCTATGGAACTGTTCTTCTGCTTCTTTAGTGCTATAACTTGTTGCTTCTTCTGAGTGAATTCTCGTGTCAACGCCTCATTCTGCTGCACTAGGTCAGCTAATCTGTCTTTCAACTCCTGTAAAATAAGAGGTAACAGCACTCATGTTTAGAAACACCCGCTTATGGCAGAGTCACGAGCTCTTGCTTTCAACGGGTATGAAAATTTGCAGGCCCGACTGGCTTCATTCGTAGGAGCTAGCGGAAGCAAGCCAATAAATGTAACATTGAATTGAATAGCTTTTGAAAAGCGCATGTCTGAAGAAAGTACAGAAGACTCTCATTAAACTGAATCTGAAGAGACCGAGAAAATGTGTTCCATTTAACAGCAGTTCCGTTTACCGAGAGGCGGACTGGGTTGCAGCATCCAGGAATGAAACCAATCATATCATATGCAGTTGCTCCAATCAAGCGGCAGTTCCATTTTAGTGGATTTCTAATTACCAAGAGAATCTACTGTACTACACGTAGTCTAACTTCATTTTACTATCCCTAGCAAGATTTGCAGCATTGGATAAAAAACATAAAATAGAGCTTGAAACCCAAAAAGGCACTTTTACCTTCACCGTATATATTTCTGTTTGCTACCATTGCGTATTTCATTTTGTCCTGTAATTGATAACAAGAGGTCCCGCTACAGTTCTTTAACTGTGGGACCTCTCTCTGTATACTTTCTTCTGTTTTGTAATACCCCGAGAAAGAATAAACTTGAACAAAGTTGCGAACACAAAGAACTCGACACTTGGAGGGTGAACCGGTTTTTAAATTTTTACATTGCAGAAAACATTCGGAGTGCAGAGATGTTTCAATTGCACCCTAGTGGATACAGCTATACTAGTACTATTTTGAGACATTCACCCTCCTCGAAAGCACCACATTCATATGCTTGCACACCCTTTCACCTCGAAAAGTCATAAAAAGTGACATGCCGACAGGTTTTTGACAGATGGCCACACAGAGTGCTCAGACTAAACTTTCCCTCTCTAAAGTCCCACTCGGATCCAAGCGTTCATACTTAATACGTAGCAAAATCGTGAAAACACTCTTCGAGGTTAAGGCAAGGAAATAAATGCAAGGTAGACGAAAATTGCATCTACACCATGAACATGTACCCCAAGGGAGTCAAAGGTGTTCCTTAAGTGCTCGCAGGTCTACATCTAGAAGGGCTGCTGTTAGAAGCTGCAGTTCTCACCTTTAGCTGAGCATTGTTGTTGTCGACGTCTTGTTGCTTGAGCTCCGTTTCCTTCTTGAGGCTGGCCAACGTTGACCTCAACATGTTTAGGCTGATCTCCTTATTCCCACAACTGTTCATTGCGAGGGAGTAATTAGCTGAAAGTGCAGGGAAGGAGAAGTCACTGCATTGAAAACTGCTGTATGAAGAGTGATGCTGCACGCTATTTAGAATTGAAGGACTTTCACTCACTGCTGGCTCCAATTGTTTTCAATCGGCCTTGATGGCTAAGTTTCTCTTGATTCAAGAGAAGCATTTTGTCCCCGATTTCCTAAGGAAATGACAAAGGCAGTGCCTTATAAGTAATACAGATGTACACATGGCATCAAGTTATTGCACAAAGAAGTGTGGCTCTGGTCACCAAAGCGGGTTGTTATGAAAAATTTTTAGAAAGTACACAAACACAATAGACTCAGATATCATTAGTAATTACACTCAAACTTCATTATGCAGTCTAGCCCACATATAACAGCCCCACTTAAAGTGAAAAAAATCCATGTGACCGTGAAAATATACATTGCTTTAATGGCAGAAAATCGCACTTACAACGAACGTCTCCGAGCGCCGCCGATAGGTTACAGCGAACGGAGTACGGAGTCTGCGCTCTGCGGACTTCCTGGAAAACCACTTCTGACTACCGACCAGGCAACAATAAAGTTCTCCATACCATACATACCATACCGACAAGCCCATAGATTCTTATTGTTAAACGCTGATCCTGCCTCCGCACCCCTCTAGTTGCAGCTCTTGCAGACCGCTTTCTGTTACGCACCTCCCCGTCCTTTGTCTCCCCGCTACTCTAAGCACCTCAAATTGCCGGACGAGGGCCACGTTTTCACAATGCCACCGGTATTTCGAAAACCAGTCGGCCATCTCCCCTCAGTGTTTATTGCTGGTACTGTCGTTGGCGTCGCCGGCCTGGAGTGACCAGACCAATTGCTGACATCGTCTGTATCCGATCGTCTACATCTTTCGTCTTATCGTATCATTCTAGTGCACGCGCAAACGCTACCCCATTGACTCTGATAATTCGCAATTCGTTTCGTGTTTAGGACCTGTTCTCGCTCACTTCGCACTCAGCTCAGCACACCCTCCACAAGCGTGCAGAAGCGTAAAAACAGCTGTTGATTTGAACGGAACGAATCGCGAATTAATGAAGTCGGTGAGGCCACGGAAACTCGCCAGTGCAACAAAACAATTCTTTGACTTCGGCCGCCAATTCTTTGAACACCGCCGCGCGCGCCGATCCAGGCAGCCGTGCTTTGACTTCTGCGCACACACGCACTTTTTCAAGTTTTTCTATGTGCGAGTTACGCGTTCTGCGGACCTTTCAAGCAAGCTACCCGATCTGCCTCCTTCCCGCGTATTCTGGTTTTCAAGGTCGCCTTCCAACCGTATCCTCCCCTCTCCTCACTCTATCGCAACTCTTTGCCCTTCTCTCGCATATCTGCTCTCTCCTCTTGATCAAAACTCCTTCACCCGTATCCACCACTCCACGACGCCAGTCACGCTGGCTTGAATTCAGAAGTTTTGTTCACCGACTAGAAATGGGCCCAGAGCTGTCCCACGCGCTCTGGCATGTGTGTCGCGTGTTCGCGTCAAGCTCGCTCTTGGTGTGCGTGTGTGGTCAGGATGGCGGACGGGAGGCCTAGCACGTTTTTACCTGTCGATCAAAAAACGTTAAGTGTGACTGCTTGGCTTGGCTGTAATCCACATGGTAGGTGCCGCAATACAGAGCACTTGCTTAGAGCTGTTGACTACCTCGCAGCCAATTTGTCACTTCTGGCATCCCGGTGTTCAGCTGTGGAGACGGTGAATATTTCGTGGGCGGCAGTGACGACTACATGCACGCGAAACTGTTTTCGCAGGGCCGACTTCGTCGACGTCGGGCCCAATGCCGAGCCTAAAGCTTCCGAACAGGACTACTCCGGCGACGACTTGTGGCACCGCATCGTCAACTCTGACATGGGAGAGAGGGTGGGACATCTGTTGTGATGGTTTCATTACAGCTGATGATGATGATGATGCCGACATCGAGCTGTGCACAGTTTAGGGCGTTGCGATTTAAGTACGTGGCAAGAGCGATTTGGTGGGATCGGATTGTGAGAATGACGAAACTTGGGGAGGCAGTGCCTCATGCAGCTTTTGCCACGGGCCTCGGCGAAGAGCACACTGCTGTTTGAAATAAACTCGAGACCGCCCCTATCGTTTCTGCTCTTCGAAACACGTGCATCACGGACTTTTTAGGGCAAAAAAATCTTGTGTTTTCACTTGCAACTTTTTTTAGAAGCTGTGTTTCATTTACTACGAACTTCGGAATGCAGCGAACAGATGCCACGTCAAGCTCAGGTTCGTTTTAAGCGGACTCAACTGTATAAAAGTTACATCTTACATGAAAATACGTTCCCTATATCAGAAAATTCACTATAATGGTATATTCCTAAAAATATATTTATTGCAAGACTATTTTTTATTTACTTCATTAAACATATATTTTGTTATATCTATGCTCGTTATATCGAGGTTAGGGTGTATAATGAAATCCCATCTTACACTAAAATAACTCATAATTCAAAAACTTGTTGGAAGCCAGTGTTCATAACATTGTATCTATGAGACAGTTACTGTTTGATCACTTTATTAAAACCAATAATTTGTTAAAGACTTTATTTCCTCACATATAACTCGCACCACTACATGCAACTACAAATAGAAAAAGAAAAGACATATATTAGGCCGCACCCAAACTTTTTGAGCATAATATTCTGTTTCTTGATGCCGGTTATATGTGAAAAAATTTGCCATATATTCACTATATCAAGGTCTGAGCATACGATAGTTCATAAAATGCAGTAGCATTCTGTAACACTAGTTAAATGCACACAGGTCAAGCTTTGAAAATAGTTCAAAACAAAGCACAACGTGCCAACAGGGTAGTTGAATTCAAACATACCTTCAGTTCTAGTCTTGCTTCGTTGAGCTCCCTCATTTTGGTGTCCCTCTCTACCCTCATCTCGTCGATGCATGCTTTCATCTCGGCAACACCTTTCTTGGTGTCTGCCAGTTTTTGGTTGGCCTCGTTAATTTTGTTCTCCTGCAAAGCAACGAAATGACAGACATAGTCTACATGAAGAATAATTCCTCACACTTGCTTCAAAGCTTTCATTTGCACACCCACATTTCTTAATAAATCTAAAAACCTCATCACGAAAAAAGTTCACACATTAAGAGGATGACTCAGAAATAGAAAAACAAGACAACTTAAGTGCCAGCATCTGTGTAATCTTGTTCTCTTATCCGTGCCCATGTTCAGATATCTAATTTTATTTCATGATGAGTCCCTAGAAACCAATAGGAATGACATGCCATGATCTCCAATGCCACACTGAAGGTCATGCACCAGAGCACTGTGGTGCCACAAATTTCCAAAGCATTCACGCAGGCTTAGTTAATTTCCTTGTGTCCTCAAAGATGGTCAGAAGTACATAATAAAGGAGCCACACAATGGACTTAGCAAGCTTTAACAACTTCGAATGAACAGCAGTGCGAACACAAAGATACACTGCAGTATCTAGAGCATGCCCGAGACAAAAGCAAGTAACGCCGGCAACAAATACACTGGTTTGTAGGTGTTGCTTCTTTTTTTCACGAGTATGTAATACATGCTGCAATAAATAACCAGCATAACCAAGCCCATGTGCTTTAAGTATGACTTGTGACAGTGACAAGACTTTGCATCATGAAAAGGTGACATGATGGTTTTCCACATTCAACTATTTACTACAAGGTGAGCAAGAAATAATGTTTTGAGAGACCATCTCTTCCAATTAGCTTGTTGGCTATCTTTAATATTTCTTAAATTTTCTTACTTCCCACTGACAGCAGTAGCAGCAGTAGTAAATTTTATTTAAAGCTATTGAAGCTGTAACTTGGTCCCAGCAGGAGGAGCTCAGTACATGGCTTTCCAAGCTCTTGGTTAATTAATGAGCGGTTGCTGGTCATTTGGGCTAGAGTTAAATGCAGCTTTCAAGTAAAAGAAGCTAGCCAAAGAACAAGCTGCCAATACGCCAGGTCTGCAGACATGTGCAGATGTCTGAACATTCTATATAGTGTGGTACATGGCAAAAGTAACCAAAGAGCACGCAAGGACAACGCAAGACTTGGACACGACGTGAATGCTGCACTCAGTCCAATTCTCGGTTTGTACTTGTTTAAAGGGCACTGTTTGCTTATCTTTGCCATGAATCATTAACATGGCCAATTTTCAATGATATACCATCGGTACCCAACACAATATAGAATATCACAAGCCACCTTTTCCCAGCTACTGCTCACTTATACCAGACTATTAGGGCGTAAAAATACACTCTGAAGGTTCACAGTGAGCCTTTAGATAAGGCTTCCTAATGTTGCATTTTGTTCCCAATCTCTACGAGACAGCCATTGTGGTGAGTACCCACCACTTGTTCAATCTGTAGCGCGAGCGCTTTCCGATGCCCTTTAAGCCGGCTGACGTTCTCCTGCTCCCGCTGCTTCTGGGAGAGCAGCTCCTGTATCCGCTGCTTCTCCCATTCTAACTGCCGTTGCCGCTCCATCTCTCGCCGTGCAGCCTGGTCCGAAAAGAGAACGAACAGCGAAAAAGACGGATTTCAATCAGAATTGAACTAAGTGAAAAGCAAGGTGGTAATTAGACATGCGATATCAAATAATAGAGCAGAATCGTGTGGGACACAAGAGGGTACACAATTAACTAGGGGTGCGAATATTCGAAGGTTTCAAATATTCGGCGAATATTGCATTTGTAATATTCGAACTCGATTCGATAACCAGGTATTCGAAAATTTCGAATATTCTATGTTCACGAATATTCGTTGGTAGGCTTGTGCTGTTATTCAAATGCTTCGAATATTTAAACGAATATTAGGGTATTCGGACTCACTTTGGTTAGAATTTAAATTATTGAAAATTTCGATGTATTCGCAAGGAACAAGTAAATGCATAGTAATCCGAATGTACCATTTGTAAAGGTAGTTTCACTGCTGTGTAGGAGTGCTGAACCGTGAAAGCACCTATCCAGAAGAAATCCGCTTTGCTGCGAAGCCTTCCTTCAAATTTAAAGGGGCCCTGCAACACTTTTTGAGCATTGTCAGGAAACACTGCCGATTGGTAGTCGAGGCTACCGAGGACATGCAAGCCAATTATTATAGCACAGCAAGTGGCGTGCAATTCACAATAAATTCTCAGTCAGCTAAAAATTGCTCTCTTTTCTCGGCAAATGACCTGACAAGCTTAGAAAGCATGCGTGACGTATTTGCTTTCCCCGGGCCATCCCTCCCTCCATAGCTTCCAAAGCTTTCGTCAGGACAAGAAGAGAGAATGCACTAGCAGCGTGCGAGAAATATTCGCAACTCCGCGCATACTGGACGGATTCTAAAATTAGGTGTGGCGGTGAATTCATGAGGCAATACATAAGCTTCTTCAGTGAATTCATTCCATGGCTTCTTGACAAAGTGCCACATGGCGCCTTAAAATGAAAATATTATTTGTAAATAAATTCATTTTATTAAGCTTAAGAGCGAGTTACGACTGCTTAAGTGCTCTAGGTATAATAAATCTTAAAATGTTACGTATTTTAAGGGTTATGACTCACATCCTGCTGAAATAAAAATCCTGCTACTACTCAAAGTTCTTTCAACTTCTTTTGAACGAGAAAAAAAAGGGACTTTGCAAGAAGGCTCTATTTCATTAAAAAAAAATATTGTGCAGGTTAGTTAGGCGATGAAAAATATGCCCATTTTTCTTTATATGTCATATACAGTCGAGCCCACATATAACGGCCCCACTTAAAAACGAACTTTCGCTTAAAACGAACAATATCGGCGTGACAGTGAAAATATACATTGACACGATTGATTGAAATATTGGGTTTAACATCCCAGAACCACCATATGATTATAAAAGACGCTGTAGTGGAGGGCTCCGGTAATTCGACCACCTGGGGTTCTTTAACGTGCACCCAAATCTGAGCACACAGGCCTACAACATTCCCGCCTCCATCGAAAATGCAGCCACCGCAGCCGGGATTCGAACCAGCGACCTGCGGGTCAGCAGCCGAGTACCTTAACCACCGCGGCAAGACATACATTGACTCAATGGCACAAAATCGCACTTACAACGAACGTCTCTGAGCGCCGCTGATCGGTTACAGCGGACGGAGTCGGCGCTCTACAACTTCCCGTGAAACTAATTTCGACCACCGATCAGGCATCAGCGAGGGGCCCACACATTCTTATTGTTTAATGCCCACCCTGCCTCCGCGCCCCTCTAGTTGCCGCTCTCCCCGACCGCTTTTTGGTTATGCAGTCCTCCGTCCTTTGTCCCCCCCCAACTCTGAGCACCTCGCATCGCCAGACGAGGCCCATGTTTTCACACTGCCACCAATCTTTCAAAGACTGGTCAGCCATCTACCTTGTTTTTGATCACTGGTACTGCCGTTGGCGTCGCCGGCCTGGAGTGACTAGACCATTTGCCAACACCGTCGGCCACCGACTGTATCCGATTGTCTGAGTCTAGTGCATGTGCGTACCCCACCGACTCCGATAATTTGCAATGATTCATTTCGTGTTTAGGACCTGTTTTCGTTCACTTCGCACTCGGCCCAGCATGCCCTCCGCACGCATGTGGAAGCGCGAAAACGGCTGTCAATATGTGCGGAACGAATCGCGAAATATCGAAATTAGTGAGGCCACGCAAACTCGCCGGTGCAACAAGACGATTTTTTTACCACGACCACCGATTGATTCTATGAACACCGCCACGCGCATGAATCCAGGTGGCTGTGCTTTGACTTCTGCATGGGCAGGTACTCTTTCAAGTTTTTCTACGCGCGAGTTGTGCATTCCGCAGATCTTTCAAGCAAGCTACCCAACCTGCCTCCTTCCTGCGTGTTTTGGTTTTCAAGGTCGCCCTCCCACCGCATCCTCCCCTCTCTTCCTTCTATCCCAACTCACTGCCCTTTTCTCGCAAATCTGCTCTCCTCTCTTGATCAAAACTCCTTTGCCCATCTCCACTGCTCCGCGACGCCAGCCATGCTGGCTCGAATTCGTTTCGTTTTCTGACTAGAAACGGGCCCAGACCTGTTCCACGTGTTCTGGCAGTTGTGTCACGTGTGTGCGTCTTGCTCGCTTTTGGCGTGTATGTGAGGTCAGGATGGCAGACAGGAGGACTTGCTCGCTTTTTTTTGTCGCTCAACAAAACGTCGAAGGTGTGACCGCTTGGCTTGAGCGTAATCCGCGCGTTAGGTGTCACTTTGCGGAGTGCCTGCTTATAGCTGTTGACCACCTGGCAGCCAACTTGCCGCTTCGGGAATCCGGTATTCAGCTGGGGAGATGGTGAATATTTTGTGGGCAGTGGTGACGGCTACATGCGCACAAAACTGTTTTTGCGAGGCCGAATTCGTCGACGTTTGGCCCGATGCCGAGCTTGAAGCTTCCGAACAGAATCACTCCGGAAGCGATTTATGGCCTCTCGACGTCGACTTCGAACTGGGAGAGCGGGTGGGACATTTGTTGCGATGGTTTAATTGCGGTCGATGATGAGGCTGACACTTCGGAACCGTGCACGGATTATGGCATTGTGCATGAAGTATGTGGCGAGAGCGATTTGGAGGAATGCGATTGCGAGAACGACGAAACTTTGGAGCCAGTGCTTCATGCAACTTATGCCACGGGCCTCGGTGAACGAGCACCCTTATCACTTTTGCTCTTCTAAACACGTGCATCACGGATTTTTTGGGGCAAAAAAAGTTTGTGTTCTCACTCGCAACTTTTTAAAAGCTGCGTTCCATTTATTAGGAACTTCGGGATACAGCGAACGGATGACGCGTCAGACTCAGGTTCGTTATAATAGAGCTCGACTGTATATACTGCTCGAATTCGATATGAAATCATTCGACCAAAATATTTGCTTCGAACCTAAAATCCACTTGGTGCAGATGGCTGAGATGCGAGAAACATTTCGTGAAACAAGAGGAGAAAAAGAGAGGAAAAAACTCAGCATTCTTGATCGCAAAATGGCGAGCGCGGTCCTCGAGAAAGGCAACGGAAGCAAGCAAGATGACGAGTATTGCTATGTAGTTGAAAAACGCCCTAAGTATTCCTATTTTCCTTAGTGACTTGACCGGATATGAGAACAGGGGACAAGATCAAAAATAAAACTATAAAATTGGGGTCGTTCAAGCTAAAACAGGATGAATTGTGACCACCTAGACTGCTTTAATAATTGCTTAGACTTAAGTACACGAGTGTTACCTGTTACAAAATCAAACCAATGGCCTCATGCTCACTAGTCATAAAGGCAGGTACAAAAGCTTTTCTTTTTTTTTTTTGTAATAAAGTGCTAGCATATAAAAAAGATACAAAAGGTTTGTTCATCATGTGAATTGAACCCAACATCACAGTCACACGCTCACCTATTACTCTTATGCTTTTTGGCAAATACAGATAGTGACATTTTTAATTTTTGTGTGCGATAACTGACTATATTAACAATTGTACTGTTTGCAACCTAAATATATGCTTGAGTAACAGATTACTGGTGGAAAAAAATTGCACCTTGTCATTATTCGATATTCGATTCATATTCCAAGTTGTGTATTCACATTCGATTTGTATTCAAAAATTTTGATATTCGCACATCTCTACAATTGACCTTACAAGGTATTATTATAACATGTGTTTCAAAAGCTACTACTGACTACATTGGACAAAAATGCCCTTTGTTACAACAGCCGAGCTGTTCAATCTCATCATTCAGCTGGTTTGGGTGACCAGCAGAAAGAGGGTATGTACTCAGCAGCTCCTACCATGGCATGGCCATGCATAATATAAAATAGCTCATCATTCAGCTGGTTTGGGTGACCAGCAGAAAGAGGGTATGTACCCAGCAGCTCCTACCATGGCATGGCCATGCATAATATAAAATAGCTGAGGGTTGTGGGGATCTGAGGAGCGCCCGCGACCATATCGCGGGCATTTCGCCACACGGCCTCGCGGGCATTTCGCCACACGGCCACACCCTTTTGCTTTTCTGCTCTGGTAACGGCTCGTAGCGATAGATGGCGCCACGTGCGGGCGCCGCACGTGTTACTTGCGCGTTGAGGGAGCTGTCTCTCCTCCGTGGTTGGCGCCAGGTAAGCAAGTGTTTTCCTTCGTCCGCGTCCTCTTTGGGAATCACCGGACTGTAGCCTGCCTGGGGTGGCCTTTGGCACCTCGGCAGGCGTGTTTACTTGAGTGCTAGCTTCGGTACCGTACGCTAAGCCCACATCGGTGCCTAGTGCTTGAAGTGGTCGTACCACACCGAGCCGCACTTGCCGTAGGCCTACGTGTACGAGGTTTGCCCTTAACACTCGCGACCAGGCCCAGTGGCCATCGTGAGAGTGCGCAGCATAGCTGCGAGGGACCTTTTCCCGACCGGCGTGTCAAAGCTCGTCATTCCCAGCTGTGACGTGCTCACGGTTTCCCCTTATTGTGAACGTCCGCGTGCGGGTGCCTTTGCTCCTTGCATCACGGGAGCGGACGTTGTGCTGTTGTTCGGGGTGCTGCCAAAGGCAACAAAGTGTGTATTTTTGTATTGGAACACTGTCTGTTTTGCCGCGCCGCGCTAAATGCCTTATTAGTTGAGCGCGCGCGGAGCAGTGCGCTACACGCGAGTAGGTGGCGGAGTCGCGGCTCTGTGGCTCGCTAAGCGTGAACCCGCGGTGATCATTCGCTGCAGTTAGTAGCGGGGTCACTATAGGGTGAGGAGCAAAAAGAGGGCAATATACAGTCAACTGCCGATTTTTCGGACACCCGAATTTTCGGACATGCCCGATATTTCGGACATCTTCGCGGCACCGCCACGAGCACCATAGAATCAATGTATAAAGAAGTCTGAAATTTCAGACGCTCGAACCCCCCGGAGTACAACTTTCCGGACTTTTTGACGCGAAAGGTCGGAAACCACCACTGACCTCCAGTGGAAACCACCCCAACTGCATCACACGTGATTACGATTGCATAAATGAGCGCAACGGTCTACAGTGGCGGCATCTGTTGCTTGGACTCGATCGTTAGCAGAGAAACACACACGGCCTCCGAGATTCCTAAAAGGGTGCTTCGCTGACAATCGAAACTATCCACCCAGAAATTTTTTGGCGGCAGTAAAGTTCTTTTCGCTTTAGCACTTGTGCTTGTGCGCGCCACTCTGGCTTCCCGCGCCGCGCTTTCGCGAAGCGTTTCACCACTTTGAACTAGAATTAACCGTCACACACCGATTTGGTCTGGCTACGCTTATTTCGAACGTTTACCAGTGTTACCTCCGGAGTACCCAAGGCACCGTCGCCTGCCGTCGCGCTGTTTTGTTTACGCAGCCCACATGGTGTTTGGCTAGCCTAGTGCGTGGTTGTGCGATCGTGTGAAGTGTGCTCCGCAGCGCTAAGCCTAGGTGCTTCGACGCTCGTCAGCAAACTTGTGCTGTGCTCGGAAAACGGGAAAGGCTACAGCGTTGACCTTTGGTCTGCTGTCGGAATGCTTGCGGACGCATGGAAGGCAGTAACGTAAGGCACGCTTCGCAACTGCTTTCGCCACGCGGGCTTCGTACTCGACACAAAGGCAGCAGACTTGCCTGAAGAGAGCGACAGCGTGACTGACTTGTGCCCTCTCATGGAAGATATTATCAACGACCTCCGCTCTGCTGGTGCTTCCATGCCTACAGAAATAACTTTTGAGCGGTTCGTCGATGCTGACGACGAGCTCGACTTCTGCACAGAGCTAACCGACACGAAATAGTCAGTCACTCCGATGAAGACGACTCCAATGTCGAAAAAGAGGAGCCAACGCCTCCTCTGACATGACCCTTGCTCAGATCGAGGCGAATGTGATCACATGCAAGCGAAACGTCGTTCAAACAAGGATCAACAAGTTTTTCAGGCCACTGCAGCTCTAACACCGGCTGCCCTGACGGTACCCGCTGTCGGCTGCATGTATTCTTTTTTAACAGCTCTGTTCAGAGCCACCCCACTGATGCTTTGGCAGAGTTCCGGAAGTCTGGTACTTCGACCTTGACCCTCTTGATCCGAGAAATATCAATGAAATGGTGCGTTTTTTGCTTGCATTGAGAATTGATTGATATGTGGGGTTTAACGTCCCAAAACCACTATATGATTATGAGAGACGCCGTAGTGGAGGGCTCCGGAAATTTAGACCACCTGGGGTTCTTTAACGTGCACCCAAATCTGAGCACACGGGCCTACAACATTTCCGCCTCCATCGGAAATGCAGCCGCCGCAGCCGGGATTCGAACCCGCGCCCTGCGGGTCAGCAGCCGAGTACCTTAGCCACTAGACCACCGCGGCGGGGCGACTTGCTTGCATTGAGAAATATTTGATCCGAGAAATATCAATGAAATGGTGCGTTTTTTGCTTGCATTCATTTTTTCGGACTGCCCGAATTTTCAGACGGTTTTTCGCTCCCTAGAGGGTCCGAAAAATCGGCAGTTGACTATAGAAGAAAACAAGGAAAGAAAAAATAAGATACAGAAAAGGATAAAGAAAGGAAGAAACATAAAAGAAGACAAAGAACAAGTTCAAGAAGGATCAAAGAACACAATATGCAATCGCCAAGTGGTGCCACTTGCTCGCCAGCTCGGCTCTTTGCCCATATTGCACAAGCAACTGGCTAAACTTTTTTTTTTTTGCATACCCATACAGTAACCTTGCATTTGTTTAGTTACTACGGCCCTCCAACTTGGCATACAGCAATGCTTTCTCTGGATTGGAACAAGAGGAGCTTGTTGAAGCTAAACATTCAGCTGCTTTGAAAGCATCCTGGAGGAACTAACGGAATTTCAGCAAATTTTATCAATAAACTAGTCATCAAGAACCTTGTCTGCGAGAAGAGCAAAAGCAACGAACCTCTCTTTGTTCCAGCGCTTTCCGTCTCTGTTCCTCTTTCTCCTGCTCAATCTCTCGTTGCCTGGCCAGCTGCTTCTCGAGTTCCAGCTGACGACGCCTCTCCTGTTCTTGCCTGCAAGAGCCAGAGTGGAACTAGAACACACGAACTGCAGCACTTTCTATGAGTGAACGGTTAATAAAGACACAGACCTGTGCCGCAAACTGAAACAAGGACAGTTCACACGCCTAGAAGATATCTCTCTGCAAGTGCCAACGTGGCACGTGCCATTGAAAAAAAAACAGGCCACATTGGCCAATCGAATATCATACGAAGCCAGAAGCTATAGAGAGAAAAGACGCGTTGGCCCGGTAAGGCGTTAACGTTCGGGAGGGCAACATTGGAGGAGGTACCTTGTCGGACGTCAACGCTTGAAGGACTTTGCACACGGCACATGCTCTGCTCTGGCGCCCAGCGGACAAAGCACCTGCGACAACCGGCCTGACCCTTCTCGGCTGGCAACATTGCCGCCGCCGCAGTTGCTTTGTCCGTCCCCAAACGCGTGAGCGAGTCGTTTGTTTGAGCTGACTAGATTCTGAAGATACTTTGCCAATTCACATTGCTTGATGTGCTTTGTATTTGTGTTGTTTGTGCCTCTTTGTGTTAGAATATATGTTTGTGTGCAATGCCACTTGCATCCTATTCCTTGCTGCCCTAGCCAGAGTCTGTGACATACATGACTAAGCATGCTCCCGAACCTTATTGCACAATACCTTCTTTAAAACCCGGTATCACTTATACAATTATTATGAACCTTGTGCGAACAGTGAACTTCGTCAAATAATTTCGAATTGAATTCAAGTAGTAGATATCGCCTATTATAAACAATGGGCATATTTGTCATGACTCATTTCAACTGCACAATGTTTTTAAAAATTGAAACAACGCCTGTGCAAACGACTTTTTTTTTTTTGCTCCAAAGGAAGTGGAAGCAACTTTGAATAGTACTAGTAGGATTTGACTTTCAGTCGAATGAAAATGATACCTTGTAAAATAGATGCTTTAAGATTTACTATAAAGCACATAAGTCGGTATAAAAAGCTTTTAAACTTAAGGAATGAACCGGTGTGAGGGTAACATCTTTGTTTAACCGTGCAGATGTTTCCTGAATACGTGTTTTCATGGCTTAGCATTCCTCCACTGTAGTGAAACCATTTTTACTGAAGGTGTACACTCGTATAGGTGTTTTCATGGCTTAGCACCACTTCACAGTGGTTAAACCACCTTTACAAAGAGTTACACACGAATTAACATACATAAAGATAGATGCCTTCACGGCTTATCGCCTTTTTACTGCAGTTAAACTACCTTTACAGGAGGTTACAAGCAAACATTATACAGTCGAACACGGATATATAGAACTCGAAGGGGATCGCAAATTAGTTCGATATATAAAAAATTCGATATAAAAAAATAGAGGCCCCGAGAGCTTACTTGTAGCGCATCATCGCCTACAATAGGCGCATTCAAGAATGACAACTAATTCCACGCACACGCACCTCCTTATTTGCGTGAAAAAAAAAAAAAATCGCTAACCTTGGCCTGCTTCGTTTTTGAAATGTTGAAGACGCTAGTCTCGATCTTGTCCCAATTCGCGAAACGCGTAGTCTATGCGCTTGTCGTCGTCTTCACCGGTTTCCGCAAGTTCTGCCATCCTGAAGCCTGCCTTGCAGAAGCAGTTGACCACTGTGTCTGTCTTCATGTCTCGCCAGGCATCGAAGATCTCCGTGGGAGAAAACTTTACGGAGAATTCCAGCCACTCCTTCGTCATCCACTGCTGGATGTCCTGGCTGCAGACAGCTTCGCTTTCGCCAGAAATGGTTTTGCCAACGATACTGTAGCGCTGCTTAAATTGGTCAAGCCACCCGCTGCTGTTGGCAAAGTTGTTTCACCGAGTACAGCAACAAACCATATGGCCTTGACAATTGACATCGAGCCATCCATCAAAATGTTCTTCGCGCGCACGTCTAAAAACCAGGCACAGAGTGCCTTTTCTACATTCCCGTGGGCAGAAGCGTGCACATGACAGGCTCCCGATGTCTGCTGCTCTGCCACCTTTGCCCTCATATCTGCCTTGTTTTTCATTAAGGTACTCGGAGTGCTCCGTGGTATCCCAAGTTGTCCGCGACGGCCAAACATTTGTCACCCACCTCAACACGCTGAATAGCCTTTAACTTCCGTCGCAAAAGTCAAGGGTCTTGCGCTTCTTGACGCTGGCCATAGCTACACAAGAAGTGGACAATTCAAGGAGTCCGCAGCGGCTTTGCACACCACGCACACAAAAGAAATGCTGCACATGCGGTGGTACGTAGACAACGCGACAGCTCAAGAGCAACAAAGCGCTTGCGAGGCTATGGCTACCTGCGAGGGCAACAGCAAAAGGCGCGAGCTGTGTTTGGCTGATCAAACCTAGTAAAACAGCAACAAGAAAAAAAAAAGGCGAAAGGAGGAAGACGTCTGCTCCTTCGTTCCTGCTCTTCAAGCCGACGCGTACGCGGAGAAAGCATGAAAGAACAAAAGAGAGAGAAAAAAAAGAAAAGCCGTTCCACAAGTTGGAGATTGCGCAGTTTGAGTCCTCTCGCCCTTATGTTTTTTTTTTAGCATTTCGGGGTATGGCGGAGGCGTGGCGCGGCGCAGAGGTCGCTGGGCGCTACTGCGAGTGCCAATACCGTGCCTTCCAAATCGCGGGCAGAGCCGGGCTGCCGCCGAGATCGCAAGTGGTGAGGGCAAGAGCTGAAGCGCACCTTCCAGCTCGCGCGCCGTTTGATATATCCGAAGGTGGGTAAAAATACTGTTCAATATAAATGTACGAATTCCTATACACTAAAACCTCGCTATAACTTAACGGGATATAACGAAATGATGGATATAACGAAGTAAATGAAATTCCTCTTGAAAGCTCCATTGAGAACCATGCATTTTTAACCTCGTTGTAATGAAGTAAGATTGACCGGTAAATGGACATCACGAAAAATTAGTAAAAAAAATTTATCAAAAATCAAATAAATTTATCAATTTATCAAAAAAAAAAAAGAAAACAACCTTAGTGTGTCAAGTATATCGTTTTCTGCACAGTTTGATGTTCGTTCGGCGCGGCACTTTCAAAACTTTTGAGCTGACCTTACAGCCACGCCATGCACAGCCGAGGGAGCCGTTCTCCTCACACAGCCAGCGGAGAGGATTGAGGAAACGCTCAGAGGGTCACATGACTGAGAAGCGGCGGCGTGATGCAAAGTGATTTCCCTCTCACTTAAGAACACACAATGGGGAAGCTTTAGAAGACTTACATTTACTCACAAATCAGAGGACATCCGTCATTAATTGAAGTAATCAGTGATGCACGTCTGCACACCTTTGCTTTGCAGCGAGTCAATCAATTTTGCACGCAGTTTGCAAAGCATAGTAGCATCTCCCCACGGAGAGAAGCAGATCGGCATTAGAGAAAGAGCCAACTATATACGACAGCTCTTTTCATTTTTTTTTCCCTCTCCGCGCGCGGCCTTGAAAGGAGAAGGAAAAGACAGAAAAGACGTGCATGGACAGAAAAGGGAGAAGCGTGGCACAAGCGCATCGCAGATCGGCATTTGAGAGAAAGCAAACAATCCGCCACAGTCTTTTTTTTTCTTTTTTCTTCTTTTCCTTCTTCGAGCGCAGCGTTGAGAGGTGCTGCCGTGGGATTGGGCATGGTGCTGAAAGCATTTTCGGAGAATGGTATGGTCGAATCAACTGTCGCAAGTGCCTGCGCGTTCGAATTACAGGGCACTTTCGCCCATTGGAATACACATAGCTTTGATGGGACCACAGCATGAGTTCGAATTAACTGGAAAGAAGTTCAAACTAAGTGTGTTCGAATTAACGTGATTCGACTGTGTTTCTTTCCTGTCGCATGTGTGGTTATGTAGCAGTACATCGGGTTGTGAGGCAGTTTCCTTCTTTGCATGCTTATAGGTGTGCGCCCATCAGAGCATACGTTGCCACAAACTGTTAGAATCAATATAACGAAATAATGGATAAAATGAAATAATTGTGGCTCCCCTCCAACTTCGTAATAATGAGGTTTGAGTGTACTTTTAAAAGGAATTTCAAGGGGATAACTTGTGAGTTCGATATACCCGAAAATTCCATATAACTGTGTTCGACTGTATTGTTTGGAATACTTCCAAATTTTCAATATTTTGATTTCAATTCAAAGCGAATTCAAATACTTTAATACTCACTGGAATATTTGCACAAGCGTACTATATACCATTACACATCACGTGACTTTTAACCTGCGTTTTTTTTTTTTACAGAGGTGAAAAATGTTTGCGAACAGTGGTGCCTTACCGTATGCGTTCTCTCTTCTCCTGCTCCTCACGTTCCTTGCGTTCCCTCTCCTGTTGCTCCTTGCGCTGACTCTCGAGAAGTGCTTGTCGACGCTTCTCCAGCTCTGCCTGGCCCTTTTCGAAATTTGCTCGCCGTTTGTCCTCAAAGGTGGCCATGTTCTTGTCATCGATCGTCACCTCGCCCGGCAGTGCGCCCAGCAACTCGGGTACAGGGCCTGAAGCCAAATAAAAAGATGTCACGAGCCCTTGCACAATCTGGAAAACTCGAGAAACTAAAACTTGTAACGTGCAGCTCCGACATTTCTTTTTTTCTATCGCATATCGCAATGCTCCCTCAAAACTGTACCTGTCCTACGTGCCTGGAATCAGAGCTCCGTGCATGTGCATAGTAATGCAACACTTCTTCAGTTGCTACAGGTGGTCATGTGTTCATTTTCAATGGGGCACCATGAAATGACAAGTCGCCTCGATAAAAGATCAGATTGTTGTATAAGAGATGCCTGATCGCCAACAAGGCCCCAATCGAGAGAACATCAATTGCAGAAAAACTGTGCCTGTAAATGTGCTTGTGACCAGTGCACCTTAGAGGACCACGTTTCTGTACGATTGCTGCCACCGAGTTTTTCCCGTATGCCGTCACAAATGAAAAAACTGAGTAATAAAGATTTCACTTCAAAATCCACAATGATATCATGGGGGTTTAATCACCCGGTCCCCCCATAGATTAGGTGGGATGTTGTAGTTTGGTGGCATGGGGAGAGCTGCAAATGCAGTTTCAACCTCTAGAGGTTCTTCAAAGCATAAAAAAAATCAAAAGCAACCACACCTGTGGACTGAACGCTGTCTGACCGCTTGCGTCGGTACGACGGTGGTATCAAGTCCAGAGGAAGCTTGGCTGGCAACGCATCCCCCGCTTTCACGCAGTCAACGAGGTGCATTGCTAGAACAAACTCCTCGCACGTTAGTCGTCCGTCAGAGTCGATGTCTGACAGGTTCCTGCATAGACGACGAAGGTGAAGGACCAGGTTTACGCCGTGTGGCAACAGCATGGAGAGGTGCAATCATAGGCATGTTAATAAATCGGCGTTGAAAGAAAGACGTAAGGAAGGATATGGTACATGAAAAATATATTGAGATGAAACTCAATCACTGAAAACACAAGGAAGGCGGGTAATGACATAACAGCAATATTGCAAAGCACACAGTACCACAACCAACACGCAACAAGCATTATTGTTCCTCGCTGCTTTCGCTTTATTGTCAGGTTGCTCTTAAGATTGTAAGAGTGCTCTTAACATTGTAATGGCTGTTTTCGTTGGAAAGGCTTTTTTTTCCCGAGGAAACATGCTCTTAATCCACACCAAAAAGCATCACGTCAGTTTTTTTTTTTTTTTTTTTTGCAGCGCATGGGACACTGGTTTGAAAGCTGCGCCTGTCAATGTCACCAAAGTTTAAGTGCAAGTGACCTTAGGCACTCTCCCCACTGTGGGGCACTAGTATATTAGTACAATTTTAGGCGGGCATTTCGGAGAGACACTAGAATTCGTCAAAATCAGCAAAGCTAGTGTTAATTATACGATACATTAAGAGCACTTAAGGTTCAGTTTTTTCAACAGTGCCAGACGAGGCTACAAAGAACGATGAAAAAGTCTTAGACGAAAATTTCACTGCCGTGGGTCCTTTCAGAAGGAAAGGCAGTTCTGAGAAAAGAGCGCCAGATATAACTGCTCATAGCAGCCTTGATACAAGGTGCATTGCTTAATTTATAGTGAAAATGATTTGATGCTGTAGCATAAATGCTGACCAAATTTTAAGAAACCATTTCAGAGTCCCTTCAGTGATTTTACAACTACAGCTTTCCTTTTGTGTTCAGACACAACAACCATATTTAGTCACATATTAGGCACACTTTTTTTCCTGAAAATCCAGCTCCAAGTTAGGCCTGTGCCTATTACTAAAATTTCGAAAACTTCATTTCTAACTGTAGCATATACCGTTGATAATGTATATGTCGCCGAAGCCACAGATATCCACACTACAGCTGATACAACCTTCTTCATATGTTGTAGGCCCGTGTGCTCAGATTTGGGTGCACGTTGAAGAACCCCAGGTGGTCGAAATTTCCGGAGCCCTCCACTACGGCGTCTCTCATATTCATATCGTGGTTTTGGGACGTTAAACCCACAAATAAATCAATCAACCTTCTGCATAGGCTACACAAGCGCAAAATGTGTTGAGCATGCCGTCTCGCACGTCCGAGAATCGAGCCCTGCGATACGGTGTGCCTTGAATTTTCCAAAAGTTAAGTTAACGAAAGACCCGCATTGCCAATGAAATGAAAGGGGAAAAAATAGAACCACAAAAATAAAGCACCATCGCAGAAATTTGCCAACAACCTTTCAGTCCATCGAAATTATGCGCATTTATCACGACTGAAATTTTTTGCGCTGAACAGCTCCAATCGTTCGATTTGATGGTCTCGCACTCCATATCCAAGAGATTGCAATCGAATCGCGAACCACCATTCGAGTGTACAAGCACTGCCCAAGCCCCTTTCCTTCAAGTAGAGCCGCCGAAAGAGCTCTGTTGATTCCGTACAAAAAACGCAACTTTGATCGCTCTCGACCGCCACTGATAAGCACCAAAAATTCTTAGGCCTAGCCTACAGTTCGGCATGTTGCCACAGGAAGTTTGCACACATAAAGATTGGGCGTCGAAATGATTGCCATCAAGCACTGATCCAAGAGCAGCGGGCCTAATACGATGTTTAGGTTGACGGCCAGCAAATTTATGGCGATGAAAGTCTGTCAAGATTGTGCAAGTCCGCATAGTGGTAGCAAAAGTGCAGACTCATGTCGAAAACCTGAAAACTTTTAAATTTGTGGACAAGGTAGCAAACACGATAACAACGACGCTTTCTTTTTTTACAGGAAATTCAATGAGCACTTGACGACGACGCGATCGCACGTTCCATGCGAAGTGCACGCGGCCGGTTAGCGGCCAGAGCCTTGCCGGTGAATAGGTTACTCTGACACCCAGGCAACCGCCCTACTTCTTCACTTGGCGGGCCCCCTGAGCTGGCGCGATTTTTTTCTTTTTCTCTGGTCAGTCAACGTAAGAGGGCGTCTAATTGCAACCGTACAAATACGGTACAGAGCTACTGATCCCGGCCAATTTCGGGGTGTGCATAATATGCGTGGAAATTTTTTTTTTTAAATCTGAGTTCTCGCCACCAAACTGGGGGTGTGCCTATTATGTGAGTAAATGCACTAGATCAGGAGAAAATCTACGTAAGCTGAGATACTGAAGCCTGCTATGATCTATGATGCTAATTCATCTTCATTTGAATTTCAGCTTATAGCTCAGCAACCCCTCCCACAGTTGCCCCTAAGCAGCTTTAAGTTTTTTTCCCCTTCAAACCTAGTATGTGCAAGAGAGAAATTGGCATGCAATCCCTTAAATATTATGTTTAAAAATGTTACCTTCTTTCTTTCTTTTTGTAAATTGCATAGTCGTGCAACTCACCAGATCTGGGCAAGAACAGGCTGAGGCAAGGCTGATTGGAGTAAAATGGTGCGTGCCTGGCCACCACCGAGAAATCCACTACGGCTTCGGTCGTGGGAGTTGAACAGCTGGGTGTACTTGAGCTTTGAAGGCTGAGGCACAGCCCACTCAGTCAGTGCAGGAGGCGTGGAGGCAGCAGGAGGTGGCGGAAAGGCAGGCGCTGGTGGCTTGGGTGGGATGCCAACACTGCAAGAAAAAACACAAGAAAAAATACTTCATGGTGCTCAACAGACTGTCCTGTTCTGAGCACGTGACCATTAACGCAACAAAAGATCGGCTAGCTCCAAACTGTGATAGCCATAGGACAGTGAAGCTGTAAGCACACAAAAGTGCATGAGAATAGGCTAAGACCCCTATCATTATCAGCATTTAGCATCAACATCATTTCAACCATTACCGCATTATATTTATTTATTCATTCCCCCCCCCCCCCCCCCCGTTCATGTCAACTGCACGAATATCACTACCACCACTGATATTGCAACTATGACGGTGACAACAATAATAGCAATTGGTAAGGATATGACAATTTCACTGTAGTGAAACAGGAGGAAAGCCTTTGCACGAGCACACCTTACGGTAAAAAAAGAGGCATCGATACTAGTTAGTTTTAGTATAGGTAGGAGATTAAAACATCCAAAGACCAAGCATGTCTTACAATTAGAATAATCTGCTACCACAAACCAGATCTTGTATATCAAAATTAAATCTAAATCCTTCCTACCAACGTCAATCAAAATTGGTGAAAAAGGATGCTACACTGTTAAAATATGTTTTAACAGCTCTAGTGACCAATGACAAATGTCATGAATGAAAGAGACAAGAGCGATGCTATTATGACGACAGAACCAACCCAGGTAGAATGCCCAGCGGTGATGGATGGGGGGTGCCAGCCAAGGTTGGAGGAGAGGGTGCCATGGGAAAGGCAGGACCCGAAACGGGAGCCACCGGGTTGACTAGAGGTTGAGTGACAGGTGAACCCACGGACTCTGCAAGCAGAAAGGCAGGGTATTCACGAATGGGGCAGCCAGTCTGTGCAATTTTAATGCAACTGACATTCTAATGCACTTTAGCAGAGACTATAGCGGAGGGTCATGAAGTAGAGTCTAGCCTTGCACTGTTGGCATTCTAAGAAGAGTGCGACACATGCTTCCTATTAAAGTTGAAATTCTTCTACATTACTGCCTTGCATCCATTCATTCAGGGCATCCATTATAGTATTTTTCTTTACAATTTGTGATTTGATAGCCCAACAATTTGTGATTTGATAGCCCATATGTTTGCCACCTTTGCCATGTAATGACATTTATATGTTTATTCGATATCATAACCACTATTGTAATACGAAGTACAGTAAAACCTCGTTAATTCGAAGTCACTGGGGCCACGAGAAAGCTTCGAATTAAGTGGGTTTTCAAGTTAACAGAACATACAAGAAGTGGGATGCAAGGAACTTAGAACTGTTCAAGGTAACCAGAGCTTGTTTCCTGTGCCAGCTAGCTTGCGGCTCCGAAGGTAATGTTTTCCAGCAATACTTGGACTTTATTTTGCCGCGAACAAGAAGGAACAGTGGGCCTAGCTGCTGCCACCGAAAAAAAAAAAAACAAAAAAAACGCGGTCGTATTTAACTAAAATGTGCGCCTGCAGAAAATAAGACATCTTCACTGCAACGCAGTAGTGACATGCAGCCAGCATGTCGCCTGCTCTTCGCTTTGTCAGCACGTCATGATGCGACCACTCACATACTCTTTCTATTATAATTATGACTTTGATAATGGCCACTATGACGAAGCTCACGATGTGTTTTGGCTGAAAAAAAAAAACGATCTTTGAAACTTTGGAACTTAGTTTTCGAAAAAGGTGTTGCTGGCAAGAACTCCACCAGCAGTGCAAAGACGCAAATTGCTGGAGCAACCGGCAATCGAAGGTTCGCATACATCGCGATTTCCGCTAAACTGTCCTTTCTTAATTTCTTTACGATTCCAGAAAGAATGGGTAAACCATGACCCGCTGACGTTGCGAGATACATGCAATAAACTGCCCGCGTGTCAACGCTGTGTCGCAGTGAAGCACGGTTCGTTTTCCGCAGGGGCTGTTTTGGTTGACTACGAGGGCGTTTTTTTTTCTTTCTTTTTTTATCTCCTTTTTTTTTTTGTGCTGGAAGTGGCAAGGCTGCCACTCGTTAGTATCAATACGTTACATTGCCTTGTGGCTATTATTAGCCGTCGTGCTGCGGATTCACGGCGATATCGGGATCTGGAACTGGCACATGGCACCTAAAATTATTGAATTACCGGACTGGTGCTGGCCGCTGCTTCAAATTATCCCCTCAAACTTACATTGCAAAATACGGGACCGTGGAAATACTTCAAATTAAGTGGGATATCGAAATAACCGAGTTTGAATTAACGAGGTTTTACTGTAATTACGTTAAGTATGTATGAATGAATAAGCTAGCGGAAGTGCACCTATTGCTTCTTGCTAAATATTGCATAATTGTCCCCTTTAATTTACTGTACCATTCTAAGTGTTCCAATGCATCTATTTTTGATGACTTTTCACAGCACTACCATGCAAAAAAAAAGAGGACATATATCAAGCAGTAGGTTTGGCTTTGTTTTGTCCACTTCTTTCTTGTTAAAAGAAAATAAAGGTAAACAAATTAAATGAATGAAGTATTTCAAACATGCAGTACACTCTAGTACAGACATTCTTGAGGATGATGCTTTTGATACATATTTGCAGTTGCTGAAAACCAGACTTGCAACATTGTATTCAAAGATGGAGAAAAGCAATTTTACCAAGCTGTCGTGACAGGTAAAGTAATCCAGACGCTCGATGTTTTAACAGACACTTTATGGTACTCCAATTAAATTTGCTCACAGAGTGATGTTAAGCTGAAACTCAGCGCAGTGGCTGTGCCACAGGTTTGGATGAATATCAGTTTATTAAGCTACTGAAGTTTCAAACCTGTAATAGTTCAAATCTACGAGACTGCTTTAAGCTCTACCCGGGGCCGAAATTCCCACCAGCTCTCAACAAACAAACCAGCAGTAGCAGCTACTGCATCTAACCAAATCAGCACTTCCAACAATTGTAATGTTGTAAGAACCGCATTGCTGACCAACAGAGAGACAAAAAAATGGGTTAAATGTGCACACCGAGAGGGGGTCCAAAGGCAGCGGCAAAGTTTGCAGTGGGGAATGTTGTTGGTGACCGTAGAGTGGCCGGTAAGGTTGCCGGCAGCTCGATGCCTTTCAGTTTCATCTGGATGAGGTGCAGAGCCACAGCAAACTCGTGCTGGTTTATCCTGCCATCCGCATCCATGTCCGCAAGAGACCTGTACAAAAGTGTAATGCAAAATGCAGTTCACAAAAGGTAATCTACAGGATGTGGATGAAAGCAGGGGCAATTCTTTTATATATATATATATATATTAAAGCTCATGACAATATAGCTTTTACCCTTTGAATCATAACTAGCATGAACACATACATTAAAAAGTTGTGTGAGCAACTCTGAGCATGAGTCCTATGAAGTGCTGAGGGTAGGAGGTTACACTATTAGCACACAATACAACTGTAAATTGGCTGAAAGTGTGTTATAAATGAAATACTATGTATTACAGCATTATCAAAAGCTAAGAGACCATACAAATCGAACTAATGTATGCAAGATGCGGCAGTTTTAGAGACGAAGGACGATATCTAATGAATGGTATAATAAATGGTAGACAGTAGTATTAATATTTGCTATTTATTGAATGCAGTGAAAGATACTTTTCAGCAAGATGTCCACCAATCTGAAGACTGCATTAAGAAGAAACATGCTGCAAAGCTTTGCACAGAAATTATTCGAACCATCATTTAATACCATCAATGCAATCACGTTCCAGTACTTAATCTTTTAACAGAAGCCTACTTACCAAACTTTGGCAAGAACTGCAGGAGGTAAGCCCGACTGGAGAAACAGCTTCTTGGCTTGTTCACCTACAGTGGAGAATGAATTGAGCTAACAATGCCTGTATAGTACCTTAGCATCATCAAATTTTCAAGCCCACAACAGCATTTCCACATTTAAGACCCAGCAGGATAATAATTGGTACTAAGGCCAGTAAGACATGCTCACTACAATTGAAAACTGTTCGCCACATGTGAATGAAAAGTACAGACAAGGATAGCTTAGTTTGGTGTGACGCTGTCTCATACACTTTGCGAGATGGTGTATCTGAAGAAACTTAGCAAAGAGTGAAAGGTGTGACATTTTCTTACGACTAGCAGCCACCTTGTGTCACTAGTTGTTGCATTAAGAGAGGTGTATAACACATCAGAATAGCAGAACTGCATAAACATGTGTTTTGATGCAATCTTACATCTCCAAGTTCAAATTGTTACACAGGAGAAAGTTATTTCAGCAAGAGCATTACAGATCAAGCACATCTGTGCTGTGAAATGCAAAAGTGAGACCTTTATAAACACATAACTTATGTAGCTTGCCAAGAGTTGGCTGCTAAGTAGCAAATTAAATATAGACCTAAGATGCATCAAGCTCTCTGTGTGCACTAGCGTTGCTGCTGTATTGCAAAGGTTTCATGCATCCGGAGTTGCATGCTTTGAATAACAGCGGAACCTTTTGACACGGACAACGGAACGAAAAGACATGGAACTGTCCTTTGTAATAGGTTGCACTGTTATCTATAACACAATGAATTGAAAGTAGCTTGCCTACTTTACTGTCTAACTACAACTTGAAAATTTGGGCATCAGACATTTAAGCTTCTCTTTTTTGTATGGCTCACCAGTTATAAATCCTCCCGCTGGCTGCATCTGACGGTACTGGGCGTCGAACTTCACCCGAGATTCGGGCGGGATCACCCAGGGGTCGAAGCCTGCCATTGCGACGCTGATGCAGTCGGCACGACAAGGCAAAGGTCACATCCTGGAAGCAATTATGCACATGTTTACTGCAAGCGAACGTGCCAAGCAACAATCGCAAAACCTTGCAAGTGTCACTCAATAGCCCACCTGCAACCACAACAGTGCCATGCCTGAAGCACCACCCTAAGGCATCACTTAATTACTAAATCCCACGACCGGTGGGAAGGCAGACTTGGCAGAATATCACAAGAAAAAGGTTTAGGTGATCAACAGTGAATGAATAAGTGTTTTATCCCGAGCTAATGTTTGGTTCCTGACAAGGACGCTTCTTGTAGACATCCTGTCTATAAACATCCCCCGTTAGACAGCTGTTAAATTAACCAGGCAAAAGGCAAGGTTTCCTAACAAATTCACTGTGCTACAATGAAACAAACTTGAGCACTAACCAAACACAAACACTGCTTCGGCCACGCGCCAGCAAATGTTTTGCGAAACACACAGCATTATCTTCACAATGAGAGAAGCAGTGGCAGTGCTGAAGTGCGGCTCGCCCCAAAGGGCCCTGGCGCTTCACGCACCTATTTTCTTCAAGGTCACTAATATCGCCCTCCACTCTCAACGCTTCCTGCTCTTCTTTATCCATTCTTTCTTTATTTTTTAGCACTCATAGTTGCGGATCGCTCAAGCACCTCGTTTTTCGTTCGTGCGAACACTTCTTTAAGCAGGCTACAATGCAGATTTAAGGCGATCTCATGTTTCTACCCACAGGCTCCGATGCTGATTTAAGGCGATCTGACGTTTCTGACAAAAGAGGAAGCACGGCCTTCGCTATTACGCAATCACATATGCTGGTCCACTTATGTCCAAAAACAAGACCATCCTCTTATTCAACGACTTATTCATCAACGACAAAACAATTTCAGCGAACATGAGCCAACAGCGAGGGGGGCCACACCGATGTGACAGGGCGACGTCGGCGGACGGCGCAAACGTCAGCTCTATGGGGGTAAACGAAGTTATTTACATCATTTGCTCGCACCTTTCTCAAAACACGTACTAGATGGTCACGTTGTTATACCTAGAACTTGCAGTACAAAAGTTCACTTGGCGCCCCGATCTCAACAGCTGTCGGCTAGTCAACTCTCATAGCTACATCTGCCGAAAAAACTGACACGCATGGAGACTATGCATCAGCGAAGCCGGCAAAATCGATCGTATTATGAGATGCTCGTTACTAGCAGTGCACGGCAACTGAAGCCTGCGATGACCTCATGACCGACAGACGTGAATCACGCGGACAGTAGGGCAGTTATAGCTTCGTCGAAACCTTGCACGAAAACGCCCATATTTCGCGTGCGATTTGTCGATCAGTCAGAACTAGGCTTAAGTTTGGTGGGATGCAAATGATGTTTGCGAGTCCAGACCACTGCTTCGCGGCGAAAAGGCTCTGCTTACCGGGCCGAGCGGTGCCCCCCGTCAAAGCCACATCGCCATGGGGCCAGGTAAACGTCCTCGCTGTAGACACATTTATCTTTGCTGTTATGAATGGATAAAATCTCACGTAACGCCGTCAAAAACACCGCCCATCAACTGATCCAGCCGGTGCCCCCACAAATGGGTT
Source organism: Rhipicephalus microplus (assembly GCF_043290135.1). Lineage (NCBI taxonomy): Eukaryota > Metazoa > Arthropoda > Arachnida > Ixodida > Ixodidae > Rhipicephalus > Rhipicephalus microplus. The sequence goes on along the minus strand of NC_134704.1, from coordinate 40,391,653 downwards.
TCGCAAACGCTATCGGAATGTAATTTGGGACGTTTTATCGCTTCAAAAGCACGTAGAAAATTTTGTTACGCACAAATGCGGTTCAGGTAACGTGACCCTTTGGCCGATACGAAACCAATGCGGCTCGAGCCGCCTGCGGCTATTTCGCCGAGAAGGTCGCTTTCGGTTTTTATTTTACCGCGTCCGTTGCAGCGGAGCAGCGCAACTAGGGTGGGACGGCAGGAAATAAATAAATAAATAAATAAATAAATAAATAAATAAATAAATAAATAAATAAATAAATAAATAAATATTACCAGAAGCTTTATATTACGTGGGTGAATTTGACAGCACAAGGTGTGCAAAAAAAAACAAATGCATGTCACATGTCTTCGTTCTTTTTTTCTCGGAAATGAGCAAGAAAAAAAAAGTGAGAAAAAAGGTGAAAAAGGAGGGGAGGGAGAGGCATGAATTTACTAAGCACGTGCCCGCTTGACACGTGCTCTCATTGAAAGGTAACGCTACGCTTTCTATTGGTCGATCCCCCAGAGAGGGTATGTGCCATAATAAATAAACAAATAACAAAATGACATTCAGCCGCAGTTTTTACTGAAGTAACAAATTCCCGCTTTTTACTGGTCACTTTTTCTTTGCATTCCAGATATTACTCTTTTTTTAGCATTCTTAGGAACCTGTACAACGTGATAAATTTGAACTTAACTTAATTTGAACAGCCCTGTTATAGTTCATTTAGCTATAGCCCTGTGTATTTCCATATGGTAAAACTCCCGATAATTCTAAAAGGTATCCAAGACGATTAATTTGAACTGGCAGCCCCGGTTTTCGTCGCTACACACAGAGGTTGGTCCAGAGTGTTCACGGCATGTTGCGAAACCAAGCTATATTTACTAGAGATGCAAAACAACAGGCCTGGCCCCTGTAGACTTCCGCACGTAGAAAATAACAACAACAACAAACCAAGGAAGAACCACGAGAAAGGCGAAATACTAATGAAAAACAATTCCTGATTAGATGTTTGGGAGACTAGAATAACTAGTGGCACAGGCTGCGAGGCAGTTGTTTGCGGGTTTAATTCCCCAACTCGCAGAAATTTTCGAGTGACCATGACCTAAAATATATATTTTGTGTGAGCACAGTCATCGACTCTTCTTTATCAATTGGAGATGTCATCATCATTTGTATAATTTCCTCATCTGTAGATATCATCATCAGTGTGGGCCAGCTCGAGCTCGTCTCGAATAAAGCTCTTCCTCATAAGTGCTATATATATATATATATATATATATATATATATATATATATATATATATATATATATATATATATATATATATATATATATATATATATATATATATATATATATATATATATATATATATATATATATCTTAAAATAGAGGTGTTGTACGTCGAAAAAGGTTCAGACGCAGCTTGGCAAAATATGCTTTATCAGGCAGGTCTAGCTAATGGCGAGCGGCGTGCGCGAGCTACTACTGCAGCCACCGATCATCGTCGTCTTCTTCATTGCCAGCAGAGCGTCCGTTATTCAGATTCATTAATTCATTACAATTACTCCCCGCGAAATAAGGAGCCATCCTGGCGACCTATGGACAAGTAAACACGGGAGGGTCGTAGCAGGGCTTAAGTCTCGAGACGTGGACAATTTCCTGACCACGACGACGTTGGTCAGAAGATGGTTCCAGTGGCTCAATGAGGTAATTCACTGGTGACGTTTTTTGTAGCACACGATATGGGCCGTGATACTTGGGGACCAACTTGGTAGAAAGGCCAGGTGTAGCCGAAGGGACATGCAGCCAGACGAGTGAACCTGGATCGTAGGAAGTAGTGTTACTTGATGCGTCATGGTGGTGCTTTTGGCGTCCTTGGTCTTGGGTTGTGAATGATCTGGCCAGTTGGCGGCATTCTTCAGCGTATGTAGCGGCTTGAGACAAAGTCGTGGACTCTGAGGAGTCAGGTTTGTACGAAAGAATGGTGTCCATAGTGCAAGAAGGTTCGCGTCCGTAAAGGAGGAAAAAGGAGAGAACCCAGAAGTGCTTTGAATGGCGGTATTATAGGCGAACGTGATAAACGGGAGCACTCGGTCCCAATTGGAGTGGTCTGACGAGATATACATAGACAGCATGTCACCAAGGGTGCGGTTGAAGCGCTCTGTCATTCCATTGGTCTGGGGATGATAGGCGCTTGTAGTGCGGTGAACGACGTGGCACTCACGCAGCAATGCTGTGATGACGTCTGACAAGAATACGCGACCACGATCGCTCAGTAACTCCCGAGGTGCTCCATGACGTAATACGATGTTGTGAAGTACGAAAGTCGCAACGTCTTTTGCTGTAGACGAGGGAAGGGATGAAGTTTCGGCATACCGCGTGAGATGGTCGACGGCAACTATGATCCAGCGGTTACCGTCAGCAGTGTTGGGAAGGGGACCATAGATATCGATGCCGACGCGGTCGAATGGTCGGGATGGGCATGGTAAAGGTAACAAGGTACCGCTGGCGTGATAAGGGGGAGTTTTTCGTCTCTGGCATGTCGAGCAGGCCCGAACGTATTGTCGTATAAAACGGTACATGCCACGCCAGTAATATCGGAGACGTATGCGAGAATAAGTCTTCAGGAAACCTGCGTGTCCACATTGGGGGTCGTCATGAAACGTGGAACAAATTTCGGATCGCAGATGACGTGGAATCACGAGTAGCCACTGACGTCCACCGGGTGCGTAGTTGCGTCGGTACAGCACGTCGTCGCGAGTGGCGAAGTGCTCGACTTGCCGACGCAACGAGCGAGAAGGAGGGGAAGCCGTCCGCCCAGCCAGGATGTCTAAAATCGAAGCAACCCACGGGTCCTTGCGTTGTTCTGATGGCATGTCGGCGATGGTGACGGCAGTGGCATCACAAGTTAGCCTTTCGCAGCAGTCCGGGTCAGGGGGTAGGGGCGAACGGGATAGGGCGTCTGCGTCCGAATGTTTCCGGCCGGAGCGATAGACCACGCGAATATTATATTCTTGGAGGCGTAATGCCCATCGGGTGAGGCGACCGCTTGGATCCTTCAGGGACGACAACCAGCAGAGGGCGTGGTGGTCAGTCACGACGTCAAAAGGGCGTCCGTACAAGTAAGGTCGAAATTTCTCTATCGCCCAAATAATCGCCAGGCATTCCTTTTCAGTGACGGAATAGTTGACTTCGGCTTTGCTAAGAGTTCGGCTTGCGTAGGCAACGACGTACTCTTGGAAGCCGTCTTTCTTCTGTGCAAGAATAGCGCCTAGCCCGACACCACTAGCGTCGGTGTGGATCTCTGTGGGTGCCGATGGGTCGTAGTGTCGCAGAATAGGCGGTGACGTGAGGAGGCGGCGCAGTTCATTGAAAGAATCGTCACAGGTGGCAGACCAAGCTGAAAGGTCTCTAGAGCCGGCGAGGAGCTTGGTCAAAGGAGCGATGATCGTAGCGAAATTGCGAACGAAGCGCCGGAAGTAAGAGCACAGGCCTATGAAGCTTCGGAGCTCTTTCATGGTGGTCGGTTTGGGAAACGCTGAAACGGCTGTAAGTTTGGCAGGGTCAGGATGAATGCCGTCTTTTGAAACCACGTGGCCAAGGATCGTAAGCTTTCGATCGGCGAAATGGCACTTCTTCAGATTCATTTGCAGCCCCGCGGCAGAAATACACGCGAGGACTTTCTCGAGGCGGGTTAAATGGGTTGCGAAATCAGTTGAAAAGACGACAATGTCATCTAAATAACAAAGGCAAACGTTCCATTTGAGGCCTAGAAGAATAGAGTCCATCATTCGCTCGAAAGTAGCCGGCGCATTGCAGAGGCCGAAGGGCATGACTGTGAATTCGTAAAGCCCGTCGGGCGTGATGAAAGCTGTTTTCTCGCGATCGGCCTCTGCCATGGGTACCTGCCAGTATCCAGAGCGCAGATCTAAAGAAGAGAAAAATTCGGCTCCCTGTAGGCAGTCCAAGGCATCGTCAATGCGTGGCAGCGGATAGACATCCTTGCGCGTGATTCGGTTGAGACGTCGGTAGTCCACGCAAAACCTGATGGATCCGTCCTTCTTCTTCACCAACACAACTGGAGAGGCCCAGGGACTGCTTGACGGTTCGATTATGCCACGTGTCAGCATGTCGTCAACCTGTTCATTAATGGCACAGCGTTCAGTAGTTGACACACGATATGGACGCTGCCGTAATGGCGTCTCTTGACCGGTATCTATACGATGAACAACAGATGACGCTCGACCTAAGGAAGGCTGATTGTGGTCAAACGAGGCCCGAAAACGCTGTAGGAGCTTGATCAGCTGTTCCTGCTGCCCAGGCGTGAGGTTGCAATCAATGAACTTGCGGAATACATCCATAGGTTCATTAGCGTCAGCTGCGGATGTAATGGCACAAGTCGGTAAGAATGGCTTGTCTGGATAGATCGGGTCTTCGAAAATACAATTTAAGGTCTCGAGGCTCCCCAGACACTCGCCGCGTAGCAGGATGTATGGGCAAGCAGAAACGTTGCACGCATAAAGTACCGCCGAACCATTGGAAAAGTTGATGACGGCAAACGGGAGGACGATGGTTCGGTGTTGCACACTAGCTATAGTTGGTTGGAACAGGAGCGTCGAGTTAGTGGCAGCAGGGGAAAACACAGGCACTAGGACGGCGGACAACGGCGCGATGTGGACGTCAGCTGCAGCAAACACTTTCGAGGAACTTTGGTGGTCGATATCAAGGCACGGATTCGTCAACGTGAGTTCAGCACGAGCGCAGTCGACGAGGGCCTGATGGGTAGAAAGGAAATCCCATCCTAGTATGACGTCGTAAGATGAACGTGGGAGAACAACAAAGTTGACGGCGTACCAAACATCTTGAATAAGAACGCGTGCTGTGCACTGAGCTGTCGGCGCGATGAAATGGGAGGTGGCTGTACGCAGAGCAAGATTCGTAAGCGGCGTTGTAACTTTTCTTAAATCGCGACACAGTTTTTCACTAATTACAGAAACGACGGCGCCTGTGTCGACAAGTGCACGTACAGCAACACCTTGATTGATTTGTGGGGTTTAACGTCCCAAAACCACCATATGATTATGAGAGACGCCGTAGTGGAGGGCTCCGGAAATTTCGACCACCTGGGGTTCTTTAACGTGCACCCAAATCTGAGCACACGGGCCTACAACATTACCGCCTCCATCGGAAATGCAGCCGCCGCAGCCGGGATGTACAGCAACACCTTCTACTAGCACATCAATTTCGTTGGGCGGACAAAGAGGAGGTCTTGGAAAGTTCGACGACGACGCAGTTCTTGCCTCCGGAACTGCGGCTGTCAGTTTCCCTCTCGAGCGGGGCTCGTGCGCCGAAGCATCGGGGAGACAGATCGGCGACGGGGTGGTAATGACCGGCGAGAATCGACAGGGCGTCGTGGGGACAATGAGTCGGTGATTGGAGAAGATGGTCGCTGGGCATTCTGGGCAGCTTGGTAATTTGCAGAATTCCCATGATCTGGAGGCTGGAAGTTGCGACGGCGACAGTAGCGTGCTATATGTCCCACGAAACCGCATGCGAAACAGATGGGTCGATTATCCAAGGTGCGCCATGGGTTAACGACAGAAGGTGCAGGTGGCGAAACGGGATGGGGTGCCGTGTATGTAGGTAGCGTCGTAGGGTAGGAGGACTCGGTGCCCCGGTATGGGCCAGAGACAGGTGGGGCTGGGGGTCTAGCAACGACGGCAGCGTAGGTCAACGGCGTAGGGACGGGTGGTGATGGAGGCAGTGCCTGCGTGACCTGTGTCTCAATGACCTGGCGTAAACGTGGGTCTAACGAGGTCACTGGTGCGGATGCTCCGGCCACAAGAGAAAGCTGACGCGCAACTTCTTCACGAATGAATTGTTTTATTCATTCGTGAAGTTCCCATCAACCTGGAACTTCGCAATCGGACGCTACCCAGCACCTCCACCACTTAAAATAGAGGTGTTGTACGTCGAAAAAGGTTCAGACGCAGCTTGGCAAAATATGCTTTACCAGGCAGGTCTAGCTAATGGCGAGCGGCGTGCGCGAGCTACTACTGCAGCCACCGATCATCGTCGTCTTCTTCATTGCCAGCAGAGCGTCCGTTATTCAGATTCATTAATTCATTACAATATATATATATATATATATATATATATATATATATATATATATATATATATATATATATATATATATATATATATATATATATATATATATATATATATATATATATATATATATATATATATATATATATATATATATATATATATATAATAAGTCAAGTCAACGTTGCTGTACAAGCATAGCGAATTTCTCATTGAATATTCTTCGTTAGTGTTACTATTTCTAGGTTCTCAATAAGCAATCCTTCACAGTTATCAAGACTATCGGATCTGTAGGTATCTTAGCGCGGATGAAACATTTCGACGTTTCAGGATCAATGTTACAACCTCTGTGTTGAGGAAGGAAAAAAAAACTTAGAAGAGCCCCTGACGTCACTCGTTGTGAAGCCGTGGTGAAGCCGGAAGTCGGCCATAATGACTGGGCAAATTCTCTTCTCTTGTTTACATCCGAATGTAAAGCAGAAGGCACGACTCTCTCTCCGGCTCGGAAAGCACGTGGGTTGCGCAGCGCGCGTGTCGTGACGATCTGAAACTAATGGAATGAGGCCCAACACTCTGTGCCAGCGTGACACCTTCGGCGAAATCATTTCGTCCGAGTATTAACACTTAGTAACGGCTCGCCGACAACGAAGCAAGTACAAGAGAACGCGCAATAGGTGCACTCACAACGGCAAGTGTTTTCACATCATTAATTCAGCAACTGTACAGACATCGTGATCGGTCGTGCGCCTTCTTCTACGGTTGCATTCCGACACGAGGCCGACGCATCGCCGGCCACTGTGCCCGTGTTCCGCGCGAAACTCACCGGCGTCAGAATTCTGCGAGCATGGTGACTTTGAGCACGGTGCAAGCGACACTTGAATACGGTTGCTCTAGCGTTGAGATTACAAGCGAGTATAACGAGTGGAACAGAAAAGGTGTTTTATTACGTACATGCAAGTCGTTACTGTACGCATACCAAACACGAAACTACGTATGCGCACATGGTCCTCATTGCGTCTTGCTGGGCACAGCAGTTTCGTTCGTTGCCACAAGCAGGAGCACTGCCCAACCGTCACTGACCTGCAAGGCGTTCGTCGTCGTTCCGCTTCGTCGTGGTGCCCAACGCAATTTCGCGGAACACTCCAAATGCTTCATGCGCGTCACCCGCCGCACGACACGTGGATATGCGCTCGTTCTACGCACTGTTCAGGCCATATGGTGGACAAAAGGTTTTGTAAACGTCGCTAAGAGTACAGTAATAAGTAACTGCCTAATAAGGCGGAGCAGAGCGCGGATATTGTCCGCCACGGCTCAGAACGAGACCTGCGGAGGCACACATGCCGCCGCCAGCCGCTCACTGCTTGACCAGCTACACTGCGCAACACGTAACCATAGCAACGCTACAATTGTGCCCAGTGAATATGGCCGCCATGATGTTATTTCCTCCACACTTTTCACGTAGCGCGCCGTCTGGGCTTGCCCTCTCCTATCTTTCCTTCCTCCGTGGTCTGTATGGGCACGCTTGGCTGGATTTTGCCGCCGGTGGTGGCGTCGCCGTCACTCACCGTATATGTATACGTATCTGTATATATTAAAACACAAGACAGAAAAAGAATCCAGAAAAAGACCCCGGCGCGCGGAATCGCACGTGGGACCTCTGAATTGTAAGTGTTAGTCACTGAGCCACGAAGGAGCAGCACCTTCAACGTCCAAACGGCAAGCTATTTATATATACCACTCATCGCTGGTGACGGGCGTCTCGGAAAGATCTATCATGTTTTTAGCATTACTAGCAAGATGGCGCAATGAGCGCGTCGCCACATCGTCACAGCGCGGCGGCGCGTGATCTCATCCCCTACGCGTAGTTTGCCCCGTGGAGAGGAGGGGGGTGAACGCTCACTCGCGCGCCCTTATCTCGCTGTGGGGAGGATCGTGCACCTTGGCTGGCCTTGGGTTAGTTACTGGGCGAAAAAGGTCACTGCAATCGTTGCACAGTCTCCGCTTGCGAAAAGGGGGCGCTTTTCAGACACGGCGAAGTAACAACTGAGACGCTTATTCGCGTTCATCTGTAGTTGTGAGTAGTTTTCGTGCGTCATTTGTGCGTGAGAAACGCGGGGAACGTTTCTATATGCTTGCCATTCTACGCAAGACCTTACAGTTTGTCGCTATCGCGTTCATTGCTTCACCTTCGCGGCAAACAGAGGTGGGAATTTTTTTCTTCCTGCAAGAAGACAAAAAAAGTTGTTTATCGCGCTCCTCAGCTCTGACTCTCAATTACAAGCCCGCTTAATACGGCAGGCCGAAGACGCCGCCAGGGCCCATGGGATCATGGCCGTCGTCTAGGTTTGGTCCTCCCTTCTCCTCTCGCACCTGAAAGGGGAAGAGGACCTTTCTGCTAATTAAATAAAGTTTGTTCATTATCATGGTGGCACTATGTCCCTTCTCCCGCACGGTTTGCAGTACACGGTGCCTCTGTTTCTTCTGTTGCGTATGGTGAGTCAAGTGTTCATTGTCAAATCACACTCTTAAGGTGTCTTTCTTTCCGGCATGGCTGACAAAAGCAGAGCAAAGAGCCTGATCACTGCAAAATCATATGTTTCCTATTAGGCAGGTATCATTGCGTAGAGCGACTTTCTGCCCTGGTGGTAAACACCTGGAAAATTACGAACAATACAAAGGTATATAGCGTGCGCATGGTACTTTTCTTTGTTCTTTTGCTCTTCGCTATATTTTCCCCTGATGGCTCTCCACGGTTTCGCGTTCGCAAACCGCCAGCCCCATCGGAGCAAGGTAAGCGTGGCGGCGTATGATGGCCTGTGTGAGCCGCTTCCCTGATGCTAGCAGTTATTTTCCGGGAGTTGGTATATTAGAAGGCGAAATTTAGATACTTACATTTCCGCATAATACATTGCCTGATAACATCAATATATCAGTCTCTAACTGCAACCAAAAACGACACTTGCTGCTAAACAGTGTTCATATATAGGGCACCGAATAAAAAAATAAGGATTTATAAGCATTCAAGAACAAGAGGCAAAAAAGAAATTTATAGGCACTATAAAAACGCTATAAAATCTATTAGTAAGCATCAGTTAATGCTCATATATCAAAGTGACGTCACAGGGACGCAAGGAACAAAGTAGGCAATTGCCTCAAATCCATACTCTGGTAATGATTATAGTATGCGGCGGCACGTAATATATATTTGAAGTGATGTTGACACTGAGTTTATAACAAACGACTACGCTGTAAATTGAAGCACCATTCAATCAAGAGCTCGTGGTGGTGCCATTAAATTTATTCAAGTTCGAGGAACTCGCGATCACGGTAAATGCAACGGAATTAAGCATTCTCCCAGAAGTTGCTTGGATGCTGCGGCAGGAAAATATAACAATTATAGCGTCAACTTTCCAGCTCTTATATACGTCCGGTACGGAATATACAACGTATTGCACCAAGTTTAAAACGAATCTAAACTTATTTATTTCATACCCCACGACTGTGATTGATTCAAATGTGGGGTATAATTGATTGATTGATTGATATGTGGGGTTTAACGTCCCAAAATCACTATATGATTATGAGAGACGCCGTAGTGGAGGGCTCCGGAAATTTAGACCACCTGGGGTTCTTTAACGTGCACCCAAATCTGAGCACACGGGCCTACAACATTTCCGCCTCCATCGGAAATGCAGCCGCCGCAGCCGGGATTCGAACCCGCGCCCTGCGGGTCAGCAGCCGAGTACCTTAGCCACTAGACTACCGCGGCGGGTCTGTTTAGAGAAAGTGTTTAATAATTTAAAGAAAATGGTAATCTACTAATATGGGGGAGCACAATCATAGCCGTCCCAGGAGGTATGCAAGTATAACATCAGACGCAGACAGATATACATGACACGGCTATGGGAGAGCAGCGAGTCGTCCCCGCATACACAACGAAACTAGTGGAGTGTGAGGAATGTGTTTGGAAAAAAGTGTTCAAGGATTTCGAGCACTTCGTACTCACTATGGGAGGGTAATTAGCCGTATTTTGTGTTTAGAAAAAGTGGGTAATGATCTAGAGTACCAGGTACTCTACTATGGGAGAGCTGAAAAGCCGTCCAGTGGGCCTCACACAAAGCGCAGTGCGAGCACGGCAAGAGCGTTTTGGTGATTGTGTGTTTAAAAAAAAGGGGGTAACGATTTAAAGTACTAGTTACTCTACTATGGGAGAGCTTAAAGCCGTCCTGTGGCAATATGGGCATGACGTTTATTCAAAGGTGTATAGAAAAAAAAAAGTTCAACAATCTTGAGTAGTCGACTAAGGGAGAGCCATATAGCTGTCCCGTGGGACAACACCTGCTCTCCAGTGACATAGGTGATTTGTGTGTTTACAAAAAATTGGTTAACGATTTTGAGTACTAGGTACTCTACTATGGGAGAGCATAAAGCCGTCCCTACCTATGGAACGCTCGTGCCACCGCCAACATAGGTGATTTGTTTAGAAAAAAACTCCCAAGCATTTCCCCGAGGGTGAACATGGTTAAGTGCGAATGCACGGGGGGTGATGCTATGAGGGGGAGTAAAGTTAAAATCCGCTGGCATTCGCCAGTGAGTTAACGAAAACTCCCCCGTGTGATCACATTGCGATTCCCAGGAACCATTAGACCCTCTCGGAAATCTTGGTGAGTTTACGCGTATATGTGAGAGTAAATTCGCACTATAATGACGTTTATGTCCGCGCCCCGCTTCGCCCGCTTGCGCTCGGCATCACGCGCCTTTCGCCGTGCTGCCTTGTCTTCAACCGGCGCGACATCTTCAACGAAGCGTGCAATGCTCGCATTCGATTGCGTTGTACTCGTTGTTGGAGGCATCGCAGTCGAGGTTGATGCCTGCGTTGGATCCATACCTATGACGACTTGCCGATCTCGAGCAAGTCGTGGTGGCGCGCGCAGCCACGGAGCGGAGGGCGGAGCGCGCGCAATCGCGTGATGTGTGACGTCGCTGCACCGTTGCTACAGACGCTTCTCTCCGCTCCTCGCACCGTTGCTAGGGGAGAGGAGGAGGTGCACCGCGGACGGTGAATTCAGGGTCGCTTATAAAGTGCATTCGCACGTAAAAAATGTTTAACGTTTTCGAGTACTTCGTACTCAACTATGGGAGAGCACTGAGCCGTCCCGCCTGTGCGCCGGCCACGACAAGCATCACTACGTGGCTGCGGTGGATATTATGCGTGATCCCTCTCTTGAGCACTGGGGGACCGTGTTGACCAGCTCAGACCCAGTCGTCCAGTTAAGGGTCGTGGAGTGGGCCACACAGGTCGCCGCCAACCTTGGGTTGATGGCCATCTAACACGGAATCATCCTCAGTTGCTTTCTGACGAAATAAAGTTTTTGTGTGTTTAGAAAAAGTGGTTTACGATTTAGAGTACTTCGTACTCTACTATGGGAGAGCTGAAAGCCGTCCCGGCCCGGTGTTCATACACAACGATGTGTGTAACGCTTTTGAGTACTTCGTACTATACTATGGGACCATCCATCCATGCAGGATTGTTAACGCTTCTATGCAACAGCTGTTACAAGCACTCGATACTCCATTTCTTTATACAGATACACGCTTATGTCGCTGGTTCCTGGTCAGGAAAATAATCATTCTGGTATATAATGCCACTTATTTTGACATCACTGACCAGTCTTTCAAAATGCTTTAGATAGTAACGACGACCCTTTAACTTAATTAATATATATGAGTGTAAGTTACAATAAATTAGAAAAAAATCACAGCATATCTGCGGAGAGAATGATGATTGGTGGGGCGAAGCGTTCGTTAGTCCATTCGTGCTTCCGTCCATTCATTCGTTCTTGCCTGCGTCCGTCCGTGTGTCCGTCCATCCGTGTGACCATCGGTGCGTCCATTCATCCATCCGTCCGTCCGTTCTTCCGGCCGTCTGTTTGTGTGTCTGTCTATCCGTCCATGCGTCTGTTCCTGCGGGCGTCCCTCTGTCCATCTATCCATCCGTCCGTCCATGCATCCGCCCCTCTGTGTGTCTGTCCATCGGTGCGTCCGTCAGTCTGTCCGGCCATCTGCATGTCTGTCCGTCCGTCTGTGTCCCTAGTGAACACTTCAAGTACCGTCATCTCACATATTTTCATGTTGTATTCATCATATACAAGTACCGTCATCCAGCGGAGATTATAAGGACCGCTCTTTCGGGTATGTGCCACCGGAGGTTACGCACTACAACGAGGGACGCACAAGCCACGCCATAAGGAGCTTCGCCCCTAAAAATAGGCAGATCCCACGTACAGTGGGAATCGGTGATATGCGAAGCACGAATGAGAGAGGTTTATATGTCACATTAAAGTCAGCAGAACGTTACGAGGTGGAGGTAAATGATGTCTTACATGACTTCCGTATCATGATTATCATGTTTGGATGTGTCGTTTACCTTCGTCATCTATAACCGTCACGTGATACCGAATTTAGTATATGTGAAGCAAGCGAAACGGCCGCGAGCACGCTATGAGCGTGGTATAATGTCACGTTCTTCACGACACGCGTGTCAAGGTTATCATGTTTGCACCAGTCATATACTTTCGTCATCCATTGACACCACGTAACACCAAAGTTGGTATAGTGGAGCTAGCAAAACAGCCGCGAGTGCATCATGAAGGGCACAATATACTCCGTTGTAGCATTGACGCGCGCACACACTTGGCACAGCGACGCTATAGGTTAGACAATCGCGAGCACGCCAGGCGCGACCGGCACGACCAGCGTCCGTCGGCGCGGCCCGACGGCAACCGGCGCGAAATGCGACATGCTGCATTTCGAGCCGGTGAATTACCCAGACAACACTGCGACTCCCTCTTTTCGCGACGGAGGGACGCCGGACGCGCTGAAAAGCGCATGCGTCAAAGCAACGCAGCACGGCGCGCGCCTGCGAGGATATGGCAGGACCGGGGCCTGGCGTGGCAACGCTGGCGAGACGCGACGAAATGAACGCCGGCGAGCACGCGCACCGTGTCACGACGAAATATATTGGCGCCTTGACGGTGGCATGTAGTAATGTTCACACATGATACGCATTTCATGATTATCATGTTTGCACCATTCACATACCTTCGTCATCCATTTGCGTATACTGTAATACCAAATTTGGTATATGTGACGCTAGCGAAATGGCCGCGAGCGCATCATGAGCGTGGCAGGTAGTCATGTTGTTACATGACACGCATGTCATGATTTTCATGTTAAGGTCTGTCGCTTGTGTTCGCCATGCAATCATGCCATACCACACCAGTTTTGCAACATGCCATGCGAACGAAACCACCGCAAGAGCTGCAGGACCACGAACTGTAAATCATGACATTCATGACATACATGTCATCATTTTGATGTTATGACTAGTCAAATATGTTCGTCATACAGTCATGTTATGCCATACCAAGTTTGGTATCGATACCATTATAGAAACGGCCAGGAGAGCTAAAAGTCATTGGCGGAGTGATAGATAGATAGATAGATAGATAGATAGATAGATAGATAGATAGATAGATAGATAGATAGATAGATAGATAGATAGATAGATAGATAGATAGATAGATACGCTAAACGTCGGTGAAGTTCGCTAAGAAATGTTTCGCATTTAAAAGTAAGAATACATTTAAGGAAGGGAACGCCTTGAAGAATGTGCCGCGTAACAGCAAGCGGTTTCAGGTCTTTGGCGCTGTTTCCTGGCTAATGAGTTTCTCGCGAATGGCATTCGTGTATGAATGACATTGCATTTAGGTGGTTAGCTCGTTCTCACAAAGCAAACGCAGTGTTCTGTATCACTGAACGTGCTTATATGAGAGGTCACCGCTACAGTATTCGCATCGACAATGATTATAATCGTCAGTGAGCAACTTCGACATTTATTAATATTATTATTATTATTTTGTAGTTGAGGTGCTGGTGCATATGCGAGAAGCAGGCATGCATCAATCTTGAAGGCGGTGATTGATCGCCTAAACGAAAAAGCGCATTCTATCCAGGCTGTATGACGCAGAGCCAAAAGTGATGGAGTATGTAAATAAATCTCAGAACGTGCTGGAGCACTCTTAAAACGAAGCGAGTTGCGACGAGCGCCTTTTGCTTTATTATAGACTAAGGGCGTGCACGACTGATATTTTGGACACAGAATAATTGGCCGATATTATAGAACAATATTTCCGACTTTCAACAGCAAATAAAGGGCCACCACGTACGGGATTATTTCGTAAATATGCATTCCGCGATGTCACTCTAAACCCCTTATAAACACCCGACTAGGCGTGCTCTGTTGCATGAATTTACATATTTGGCGAACGCCCCATCTCGGCACAAGACAGTTCGGCAAAGACGCGCCAGCTCGCGATTCTTACGAGCTTCGGGGTTTCAATAAACAGCGCCTCAGCGAGAAGCGCAGCCGTTTTCAACGGCCGAACTTATTCGGCTTCCTTGCAATATAGGAACAGATGGCTGAGAAACAGTGTATTGAAGCACGTAGAAGAGAGAGAAAAAAGTAAGAAGATAAAGAGACTCGTCTTTACAAGGAGCCACGCATCGGCTGTTGCTTGTTCCTTAATAATGCGCCAGAAGCTATTTCGTAGTTCTTTTTTGTTAGCACATAATATTACTTATCAAAAGCTTATCGTAGCAATGCGTACTTACAAACAAGCTGAATGAGCGTTAGATGTCTGTTTTCTACTATGATAAAGTCCAACGAAGTGAAGGAGACGGACAATATAGAGGAAAAAATAAGAAGGTGCAGAGGGTGAGCACAAGATACTGTCAGCGTCAGAAATTGAGAGACGATCAAGACTAGAGAAAAAAAAAAGCTGAATGTTCCCCCTCTTTCGATGGGGAGCCTTGAAATGAGATTTACCACTTATAAAACGCGCTGACAATACGCGATTGCGCAGTTCGACGAAACGCAGCCGCATATTGCACGGACTTCAACGTTTTACCCGACGGTGTCTAAACTGTCGCTTTTGACGCCGACTGTGCATGCGTATAAGTGCATGCGCATATGCTTACGTTGATTGATTGATTATGGATATGTGGGGTTCAACGTCCCAAAACAACCATATTATTATGATAGACGCTGTAGTGAAGGGCTCCGGAAATTTGGACCACCTGGAGTTCTTTAAAGTGCGCCCAAATCTGAGCACACGGGCCTACAAAATTTCCGCCTCCATCAGAAATGGAGCCGCCGCAGCCGGGATTCGAGCCCGCGACCTGCGGGTCAGCAGCCGAGTACCTTAGCCACTAGACCATCGTGGCGGGGCAACGTATACTTCCGTGTATGCATACATTAGTTGTCCCAAAAAGGTTTGGAGCGGGCTCTCGAAATTTCGTTTTTCCAGCTTTCACAGCGACTGTGGTGTGTGTTCCGTCCAGGCCTGACACCCGCAGGTCGCGGGTTCGATTCCCGGCTGCGGCGGCTGCATTCCCGATGGAGGCGGAAATGTTAGAGGCCCGTGTACTCAGATTTGGGTGCACGTTAAAGAACCCCAGGTGGTCAAAATTTCCGGAGCCCTCCACTACGGCGTCTCTCATAATCAAATGGTGGTTTTGGGACGTTAAACCCGACAAATCAATCAATGAATCCAGGCCTGACGCCCCACCCCCCTTTTTTTTGAAACTTTTTTTGTGAGTGCGAGTGATGTCAGGATTTTTCCACTAATAGGCGCATACAAGAATAACTGTAGCACGTGAAAGTAGGCAATACCATCAAATTAAAGTAACAAGCGCAAAAAAAAACCTTCACAACGTTAACTTCGCTTACTACTGCGCGGAGATAATGTCATGGTCATCTTTAGATTTATTGTAAATATGATGTAAACGCGAAGCCCCATTTCGAAGCATCAATTAATTGGAGCTTAAAAATGCAGAAGGCCCTGACTGACCTGACCTTCACACACACACAAAAAAAAAAAATTGCCCGCAGCTTCCCTCGGGGGAACACTGAGGAGGATGCGGACCATATAATTGGTTAACGGGGTGTTAAAGTGCGACTTACTTGGGTCGATGGCTAAATTGGTTAACGTGGTTGTGAAATGGGGTGTTAAATTGCGACTTACTTGGGTCGATGGCTAAATTGGTTAGCGTGGTTGTAGGAGGGGGTGTTAAATGAGTGAACACGTACACACGTATGCGAAAGGGCGGCGCTGGTCGAAGGAACGTCGATCATTGTGTTTGTGGATTCGTTGGAATTCATTTCACCGCGACCTTGGACGTCGACGCGCCGTACAAACCAACCGACGAGCGGCAACTGAGCGAGCGAGCGCCGACCTTGAGTATATATACAGCACGACGGCGCATGCACTGTCAGCTGTTGAATGTTCTCGAAGCGCGACGCCACATGCGCGTCCACTGGAGAATCAGGAGAATTGTAGATGTCGAACGCGGTGTGTAGAGGAGGAAGGGTGCACAGATGGTGGAGGAGTGAAGCGCGCGCGGTGTGTAGAGGAGGAAGGGATGCACAGATGGTGGAAGAGTGGGCGACGGCGCGACGGCGCATGCGCGCGCGTCAGCTGTCGAATGTTCGAGAAGCGGTGCGGACGGCGCACTACAAGGCGCGAGTATAAGATGCTCCGCATCTAAAAAATTTCTTCGTCCGCGCTCAACTTCGTTAAAAAAGCATAAGTTTGTGGTAATAGTTCTTTCAGAATGGGTACTAAAGAGAGCTTTCATAGAAATACGCTTACAAGACAAATGATGATTCAATCGTTAAATAAAGCAGAGACATATTTTGAAAAAAAAAAGACTTCTCAATGTTAATACACGGCTAATGGGGCAAGCTTTAAATCCTTGCGTAACTTCCACGTCATGCCGCTTACAGCGGCGAAGTCTAGCGAGTGCTAGAATGTTGTTCATTGGTTCAACACATGTGCCGCAAACTTCGGAAGGAACGATAAGTCAAGACCAGAGCCTTCACAAGCCGACTTTGTAAAAGAACACCAAAATCAGATATAAATATTGTGAACTCTGTTGCGCTCCGATCAAAAGACTGGAAGCCAAACTAGCGACAATTTTACGTAAGTGCTGCTCACTACTTGCAATCTGCCACCCCTAACGATATGTCCGATTCCAGAATCGGATGAAGTTGTTCTCTTTGAAACAGTTCTACTGTGAATGTTTTTTTTGTGAATATGGGCCAAGTATTGCCGGGTGTAAAATAACGAAAATTTCCGTAGCCTGTTAGCTCACGAACGTCCCATGATTCGAAAGCTCACGAGTACACACGTTTCGGAGAAATTCAGCTCCCAATTTGGCGGGATCCAACATTTCTATTTAATGTCGCTTTGATGAGAGGTCGTGCTACCTTGAAGCTAGGCGGGCCCAAGTTTAGGTTACATTTTCAGAAAGAGTAATTTTTTAAAAATTTGTGCCGACAAACAATTAATGAAAAACTACGCCACCACAGATAATCTTACGATTTATTCCGAACAAGCCGTTCGGGAAACACTGGTAGTTGAGGAAGTGTCCGTGCAAAGGCAATAGTTCGCACATCGTCGCCGCACTTCATCCCAAGTACTTTGATTCGAAACTTGCATCAGCGTTAACGTGTCGCACAAACGAAGAAACAAAAACCGCGATTTATTTCATCCTATAGCGCGTTCTAAAATAAATAAGGTACTAATTGGCTCCTCACAAGGTCGCAGTACTGCTTCCAGTAGTGGCCGTACTTCGTCGAGCACTTTTCCTCATCCCTATAACTTCTGTGCACGAGCAACCCGCAGAGGTAGAGGACGTAACAGTACGGGACGACGCTGGAGCATCCGGAGGGCAGCGCCCAGCACAGCGCAGCGAGAATCTCGAAGACGTAGTTCACGTGACGGCTGAGTGACCAGAACCCCGAAGCCAGAAGCAGGTTGGTTCTTTGTTTTCCCGTCGCGTCTCGGTACGAGGCCTTGATCACCTTCGGTGAAGATCCCCAGATGACGCACTTTCCCTGCGTTGCTCTAACCAACTGCCTCTGGTAGTCGGTCCAATAATTAAGTCCTATCATGACGAGGCCCACCACAAATATGAGCCCGGCCCGTAGAAAACCAGTCTCGGGACTGTGTTCGACCATGTAGATGCTGGTGAGGGGGTACATGAGGCTCAAGAAGCAGATGCATCCCCAGCAGATGTAGTAACCTGCAGAAAGCCAGGAAGTATATTAAGCATGCTTGCTCTCCTTTGCGTGTGTTTACATGCATCCGCGCGTGCGCCATGGAATTTTCTGTGTTATAGACGACCTGAAATGCATCTGCAGCACCGGGTACATAGAGGTTGTCAACGTCATTCATAACATCGCTGTTGCATTAGATCTGTGCTTTGAAATGGTATATGTTCCGTTTTCCAGGGTGCGCTCTACGAAACACCTGAACACGGTAGACAGAGAAAAATTACACCATCTTCCCCTAAAGGGAACTATGTGTAGACGCGAAGCGTGGGCGCTAACGCTCACACTGATGGCAGTGTTGACGCTGGCGCTTATCGCGGTGTTGCGCATGAGGGAAACCTGGGAAGGCGCAAAGCACGCCAGTGGGCGACCGGTGTTTCCTACTGGGACATGTCAATCGCTGCTAATGGGCAACGACAGACAGATGACATCGATTGGACAAAGAGACCCACAGTCCGCTTTCATCAGTTAACGCGCACGCTGTGGATTATGTGCCTTCAAGAAACTCGGAAAATATGCGCCTTCAAGAAACTCGGCCAGAACAAGTGGGCAATGTGGCAAGCTGTTGCCAGCTTCCTCTAAATTTGGCATAGTTTTTTTTTGTGCGCCGTCATTTATGGCCCGAACCGCCGCCCCTCTGGCTCCGCAAAGTGCTCATTCTGTCCACAAAGGCTGCCATGCATAGGTGCATCTACTCAAGATATGAACGGTCAACAGTAACATGTCATGTATTCAATGTCACAGCCGCCACACCAACTCTTGCGAGGTACTGCAAGCCTCGTTCTTGTTACCTGAAGTAATAGACAACCTTTGCTGCATATCGTGCTCATTAACAACTACCAGCCGCTTCACAAGATTTATCGATGTGTGTCCACATGCACGTCCGCGGTCTCTTGTTTATAGCATACAAACAACAGTGACAAGGCGTTTCCGAATCCATAAGTGGAATCGTAGGTGTATTAGAAAACAGTGTGGTACTTTCAAGTAGTCTGTATCGGGGGGTTATTATACTCCGTTAATTTTTAATCATTACAACGTTGACGCGAGCTCACGCAAGCGAGGCCACAGCTCACGACTAGCCGACGCGTATCCGTACAGACGTGCGAACGCGTCCATGTAGGCTTCGTACTCGCAACGAGTCTACGCAGTAATCACAACTTCAGTTATCTAGGCATTCCATTCGCGAACGTCGTGTAGACTCTCGGCACCAAGCCTATCAGCACGCGCGTGTATGTAATTAAGCATTATCATTATAGTTACTTTCTTTTATTAATTTTTTTTATTCACTCTCCTCTCTTGCTACGCAACCTTCGTGATTCCTACTGCTGATGCTGCTGTTACTCCTACTCCTCCACATCCAACTAATACTACTTCTACTACTACTACCTGTTCCACCACTTTTACGATGATGACAATGACGGCGCAGGCTAGACCTGCAAGACATGCAACCTTACTGTGAAAAAATAAGTTGTACTCAACGATACTGTGTCGATACTGTTAACTGTATTCATAGTCAAGCTGACCTGGCGAAGGAAAGAGTCACCGGAGGGTCTTAAACGTCAAATACATACCCGCTCTGTCAACGATGATGTCGATTGTCTGCATGTATCCGTCTTCCCACCAATAAAACTTCGCGATGTACACCGTCTGCAACAAAGCCGTCGTTGCCATGGCCCAATTCCAGCCGGTCGTCTCGACCTGAGCCTTCCAGCAGACCAGCACCAGAAGCTGCCACAGCATCATTCCGAAGCGGCAGTTGGTCCACTGCTTGACGTCCAAGCGCTGTCCTATGCGCGGGTACAGCTCCAGCCCCCAGTAGATGTCAAACACAAAGCTTCCGGTCGTACCATGATCCCCTGGCGAAGGCCACAGTTTGCCCTTGATATATATTAGCAACGTAACGACGTAGCCGATTATCGTAAGGGCAACGGCCACTCCTGGCAGGGTCCGGTAAATGGACCAGCCGCGCGCGTCTTGTACGAGGAGAATGAACACGGCTAGCGCCATGCTGATGACGTAGTACGTAAAACCGGACATTCGGTATACGGGTCGGTGACCCGTTGACGTGGGTGGACCGTAGTATATTTTGCCAGGAAGTACGAGTAAAGAGAGGCCGCTGTACGCGATGAACAAGGCGAGGAACACCCACGTCTGAGGTGTTCCCAATCCGTGCAGTGTCCAGGCGTCGTACCAGAAGGGCTGAAAACCCCGTTCAAACGCTTCTTCCAGAGATGACCCATAGGTGACCACGAAAAATATGACACACACGACCACATGCGGCACGAAGAGGAACAGGAACAGGGGAAGCAACCAGTGCTGGAAGAAGTTGAGCGACGACTTCTCCGTCGGCTGCAGACCTGCGTGAGAAAAAAGAAAGTTACAGCTTACCAGCCGAAAGATTACGTTGAATCCTTCAATAACGTGGACATCAAGAACGAAAGTCTCGCGGCAACGAAGACATCTGGCGTCTCCAGCGAACGCACACTGAGTTCAGAGCACAGCGAAGACATTTGAAAAGGTCTTTTCGCAATAACGAATATTACAGGTAGTGATTCGAAATATTATTTTGAACCCGTGAGCTACTTATAAGATAAGAAGTTCGAAAATAGCAGCACTGATCACGGCACAAGTCGGGCACATACGTTTCCATCAACAAGCATGGGTGTGGTCATTGCTGTTTATATTCGGTCGAACAATGATGATAGCAATAAGACTTTGTTGATTTTTTTTCGCTGAGAACACTTTTGTTTTTGCTAACGCCTCTCTTGGCAACAATCACATCAGCACATGACGTCACACAGACAGATGTTAGATTACCTAGCTGCTCGCTGCCACGCGTATCTCCGTGCACGACGTGCACGACGAAATTTCCCGCGCTTTGCTTACAGGCAGTGTTTGTTCTGCCTTTCGAAAGATGTCGCCTCCGGAAAAACCGGTAATTTTCTGACGTTTCAGGAGAAGTCCAGGATTGTCACCGAAGCTGCCAAAGGCAGAAAAGGATGGATACTGCGGAGGAGTTTGACACTGCGGAGGAGATTAATGACTTCTTTGCATAAATTTTTGCTGGGCGAAGCAATTTGTCTGCGTATTTTTCATTTTTGCGACAACGAAATTCACATGAAAACGAGTAAAAATCACTTGCCCGGCAATTTCGTTAATGAGGGGTTCCACTGTGTTCCAAAAACTGTAAAAAGTGTTATGCGAGACGCAATGATAATTGAAAGCGAAAAATTTTGACTAGGCTGATCTCTCTATCCTGCACCTACAGCACAAAACAAAACCATTTTTGTGTTGCAAAAACTGGGCACCACAACTGGGAATCATATCTCTGAAAACACGCCCAGAAGTAGGCCGTCACAGCCATTGAAATTGCAAAACCAATTAAATGAAACAAGCAACAAACCTTCTTTTAAAAGTTGCAAAGAGAACCACTTGTTGGTGTATGTATCTTAAATTGTAAAACGTATGTCCTCTTCCTGCTCCCTTTATCACTGCTATTTTTGTGTAGTGACTGACTGAATGATTACGCCCGCACCTCACCAAATTATTGAACAATTACTTCATGAAATTATCACTTGATTAGGCGTTCGCTTGATGTAACGATTACTTGAAAATATGAATGTGTGACTGACTGAACGACTGATTGAAAACGTTCGCAACGTACATGTTTGCAGCTCACACGCGATAACAACTTCTAGAAATGAAAGGAAAAGTGAGGTGAAGCAAAGCCTTCAGTCTAACTAATATAAGCATTTCGCTGTATAGCAAGTAAAGTGGGCGCTGCAAGTGTCTTAGATAATCCATTATCATCTCTCTCTCTCTCTCTCTCTCGCACACACACACACACACACACACACACACACACACACACACACACACACACACACACACACACACACACACACACACACACACACACACACACACACACACACACACACACACACACACACACACAAACACACACACACACACACACACACACACACACACACACACACACACACACACACCAGCGTACCTTGTGTTCACTACAGATTAAAGGCCTCTTTTATTTATCTTCACTCAAGAACCTCAGGTGGTCAAGATTCCCAGAGCACTCCACTACAGTGTCTGTCAAAGTAATGTCGCTGTTTTGGGACGTTAAACCCCAGCAATTGTTATTATCAATTATATTGAAGTAACTGTGGCCTAAGCAAGCTGATTTAATTTTGAGCCTGCAAAAAGCGCCCACGCAGTAGTGTACATTAGTAAAACGTCATAAAGGCTGTTTCATGCATATTTCGGAAAATTGTTACCCTTAACGACACCATGATTAGACGTTTTCTAAAGGACGTTCCCTGTGAAGTACAATAAACGTTGTCGTTTGACAGGCTTCAATATTATTAAAGCGTTTACCTTAGAGTTGGTCGGGTCGACTCTGTTACATAAATTTACAACCACGCGACACACTACACGGAGGAAAATATTTACATAAAATCCTGCACCCACAGCAAAAAACGGTCAACTTTTTTTTTTTCGTCCCTTTATACAAGCGCGCTTCTCGGAGACATGGTAGCCTCAAGAGCCTACTGTAGTAAATAATATGAACACGGTAAAAAAAACGAAAAAAAAAAAAAAACTGGCTTCTTCAAACTTACGCGATAGGCGCGGAGACGTGCTTCGCCCGGGTTGCACCATCCTTGCCGCCGACGCCCTCAGACGGCTTCGGGTGCCAAGAGGTAATCCTCGGTCGGCTCTCTGTGGTGGAGGCCAAGTGTGTTCTTCACCACTTAGCGTGAAGTTGTTACTGCGGGTTTGCGCCTTAACATCGACGGCTAACGGAGCGATACAAGCGCCACGAACCGTCGTGCAGCTGGGGCACAGACGGCGATGAGCGAGCGCGGAAACGCGTGCCGAGTGGTTTGTTGACCTTGGCTGCCTTGGCCCTGCCTCGGATGGAGGGGAAAGAAGGTGAAAAGAGAACGAGAGCGGTAAAGAGAGAGAGAGTTCAACCAAGAAATCGCCGCTTGCTCTTGATACGCGCGGTCGCCTCTGATAACTGCTTTCAAGTGGCACAGGGCTCAGCGGCGTCAATGAGTGCACTAGTGCAGGATCGACAGGAGTGAATTTGTGGCAGCTGTTGGTGGCAGTGAAGAACGATGATGCACACCTGAAAGTACTGCACTACAGCGTGAATGATATAGGGACGTTCAGGTGCATGCGGCTCGGGAGTGGCTCGGCAACACTCCGGAAGCTACAACCAACAGACATATAGATCAAGAAAGACACATGGACCTTAATTGTTGTATATTTAACTGTAGTGTAGTAATCAGGACGTAAATTAAACCTTATTGTCGATGGGAATAAACGTTGATGTTGCGTCCACTGTAATTCATTAAAAATGCATGTGTTAATTACTTGATCATTTGTTTGTAGGGTTTAACGTCCCAAAACCACTATTTGATTATGAGAGACGCCGTAGTGGAGGGCTCCGGAAATTTAGACCACCTGGGGTTCTTTAACGTGCACCCATATCTGAGTACATGGGCCCACAACATTTCCGCCTGTGTTAGTTACTTTCCTAGAGTTAATAAGTACAACAATTAATCTACTCATTTGAGCTAGCAGTCTATACAGTCATTTCGTTGTGTCTAACAATGGAACGAACCCTTGGTTTAAAATTCTCCTCTTTCGTTGCCCCCGGAAGATGTTTATTACTAGCAATATTTTTACGTGAGCAACGCTTGCGAGTTGAAGCTACAGAAATGCTCGGGTCAATGCAAGGGCCTTGTCGCACGTAAATACAGGCAGAGTTGCACGCTTGTGGCGTCCGTGAACGTTGCGTTCGTTAAATCATTCGTTTGTTTCTATTTTTCTCTACTTGTGAATCCCCTTCGCACCACAGTCACTGTTGAAATGAGCTTTTCATCTTGCCGGCATAATCAGAAAAAAAAAACAGGAGCGAGCGTAATCATGAAGAGGAAACGCAGTGTGCAAATTAAAA
This sequence comes from Rhipicephalus microplus, assembly GCF_043290135.1. NCBI lineage: Eukaryota > Metazoa > Arthropoda > Arachnida > Ixodida > Ixodidae > Rhipicephalus > Rhipicephalus microplus. The sequence goes on along the minus strand of NC_134704.1, from coordinate 40,367,367 downwards.
AAAAATGCCCGCAGCTTCCCTCGGGGGAACACTGAGGAGGATGCGGAGCATATAATTGGTTAACGGGGTGTTAAAGTGCGACTTACTTGGGTCGATGGCTAAATTGGTTAACGTGGTTGTGAAATGGGGTGCTAATTGCGACTTACTTGGGTCGATGGCTAAATTGGTTAACGTGGTTGTAGGAGGGGGTGTTAAATGAGTGAACACGTACACACGTATGCGAAAGGGCGGCGCTGGTCGAAGGGACGTCGATCATTGTGTTTGTGGATTCGTTGGAATTCATTTCACCGCGACCTTGGACGTCGACGCGCCGTACAAACCAACCGACGAGCGGCAACTGAGCGAGCGAGCGCCGACCTTGAGTATATATACAGTGCGACGGCGCATGCACTGTCAGCTGTTGAATGTTCTCGAAGCGCGACGCCACATGCGCGTCCACTGGAGAATCAGGAGAATTGTAGATGTCGAACGCGGTGTGTAGAGGAGGAAGGGTGCACAGACGGTGGAGGAGTGAAGCGCGAGCGGTGTGTAGAGGAGGAAGGGATGCACAGATGGTGGAAGAGTGGGCGACGGCGCGACGGCGCATGCGCGCGCGTCAGCTGTCGAATGTTCGAGAAGCGGTGCGGACAGCGCGGACGGCGCACTACAAGGCGCGAGTATAAGATGCTTCCGCATCTAAAAATGAGAAAAACAAGGGCCTGATCTTTGTGGCAACAAAATACAAATTCAATCAGTAAGAAAATAGTTTTGGAACACTGTTAGTGGTTAGTACAAGCGCTTTCTACTCAGTATCACAGTAACCGAAATCCGTGATCAGCCTTGGTGATAAATGCGCCTGAGCTCAGCCCCAGGCCTCACAAATACACCAAAGCGATATGGGCATTACCACAGCTTTGTAGAACACCTCTCTTGAATATCTATCTATCTATCTATCTATCTATCTATCTATCTATCTATCTATCTATCTATCTATCTATCTATCTATCTATCTATCTATCTATCTATCTATCTATCTATCTATCTATCTATCTATCTATCTATCTATCTATCTATCTATCTATCTATCTATCTATCTATCTATCTATCTATCTATCTATCTATCTATCTATCTATCTATCTATCTATCTATCTATCTATCTATCTATCAGCGTTACTTTGTATGCACGCACCGTCGCCTTCTATTCGTGGTGAGCTAGTCAAACGAGCACACATACTGGCGCAATGTTGTTGAAAGTCTTTTCGAAAAAGAATTGGCGTACCCTCAGCAAAAAAAAAAAGAGAGAGAAAGAAAGAAAAGATAGCCCGGGCGCTTTGAGAATCCACTTGCACAAACACATTCCGCTACCTCTCTTTAGCCTAGCAAGAGTGTCACCGACAAGGTATATATAGAAACATAGCACGCGTCGCTTGCTCACATCATTGAACTTCAAGCTTTTGCTTTCGTTTCCGGTCTGAGCACTTTGTCGAAGGGCTTCCTGCTGTTGTTGTCACGCATGTCGAAGTCAGCGAATGTATCGTTTGTTTCTTTTTCGTTTTGGTCATCATCCCAGGCCCACTCCGCTGCTGTAGCCAACCAACGCTTCACGCTTGTAGGAACTCGTGAACCCACTTCTGCAAGTACAGCCAAGATCCTGCACAGGTAATCGATGGACTCACACAGGCGTCCCCGAAGAAAGATGAATCCCCGGGATGCCTGAGTGTGGAATACGACCATTTCTTGTGGCTGCTATGGGCAGGACCAAAACATGTCACTTTAACGGAACCACTCATTCTGTCAGCATAGCATAGGTGTCACAAGCGAGTTCTGTGTTGTCTCATGAGTATAGAGGCTATTGCTTTCTGACACAAGGCCACACTATAATATATATTCGCCATGGACGACCATCAATCAGGCCCGTGCTTCCGAGAACAATACTTAATTTTTCTATCTCCTTTTTTCTTCGAAAAGACACTTCTTTACCTCTCTCGTTAGTACGTTCCTTTGTCATGGCATATGCTATCGTACGTTTTTTTCTGTTGTTTTTTTTCGTTTGACGCGACATTTAGGCCTCGTAAGAGCAGCGCGTACCTGCCAGACAGCCATTCTTCCATTGTGTCTAGCGTCTTCTGTCTTGCACTGTTCTTTTCTTAGTAACGCTCGCGTGAGATAAAAGGAAACACTATAGTTAGCGCTCACTTCTGTGTGCATTGTTACGTAAAGTGAGACGAGGCGTAATTATTTACCAGTGTATTTACACTGATGCATTGATGAAGATGGAGGACAGCGCGCATGGTTGGTTCGTTGGTACCTCAACACCTTGGCGCCACCCACCTAGGGGGATAGGCCATGAATGGGACGGTGCCTTGCTTTATAAATTAATTCACTTCATGCAAGGGAGGGTTGGATTAATTAGGTAATATAGGTAATAATTTAAAGGTGTTAGTTTTCTAAGCAAACAAAAAACTTAGAAAAGGAAAACATAATAATCACACACAAAAAAGAAAAAAAACTATACAAAAACAACTGAATTTATCTATGTTTAGCATTCCATTCTTTAAGATTCTCGTAGAAAATTTGTCACAGTGGTAAAAACGCTCCTCTGGCTGAAACCGAATGCGACTGCGCCAAATGAAAGAATCACCGGAAGTGTCAAGTCCAACTTTCGTAGGGGTTCTTCTAGTAGTATATTTTTTTACCTTTGAATTTTCGGCATGACAAAAAGAAGTGCTCCAATGATTCACTCTCATTACAATAAAGGACAAAGGCAACTGTGCCAGACCCGACCTGTGAAGGTAAAAGTTCAATGAAGGGACTCGACAGCGCAGCCTTGTAGTTACTAGTTCTTTCTTTCTTGATGAACACCATTTGTTCTTTCAAGGGAACTTTAGCTGTGGATAGTCTGATAAAAACAAAGCAGATTTTTTGAATTTATTGTCCATTGTGCGTTTTTCAAAGCGTGCTGCTGTGATATAATCCGAAGTAGGCAAAATAGGTAAAACAGGACAATCAAGGGAAGATGCAGCTAGTGCATCTGCATGCTCATTGAGAGCTAAACCTCTATGGCCTGGTACCCAAACTAGTCGAACGAGTCGCACATGTCTAGGAATGAGCGAGTAGAAAGTTTCTAAGGTACGTGAAAAAGTTGGTGAGCTTAAGGCAGTAAAGACCGAGGGGCAGTCTGTTAGAACAATCACAGCTGATAGATTTTGGGGCACTTTACGCAATACTAGGACTATTGCCAATAGCTCAGCTTGGTAAATATATAGGGTAAAGTCGGGTAATCGAATTGAGAAAGCCCAATCAAGAGAGGATGATACGATTACTGCGCCAGCCTTCTCTTCATAGTCGCTATCACAATGGATGTTTCTGGATTGGCCAAGTGATCTTCCAAAATGCCATTTATATACTGATATGGTAATTTTTGCATTCTTGGGATATATATTATCAAATACAATCCTAGTTGCATCTGCAGTGTTGAGTACAAGTATTTGCCAAAGGTCAACTCTTAAGGGGTTCAAACATTTCTGTGTAAATATTACTTGAGGGCACTGTAATTTAGACCATTGGTGGTAGAAAAATAAGGTCTGCTGGTCAATGAACACATACTGTGGCCTCCTCTGAGCTGATGCATAGATTTTAAGGAATGTTCGTACTGTTAGAATATGAAATCTTTTGATAAGAGAAGGCAGGCGGGATTCTTCGTATAGGATATTGTTGGCAACATATTTGGGTAGCCCTAGGCATAAGCGTAATGAATCGCGTTCTAGCAGAATCAGCGGTCGAACTTTGTAGGCCGGAGCGCCAGAAAACAAAACGCAGCCGAATTCTCATATCGGTCGAAAGTACATGCAATATATCATAACGAGCACGTCTCTACGCAAACCGGCACGATAATTACTGAGCCTGCGCAGCATCCCTACGGCACGTGCTCCTTTAGCAGCCATGTTTCCTATGTGGGTACTCCAGTTAAGTGTTTCGGTGTAGGTTACCCCCAAGTACTTAACTGACTCGACGTGAGGTATGGCGTCTTGTCGGTACGTTAGTGAAATTCGCACTGGGACATTTTGTGCGAAAACTATAATTGTGCTTTTGTTAATATAGAGGCATAGGTTGATGTCCTCCAGCCACGTTTCCAGGCTATTCATGTATGTCTGCAGGTTAAGATACAGTGTGTGAATGTCCACCGACGCAGTAAAAAACACGATATCATCGGCATACACATAGACCTGTACATCTCGCTGTATTGGAATGGTACATAGTAGTGCTTTAAATAATAAGGACGATAGTACTGACCCTTGCGGTAGACCTCTCGTTAGCCTGTATATTGAAGAGTTGACACCAGATTTCGAGCAGTAAAATTCTCTATCACCCTAAAAAACCATGGATCCAGGCCACAAAGTATTGAGACAGTCCTAAGTTCTGAAGCAAATCTAGCTGTATCACATGCTCCACACTACATAGGCTTTTGTGATATCTAAGGTTACCAAAGCGGAATATTGTTTTTGATATCGAGCAAATGGAATTCTGCTTTCGAGATTCACGTGCGCACACCAAAAGGAGCAACACCGTCTGAATTTGACATGGGCTTCATGTTTCGATGGGTGTCATGTTTCCTGACATCCATCGATCTATACGTCTATATAAAATTCTTTCAACGAGTTTTACTAGGTACGATGTAAGTGCAATAGGCCTGATATTATCTAAGGTAAACCCAGCGCCTTGCTTTTTAATAATGGAATTACTTTTGTCATTCTCCAATCGGGTGGTATCCAATTAAGAGCTTCTAAGTGAGTGATTAATAATTTCGAGTGGGCCAAGTGGGTATATTTTATGTACTGATTTTATCACCGACGTCGTCATGCCAACAGGACCAGGAGCAGAATGTAGTAGTGTTCTGACTACGTTTGCTAGTTCTGCAGGTGTGACCTCTTCAAAATCCTCGGCCCTATGGGGGGACTGGGCTTGGTATGAGAGAGTTGTCGTAAAGCGACTTTTTAGACCCTGAGCTATATCTTTTAGAAAGGCCTTCAGTTCAACTACTGACGATATTACAGATTCTATATTTCTTAGTACAGGAAGAACTTTCTTATTTCTCAGAAAGCAAAAAAGTGCTTTTCTATTGACAGGCTTTGAAAAGAACTCGCATCGTTCGTTGTTAAATTTGTCCTTCGCATTAGGAATGGTTCTCTTAAAAATAGCGGCCGCATACTCATGATCACTCCAGTTCCTGGGACACTGGTTGAAAATTATTTTTTTCCATGCATCTTTTCTTAGTCTATAAGCCCGCGAACAGTCTGCATTCCACCAAGGGTTGGTAAAAGGTTTAGAGCTTTCAATGGTGAATTTTGAATTATTCAACGACTCTTTTAAGATGTCGCTTATTCTGATAGCGTCTAGTTCCGCATCATTCATTCGGATAGATAAAGCGCCTCGTAATGATTTCTCGAATGTATTAAAGTTTACATGCGTAACCAATGATCTATTCTTGGAGGTTCTTGGACATACCACCTCGAACAATATTGGCATATGGTCACTACTTGTTCCCGAGTTAATCGCAGACCATAATAAGATGGACAAGTTAGCGTTAGAAAATGTTAGATCAAGCACCAAGGAGGACTGATTAAACATAAAAGTAAGAGTTTTTGTGTTTATGCATATAAAGTTATTCTTGTTCACCCAATCGCACAAACGTTTGCCATTTAAATCAGTTTTAAAACCCCGCGAAATATGATGAGAATCGAAGTCACCTACTAATACAATATCTTTTTAGCAATAGTAAATTGCAGTATCACGGAAGAATTTAGAACACCCGCAGAAAAATAAGCATTAATAAGTGAGAATGTGAGGAATCCAGGAATAGTAATGCCTAAGCTGAAATACCGGTTTCTGAAATCATTGATTGATATATAATTTTAGCTCTATGGGTGACTTTAGATGAGATAAATATTGTCACACCTTCATCCCAAGTTGGCCGGAATAGACGAAATGTGTGGTGATTTTTAATTCTAAAATACTTATTTTCTGCAAGCCAAGTTTCTTGTAAAGCAACAATATCAGGGGAATAATGATCGCAAAGGCGATTATGAAGTAAATCTGTAGCTGCTGCAAAAATGGAGCGGCAATTGCACTGTAGTACTTTTAAATTCCCTATTTTGACGAGATACCAGCAGCACTCACTGCTTTTTCTAAGATGCTATCCTCTAAAAAAAAAATCCTTTTTTGATGAATTTTCCTTCTGATATTTCTTATTCCTTGATTTAGGACTAACTGAGAAGCGTTGTGCCTCAGGAGAAGCACGTCTTTTCATATTTCTTGAGTCAAAGTTCACTTATTCTGATTGAGAGGCATAAGAATCGGAGTCCAAGCTCTAATCTAATTCCTGCACAAGAGGCACAATTATTATACGGCCTGAGTTCGGCATGTCTGGCTTTGACTTCGGAGGCCCTGGTTTAGATGGAATATCAGTAACCTTAACTGGTGAAATTAGAGAAGGGGGTGTTGTAGGTTGGTTACCTCCCTGCAAAATTTGAGTCAACTGAGTGCTCACTACTTGTGCCAATGACTCCGTTAGGCTCACGAATAGAGAATCTATAAGCTTCGTCATAGCCCTTTTTATCATGGATGTTATTAGATCAGGCAATGACGACTCAAGCATCTTGTTTGCCCGGTTGGCAACGGTGGCATAGCCACGTGGGAGCTCAGAGAGAATAGATTGGGCCTCACGCCGGGAGCATCGTTGTTGTTCGATAATCTCTAGAAGTTGCAACTCATATGTCCTCAGGGGACAACTTTCATCGTCAGCTGCGTGATTTACTCTGCATAAACAGCATCTCACCTCTTGGGTTGAACATTTATCGGGTTTATGTTGGTCAGTACATGTGCTACACCCCACATCAGATCTACATGCCTTGAGGGTATGCCCATACCTCCAGCATCTTTTGCACTGCAGTGGTCGAGGGGATAGTGCATCTACACGATAAATGAGTGGCCATGCCTTAACTTCGGTTGGTCGTGCCGTGCAGGCAAAAGTCACGATCACTGATTCTGTGGGGACCTTTTTGTTCTCAACGTTTCGCGAGCATCGAAATACAGAGACTGCTCCTGCAGACGCAAACATTTCAAGTATTTCAGGTGGTGTAAGGCTCAAGTCCACTCCTCGAACTAGTCCCTTCACACAGGCCAAATGGACAGGCACGAAACAGCTCACCGGATTTGAGGCAAACGTTGTGCATTTTAGGAGATCTGTGATGCAGGCCTGGTCCGGCGAGCAGCACAGGATGCCTCCACGTCCTATTGACGCACTTAGGTAATCATTTGGTAATAATCGGAAATCTTCCGGAGTTCTTCCTGAATTAGCTTCGGATTTTTCATGCGAACGGACTCGCCGTTGGTTGGAACCAGGGCCAAAGGAACGCTCTTCAGACCAGTGCGCAGAAACAGATCGATTGGCAAATCACTGTTAGCAAGGGAAGCTGACCAGGCAGAATATGCCTGGCTGGGAGAGGAGAGAGACATCAGGTTGATAGGCTTAACAGCACCGCCCGATCCGGCCACACCCCCACAGGAGGAAGCACGAAGGTGCCCTTGAAGTAACAACGGAGGTAGATCCCGAATTGAAACCGGACGCTCAGGCCTCAGGAAGCACCGGAGGAAACCTCGAGGACAGAGGACAGGGACAGCTCAGCAACGAACAAGCGAAACTAAGTGTACGGGGGCTGTCGATGATGCTGATGCTGATGACCTCAGATGGATGGCGCTCACCCACAGAGGGGGATGGGCCAAGAACCGGGCGGCAGGATTCCTAAATGAAATTAAAATGAAATTAAAGCTAATCTCACAAATTAGTTTAGAGATAATACTACCAATAAACAAAAATGTTTGCTGAGCAAGCGGTCAAACCATCTCTTCTTCCTGACAAACATCGCTACGAATGATAAACTAAAGATCTGAAAAGGTTAGGGTTCACTAGCGCAGTAATCTTTTTAGTTGCATTGATGTAGTCAAACACAGTGGAGCATATATCCCTGTGGCAGTAACCAAATGAAGTGCCGCCAAGTGATAAAAGTACTGGTACATTTACTTGTATTCCTAGCTTTTGTAAAGGGGGCTACTAAATATCTTTTTCTCTAATAAGAGTAACGACGACAGAATAAAAAGAAATGTTCAATTATTTCAATTTTGTTGTAAAAAATGCACAACGGTGACGCCTTGAGTCGAGCTTTGTTAAGGTAATAACTTAGCTGTGGAACTGCACTGCGCAATCTGGTATGCTGGTCATGCTGGTCAGTTCTCTTCTTTGTTCTCTTCTGTACGCAGAATGTCTGGCCCTTGATGGGTTATCTACGTAGCATTATACCCCTGTAACACGAAAAAGTTTATTGTCATTTCACCCTAATGACATTCAACGCATCGAATGACATTAGGACAAGTGTCTGCTACACGGGAAGATGTGTCATTTGTAAATGATGGCAATCACGATGTCGCTAAGACGGGACAGTTGCAGCGTGTGTAAGAAATTTATTACGCGGACTAAAGGCTATAAAAAATGTTTGCACATGGATGAGATTGAGGATGAAAGGTAATATGCAGTGTTTTAAATAGCCAAAGAAAAGCCCGTAACCCATGCAAAGTCGAGGCGAGACTGGAGCCACTATCGCTTTTAGGGTCACGTGGTAAACGTTCAATATGGCTGACATGGTGGAGTGCGAGAAAGCCGCTGCAACTTCTTGCGCCGATCGGATAAGAAGCGTAAACCTTCGCGTTGCGTTTGGCGCGTCTCAGCTCTCCTAAGTAGTCCTCCCATAATCTTATCAGAGTGAAAGTTCCAGCTTCTGTCCAACGGACCCTTTCTTTCGACGCAGGCTGCGTGCCGCGATCCTCCTACGTTGACGACATGGGAGACATGGGGTTCTGCGAGTCAGCTGTGGGCTGGCTGACATGGTCAACATGGCCGGCGACGCTTTTGAGGCTGCGCTGTGAACGAGAATATTCAAATGTTTTTCCTAATTGCTCAGTTGAATTGTATGCAAATAAATTAGGCAATACTTAGAAATAAAACCATATAATACTTGTTATGATTTATTAACCGTTTCATATGTAATCTGTTCACGGCCCTCTTCCGGTGAGAGTACATCTTCGCGACGAAAACTTATTCGAATCAGTTCGGCTAGCTCACTCGTTTTCTGAAGTCTTTTTTTAAAATGACAGACGTCCCCGTGTGACAGCCAACTAATGCTATTAAATGTAAACATCATTGGGTGCAGATGACAGTAAACTTTCTCGTGTGACAGGGGCATTATTATGTGTTATCTACGTAGCAGTACAATCAACGTCATGGTGTACCTTAAACATGGTCTTCAGAAGGCGGCCAGTGTGGTTTTAGCCTACTAATGTGCACTACGTCACTGGGCGTGGTTGCAGGCAGGCTGGTATCAGAGACGGGAATGACCTCACAGGCGGCGTCCGTTGCATGGCGGATGATACGGTAAGGATTCGGGTACCGAGATAACAACTTCTCTGATAAGCCAACACGACGAACTGGGTGCCACGGGAGAACTATAAGCAAACGGCTCAGAAGAGAACGTCGGCATTGATTGATTGATTGATTTGTGGGGTTTAACGTCCCAAAACCACCATATGATTATGAGAGACGCCGTAGTGGAGGGCTCCGGAAATTTGGACCACCTGGGGTTCTTTAACGTGCACCCAAATCTGAGCACACGGGCCTACAACATTTCCGCCTCCATCGGAAATGCAGCCGCCGCAGCCGGGATAGAACGTCGGCATGCCGGCTGTCTTGGAAGGTCTTCTGGGTTGCTTGCGCAGTATAGGCACAAAGTCGGCACGAACGATAGCATCATGTGAGTATTCGCTAGGCGGGAATGTATGACAAGCGCTCTTCAATTTGATTGATTGATATGTGGGGTTTAACGTCGCGAAACCACGATATGATTATGAGAAACGCCGTAGTGGAGGGCTCCGGGAATTTTGACCACCTGGGGTTATTTAAAGCGCACCCACATCTCAGCACACGGGCCTCAGCATTTTCACCTCAATCGAAAATGCAGCCGCCACAGCCGGGATTCGATCCCGCGACCTGCGGGTCAGCAGCCGAATACCTCAGCCACTAGACCACCGGACAAGCACACTCTAGACACAATCGCTATTTTGCTGGCATCTCTCTGTCGAACAAAAGTGGTCACCTATGGAGCGCGTTTCCAACTGTTTTAGCACCACGCGCCTGGAAATATTAGGTCCCAAACAGCATTTGCTGTATAAACGTCACATAGCACTTTTGGCAGCAAAGTGGGCTAGTTCACAAAGAAACGAAATCAAGCCCCCAAAAAAAACTATTAACTTTATGGGAAAGCAACAGGCGTCCAAGTGTGAGAGAGCCTTCGAAGCGTACGGAGCTCGTGTTACCCCATTCCCAACTTGCAGTAAAGCATAAAAATATCAATATAAACAAAATACTTAACGCATGGGAGGAAAACAAGAACGAACTCGAGGGTGGCTTGATCCATGTAAGAAAAACTTGCGTTTCTTTTTACTTGCCATAGCGGAAACATGCTCTCCAGAAAAAGAGCTTTATTGGGTATCGTTAAGCTTTCTTTTCGAACGACGTCAACGATAATGTTCCCCCATCAGTGCAGTATACAGGGGACGCGGCATAAGCACCGGAATTTCCTGAGACAGCGAGCGTTGCCACCTTTGCTGTTGTGGCTGCCACTGCAAACGCTTTCCACGGCCCTTTCTTTCCGTGAAGTGAAGTGTACGAACTGCACCAAACAGTCGTATACGGTGCGATTCTTTCATCCGGATGGCTTAGTGCGATTTCGTTCCCGAGAAGCCCAATTTATCGGGACTCGTGTTGCGTGCCTTGGCTATTGAGACGAATTGACCGTCGACCTTTAGGCGTAACGTCTACAACTATACAGCCGCGGCGTATACTTCCCGTCTGCGCAGAGATTACGACCGCCTCTGTTAAAACGGAGGCTCTATTTCACTCACGTTGGTCTTAAAGTTCAATTGCATTCTGCGTGGGCTTGCGAGCCATGCGCCATGACAACGAGCTTATTCCGAGTTTGAAGGCTTGCTCTTAACTATAAATGATCGTAACGGGAGGAGAATGGTCCGGCTGGGAATGAAACTGAATATTCCTTACCATTATTTTTTTTCTATTTTTTTTCTTTCAGAAAATCGTTTCCCTTCCTTGTTGATGAACGTCTAAGAAAAAAGATGGGGGCAAGTGATTATGCTTGTTTTTATGGAGGACGTAAAATACGCGAAATTCCACGGCTGCGCAACCGAACTTGGAATTCGGGCGCACATTTCACGGCTCGAAATGTTTTGCGCCTCTGCAGTTGTTTCCACTTCATGAGTGGCGACCGTTTCATTGTGAATTTCGCAGTCGCCCTCTGGCAAATAAGCTAAAAAAATGAGCTCCACAGTTACGCTCCATGCTACATTTCACCGTGAGCAATCTGCACCTCTTTCGCAGTAATGAATAACGTAACTTGTCTAAAAAAAACAAAAACGACGTTAAAATAAGCGCACTAAATGTAGTATCCTCTTTGCAAGATGGCGGACGAGTTGTGATAAAGGTCATTTGCTGCATATTCTTGAGGATTGGAACAATGAAATAAACGATGCGCCAGGGAAAGACACTTCTCAGAGGAGCTGTATTTTCAAACTGCCCATCCAGTGAACTGTCCATTTCGGCAGTCGCTGATTGGCTGGTGCTTGACGAGCAGCGTGCCTCCTGTTTCCGGTTGTTCTTTCGCAACGTCATTTTGAGGTGAAGGAGCGTTCGGATCTCTAGAAACAAATGACCGAACCGTAGTGTGCTACAACATGGCGGACGCCATCTTCTGAGATCCGCTTTTGGTACCGCGAATGTCGGAGGCCTTAGTTTAATTCTGATGCGCGCTAGCTCTTGTATCGGCCATAATGCGACCTCAAGTTTAAGGCACCTACTCGATTACGTCATGGCTTGGCTGCTTTTGCTAGCATGTGAAAGCGACGTCGGGTTCTGCCATGGTAGACATGCCCATTTAGAGAGACAGGTCCAGATTAGCTGCCCTACCCTGCGCTTCGTCTTTTGACTGGTTGCAATTTTCAAAGCTATTCGTAACCTTTTTGCCCTATGCAGCTGCAAAGTTCCACGAACGAGGCTGTGAGTACGTAATGCGTTATAAGATGTGTGCCGCCTTAAGTTTCCGTATTTAGTGTTCTCTCTTTCGACGTGTCTGTACATCATCTGCCTTTCATCAGCGCTAACACAAAACAAAACAAACAAACACGTTTCGGTTCAAATCGACATCCAACACTTGACAACGACAAGAGCGGTTTCCTAAATTTCTATTTGGTGTAACCACGCGTTTTTTTCCTTAGTCCAGAACTTCAGACAATCCACCATCGCGATTGGGTTTTAGGGGAATTCGGTATTCGAGTCCTATGCTAAACATTTCTGGCGTTAATTTTATTTTTGGACTATTTGAAAGCAATTATGAATCAGTAATCTTTTTTTGTCTGGCGTAATTGCGTAATAGCGACATATGATTCAGAATAGAATACGTCGGTTGCTATGGGCCATTTTTATTTCATTCATCGTATTAAGGACGAAGCTCTTGATTGGTGCCACCCTATGATTCTTCACCCATTGTGCGCTGGTTGGAGGATGAGCTTGTCTCTGTGTCTCTATTGCGTTCTTCTCTAGAGTTTGCTCTTTTTTGTTTTAGTGCCACTGTCGTGCTTCAGCCATGAATATTGCCCTAGCATTATCATTTATCGATTAAAGCATGAGATTCAGGGCATCGAAGGATTAAGGTATAGATAAAGAAAACGATGGAAGGGCTCAGACTGTTTAATTATATACGTCTCGTTGTTGATGAATACCAAGAATCTGTATATACCAAGAAGCAAAGTATCGTGGTATTTACAGATTATAGTGGCAGTGGCGACATTTTACGTAGAAAAATGGCGAGCGTACAGATATATGGCCATCGGAGGTGCATCGGTTAAGTGAGTATACTTGAAGGCGCCGTTGACCACTTGATACTTACTTGATCTCGGCCTTATTGACGATCATCTTTTTCTGATATGGCAGCGTGATCGTTAATAAAAGTGACTTGTTTGACGTTTCCACATCTTGTTGTTGCTTGTATGTGAACGTGTGACCGTTGCTGCTGTCTGTAGCAACTCAAGTGCTGCGCTGGGTCAACCATTGCTGCTGTCTAAAACAACAAAAGTGTTTCGCTGTGGCGCTATGCAGGATTGCCCGAGCTTGGCGAAACTCGGGATCAACTCGATGTCTTTCCGAGATCTGGTGACACCCCATCTTGAATAAGCCAACGGCACGAAAAGTAAATATACACTCCTCAGCTCGCTGCATTTCATTGGTTACAATGAAACCAGTCATCCCATCAAGGACGGTCGGCAAAGTAGGGCAGTGTTTTCAAACGACATACATCTTCTTTTATTTGTTTGCCGTTCCACTGAGTGCAGAAGCCGTGTGCTCACATTTGGGTGCACGTTAAAGAACCCCTGGTGGTCGAAATTTCTGGAGCCCTCCACTACAGCGTCTCTCATAATCATATGTTGGTTTTGGAACGTTAAACTTCACAAATCAATCAATCAAACCACTGAGTGCCGAAGTGCACCCATGCAATAAATGTCTCAGAAACTTTTCGTGATGATATTTTTAGACGCACAAGGTACAATTCACTTTGAAGCTTTTACTGCTTGCACAAAGTTTTTCTTAAGGATCAGCACGATGGCCTCTGGGATTAGTTCCGGACGAGCGTATGGTATCACAACCGTATAGCTAAATCCGAGGTCACATGTTAATCATCATGGTCGGTCTACTTATGATGATGATGATGATGATGATGATGATGATGATGATGATGATGATGAGCCCTTAGCTTTGCTGGCACTCGCCTTCCAAGGGGGATCGGCCAAGAACCGGGCGGCAGGATAATCAAGTGAGTTATTTATGAGTCAGGCATTCAGGTAGTCTCGTAGCCGTAAATAATAATAACAATAGACTAACAAGATAATCTTTTTGTTGCCATTATGTATGCACACATGGCAGAGTAAACCTCCCTGTGGCTATAAGCTAATGTAATCCCTTAGAAGAATAAAATTACTGCCATGTTTATTTCTAAACTGAGCTTCTCAATTGGTTCAACCAGGTACCTTTTCCTTTGATAATCATTCTAGCACTCTTCTCGGCCGGTGCACGCCTTCTTTGTTGTCTTCATCATCAGCAAGCACCAGGGAACATGTACCTGGCAGATTAGATACTTGGAGGGCCAGTATGCTTAGCTAGTTAGGCCTGGGCATGCAATGATGACCAAGCTAGTTACGCGAAGTCGTGGTAAGGCTGAGGTAATTACACCACATCTTAAAAAGACCTTGATAATTAGGCCATGTAAGGCTAGGACCGGGCTAACTAAATAATGCTAGTTAAGTCAACTAAACCATGCAAATTAGTGCGACGTTAATTATGATAAACAAATAGATAGAAAGATATGTGAGGTATAACGTCCTAGAACCACCATATGATTATTAGAGACGCCGTAGTGGAGGGCTCCGAAAATTTGTACCACTTGGGGTTTTTTAACGTGCACTCAAATCTGAGCAAACGGACCTACAAGACGTTAATTGTGACCAGGCTAAGTAAAATCATGCTAACTAGCCCCTAATATTATGACGATCAGCACCATGCTAATGAGAATAACGTTTATAACTCCATACTGATCATGATCTTGGTAATTACGTCCGAGGTAATTTACTTTTAATTGAAACTTTATCAACGAAGACAGAACAGTTCAGTGCAATGGCCATTAAGCTTTAGTCCATTTGTATAATCAAAATTAAGACAGAGCTGATGCTGATTTTACTTCGAAGCTGACGAAGAAGATGAGTAGACGAGTGACTTAAAAACGCGAAACGTTGAGAACAAAAAGGTCCCCACAGAATCAGTGATTGTGACTTTTGCCGGCACGGCTCGACCGACCGAAATTATGGCATGGCCACTAATTTATTGTGTAGATGCACTATCCCCTCGTCCACTGCAGTGCAAAAAATGCGGGAGGTATGGGCATACGATCAAGGGATGTAGATCGGATGTGAGGTGTCGCACATGTACTGACCAACATAAGCCCGACAAATGTTCAACCCAAGAGGTGAGATGCTGTCTATGCAGAAGAAATCACGCGGCTGACGATGAAAGTTGCCCCATGAGGACATGTGAGTTGCAACTTCTAGAGATCATCGAACAACAAAGATGATCCCGGCGTGAGGCCCGATCTATTCTTTCTGAGCGCTCACGTGGCTATGCCTCCGTTGCCAACCGGGCTAACCAGATGCTTGAGTCGTCGTTGCCTGATTTAATAACATCAACGGTGGAAAAGGCCATGACAAAACTTATGGAATCTCTATTCGTGAGCCTAACGGAGTCATTGATACAAATAGTGAGCACTCAGTAGAATCAAATATTGCAAGGAGGTAACCAACCTACCATGCCCCCTTCTCTACCTTCACCAGTTAAGGTTACTGATATTCCATCGGAACCAGGCCCTTCGAAGTCAAAGCCAGACACGCCGAACACTGGCCGTAGAATATTTATGCCTCTTGTACAGGACCTAGATTGCAGCTCGGACTCCGATTCTCATGTCTCACAACCAGAACAAATGGACTCTGACTCAAGAAATATGAAATGACGTGCTTCTCCTGTGGCACAACGGTCCTAAATTAGTCCTAAATCAAGAAATAAGAGATATCAGAAGAAAAACCCATCAAAAAAGGATTTTTTAAAGGATAGCATCTTAGAGAAAGCAGTGAGTGCTGCTGGTATCTTTTCAAAATAGGGAATTTAAAAGTACTACAGTGGAATTGCCGCTCCATTTTCTCAGCAGCTACAGACTTACGTCAACTTTGTGACAATTATTCCCCTGATATTGTTGCTTTACAAGAAACTTGGCTTGCAGAAAATAAGTATTTTAGGATTAAAAATTACCGCACATTTCGTCTAGACCACCCAACTCGGGCTGGAGGTTTGGCAGTATTTATCTCATCTAAAATCACCCATAGAGCTAAAATTATTTATCAGTAATTGGCTTCAGAAAGCGAGATTTTAGCATTAAGCATTAATATTCCTGGGTCCCTCCTATTCTCATTTATTAATGCCTATTTTCCTGCGGGTGCTCTAAATTCTTCCGTCCTAGATACTGCAGTTCACTATTGCCAAAAAGATATTGTATTACTAGGTGACTTCAATTCTCATCATATTTCGTGGGGTTTTAAAACTGATTTAAATGGCGAACGTTTGTGGGATTGGGTGAACAAGAATAACTTTATATGCATAAACGCAAAAACTCTTACTTTTATGTGTAATCAGTCCTCCTCGGTACTCGATCTAACTTTTTCTAACGCTAGTCTCTCCATCTTATCATGGTCTGCGATTAACTCGGGAACAAGTTGTCACCATATGCCAATATTGTTCGAGGTGGTATGTCCAACAACCTGCAAGAATAGACCTTCCGTAACACACGTAAACCTTAATACTTTCGAGAAATCCTCACGAGGCGCTTTATCTAACCAAATGAATGATGCAGGACTAGACGCCATCAGAATTAGCGACATTTTAAAGGAGTCGTGAAATAAATCAAAATTCACCATTGAAAGCTCTAAACCGTCTACCAACCCTTGGTGGAATGCGGACTGTTCGCGGGCTTATAGACTAAGAAAGGCTGCATGGAAAAAATTAATCTTCAACTAGTGTCCCAGGAACTGAAGTGATTATAAGTATGTGGCCGCTATTTTTAAGAGAACCATTGCTAATGCGAAGGTTTAACACGAATGGTTTAACGCTAATGCGAATGTTTAAATTTAACAACAACCGATGTGAGTTCCTGTCAAAGCCGGTCAATAGAAAAGCACTTTTTTGCTTTCTGAGAACTAAGAAAGTTCATCCGGTACAAAGAAATATAGAGTCTGTAGTATCATCATCAGTTGAACTGAAGGCCCTTCTAGAAGATTTAGCTCAGGGCCTAGAAAGTCCCTTTACGACATTTCTCTCATACCAAGCCCAGTCCCCCCAAAGGGCTGAGGACTTTGAAGAGGTTACGCCTGCAGAATTAGCAAACGTAGTCAGAACACTACCCCATTCGGCTCCTGGTCCTGATGGCATGACGACGTCGGTGATAAAATCAGTACATAAAATATACCCACTTGGCCTACTCGAAATTATTAATCACTCACTTAGAAGCTCTTGGATGCCACCTGATTAGAGAATGGCAAAAGTGATTTCATTATTAAAAAAAGCAAGGCGCAGGGTTTACCTTAGTTAATATCAGGCCTATTGCACTTACATCGAACCTAGTAAAACTCGCTGAAAGAATTTTATATAGACGTATACATCGATGGATGTCAACCAGGCTGCGTTGTCGAGTCCCCTCATTGAACTTTTACCTTCCCTGGTCGGGTCTGGCACAGTCGCCTTTGTGCCTTTATTGTAATGAGAGGGAATCTTTGGAGCACTTCTTTTTGTCATGGCGAAAATTCAAAACTCAAAGGGAAGATCTACTAGAAGAACCCCTACGAAAGTTGGGCTTAAACTTGACACTTCCGGTGATTCTTTCATTTGGCGCAGTCGCATTTGGATTCAGCCACAGGAGTGTTTTTACCGCTGTTACAAATTTCTTACGAAAAATATAAAAGAAGGGAATGCTAAAAATAAGTAACTTCAGTTGTTTTATGTATTTTTTTCTTTTTGTATGTTTATTATGTTTTCTTTTCAAGGTTTTTTTTAGAAATTTAACACCTTTTTATTATAACATATATTGCACAATTATTCCGACCCTCTCTTTCAAAAGTGAATTAATTTAAAAAGCAAGGCACCATCCCATTCATGGCCTATCCCCTAGGGGGTTGCGCCAAGGTGTTGAGGAACCAACCAACCAACGCTGAAAGAAGCTATAGGTTATCACAAGCTCATCTATGCACCAGCCTTGCACAAGTAGTGCAAGCTGACAAAACTATTTTATATGCAAAGAAGCTGCTACTTAGCGTCCACCGCATGAAACGCTTACAGCCACACCAGCACCATGAGAGTCGCACGTTGAACTGGGGCCTTCTCAGAATCAACGAGCTTGTATACGAGTTCACGCGTCAATCAGTTTGATTGACAGACGCCCGTGGTGAAGATCGCGTACGCCCACCACGTTTGCTCTTGCCGAGGAACAGTACTGACGCCGAGCGGCATGATTAATCCACCAGCTTCATCGCTCAGACTATGCACACACGCAAGCAGAAGTAAAAGTGACATCATCACGTGGCTACGATGTCTCGCATTCAATTTACCCGCGCTCACGACGTATTATTCATGTACCCTAAAGGCCCGAGGGCATTACATAGGGGGGGGGGGTAATAGTATACATACATAAAAACTAACACGAACAATAAAGTAATAAAGTAATAAAGTGTGTACTCACAGCCGCGTTGACACCATGATGTGAGCACCCCTGGTGACCTCATGTCCTTACATTTATTTGAAATATTTATCAGATGTGAAATCAGCAGCCCGAGATTGCTGCGTGTGCACCGCACCCTTGCTGTCTTCGAGAGGGGAAATTTGCATGCTTCAGGTAGAACGAAAAACCTGCCCGAAAGAGGACAAACGCCCAGGAACAAGCCTGCTGGAGGCACGTGTTGAGTTGGCAAAAAAAATCACAGCATATCCACGGAATGAATGATGATGGGTGGGGCGAAGCGTCCATCTATCCGTCCGTGCGCCCGCCCGCCCGTCCGCCCGTTTGTCTGTCTGTCTGTCTGTCTGTCTGTCTGTCTGTCTGTCTGTCTGTCTGTCCGTCCGTCCGTCCGTCCGTCCGTCCGTCCGTCCGTACGTCCGTCCGTCCGTCTGTCTGTCTGTCTGTCTGTCTGTCTGTCTGTCTGTCTGTCCGTCCATCTCGTGAACACTCCAAGTACCGCCATCTCGCTTCTTTTAACATATATTCAACATACACAAGTACCGCCATCCAGTGGACAAACCAAGGACTAAGTAAGACCATGTACCACACTTCTGCTGTCAGCGCTTTGTTAACACCGACAGTGTGATAACGACGTCGTGCTACGTTTCTCGTTGCATGCGGACATGCGGATATGTGTCCGAGGGCGGGTATATGCCACTGGTATAGGTTACGTACTACGACAACGGGACGCACAAGCCACGCCATAAGGGGCGGTCGCCCCTAAAAAGATAACGCGACAATCACGCTGACGTCGCTGCACTGTTAAAATGTTCACTGAGTAGTGGCGCTAACGTGTTCGCACGGGGTGTTTCTTTGATGACCACCGCAAATGCCCCACATGCGTTTCCAACGCGACGCGCGTTCCTCTAGGCATTTTTATCAACGCTGCTCTCACGAACTCCGCATTGTTTTCATCCCATGGCCGCCGCAGAGCGAGCTCGGAGCAAACTTGTCTGCCCGAGAAGCTTGGTTCATCCTGCATAGCACCCTTGCTAAGCACATGGCTGGATGTCCTATTCCCGGCATTAAGACAGAGCATTGCGGATTGAGAAAGAAAGGAAAATAGAAATAAAAGAAAGTTAGAAGGGAAGAAAGAAAAAAAGAAAGAAAGAAAGAAAGAAGGAAAGAAAGAAAGAAAGTGAACTCAAGCGTATGTAAGTCACACCACTATAAAGAAACTGACTGAAGAATGAGAAGGTCACGAAATGGGCATGTACATTTCATGTCACGCACTGCGCATTGTGCTGTGTTTGGGCTGGTGGGGGGAGGGGGAGGTAAATGTTGCGACGGTGTAATAGATAAACGTCACTTGGAGCAGCCCGCCATAATCCCGCATTACTCCATTTTGGTCAAGAGTATACGATTTTCCAAAGAGTGGTTATCGTATAACAGATTACGGGACATGGCTGCTTCTCTTCTCATCTCACGAATACGTTTCATCCGAGCTTCTTTTGTGATTCAAGTCCAACTCACTTCTCAAAGAACTGCTCTTGAAACCACAAAATTGTCACTATCTCTCACCTAGATGTCCACCACTTCCGATCCTTTCAGTTCACGGGTGTCTTCACAAAACCCGATTCAAAAACAATGCTCATGACTGCGTGTTTCGACTTGGTTCTTAAATAAATCCTGCCGGTTTTCATTGCTCAACTGCCTCGGCAATCTAACCTTTAGCGCTCTCAATTACGATTCTTTAAAGTCGACCAATCAAGTCTGTGTGTCGCTAGGAAAGGCAACGTGGCTGCACTTCGTCGACGTAGTGCACCAAAGATAAAAAAACACATTAAGAATTGAAGTGCACTGGAAAGAGCCGGAGGACGTGACTTCACTGTTTAAGAAAAAAATCGATGTGAATGAAATTTACGTCCCACGCAATGCACTCTGCAAACAGTCTCCAAATTGGATTTACTGAACCTACTGATTAAAAAGCACATTAAGCGGCTGGCTAAGTCATCTTGTCATCTGCCCGAAAAGGTTTCTTTCTTTCTTTCTTTCTTTCTTTCTTTCTTTCTTTCTTTCTTTCTTTCTTTCTTTCTTTCTTTCTTTCTTTCTTTCTTCCTTTCTTTATTTCTACCTAGGTCTTATAAAGCAAGACACATAGCTGCTGGGTACGTCTCTACTCTCATCACACGAAAGTCACGCATGCAGTGCCCATCGGGGAAGATCTGTGTGTAGAAATATAGAAAGAGACAAAGGAAGAGCATAACTATCACTACAATCTCAACGAATTCATGACAGAAAAGGAGTGAAGTTCCCTCGCCGTTGAGCTTTGAATCTAAAAGGCCTAACAATGAATCTTCGCGTACGGGTTCATATTTTGGTTCCCTTGGTTCCCTCAGTCATTGTATGTGCTGAGGATGCCTATAGGAAGTTAATGTTTACTTCTTAGCCGCTTTAGCTTGGTGAAAGCTGTCCAGGAGGAGGCGGTCTGTTCGATTAGCCACATCAGTGTCCGAATTTTGATAAAAAGGAGGAGTGGGGGCACGCATAACGCGTAAACATGTACAGTGGTGGTCAAAAGTTTTGCGGACCACGGGAGCGCGTGTCATGCTAGGGAGCCTACATGAACACCTCTTATGAGCTCCCTATGTCAAACTAAAGCCAAAATCAAGGGGCTTTATGTCAAGCAGCACCGCTGCGCCTCTTGACGGCTGCTTGGAAAGCTCACAAGTGCGTGCAAACACGCCTTTTTCTTTATCTATCAGCCTGCTCGTTCGCTCCCGCACACCAGAACGATAGAAGGAGCGCAAGGTGTCACACCAGCTGTCAGCGTGCGAACCTTATCACAAAGGTCGATAAGAAAAATTGGGGGGCCTTTAAGCTTCGCCTTCAAGAGTTGAACACGATAGCGAAATCCGGCTCCTAGTGCACAGTTCAACCGCTAAGTGCATACTTATTAAGGTATTTTGTTTCACACACACACACACACACACACACACACACACACACACACACACACACACACACACACACACACACACACACACACACACACACACACACACACACACACACACACACACACACGCACGCACGCACGCACACGCACACACACACACGCACATGCACACACACACACACGCACACACATACATACATACATACACCCATGCATAGGTACACATACATACATACATACATACATACATACATACATACATACATACATACATACATACATACATACATACATACATACATACATACATACATACATACATACATACATACATACATACATACATACATACACACGCACGCACGCACGCACGCACGCACGCCCACACACGTGACATTTGAAATTGGAACGGTTGACAACACCACATTTGACTGCAGCCTCGAAGGAGACACCTATCGCTGCACTCAACTACTGCGCATATGTCGAAAACAAAAATATTGCGCAAAATAATTTCCCTTCTTCGAAACGGAGAAGCTGGGTCGTTTAACGTTTGAGACCGCGGTGAAGTAATGGAAAACGATTATCTATTATTTATTTCGCCTGCGCATGACGCATCACGCGGAAGCAGACATGAACAATAGGCACGGTGTAAGAAGTAGTCAATAAGAGCGGAGAAAGCGTCGTGCCATTTCCTGCTCGTATTGGTTACGGGCAGATTATTATGCCATATCCTGCTCGTATTATTTTACGCTAGACTTAAAACACAAAAGAAGGGAGCGCTAGCTGCTGCTTCTATAATGCATACTTTCAGTGTATATGTATACATAAGAGAATCGAAATACTTGCTTGTCTTAACCACACCACTGAGGGGAAGAAATATTTGTATGTACCCAGCGGTGCTGCCTACAATTACTTCCGTGGTGGTAGACCGTGATGGTAGGCCGTGGCAGGATGTAAGAGTTAGGCAGCATTCGGCAGGAGTGTCAAAGTTTTCCGCTGTAATAACAATATTGATTACGCACTCCTTCTGCGTTGCTCTGGCTAATGATGATTGAATTCAAGTTATGTGCTCTTATGCTTCTCTTTTCATAAGTAGAAATGAGTTTCCTGGTGTGATGGATATATGTTGTTGTCTAAAACACAGTTGCAGGAAACTACCCGTATTGGTTAAGTTTCGCCATCGTTTTCCTATCGGCTTGTTTGCAGAGCGCGATCCTTATTGAAGTGCTTTCACTGTAGCTGCTACTATGCCCTTCAGAAACTTTAAGAAAAAAGTAAAAAAAAAAACACTTTTACAAGAAAAAAAGGAAACAGAGCAAAGTATAGAGGACCAATTTATCTTTGGTTTCTAACATGAAGTTTGCAGTGGTAAGCAAACTCGCCGTGTTTACATTTCTATATTATATTAGCTGATTTTGAAAGCTTCATTTCCTGACAATTGAAAGACGTACTAACGTGCCGCAAAAGCTCTGGTACTGTTATTTCACTGCTAAAAAAAGAGAAAAACCTAATGCATTATCTTTCTTCTATACGTTTTATTTTTCAACTAAAAACTTTAGAACATTTAAAGTTCCCGTCTGATGCTTTCGCAATGGTCAAAAAAGTAATGAAAATATTTTCAGTACAGCAATTATCTTTGACGCGTGGAGCTACCCTAGAAAGATCATAAGGAATGGTTCAAGAAGTTTATCTTCATAATCTTGTTTCAAATTGATGTGCGTATTCGTTCGCACAATTGCTGAATGGCTAATGATCGTCAGTAACAAACACCTTCTGTGAAGGCAAACACATTCACTTCAAAGAGAGTGAGGGCTACGAAAAAGCAAAACGCAGCAGAAAAAGTGCTTTGCCCCCATCTCAATATTATCAACCTTTATAGAGATGTAAGTACCTCCGTGTACTCAGATTTGGGTGCACGTTAAAGAACCCCAGGTGGTCAAAATTTCCGGAGCCCTCCACTACGGCGTCTCTCATAATCAAATAGTGGTTTTGGGACGTTAAACGCCACAAATAAATTAATCAAAATCAGAGATGTAAGTACCAGGTGAATTCGTTCGAAAAAAAAGTTAAAGTGAACGCTAATCTAAATTTTCTCGGCTGCGATTACGTCAACTCTTGAAGTCACGTACCTTGTTGTTTTGAAAATTAACTGCTGGGAATCTATAACCTATGTAGCTCGAACTCGAATAAGATACCTTTTTTTACAAAAAAAAACAAACTCACTTACAAGAGAGAGAGAGAGAGAGAGAGAGAAAGAAAAAGACACCAGGCCTGCGTGGAATCCGAAGCGCAATCACAGCGGAAACAGCAAGAGTATTCTTTCTATTGTCTTTTCCAAACACTCCTGGTATAAACTTTATACGTACAAATGTATAACACCCACCATGTAATAAATCATCAAAATTCATGTCGAGTAGTGTAGACCACACTAAGCCATTTTTCTTTGTTCCGCGGACAAGCGAAATACCTATTTCACATGACGTGTTTGTAAACGGCTTGAAGTACTGTCCTCAACAGCAGTCAGTGTGTTTTTTTTATGTCGTTTTCCATCCACGAAGCTTTATGCAATTTTTCTTGTGCGTCATAACCTTCTAAACAAAACAATATAGTATATAATTAGTATAACTAAATGGTCCACTTAATAAGACACTCTCTAAGGCATTTCAATGCCTTTTGTCGCGTTTTCCCCCCTAATCCCCGAATGCAAAAAAAAAAGTTCCGCTTTGGCACCATACACCAAATTAACCAAACTTTTGGTGGTATTAACAAAATAAATACATAAGTTGTTGTACTGACGTCAGATTAGCTTCATGCGCGGTTCAAAAAATTTGGCTGAGCAGAATTTTGCGCCTTTTTGACGAATCACGAACACACCGAGATCAGTCACGTGATACTGCCTACGCGAATGCAGCGACCAATGAGAAAATTCCACACATAAAAAGATAGGCAGCTATAGCACCTATCGCTGAAATACAGAAACAAACAAAAGTAGTTTTCTTTTTTATTAGCTACAAAGTCAGAATGTCGCGTTTTACCCCGTGTTTAATTTTCCCATTCTATCGTAATGATTGAAATGGAAGTGCTTTTTTGACAGCTAATTAGTCAATAGCGGGCTAGCGAAGTCAAGCAGGCTTTCCAAAATAAAACTTTCAATGGACTGCTTCGAGCCGTTACAAAAACAGATCGCCTTTCTTCTCAACCGAGGGCTGCTTGATTGTACTGTTTTCACTCCAAGTGTTCTACTAGCCGATGCATATTGTGCACTCTTATAATTAATCTTCAGTTTTGTATATTTTTCTTGCTAAAATAATAGCAGTAGCCAATACCGGCATAAACAGACCAACCTCTCCTATAAAAATTTTAATTGAAAAAGCACGAAACTGCCTGTCATGTCAATGTAACAGGAAACAATAACAACAAACAATCGCTGAGTTCATGCCCTGCGTTTCTACTCCACAGAACAAGAGAAAATGTTTTCGAGTATTTCCTTACTCCCCTTAAAAATCAGATTGAGAGACGAGCTTGTTTCGCAATGTCAGACTTGACCTCTTGAAATTAAAAGAACAAAAGGCCACTCTGCAAGTCTTTACAGGCTCACAGAAACACGTTGAAGTGGACTGACATCTGCGATGGAAAAAACGTCGAGCTATTATGTGCGGGACCACTTTTCTTGTTTCTCATGGGTAAATTAAAAACCACCTGTCAATGGCAGAAAGATAATTAATCTCGGGACGTCGACACGAGAATGGGTTACAATGCTCGGCGATAGCTTTTCTTGACAGCACTTTGTAAGGTACTGAAACAAAGCTTTCGTCTTCTATATACCGCGCCAACAAATAGTACCTAATATGCTCATAATTTTCTCAATTACGTTGCTGAAATAAATTCTGTTTTATTTATTATGATACTCAAGCACTTGCGCGAAGTCGTAGGTAAGGCACAATTATCGTTCACCTTGCAAGAGTGCCTTCCGCTTTTTTTCTTCTGTCTGGACGTCTGTCTTGACGCCTGTCTGTCTGAACGTCTGTCCAACGTCTGTTTTGACGTCTGTCATGACGTCATTCCTGACGTCTGTCTGTCTAGACGTCTGTCCTGACGTCTTTCATGACGTCTGTCTGGACGTCTGACTGCACGTCTGTCTTGACGTATGTCTTGACGTCTCTCTGTCTGGACGTCTGTCCTGACGTCTGTCTTGACGTCTGTCTGTCTGGACGTCTGTCTGGACGTCTGTCTTGACGTCTGTCTGGACGTCTGTCTTGACGCCTGTCTGTCTGAACATCTATCTGTCTTGACGTCTGTCCTGACGTCTGTCTGGACGTCTGTCTTGACGTCTGTCTGGACCTCTTTCTTGACGTCTTACTGTCTGGACGTCTCTCTTGTCGTCTGTCTGTCTGGACGTCTGTCTGGACATCTATCTTGACGTCTGTCTTGACGTCTGCCTTGACGTCTGTCATGACGTCTGTTTGAACGTCTGTCTGTCTGGATGTCTGTCTGGACGTATGTCATGACGTCTGCCTGGACGTCTGTCCTGACGACTGTCTGTCTGGACATCTGTCTGTTCTTACGTCTGTCTTGACGTTTGTCTGGACGTCTGACTGGACCTCTGTCTGGACGTCTGTCATGACGTCTGTCTAGACGTCTGTCTGGACGTCTGTCCTGACGCCTGTCTGTCTGGACACCTGTATGTCTTGACGTCTGTCTGGAC
The DNA here is from genome assembly GCF_043290135.1 of Rhipicephalus microplus. Taxonomy (NCBI): domain Eukaryota; kingdom Metazoa; phylum Arthropoda; class Arachnida; order Ixodida; family Ixodidae; genus Rhipicephalus; species Rhipicephalus microplus. The sequence goes on along the minus strand of NC_134704.1, from coordinate 40,341,247 downwards.
GTCTGTCCTGACGTCTGTCATGACGTGATTCTGGACGTCTGTCTGGACGTTTGTCTTGACATCTGTCTGGACGTCTGTCTTGACGGATGTCTTGACGTCTGTCGTGACGTATGTCTGGACGTCTATCTGGGCGTCTGTCTTGACGGCTGTCTGTCTGAACATCTGTCCTGACGTCTGTCCTGACGTCTGTCTGGACGTCTGTCTGGACGCCTGTCTGTCTGGACATCTGTCTGTTTTGACGTCTTTCTGGACATCTCTCTTGACGTCAGTCTGGACGTCTGTCTTGACGTCTGTTTGTCTGAACGTCTGTCTTGACGTCTGTCATGACGTCTCTCCGGACGTCTGTCTGTCTGGACGTCTGCCTAAACGTCTGTCCTGCGTCTGTCTGGACGTCTGTCTTGATGTCTGTCTAGACATCTGTCTTGACGTCTGTCTTGACGTCTGCCTTGACGTCTGTCATGACGTCTGTCTGGACGTCTGTCTGGACGTCTATCTTGACATCTGTCTGTCTGGACGTCTGTCTTGACGTCTGTCCTGAGGTCTGTCTGGGCGTCTGTTTTGACGTCTGTCTGACTGGACGTCTGTCTGGACGTCTGTCTTGACGTCTGTCTGGACATCTGTCTTGATGTCTGTCTTGACGTCTGCCTTGACGTCTGTTATGACGTCTGTTTGGACGTCTGTCTGTCTGGACGTCTGTCTGGACGTCTGTCATGACATATGTCCTGACGTCTGTCTGGACGTCTGTCTGTCTGGACGTTTGTCATGACGTCTGTCTTGACGTCTGTCTGGACATCTGTCTTGACGTCTGTCTTGACGGCTGTTTGGACGTCTGTCTGTCTGGCCATCTGTCTGGCTGTCTCTCTTGACGTCTGTCTGTCTGGACGTCTGTCCTGACGTCTGTCTGGACGTCTGTCTTGACGTCTGCCGTGACGTCTGTTATGACGTCTGTTATGACGTCTGTCTGTCTGGACGTCTGTCTTGACGTCTGCCTTGACGTCTGTTATGACGTCTGTTTGGACGTCTGTCTGTCTGGACGTCTGCCTTGACGTCTGTCTTTCTGGACGTCTGTCTTAACGTCTGTCTGGACGTCTGTCTGGGCATCTGTCTTGACGTCTGTCTTGACGTCTTTCTGCCTGGATGTCTGTCTGGACGTCTGTCTTGAAGTCTGTCTGTCTGGACGTCTGTCATGACGTCTGTCTTGACGTCTGTCTGGACATCTGTCTTAACGCCTGTCTTGACGTCTGCCTTGACGTCTGTCATGACGTCTGTCTGGACGTCTGTCTGTCTGGACGTCTGTGTGGATGTCTGTCCTGACGTCTGTCTTTCTGGACGTCTGTCTGTACGTCTGTCTTGACGTCTGTCTGGACGTCTGTCCTGACATCTGTCTTGACGTCTGTCTGTGCGTCTGTTTGTCAGGACGTCTGCCTTGACGTCTTTCTGTCTGGACGTTTGTCATGACTTCATTCTGGGCGTCTGTCTGTCTGGACGTCTGTCCTGACGTCTGTCTGGACGTCTGTCTTGACGACTGTCCGTCTGGACGTCTGTCATGACGTCTGTCTAGACGTCTGTCTGGACGTCTGTCCAGACGTCTGTCCTGACGTCTGTCCTGACGTCTGTCTGGACGTCTGTCTTGACGTCGGTCTGTCTGGACATCTGTTTGTCCTGACATCTGTCTTGACGTCTGTCTGGACGTCTGTCTGGACGTCTGTCATGACGTCTGTCTTGACGTATGTCTTAACGCCTGTCTTGACGCCTGTCTTGACGTCTGTCTGGACGCCTGTCTTGACGTCTGTCTTGACGTCTGTCTGGACGTCTGTCTTGACGTTTGTCTTGACGTCTGTCTGTCTGGACGTCTGTCCTGACGTCTGTCAGGACGTCTGTCTGTCAGGACGTCTGTCTTGACGTCTGTCTGGACGTCTGTCTTGACGCCTGTCTGCCGGAACATCTATCTGTCATGACGTCTGTCCTGACGTCTGTCTGGACGTCTGTCTTGACGTCTGTCTTGACGTCTGCCATGACGTATGTCTTGACGTCTGCCTGGACGTCTGTCTGGACATCTGTCTTGACGCCTGTCTGTCGGAACATCTGTCTGTCTTGACTTCTTTCCTGACGTCTTTCTGGACGTCTGTCTTGACGTCTGCCTGGCCATCTGTCTTGACGTCTGTCTGTCTGGACGTCTGTCTTGACGTCTGTCTGGACGTCTGTCCTTCTGGACGTCTGTGTTGACGTCTGTCTGGACGTCTGTCTTGACGTCTGCCTAGACGTCTGTCCTGACGTCTGCCTAGACGTCTGTCCTGACGTCTGTCTTGACGTCTGCCTGGACGTTTGTCTTGACGTCTGTCTGTCTGGACTTCTGTCTGTCTGGACGTCTGTATTGACGTCTGTCTGTCTAAACGTCTGTCCTGACGTTTGTCTTGACGTCTGACTGTCTGGACGCCTGTCTTGACGTTTGTCTTGACGTCTGTCATGACGGCATTCTGGACATCTGTCTGGACGTCTGTCTTGATACATTTCTCGTACAGTGGGCGTCTCTTTTAACTCGTTAGACCTTGTGTCAATTATTGATGGACTTGCGCGCAACATCATCGAGGCCACATGCCAAGCAAGGAAGTGTGCCTTCTGCATACGCAAGGGTATCCCTCCTAAGGAAGTTTGTGCCTCATTCGGAGGTGTTCAACCATCCTGGAGACATGTCAAAAGAGTCTGCAAGATTCTCAAGGCGGAACTTGGGCGTCAGGTGCGTTTGTTTCAAGACTGGCTCCGCGTGGTCCACTACAGTCTTCTTCCGCAATGGCAGGCTGCTCAACACCTTCGATGGCTGAGGCAGCAACTGGGCGTACTCACGGAAGTGAGGTGGAAGCAGGTCCTGAACCCACTGCTCAAGGTGTTTAACAAGCAAAGAAGGGAAGAACAGAAGCGCATTGTGGTGCTACAGGACGCATACATTCCGGTAGAAATCGAGAGATGGCTTCGGAAGGGACCAAAATTTGCCGTCCCGCCTCGTATTTCTGCCCATGAACTTGTCGGACTAAACAGGGACTTGTCTGTGAAGGCCAACCAAGACCGGGACAGATGCCTACAAGATGGTATGAACTGTTTATCGAAATGTGCACCGCATAATCAAGAAAGACCTAAAGTTACAGGCTTGAATAACATCGTGTCGTTCTTTAAAAACCACAAATTAACATTATAGCTAGTCGACAAAGAAGGTTGCTTTGTCGTCATGTCTGAGGGAGCTTACAAAGAAAAGGCTTTAGCGGCTATCAAGAAGAACTTCCGCCCAGTTAAGTTGTGAGCGACTCGCGTTAAGTCTAAGTTCGCTGATTTTTGCAAGAATGCTGGGCTTACAATGTTAGCTAAGAACATAAACAACAGCAAAGGGAGCAACCTGAAAGTTTTTTTCTCGGCCAAGACACACAAACCGGATGTACCTTTTCGCACTATTGTTAGTGAAGGAGGGTCTTGGCAGATTAACGTTAGCAGATTTCTTCAGAGCAAGCTAAAGAATCTCGTGGTGAATGACCCTTGCCGTACGAAGGGCTCAAGTGATGTGTGCGACTTTTTGCGGTCTCGCGTTACCACAGGCAACGCCTTTTCAGTGGATGTTGTAGATCTGTATTATTCCGTGCCACATGAAAAGCTTCTAGCTTCTGTAAAATCCTGCATAGAAGAGAATGGTGACGTCAATTTATCAATGACGCAGGCGTTAATGTAGACAATTCTTTATCGCTTTTAGAACTTCATCTGAATGCAACTTTTAATATGTTTGACGAAAAGCCCTTTCTTCAGCGACAAGGAATCTGCATTGGTTCCTGTGTCGCCCCGGTCTTTTGCGATATATTTTTAGCGGATGTAGATAGGGATTTGGACGATGCTTTTAAAGGGAGGAAGGTTTTAAAGGTTTTTAGGTACGTTGACGATTTTTTAATTCTTTTAGATAAACAGGGTGACCTTACATCCCCTGATTTTATTTTAAACGTTTTTGTAAGACTAGGACGAGGGCTTTCTTTTACTGTCGAATTGCCTCAAGAAGCTTGTCTGCAGTTTTTAGACTTACGCCTCACGTGGAACGATGAGAATATGTGCTGGTCTTATCATCCTCGTGTTGAGAAGCAGCTGTTGCCGTACGATTCTGCCCACTCAAAGATTGTGAAGAGGGGCGTTGCGTCTCTTTGCTTAGAATCAGCGCTAAAAAGGTCGTGCCCACACAGCATGAAACTTAGTTTCCTTAATCAGGTGAGCCGACTAGAGGCTGCTGGGTTCCCTCGATTGGTCATTACGGCCGTTGCTGAATCACTTCTGCAGAAGTTTAAACGTGGAACACGGGAAGCGATGACTGCTACCCAGCCCTTAAGGATTAGGCCACAAGTTTTGCCATCTATCCATAAGGTCTCGCACAACCTTAAGAAAGTCGCGGCCAGGCACGGCGTACCGATGGTGTTTTCCGCACCAGAAAAAATTGGAAGACTGTGCCAAAGTGTGTACGATAGAAAGAAGCGCGGCTGTCAGAAGAAACATGAGAGGGCCTTTGTTAAGTGTTTCATGGGGGTTGTGTACTCCATACCCTTATCCTGCGGAAAAGTGAACATTGGCCAAACCAAACGGTGTATTAATGACCGATTAAGGGAACACGCCCAAAAATTAACGAAAAGAGATGACAAGTATGCGCACCTGGTTGCGCATGTCATCTCGTGTGGTTCTGACGCACGATTTTCTGAAACGAAGATTCTGGGCAGAAGCGCTAATGAAACTGCACGTGAAGTGTTAGAAGCCTTTTTCGTAAAAAAAATAAAGATAACTGTGTAAGCGCCCCTTCAATTTCGTTGTTACCAAGTGAACTTCAGTTTATCGCTCTAAGGCGATGACATTAATTAACTGTATGTTTTGATAATGTATGCTGTTGGCCTTTTTTGGTGTGTGTGCGCACAATGTGTCCTGTATATATTCAAGTCTTCGAGCTATGAATAAATCAGTTGGAAGTGAGCGCTGTGTGTTTGATGCATGGGTGTGTGCGTGTGTGAGTGATCGTGTCAAGTTTTCGCGCTCTAATTACTTTTAGGAATGAAGTGAGCATGCACGTGCACGTGGCATTTGTAAGCTTTCCCGAAGACAGTAAACTTTATCGAACAGTGAAACAAAAAAAAAATAATAAAATAAATGAATGTCCCTTCACCTCCGAGTTTCGATGTGTCTGTACCACCGAAAAAATATTAACAACGAACAGCGAATAGACATGAAAACAGCGGAAATTTTGATGTCGCTTCTGTATTCCGAGTGAGCGTTGTGAGAAGGGTTGCTACTCGACAATTATCCAGCCCAGTCTTCCGCCAATATAGAATGTTTTCAAGGTGAAAAGTACATGTACCACGAGTGAAGGAAGTTTTCTAGATTTGGCGAGACCTGTAGGTGTCAACATGAGGGAGGCAAAAAAACATGAGGTATGCAAAAAAAAGTCTATGAGAAGCTGCTCAAAAGTTGCGTGACACTCAAGTGAATGAGCGTGCACAGTCGGTAAGCCAAAAGTCACAAGACCTCGCAAGACGTCAGAAATGACGTCGCAATACGCCAGAGTTTGTAACGTCATAGCACTGTCATCGTGACGTCGCCTGATGACGCCGTCACATGACATCTTCGCTTGGTCATAAGCAAGACGATCACGTAAGCTCACGGAAACGACCACGCAATTTTTTTCCGCCTAGCGGTGGTGGAATGTATACTAAGCTGTCAACGCCTAGGTTGCCAAACGGCATGATGTCGTCCTCGTCACGGGATGCGCATACATCCCTGTAATGCGACCAAGATTTGTCCCGCCTGTTCTTACGAATTCCCCTTGACAAGCGTTAATTCATTGCAGCCTAGTAGAACTAAATAAGCTTTGAAGCTAATTTTCATAATAAATGTAGGTGGGTGCGCTAACACGGACACAAGCGAAGCCTTGTTGTTTGCACCTTTTCTTTTGCGTCCTTGTTTGAAGACGTATCTCTTTTATCATGTATCCCTACCAACTGCTCTTGTTTTAGTTTATATTCTGTATTGGTACACCACTGGCATGTGAGGCCGGTAATCACGCCCATATGTACTCTACAATGTTATCGTGCTTTTGGGTCATGAGAACCTCCAAAATAAAAAAAAAGTTTGGGAGCCCTTTTCTTATTGTGGAAATTGTTAGGTTGGTATGTGGGGTTTGACGCCCCAAAACAACCATATGATTATGAGAGACGCCATAGTGGAGGGCTCAGAAAATTTAGAACACCCGGGTTCTTTAATGCTCACCCAATTCTGAGCTCACGGGCTTACAGCATTTTCACCTCCGTCGAGGATGCAGCCGCCGCAGCCGGGATTTGATTCCGTGACTTGCGGGTCAGCAGCCGAGTACCTTAGCCACTAGGCCTCCGTGGCGGGGCCTTATTGGGAAAATTTGGGCAAGTGAAGCCTGGTGAGTCCGTGCCTGACCTATTCTATTTTCCCATTGAAAATTTCCTTCTTTTTCCTTCTTTCTCTTTCTTTCTCTCTTTCCTTTCTTCTTTTCTTTTTTCCATCATTTCCTTCCTCTCTTTCTTCTCTCTCTCGTTCTCTCTAACTATTTTTCTTTCTTTCTTCGTCTCTTCATTACCCCTCTTCTTTCTTCCTTTAAATCTCTGCTTTCTTTCCTTCCAAATTTCTTATCTTAATTTTTCTTTTTATTTTTTTCTCCTCCTTTCTCTTGCTTTTCTTTCCATCTTTCTGTCTTTTTTCTTTTGTTTCCTTTCCTTATCTCTTTCTGTCGTTGTTCCTCTTTTTTGTCTATTTCTCTCCTTCCTTCTTTCTTTATTTCTTCCTCAACGTTTTTCTTTCCACCTTTCTTGTTTCCTTCACTTCTTATTCATTTCTTATGTCTATCGCATGGTGGAATTCTTCGTCCTGATCTTTTTCTTCCTCCATGCCGTGAATGGGACCTTCGCCCAGAGTGCTTAGATGCGCAACACTCTTGTAGCTACACGGCAACGACAGTCATACGTGAAATAATGAAACACGGTAATGAAAAAGAAAAATATGGTCAATCTCCCTAAAGGGAACCCTGATAGAATGCGAAGCAGCAGCGGTGCGCACGGCATTGACCTGGTTGAAACGGGCGTCGACGCGGGTAATGGAAGAACGGTTTGAAGCGAAACTCGGTGTAGCGTTTACTCGAGTGAACGTTTGTTTGAAACGCAAAGACACGGGAGGTGGGTTGAGGTTCCTGTAAGTTCAATTGCCGAAAGACTGTTCGCTCGATGTGCGCTCGAACATTGTGAGCGGTGGAGAGGGTGAAGCGAGAGATGAGACTTGGTAACATGCAGGCTAGGGAGAGAATGATGCCAACGCGCGTGCACTGCGATGGAAGGCGTGACCTACTTGGCACCGCCCCTAACCTGCGGCCAGGAGAGCGTCGTGTGGACGGAGGTACAGTGCTACGCAGGCTTGTCAAAGAGCTGCTTCTCATCTAAAATGAATCATGGGACAAGGTGAAAGAACAGGTGGTCTCTATAAAAAATCAGATTTTCGATTCAGAAACGGCTGATCGCTCACAAGACTACGGTGGAAAAAACAGGCCCCGGATCTGCATGTTACACTGCAAGTGTCGTCGAAAGACGGTTGTCTTGCGTCTGGAGAGAGTGAACAAAACATTTATTTGACGTTCTGCGCAAGAGAATCGGTGAATGGTATTCTGGAGGCGCTGCGTTGGAGTGCTTCGAGCGTGCAGCGGAGGCGATCGAGCGCATCGAGGCACGTTATACACGAGCGCCATCAGACATTTATCTTCGAAGACGAAGGAAGGTATTCGCACCTGTGGAGAAAGGTGCGAGTCATTCTCGGAGGCGATAAGGTGTAGAACGCAAAGTGACGGACAGGTGCCACCACCATCTCGTTTTAGCAAAGCGTTGGTAACACTTCGTCGCGTCGCGCTGCCAGCGCAGCGTGTTTAACGCTACCTTCCTTAAAATTACTTGTGTGTGCCTTCTCTAGTATAAAAGCGCATATACAAAACATCGACGTGTTGTTATGGTACCTCAGATATGCGCAACGATTGTTTTTAAAGACGATAGTCTTTCTTGGGGACCTTCGACGCAAAAACTTTGATCTGTCTGTCTATCTGTCTGTCTGTACATTTGTCCGTTTGTCCACCATTACCGCGATTTGGGTACTCTAAACAGGACCATCCGATACCTCGAACGGCCGACCCCATCTGCAGCACCCATCAATGTTGCTCAGGAATCAGCGTTCATAGGTGTGCGATTGTCAATTAAAAAGCAATTATTGAACATATCTGAGGCATAATAACAACACGTATATATTCTGCATATTCATATTTTACTAGAAAAGGCATACATAAGTAATTTTAAGGACCGTAGCGCTTATCACGCTGCCCTGACCATGCAACGTTTGCACGGAATTGCGAGTGTTTCCAGTGCTTTGCTAAGAAGACCCGGTGGTGGCCCCTACCCGTCGCCTTGCGTTCTACACGTTGTCACCTCTGAGACGCGCACGCCCGTCTCAGAGACACGCATTTTGCTTTCTAAAAAAAAAAAAAACTGCCAGATGGCACTAATGTCTCACGAGTGACGTGACTTGATGCGCTCGTTCGCCTTCGCTGCACGCTCGAGGCACTCTAACGCAGCGCTTCCGAAATGCCATTCACCGATTTTCTTGCGCAGAACATCAACTCTCTTCACACGCAATACAAGATTTGCAGATTACATGCAGATACGTGGCCATTTTTTATTTGACAATCGCACAAGTATGAACGCTAAACTTTGAGCATTATTGGTGGTTGCTGTGGATAGGGTCGGCCATTTTAGGTATCATTAAGAGCGGACAAACAGACAAATGTACATACATACATACATACATACATACATACATACATACATACATACATACATACATACATACATACATACATACATACATACATACATACATACATACATACATACATACATACATACATACATACATTTAGACAGACAGACAGACAGACAGACAGACAGACAGACAGACAGACAGACAGACAGACAGACAGACAGACCAATTTTTTCCTTCGAAGGTCCCCAAGAAAGACTATCGTCTTTAAAAGCATCAGTTATCGGAAAACGACACATACAGAGACGCAAGAGACCGGCGCTCCTCGGAAGGCCTACTCGAATACACACGTTTCCGTACACTGAATGTCGTCGGATTATTTGCAAATTCTGCTGTCCCATCCACTAGCCCGTAGCGGCTCACTACAAGTAGGACTGGGACGGCTTTCTGCTCTCGCGTAGTAGAAAGCCGCCCCAGTCCTATTTAAGTGCTCTTCAGAACTTTAAATAGTTAAACACTTTTTTTTAAACACATGTGCTGTCCCTGCTCCCACTGGCGCAAGCGCTGCGAGGAGGTTGCAGTGGGCCGCCGCCGTCGCGCGCTCTTCCCGATGCTGGAGCACTTCTACTCAATTGGATCTGCTATCTGTTTTGACAGAGGAGCTCTTATTTCTCAGTGAAGAGGAATACCTTAGGCACTGCTCTTGCTCTTTTGTATATGTCTGTGACGGATGAGTTAAACATGTCGTTCAGCCGACCTGGTATTGGTAGGCTGATGTATCGGTTGGCGTTGGCAGTAATTCCACGCTAATATGTAAATGCACAGAATGTACATATTGGGGCTTTATTTTTTGGCTCTTGTATACATGCAAAATGCATAAGTGTACGTAGCTTTTTGTGACGCATTTTTGTGTGCCTGTGTTTGCGTGAAACGTCGATTGTACAGGTTTCTGTCATCTCATATCCATGTTCATGTAAATGAAGTCTGTTCTGTCGTCATCGTTAACGCATGTCTAACAAGAAAATGTTTTTTTGGAATGTTATTGATAGTAGTGAAAATAAAATTTTCTAAACACAGGAATGCGCAATTTCTGACCAGTGCTCTCAGCCGGGACAGCATGACTGGAGTGCGTTTAGCGCTATGAAGCGTTCGCAAGTTATTCTAAACACTCAATTTGTACGTTTGCTTACTTATCGTAGCTGGGACAACTTTTGCTCTCCAATAGTTATGTACCAGAACTCTAAACCATGAAAGTTTTTTTTTTCTAAGCACACAAAATGTGCAGCTCATATATACAAGATTTGATTTATAAACAGAGGGCTATAGAGCGATATAGCGCGCGAAAGTGCTGGCAAATGTAACAAAAAATGATAATAACAAAACGTGCCAACGAAATCTTTACAAACGCACCCTTTTTGTGGGAGGATAGGACTATTTTAATAACCTCCCCGTAGTAAGCAGTGAAGTCAATCATGGATATCGCGTCTTCTTTTCCAATAACTCAGGTATGACAACAGTGTTTTATGTAGTGTTCGCGTTCGAAAACAAGAGTATGAACTTTTCTAAAAAACACGTCCGTTGTGTCGGAGAATGATTGTTTCGTAGCGGTGATGCCCCCTATTTGATGCTTACGAGGGTTCGCCGTGTTTCCGGGCTTTATAGCGTGACTCAATTCGACACTTCTTATTAAAGCTGATATCTTGATGCAGAAAAGATGTGTCTCGTTTTACTGAACAAGCATTAAAGTTTAATAACGCGCTTGCTACGGGCACGCAAGTGTTGTTCGCAAAGAATTTCTTCATTTCAAGAGAGCGGTAGGCTGCGTCGTCAAGTTTTAATTCGCTTTGCTCGGCCTCCTATGCGCGTGCCGTCATTTCGGGAAGAGTACTTGACTCTTTCATAGCAGACAACAGACGAGCTGTAAAACGTAGCTGTTTCACTATAGACAAGGTATGTAGTGTAACTTTGTAAGAAGAAAACCGTAGATGTTGAGGCGACGTCAATAAATTACTCTGACAGGAGGGTGTGCGCGCGTGGGCGTTTATGTGTGTGCGTTTGTGTGTGTGTGTGTTTATGCGTTTATGGTCCCGGTTCTGCGTTGGAATTCACGTCATGGATTCAATAAAGAACATTCGTTGTCACTGCTACAACAAAAATTGAAGACTAAAGGCTTGTGGGTGGATGGAAACGAAGAAAGTAGGTGGAATAATCCAAGTTTCGTTTGTCTTAACTGAATCAAGAAAACACTTTCTGTTGTTATTGGCTTTAATTCCTAACTAGATTTAATCAGAATAATATGTCGCCCACACGAGATTCAGACGAAGAAGCCGCAAAATAGCCGCGATGCTTGACCGAAGCCAAGGCTGGGTTCATGCCAATTCTACTAATGAGCTAGGCAATAATTAAGCTATTTGATCTTATCTAAACGGGATTGGTTGCAAAAGACTAGCTCTTCCTCGGACAGGAACTAATATTCGTGGAGTCTGTAGGGGGACCGTCCTATGTACGGCTGACGCAGAAGCCTAGAGCTATAATGTTCCAGCCGCACACAGTCGTACCACGCACGATTAACGTCCCCTATCCGTATAGAATGTCTTAGTGCAGCTACACGGGTTCGGGCGAATAAGGCGACCGGCTAGGTGTACAACAACGACATTTTATTGCTATACGTTAGCAATAGCGCGTAAATGTCGCGTAGAGAGAGAGAGAGAGTACAGAAAACAAGGGTAGACGCTTACACCTTGGTCGTTGTCGTCCTTGACTCGCAGGGGGTTGCGGGTTTGACCTCCTTCTTCCTTGGCCGGTGTCAGAGAGCTTCCGGCTGACGGCACGCTGGTTTTCTTCACCGTCCCGGTTTCTCTCTCCCCGACGAGGCTTTGTTCCTTCGCTGAGGGAATGAAACACGTTCCGTGAGCCGGGAAAGGGGGATCGCGAGCGCCACCCGCAGGGGTGTTCGATCCCTTCGCAAGAGCCTTTATTGACTCTCGAAGGGACAGTCATGTCTCCGCAACTAGGTTGTCGCGCTGCCGTGAAATGGAAAGGGAGGCTGGGCGCACGGGCTCCCTCACAAGCCGAACCACGAGATGTAAGTAGAATAATAAGAATGGGGTGTAGCACATTCGGCAAACACTCTCAAATCATGGCTGGTAGATTGCCACTATCCCCCAAGAGGAAGGTATATAACAGCTGCATCTGGCTGGTACTTACCAACGGAGCGGAAACCTGGAGGCTTACAAAGAGGGCTCAGTTTAAATTGAGGATGACGCAGCGAGCGATGGAAAAGAAAATGATTAGGTGTAACCTTAAGAGACAAGAACAGAGCGGAGTTGATCAGGGAACAAACCGGGGTTAAGGATATCATAGTTGAAATCAAGAAGAAATAGACATGGTCCAGGAATGTAGCGCGTAGGCAGGATAACCACTGGTCAATAGGGTAACTGACTGGATTTTCAGAGAAGGCAAGCGGGTTAGAGGGAGATAGAAAGGTAGGTAGACAGATGAGATTAGGAAGTTTGCGGGTATAAAGTGGCAGCAGCAAGCACAGAACCAAGTTGACTGGCGGATTATGAGAGAGGCCTTTGTCCTGCAGTGGACGTAGTAAGGCTGCTGCTGCTGCTGATGTTGATGAATGGGAATGGTACAAAAATGTTTCCCAGTTGAACATCAAACGGGGAAACCCAGCACAATCCACCAGTACACGAGCTACAAAGGTTCAAGCACAGTTCAAGTTTGTGCAATGGGTTGACACACACCAGTGTAGACAAATATATGCTATACGGTAAAATAAGCAACCAGAACCTTTTGCATTACTGAATCCTTTCTTTCAGCTTACCGCTGCTGTTGCCGCCACTGCACGGTTACACCACCGTTGCCGTTGACGTTTGAAATCAGTTAAAAATAGATATAAAACTTAAGAGGAAGAATCGTGGGATAGGAATATTGCATTCGAAAGCAAGACAGACAGTAACAGATCAGAAAGCAATAACAAAACGCTATCTGTCGCACAATCCTAGCTCTTGCAGCTCCTGGGGGACCACGTTTCTGAAAAGTTTTGGGGTATCTAACACCAAACTGTCTCTACATGCTGCGGAAATGGTGACACTCGCAGGTGAGTTATTGGGGCGAGTTGGCACATCTTGATCTCGTTTACGCTATAAGCATGATAAGCACACTGAAATATGCAGTTGCTTTCATTTCGCAACGTCTTACTACTGAGCAAAATAAAAAAAAGAGTCGGGGCATTAGTGTGCGATTACGCCACCACCAATCAGTGAAAATGGCTATTATTTTAGTAATACTTTCCTACACTTAGTAAATTTTTTTGTGTTTGAACCTGTCCCAGTATTTGTGTCGTCGACCACAAATATAAAACAAGACCAAAAAGAGCCCACTGTGGAAGGCGCAAAGCTGAGAGTGGAAGGCGTTTATTCGCGCTGCTAACGAGTAATTCACGAGAGAACAAAAGAAAAGTGAAAAGAGTTACTTTGCGGAGTATTGCCACACTACACATTAGTCAAGCTTGCCGGAAATTTCCTTTCAGTTATTGCCATTCGCGCTGCCGTGCGTCTCTCCATCATCCCCGTTCTTTTTCTTTCTATCTGAGTTTGTTCGAGTTACGCAAACTATATTTGTCTAGTGCAGTCTCTGCTAAAGACATCAGTGCTGGCAAAATGGTTTAAGAATGGAGAAAAGAACAAGACAGAAAAAAAAGAGCGTCAATTTTCACTGTCTCTTCCCTGTCTGTTCGGCTAGTTTCAAGCATTGCGCAAGGAATAGCATGCCAAACATAGACACCGACTGCAGGTCGGAACAAGTTCTTCTAGATTACATTCTCCGTTCATTTGTCACATGTAAGCACACCTTTTATCAGCACTAAACTCTCAAACTTACATTCATGGCAGAGAGAAAACGTTGCTATTATTTGCGCACTAGCTACTAAGAATTTTTCATTAATCAGAGAAACCGCTGTTTTAATGTAGTTTCCAAAAAGAATGCAAACGATGTTTTGAGCGTCAACTGCTGCTTCCGTTTGCTGCTGCAGCGCATAATAAGTGATTCTCGGGGAAGAAAAAGGGTACCATTTTTATGCCCCATTCTGAAACGCAAAAGTTGTTCGCGTGCTGGGAAGGCATGATGAATAAAGGCGGAAACGACTAGCAGCGGTGTTCGCGAGTTAAATGTTCGGTATTGCTCTTGTCCTCGGAGCTAACATTCCTTACTGGTTACTGAATGTCTTACATTAGCGTTCGCGGTTCCGGAAAAGTGTACAGGTATACGAGGCTGGACCTGTCGGACAAACTGTGACAGAAACTAATTGTCAAAAATAGCGCTTGCCCCCCCCCCCCCCCCCCCATTTTTTTCTCACGCTCACTCTGCGTCAGCTCCTGTTCAAGGAGCGATAAATTGCGGATGATTACCGCTCTTTTGAAAGACCCCGCTCCCCCCACACGCACATTTTGTTGTTGTTTATCACTGACGATGAAGTAATCATTCAGTCAGTGCCTTTGCTGCGCCGCGTAAGTGGAAGTTAGTGCGGCTTACCGCGAGCCTGTTCAGAGCGTATGAGTCCGTGTATAGGCAACTGGAGCATCAGCTTCTAATTAACGCTATAATTTGCAGTTATCTCCGGCATGCAGAAAGCTCAGCTGGCCAGCCTGCATAGTGGACGTAATACTACGCCATCATTCATACTTAACTTCGCATTAGAAGTCTGTGTGCGTGGGCGCTACAACTCAGTGCAGAGTATAGCATATATTAGAGCCTGGTTAACGTGCTTACCTTTCTTCTTTCTCTCACCGCAATAAGGTACTTTAAAGGACATCGTTACCATTGGATAAAAAACCACCAGCGTCGACGTCAAAGTGACGGCGCAGACCCGGCTTACCTGGATTTCTGCATGGAAACTTTCCATTTGGCAGCATCACAAGGGGGCGTTTCGTAAATATTTACTCACTATGCGGGTTCCCTATTCCCGCAAATGACGCCCATTGACGCACTTCAAAGTCGACGAAATCACCAGAAACCTCTGCGATCCGCAAACATCGCCGATCTTACAGGGTGGTATCGCTGAGTAATTCGTCGTCAGCCGCGGCCTACGCAACGGAAGACTTAATTGCTACCCGGATCAAAACTTACAGCTTGCTGTTGCAGCATTTACATGTGATTTTTGCACCTACCGAATAGGCATGAATCATGGGAACCAATCAGCTCCGGAATGATGGTGAGGCGCGCCTTCCTTATCTCATATAAATAAATATGCACACGCATTTGCTATCCGTGCGTCGTACCGAATGCGAAGTTGAACCTATATACTTGTATTGGATATTTTGGAACTGCTTGTTGAAAACATCTGTGTGGACATTATGAAGGGTATTATGAAAAATTTTACTGCTGCCTTCGTAATTTTTCTGAAATAGCAGACACAAAAATATTTAGAGACCTCAATTACGATGCACAAATGAAGCCAGTTATATTTTGTTTATAAGGGAGAACGGAAGTCGAGTATAATGGGTGACTTCAAGTCCTTTCCATGATTCCCACAGTCTATATACAGGAATTAAAATACTAATTACTTCAATTTATTTAAGTACGGCCGTAAGTGGCGTCTCTAGTGATGCTAAGTTGTCCCCTGACAAGGAAAGGGCAGTCATAAAGACAACGTGTAAATGTTGCATTTTTCTTGTTTTCCGGATATTCGGACACATTTCTAGAAACGCCTTGTATATTTGTAATTAAATGGCCATTTAATTCACTACTTAAATTATATGCCCACATTGCTGATGCTGATTACGCTTCGCTAAACTGAAGACCAAGATGCTTCGTCTCATAAACAACTGGAACCTCCGGACCATCATTTTCTCAAAAGCAGCCCTAAATATCTGTCTGTCTGTCTGTCTATCTATCTATCTATCTATCTATCTATCTATCTATCTATCTATCTATCTATCTATCTATCTATCTATCTATCTATCTATCTATCTATCTATCTATCTATCTATCTATCTATCTATCTATCTATCTATCTATCTATCTATCTATCTATCTATCTATCTATCTATCTATCTATCTATCTATCTATCTATCTATCTATCTATCTATCTATCTATCTATCTATCTATCTATCTATCTATCTATCTATCTATCTATCTATCTATCTATCTATCTATCTATCTATCTATCTATCTATCTATCTATCTATCTATCTATCTGTCTGTCTGTCTATCTATCTATCTATCTATCTATCTATCTATCCGTCTGTCCGTCTGTCCGTCTGTCCTTCCGCCCGTCCGTCCGTCTGTCTGTCCGTCCGTCCGTCCGTCTGTCTGTCTGTCCGTCCGTCCGTCCGTCCGTCCATCCATCCATCCATCCATCCATCCATCCATCCATCCATCCATCCATCCATCCATCCATCCATCCATCCATCCATCCATCCATCCATCCATCTAGCCGCCTACGATTTTTAGCTCTCCCGGCCGTTTCGATAATGGTATCGATACCAAACTTGATATGGCATAACATGACTGTATGAAGAACATGTAATTTTTGACAAACATGCCATGTTTATCGCGCTTCATTTGGCCGACAAGCTCTCTTACACTTTTTTACGCCATCTCTTGTTGCTTGTGTGCGTACTACTGCGGGCAAATGTAGCTCGAAAAGCCCGACATACGCTCGATGAAAGGGAGGCGGGGGGCGGAAGTGATTTTAAAATAGGAGAAAAGAAGATATATGTGAGCCCCGCAACCATCTGCAACTAAGTGCGACACCTCAGCAGTTGCTCACGAGGCAATGCGATAAGAATGGATTAGAGTGAGGACTAAAGGTTAAACAAAAGGATTAGGACCCGGTCGAAGGAGTCCGAGGACGGTGTACGACTCGGCGAGAGCTTTACGGCGTCGGGAGATCGCAGACGGCGGGTCGATCAGCGAGCGTTACGCTGGCGCCGGAGATCGCGGGGGCACAACTATTCGGCACGAAATCCAGCAACCGAGTCGTTGACGAAATTGAGAAACCCCAAAGCAAGCACCAGCAGGTGTTCGGCCAACGCGTTGGGAAAGCAGGCGCATTTAGCGTATAGAGAAACCGTTGCCCGACCACGTTGCTCACTCTTTAAATAGAAGCGCACTGAAAGGACGCTTGCGCGACGCTTCAATAACAGATTTTGATTCGCCCACACGTGCCACCTGATCAGTAGCCTGTTGATCCAGCGCCCACGCCTTCACTTCCCGCATCGTTTATGCAGTCTCGCATTGCTCCGGACAGTCCTGCGATATCGTGCGATCACATTTTCTATCCCAGTCTATATACATACACAGAACTATATACGGCAACCAATAGGAGTCGTCCATCATGTTTCCATCAGCTAAGTCTGCCGTATATACATCTTGTTCGTGCCTATGATCCTTTCACTCCTCCCGGCATACTGCAGCATGTCGTGTCGGCGTTGATCTATCAAGGTATAGCTCTGACGCTTCCGTGTGTCCGTTTGCTAACTTGCTTACGATGCACTGGTGTACGCATGTCGCAATTTCCGGCTTGCTCACTTGATGAAGTTTGGAGCACTTTTAGCGGGCCGGGCTGTCGTATTCTGTCAAATGATGTGATCGTATGTTGTCGTCGGAGCTTGGAGAAATGCAGGCAATACTGCGAATAACATAGCCATCTCTAAGCATGAAGAGCGCGCACTTGTTTGTTTGTTTGTTTCCTTGAAATTATGGCTCATGCGCCAAGGCAACATCCTTTTGTTCTTCTAGCGTCTTCATAAAGATATGTGCGTAGCACATTTAGAGGCTCGTGCTGTCATCCGCTTTCATCGCTTGTTGTAACGTTCGTAAAACATCGTATAAGAATAAAAAAAAACGAGGAAGCAAGCGCGAAATAGAAAGAAAAAGGGAAAAAATTAGGCAGAAAAGTAGAAGTAGATTAAAGAAAATGTCAGCTAACGTTTAAAATTGAAAGAAGGCGTTTGTATTAACTCGTGTATGGGTAAATTTCAGAACGGAATGTTACAACGCAATTCGAGAGAAACGTGCCGACACTAATTTGCAGAGTAATTGAAATCTGCACCCCGATCCCGAAGTGCAAAGTTTTCGTTCCGTGGTTACGTTTGCGAAAGGTATAGCCTCATGGGGCACCTCTCGAAGGAAAAAAAAAAAAGCTTAAATAAGACTACAGGCGCGTCCGTGTACATTACCCGGACAAAGCGTGATCAATCACATTGGACGAGCAAATATTTTGAGCACCATTTAGCGATGTCTGGAACGTGTGCAAGGTCATTAAAGAAATATGGGACGAAGACTGCGAGGTCTGCTGTCAAACATCTGGTCCGCGGGCCACTTGTGAGACCCCGGCCCTAGATGCTTGGCGCTCCCTCACGAATGTTTACTCCGCGGCTCTTCAGGGGCACGTGTTAAGACGTAGAATACCTCCGTTACCGGATATAGGTCCTCTACCGGATATAGATAGGTAAATACTGATGTAACGGTTCTGTGAGAGGGGCCACGACGGCAGAAGCAGGAAAAGGCTATTTGTCCTTAGCGATCGCGTGGGGGTGATGTGTTTGCCATAGGTCATTCCGAGTCTGAGTAGGTGCCAACACGCCATGAACCAACCGGTGTTTGGATCACGATGTATCCTCCTCCCGTCTTTTCGGGCCTGCCTACACAATCAACGACCTGGGGAGTTTGCACAGAGATTTCAACCAAGCGCTGTACATGTGTCTTCGGGGTGTCAACAGTCCGGAACACGAGATGACGCCTATAACGCCCGCGGAGATGGGAGAATGTAGCTGAACGGAGACATCTCTGTAAACGTACGCGCAGGTGATCTCTCGCATTCTGGGGAAAAACTAAGCAGTGTCGTAAGTACGCAAAGAAAAGATAGTTGCGCACTAGAAACGCAACGACATAGACAAGCGCAAATTTTAAACTTTATTTTTTCTTGTCTAAAACAGTACATACGCACATTCTTTCGCGCCGTATATATTCGTAGATAGAGTACGACGATAACACATTGCCATGATTAAACTTATAATTAATCGAAGACAATTAACAAGTCAAATTATCGTCATAAACTCAACCAGATTACCATGCTAACAATTAATATTTGCTCATAATTGCGACAGAAACACCGCATCCTAGCAGTTTTTGGAGGTTCCGGCAGAGCATGTGTATTTTATAAATCGATGCTAAGCGCAGGGTTTCATTCCCATCGATAGATTTTCTAAGTGGTCGCCACGTACTTCCTCAAACGAGGAAGTACAAAATGAATTACTGATTCTTTATTAATTAGGTAACATTGGGGAGACTATTTACTTTCACCGGGTTCCCCTGCGAGTCACAAACAGTTTTTTTTGTGAAATCGGAATGCCTTCCAAACGTCGAAGAGTCGTCTCGACGGCATCACTGACGTGGACTGGTACTGCGCGTCACAAGTCACGTGCTGTCAATTTTACAGTAAAGTTGTTAGGGCCGAGCTGATAAGAGCTCGGCCCTAACACTGCACATATCTGCGTATATAGAAACTTATCCTCATAATGGACTGACGCCGGTTCACGGTCGCTGCTCATGTACTCGGTACGGATGGTTAACAAGGGAAGCTGCAACATGTGGCCCCCAATCTGTCTTCGCTGACCATGTTCCCTTGTATTGTGATGGGTTGTGGGATTTCATCAATTTCTGCAGCAAACGCACTGCATATGAGCTTTGTGGCAGAGCTCTCATGTTCGAGGTTGGTTGGTCAGTTCCTCAACAGCTTGGCGCAACCCACCGAGGGGGATCGACCATGAATCGGACGGTGCCTTGTTTATTGAACTAATTCACTTCTTCAAGGAACGAGTTGAATTCATTAGATATTTGAATGATATGTCGGGTTTAACGCCCCACCATATGATTATGAGAGACGCCGTAGTAGAGGGCTCCGGAAATTTCGACCAACTGGAGTTTTTTAACGCGCACCCAAATTCAAGCGCACGGGTCTAAAGCATTTCCGCCTGCATCAGAAATGAAGCTTCCGCAGCCGGGATTCGGTCCCGTGACCTACGGGTCAGCAGCCGAGTGCCTCGGCCACTAGACCACGAATTCATTAGATATTACAGGTAATAATTTAAACTTACAGGATTAAAAAAAAAGACTTTGAAAAGATTGACGTAATGAACACACACACACGTCTATTCTTAGAAACAACTGAATTTAGCTACGTTTATATTGCATTCTTTTAGGCTCTCGTAAAAAAATTGTAACAGCGTTAAGGAACGCTCCTGTTTTCCGTCAGGCATAAAGAGACGGACTAAAGAAAAAAGAAAAAAAGCAAGCATAGCCGTGTAGAGGATTCGCGCGCAAAAGACGATACACTCTCTCTGACAATCAGATTACCGATGACTGATGACTGCGTGCTGCTATCAGTGTAAAGCGCGCATTCCTTGTCGTAGCAGGGGGGGAGGAGGGTTGAGAAATTTTTTTTAATGCTTCGTACCCGAATTTATACAAGCGCACACACGAAGGCACAAAATGTAGGGTTTCGCAGTTCTCCATACACCTAATTTTTTTTTACGTTACTGGCATGTACTTCAAGCTTTTATTTTTGGGGGCCACAAGTTAGCCCCGTGAACTGCAGCCTTCGCCACCATTCCTACCACGTGACAGTGTAAGAGCCCGGTTTTTGTTCTAATGAAGGAAAACGTAAATTTAAGAACTTGGTATTCTTTGTTAGACACAATATTGATGAGGATTAAAAGACCTGGCATTATTATTTCCCTGGCACTATATTATTCTGTTCATTCTCATTATTATGCGGTATTCTTATACGAAACTTTCCGCTAGCCGTCCGCGCGTGTCTTGTTGCAATCGTTCCTTTCGCGTTCACGCTCTAGCCTCGCTGTTTCCTCTTCTGCTCTAATTATGAACCAACTATTCCTCGTTAAACTTTTACCGATGCATATCGTTATTTTTGTTTATTTTCTGCATTGTCAGGTACTTTCAGAGCTACACGCCTGTAGTAAACGCAGATATACATATTGCTGGCGTCGTTCTATCCCTTAGTTCGCGTCGTTTGTCGATTTACTTGCGGTGGTAGCGGGCAGGAAGCGTTCTGAACCTAATGGTGGAATGAGACTTAGATTGTGTGTGCCTAAAATCCCCTGTCGTTACCGTTCGACGCGCGCGAGCTAAAAGATGTCACACACTAGGACGTTGTCCTCTTCGTGCGTCCTATATCCAAGAGCATGATGAAGAATTCGCGTATCCTCAACCCCGAGAGAACCTGCTCTCGCGTATAGATAAAGTCGAGGTTGATTTCGTGGCAAAGACGCACATCGGAATGGAAGTATAGGTGGCCGTGCTCTCGTTACGCTGCTGCACGCGCTCTTGCATCCTGCGCCATCTTTCCGCAAAGCGAGTCTGGCTGACGAAGGTCAGACAAAAACGTAACTCGACCACTTCCTACGATGTGATTTGGGAGTTCCTCGAATGGTACCAGTCTTTGGCAGCTCCGACTAATCGGGCCTTGGAAATGTCCAGCGTGTTAGGTAGCTTATCACCCGTGAATGTTAGACGCTCGGCGAATATTAAGTGTGAATACACTTTATAAGCGACCCTAAACCATCCACCGCTATCGGCGGCGTCCGCAGTCTTCCCTCTATCTTTAAAAGAAAGAGGACTTGGCGGGCCGCAGCGCGACGCTCTACCGAATAAGCCACGGACGCGACGCTGATATCGGGGTCAGTAACGCGCCTTATACCCCCTCCCCCTTCGCTCGCCCCTCCGCTCTCCTCGCTCGCTGCAGCTGCGCGCGCACCCCTCTCTCTCGCGCGCCCGCCTTCTCTCTCAGTCTCCCGTCGAGAGCGGGTCGTGAGGGGGAGTAAAGTTGAAATCCGTTGGCGTTCGCCAGTGAGTTAACGTAAACTCCCCCGTGTGATCAAATTGCGATTCCCAGGAACCTTTACACCATAAAGGCACCATAGTGTGATTAATAAATATAATAGTGCGAATTAATAAATATCCCTCATAGCATCGCCCCGTGTATTCGCACTTAACCATGCTCACCCTCGGGGAAATGCTTGGGAGTTTTTTTCAACCAAGGAGCCCTTTCGAAAGGAACTGTTGTCGTGACTTAAGTGAGGGATCACCTGGAACGTGGGCGATGGTTGAGGCTGCGCCGCGCCGGCCACAGTCAGTCGTTCCAGCAATGTAGACAGGAGTCGGGCCTTTTCTTGGGGAACTAGGAGTACGTCGCGAGCCGCGATATTGTCTGAATGGCCAAAGTACGCGCCTCCACCGCAAGGCGCATTGCGTCTTCCATCAGTGCTTTCTATTTAGGGTTACGTTAACCAGCTACATAGACTGACGAAACTAACATTTACTCTCCGTAGCTATTAGATGGTGATTACACTTTTTAAACGTCGTCTTCACAGCGTTATTGAAGCACATAGGGCCTCTTAATAATATGAATAATTTACCAACACAAAAAATCTGCACATGCCACGCAGGCTATACACAAACGCGACACATGTTTGTTTGTTTGTTTTCATTTAATATATGGCACGTACCCACATTAGGAGATTGGCCAAGTATGCGACGTGAGACGATCGAAACGCGCGTGAGTCTCTTCGTCAACATCATCGTCTTTTCCTTCCTATACGACAGGACACGAACATATCGTGGGTGCGCTGGTTAATTGCCAACATGCACTCACAACTTTTGTGGTAAATATAGTGATCAAAGAGCTGCAATTATTAGTTTTGCAAACATTTTTGCCGGAACTGCGCAAACCAGGAATATATTTATTGCTACGGAATCTCAGCCTATGTTTTAAAGAGAAGTACGTCGTCAGAATTATTGTTTGTTGAGAATTAGGTAATGTTTTTTTTTTCTTGCCGAAGAGCGTTGATATTGAAGTCTTATTTTCTGTTTAATACAGCTTTGCGATGTGACTTTACCGTGTGTCACATGCAACTATAATGTTACCTTTAGACCACTATAATATTGCTAAAATGCGGCACACTTGCGCAAACTCTTCTTAGTGATTGTTTTAACGTGCCAAAACCACCATATGATTATAAGAGACGCCGTAGTGGAGGGCTTCGGAAATTTCGACCACCTGGGGTTCTTTAGCGTGCACCCAAGTCTGAGTACACGGGCCTGCAACATTTCTGCCTCCATCGCAAATGCAGCCGCCGCATTCAATACCGCGACCTGCGGGTCAGCAGCCGAGTACCTTAGCCACTAGACCACCGCGGCGGGTAAAAAAAAAATTCTTCTTATTATATCAGTGTTTAAACTGAAATAATTGTTTGAGCATACTCTCGGCTTCCTTGAGATACTCGACAGAAACAGCGTCTTGGCCGCGCCTCCCGCAAGCGGGCCACCTCTCGCTGCGATTGCGTAACTCATCCAGATGAAAGCGCACTAACAGCCACTTCAAACCGGAGATAACCTACCTTGGCACCGACAAGTTTGCGTAATTAAATCTCCCCATGCAGGTCAGACTGAGAAGTTATAACTCCGCTTAGGCGTGTAACTCCACCCGGGCTCCCTGGAGTGCGTAAACTCGGCCAACTCGACAGCGGACACGCCGTCTTAAGTGATGGAAAAACAGCGGGGCTCGGTATAGGAGGCCTTAATGAAATTCGGGGCATCTGTTACAATGCTGCGCACACTTTCGTAATGGGTGGACACTGGCAGTGAAGTTTCTTTTTGTCTGTCTGGCATATTACCTGTCGCAGACTGATTAAGAAGGAGTGAATGAGGGCGCGGCATTGTTTCGCAATAAGTGCCTCTGTGATTGCAGCAACGTTTTTAGATACTGTATCCAAAAACGTTGGATTGCAGCAAGTCTTTCAGTGCCCTCACCACCCACGTCGTACTTTTGCATAGCTTCCTACGAAACACTCTGTGTCAGGGTGCTAGCCGGGCTGGCAGCATATGGTAATCTCATCTGCAAGTGCGGGTCAAGTGGTCAAAGCGGGACTGATTGTCTGCGAATGTGCATTATTACTGGAAATTACAAAAACACACACGCAAAAACGCTTTAACGCTTCAAAAAAAAAATTCACAGCATATACACGGACTGAATGATGTTGAGTGGGGAGAAGCGCCCGTCTGTCTGTCCGTCTGTCTGTCAACTACCCTAAAACAACTAACGCCATCTAGTGATATTCCCAAAGACACAAATACAACGCTATATACTGAGCAATTTATAAACTGGAGGTGGCTACTACTACTACTACTACTACTACTACTACTACTACTACTACTACTACTACTACTACCACCACCACCACCACCACCACTATTACTACTACTACTACTACTACTACTACTAATACTAATACTAATACTACTACTACTGCTACTACTACTACAACCACAGAGGAGGGCACGACCCACACCTTAAGGAGTTTCGCTTCTGAAAGAGAACGACGGAAGCCTTGTTCACAATCTTTTAAGTTTTATTTGGTTTTTGTATTTAGTTTTATTCATTATGTTTCACTCGGACCAGACGGGGTTTCAGTCTAACTCTCGATTTCAGTTAGCGGTAATATGTGAGTACATTTTAACAGTAATATACTGATGCATTTGTTTCAAATGGCGAGGTGTCTTATCTCTTGTGGCTGTTTCTCTAAAGTGTTCGATATAAACGTAGCTGTAATTTCTCTCATAGGTTTGTACGCAACTGTCCATAGCCTTATTACGAGAATTAAGCCTGGGGTTTGTTATATTTGTACAAAAGACAAGTGCATATATCTTTCAGAAGGGGTGGCACTATGTGCGTGGCAGAGCGTAATTAAAACAAAATTGCATGCTCCTCAGCAGATGCACACTTTCTTTTTTTCTTTCTCCTTCGATAATTTCTTCTTTCGAAACTTGTGAAAACCTTAGCCCAAAGAAATTGCATTTTCGGATGACTTGTCACTTTTTCTTATTTAAACTGTCTCGCAAGAGAGAGGAACGAAATCGCGAACTCGGCTGTCGACCAACACAGTCAAACTAACAATAAATAAGATCAGTCAGAAGGGTGCACATTGAACTAAGCAGTGGAGAGATTGATTTGTAGGCAACAATACAAATGAATGTGATGACGACGATATAGAGTTTAGTGTGTTCTATCGTACAGTTTGACTTCCGTGAACGGAAAGTTCCTCGTAAAAAGCTGTTTCTTCGGCAAGCTTGAAGGCTTCCTTAACCCCTTATTTTATTGCAAGTTAGGAAAACGACTGGATGGAGGGCTGTTGGTAGTAAGGCATTGCGTATAGACATTAAGATGCGTAAGATGCGGTAGTGTGGCACCTGCATTTTTTTATGGTGTCATAAAGGACGTATGGAAAAGGAATGGGTTATCGCAGTATGAAATATCCTGCCTCCAGTCTCATCGGCATTGCGTTAGTGCGAAACCCGGAACTGGTACACCTTTAGTGATCGACGGCTGTGAGCAGAAAGAAAACAAGATTGTGCAAGCGAACTGCACTCACAATTGTGGACTTCCCAACGCACTCTACTTTCCGTCAGCATCGTATCCTGCAGAAAGGCTCAGCCGATTGTACGCTTACCTTAGATTGCTGCGTTCTACACCATTTGCTTCTGTTGTTCATCACCTTTTGGCTGCGAGCATGTCCTGCAAAATACAACCGATGGAAAAGCCATTATTTTTTTGTTTTCTTTCCAGTTCTCTTGGAATACGACCAAGCTCGGGGACGTATATAGAAAAGCCGACCCGGGGTATTTTTTTTTCTCCTATTTACTGAAGTAGGTGAAACTGTTCGTAACCAAAACATTCTTTTTTTATTTTCCCGAGTTGACACAGACTCACGATGACGCTGAGTTATTGTGAAGTCGAGTAGTGGAGCGTACGCATATCGACATTTCTAGACGCCACCTCAGTGGGCTTTGACCGTCCCAGGACAGTGTGTGATATCAGCTTTAATAGGTCAAAGCTATTGCTAAAGGCATGGCCGTGACTAATGGCGAAGCCACAGTAGGTATTAAAGCAGTAGGTATTGAAACGAACCTCAAAATTTAAAAACGTTTGTAAGATTGAAAAAAGAAGAGTGAGAATGTGAATCTCACAATACATTGCTCATGCTCTACCACGCTCCACACAATACGTTAGAGATGGACTTTCGAAATCATTGAAAAGAAACATTCAACGACGTAAAGAACGAAATAACAGTGCTCATGGAATGAAAAGAATCAATTTCGGGCAAGTTAATGCATCTACAGGAACGGGGGGGGGGGTGCAGAAAAAATTGGCGGATCCCACGTACAGAGGAAATTGATGATATGCGAAGCACGAATGAGGAACGGCGATAGGTCACTTTAAAATCAGCACAACTTAGGAGGCGGAGGTAAACTTGGCCGTACATGACTTCCATGTCGCGATTATCATGTTTGGATGTTTCACTTACTTTCATCATCTATTAGCGTCACCTGATACCAACTTTGGTATATATCGAGCTGTTGAAACGGCCGCGAGCGTGCTATAAGCGTGGCATGTAGTCATGTTTTACATAAAATTCATATCACGATTATCATATTTGGGCGTGACCTTTACATTCATCGTCCATTCACGTCACGTAATACAAATTTGCTATTTGTGGAACTAGTGAAACGGCAGCGAGAACGCTATGAGCGTTGCTTGTAATGATGTTTTACATGAAACGCATATTGTTATGAAGTTTACACGTGTCGTTTACCTTCGTCGTCTATTTACTTCCCGTGATACCAAATTTGGTACATGTGGAGCTAGCGCAACGGGGGCGAGTGCGTCATGAAAGGCCCAATATACTCTGACGCAACGTTGAAGCGCGCGCAGGCTGGGCGCAGCGACGCCATGCGAGCAAAACGCGAGCCCTCTATAGTGTGACGCCAGGCGCGACCAGCGTCCGTTGGCGCGGCCCGGTGGCAATGGGCGCGAAATGCAACATGCTGCATTTCGCGCAGAAGACGTTACTTGGACAGCACCACGTCTGCCTCTCTTCATTACGGAGGGACGCCGTGTGCGCTCAAACGCGCATGCGTCAAAGCAACGCAGCGTGGTGCGCGCCTGAGAGTATATGGCATGCCGATCCACAATGAATGTCAGTGGGCAGAATTGCAGCGACGGCAGAGGCCCACAACGTCCTCAGTGTAGGAAGTGATACCTTCTCCAGACAGTTCGGCACGATCTCGCAAGCGCTGTTCTGCGCGGAGCTCTCGCACTGTTTGTCGGCCAAACACGTCCGCGAAGGTGGTCTTGAAAGTGGCCCAGTCGGTAAGCTCAGCTTCATGTTTGTTGAACCAGAGCTCCGCTACTCCTCTCAGGTAGAAGTGGACGCGGCCAAGTTTGTCGTTCTCGTCCCACCTATTATTGACGCTATGCTCTCTCGTACGAAGAGAGCCAGTCCTCGACGTCCTGCTCATCGGTGGCGCTGAAGATGACTGGGTCTCGCTCTCTCGGGACACCGGGACAGCGGGCAGGTGGGGATGTAGGAATGGTCTGCTGTGCAACGTCGGTGGACATCGTTGACGGCGAAGGTAGAGTTCGGTTGCGGAGTTCCAGGATGGGAAATGGATCCAGCACTCTCCACCACTTGTTAGTACGTCTTTAGCAGTGAGCCAAGTGCACTTTTATTGAGGGAAACGCAGAGGTAAAGCCGACCAGCTGTCAAGCGGAGAGAGCGCGAGCCACAACAACACTCTTCCTTCTTTTCTTACACTGGCGCTCCTGCCTATGCCGTATATCAATGCTACAGATTATTTTTCTTTCTTGATTTTATATGCATAAACATACCTATACACATACGGGGCATGAAAGTGGTGACAAACGATGACGCCGATGGCAAAAATCAGCCGAGAGTGTCCATATAATTGCTATCGCAATGAAAAAAAAACGATCATGCATGCGTCACGTGGCATTGCGCATGTGAGTTGCGCTTTTCATAGTATTATGTCTCACCGATGCCGGCACAGCCAAGGTCAATTTGCCTCGGCGAAACGCGCTTATGTAACGCTTGCTCTGGGCTGCTGGCCTCCATTATGTTAGCACCAAATAGCTCATTAGATGTGACCAGTAGCTTTGCCTTATCGTGGCATCAGCGCTTGTCGCAGTACGGTGGTCATGTAGTATGCCTCACACGTGTTTAGGCACCTTGTTGTCAACGGCTCTGTGAAATCTAAGTCGCCCAGCACCCGCTCCACCTTAAGGGCTCTAAACATTGCGACAGTTCCGTGAATGAAGCAGCCCAACACCTTTAAACTTTGACTTTGGGTGTAAAATGTTGATCGGTTCCCCTTAGTTGTAGTGTGCAGCGAATGGGCTATTTAGGCTTTGAGTACGAAGTCAGGAACTTTAATTGAGATACGCGCTCGAGCAGAGATGTTGCCAGTATTGAATATACTCGACAGCATTTAAGGTGAAGTGAATGATAGCATGTTACAAGATAAGTTTAGTGGTTGAACGTTAGAATAAATTTGTACTGCGCAGCTCAAAAAAAAAAAAAAAACCTATGTAGTCTTTAACACATGAGGTGAAAAAAAAAAAGGGAACCATTTCTATTCTTTTGACACATATATGCAAGAAAACACAAAAGAACTGTCTATAGGACGCTTACTGGATGTTTTCTTACTTACCATAGGACGTTGTTCAACGTGCCAAATGAAGTTTGCATAAATGAGGCTGAGTTAGTAGTTGAATTCAAGTAGCCCAATAAACGAGTTATTATAAGATAAAGGGAATGTGAAGGCTTTCGACCTCTTAAGGTGCCTTCCTGTTTAAAACCTCAAAGCTAGAATGCCCACTTAACGATTGATGGCATCACAGATCCCTGGTGTTGCTTGCCACTGAGGAAACTGCATTTCAATAGAGGGGGTAGAAAATAAAATAAAGGAGAGAGAGAGAAGAAAACGAACACGTGTCCGCTTAGATATAGGTGCAACGTAAAGAAACCAAGATGACCCATATTATTGCGGACTCCCAATACGCACGCGTGCCTTGTAACTGTATTGAGGTTCTGGCGCGCATAATAGCGGAATAGAATATCAAATCAAATTACATATCTCGGACAAGGTTCACGCAACGGAAATACATTCCTAAGAAAAAAAAACGCGTGTTTATATTCTGCAAATCGAATTAGAGCTAAGTCGAAATGGTATCGTACTCTTCTTGCAGTACACAAGTGGCCCGCACTTACGAAGAAAAACAATTGTGTAATTGAAGTTTAATTCGATTGAAACACAACGACGTTAAATGCCCGCTCGTTTCCTTTGTAAACACCATTTCACGAAGGTTTCTTGCGCTTTCGTTGGGGAACAGCGAGAACTCTCCCAGAAATCGATCGTTAATTTTCGAAAGCCGTCTTCTTAAATGAAATTGCTTAGGAGTGCATTCCCCTGCTTATTATTTTATTTATATTGGAGGGCTCCCTCACGAGCTGACCTCTTTTCAAATGAGTTGTGGTAAATTCAATATTCAATATTCCCGCAAAGTAATTCAAGGGCTCGCAAATTCAAAGGGCTCAAAACGCACCATGTTTACCAAGTGCAAAATTTATTTTCTTCACGGATATTTAAGGTAATTCAAAGCACCCTAATTGTTTATTGTAAGTGATACTTCAATCGTGAAATGACTTTATAAAAGTATCTCATTACCCTCATCACGTTTCCCTCAGCCCAAATCTAAATCAAATAGAGCTGCTGAGACGGAAATATTTAATGAAGTATCAATAACTGAGCGTGCTGTGTGTAAGCTAGAAATTTCTGTTATGAATAATGTATGAAAAGTGACGACGAAGGAGCGATGATACCGTTAACATAGCGAAATAAAAAATAAAACGCCCTGCAATGTATAGAAGTGTACGTGTTACTAAATAAAGCAGCTCCTTAGAAAGCGCGCACAGGACCAAGCGAGTGGAAGCTATAGTCAAACACAGCTATAGGAAGCCTGGAGAGGCCCCAACTGAACATCAGAAGGGCGGCAGCCGATCGCCTAAACCAACGAAGAAACAACCATTCTCATGTTCTTCAAAGGCGGAGTCGCAGACTAACCTCTGGATGATGACGTCAGTCTGGTGGGTGCGTCCATTGGAACAATCTCGTGCGTATGCGCATCCGAGAAGGCAATGCCTGCAGACTTCTAAAGTTGCATGCGATTGCAGTATAAATTAGGTGGCACTAAATCAGCTGGCGCTACGTTAGGTGACGATACTGCGACAATTGTTAAACACTGATTTGACATGCTGTAACGAAACATGATTAGCGTAAACTCAGATGGAGGCTTCAACGCTGAATTTCTCTGTTTAATTATAAAAATGAGTTTCCTTCAAAAGTAACGTTATGAAAATGTACTGCTAAAAATGTCCCTACACAAAATGGTACTTCATATGTTATAATTAATTTTAAAAAGTAGTTCTTTGGCTTGTTAGTACATTTGGGTACGTTAAGCAGAGGTGCATGGATAAATGAACGCAAGTGAGCTATTACAGCTGAAAGCGTTACGTGGCAACATTTCCATTGTTTCGTACGAAACTTTCTCTCTGATATACTCAAAAAAAATATATGATATCCGCCTTATATATGATAGTCACGCGCGAGGCCTCATGTATGGCGACAGCCTCGCTAGCGCCTCTTGCGGATGAGGTCACGTGAATACCTCCTATAAGAAAGCGACTGCGCACGTAAGCATACTACGCGCTTACCCCCGCTATTACGCACCTGACATGAAGAGTTATTGCCTAGATGTGCTGAAGCGCGTCCTATTGGAGAAAACTTTAAGTTAAACTGTACTCAGTGCCGAGAATAAAAGAGATGGCGTCTCGTGAATTTGTCGTGGGAGGTGTGACTCTCCAGAGTGGACTCACGAATCCAATAGGCGACACTTCATTAGGCCCGGCAAGCAGCAATAGTCATTGCTGTTGGGGACGAGGGACAACAACTGCAGGGAGCGTTATGTTCGTTAATGTCGCTTCTCCCTCTCGGTCCAATTCCCGGAAAACATGATTTGAGAAAGCGAGATGTGTCCTTCCATGGCCTACAAATTACCTTTTTTTTTTCTTACGTACTCAAATGGATTGTTTTGTAGGTTGGGAGGATGCCATGTGGTCGCGGTAAATTTTGAAAAGTACACATAAATCCTTTGTCAGAATTCATGATATTCAGGACCCACCAACTTACGCTTTTTTGTCACTTGAATTGCACGTTTTCTGGCGCTATCGAGTTAGTCTTTTGAGAATTGTTAACTGAAGTCGAGGAAATTCACCCTTCGTAAATCTCCGTTATCATTGTCTAATTGGCTTGTCCAACATCGCACCTAGCTAATCTAGAAATATTTTTTTCTAGTGTACAAATACTGTTTAAAACATTCACTGCAAACACTCGCCCGGCTGCTTCCGTTCCCATGGTGTACGCAGCAATCAAATTGCCGCCAGACAGATTGGATGTCATTATTGAAAGCACGTACTATAATTTTCTGACTTTTGGGTCCATCTTTATCAAGGTGGATTACGTTTTTGTAGAGCCTCGTTTTTCTACAATATATGTTGTCGTCTCAGTTACGTATTATAGTTGGGTGGAGCACGCTCGCCTTCTCAAATGCCACTTACAGCGTGTAACACGTACCTTTTTTTTTTCTTACGGTGTTACCATGCTGAAACGAGGGTAGACTATATAGGCGTCCTGGCGTCGGAAAAAAACTTGAGTTTGTGTGCCGTCAACATCGATGACAGTTTGAAGTTTGAAGCGCGATTCAATTAAATGTGGTGATAAACGAATCAAAAGCTACAACAGAAGACACTTCGATCGATTCCAGTTCGCAATAAATGTCGGAGCGACGTGTCTCAGCGCCGCTGGTTCGACGTCTTTACGGAGTTCTTGAGTGGGGATCACCACTTTCTTTATTTTTAGTTTTTATTTTTGCGTTAAGGCAGTGATCATGAAAAGGCAAAGTTTTACCTATGCCAGAGCTATAGAAAGATCTTCCCTGCTTACAAGAAAACCGACACATTCCCTTCAGTTCAGCTCTCTCAATTTTATCTCATCTGTGAGCTCGACCTGAGTAACGTAATATAGCACCCAGCAGCTTCAAAACGAGCACTGAAAGGTTGGCGACAAACCAATATACATTTTAATGTGTGCTGGCTTTCGTGTATAGTTTTATTTCTACTGAGAAGAAGGTTTACTCAACCGCTATCAGCATTCGTTCTGTTTTTTTTTCTTCTAGAAAATAAGGAGTGAAGTATTCGTGGATATGAAGAACCTATAGACAGGATTGAGTGACATTGCAGGCCAGGATTTCAGGGCAATCGAATCGACTGACGGAGTTGCCTCGGCGGTTCATTGTCCTCCACATAAGGAAGAGTGATATGACGTAATGCGGCAAATAATGAAAAAAAATGCCTTTAAATGCCTCGTTGTACTTTATTATACATCTCATTTTATTCGAGGTTTAGCGAAGAATCTCCGAAGAGAAAGAATCTGAGTAGGCCGTCACCACATTTTATAATAGCCTGTTTTACAGAGGTTGAAATCGATCCCCTCCATCGCTTACCACAATTTTCCCAACCCATGCGCGAAATTGCGCATAAAGGCAAGCTTATCGAGTGAACCACGTTGTGCAATGAAACACAGAAGAAAAAAAACAATTGCCTGCATATATATGATGATGTATGTAAGATGATTCTACTGTAATTATTATTCGCGTGAGTCGGCGAAACAGTGGCTACGGCGCTTTGCTGCTGACCCAGAGGTTGCGGGTTCGACCTCATTTGCGGCGGCCACATTTAGATTGAGGCGAAATGGTAGATACTCGTGTGTTGTGTGATGTCGGCACACGTAAAGAACACCAGATGGTAGAAATTTCCCGGAGCCCTCTGCAACAGCATCGCTCATAATGCTATCGTGGCTTTGTGACGCGAAACGCCAGATATTGTCGCAGGAAACGATTTTGAAATTTATTTAGGATATAAATCTGACGGTTGGAACTTCATGTTTCTATACGCCAGGAATGGCTCCAGATTTAGGGTTGCAAGGTATATGGCTGCTTTGCACAATTTTGCTACTACTTTAAGCCGGCGGCTGCAGAAGAAAAAAATTCTGGCTACACCTGGCTTCTTTTCGCTAGTGTTTTGTTCGCCCAATTTGAAGGGAATTATCGATCTTGTAGCCGCTGGCACTCGAGAATGGGGTGTCAAACATGACAACTTTTGAATACGTGGCTGAGACTAAAAGGAAAACTTGTATGGCACACAATTTCGCACACCACCTATTGCTGAACGCGACTTCAAACTGTAATGGGAAGGTAAAAAGGCAATCCAGGTTGATCTGCACTCCGTTATATCACAATAAGATATCTAACAAACATTCGTGTCGTTCTTTAGGGTTATTTATGGTTGTACAATTAGATGCGGGTACCTCGTCATCACACTCGATTGCGAAGTGACTGCACTTTGCACTCTGATGCTTGTACGGAAATTTGTTTCTACGGAATGCTGCTTCTGCAAAAATTGTGCCATGGCTAATCCCCTTCACGCCTGCAGCTGACAACATAGATAGATAGATAGATAGATAGATAGATAGATAGATAGATAGATAGATAGATAAATAGATAGATAGATAAGCTCAAAGTCAGCAAAGTTCGCTAAGAAATCCTTCGCATTTAAAAAGCCTTGACAGGCCGCTCTTCCAGCTTTTGCTGTGACATGCGCTGCGCTTTTCGCACAAGCCTGGCATTTTTTTACGTATACGCATAGCTTTTTTTCGATAGTTTCTATTGGCGCGGAATTTTTCTCTCTCTTTGTCCCTAGCTTTCCAACATCCCCATAACTTTCTCACAAAACCCCCTTCTTGTGCGGGTCCCGTCGGTACCTGATTAGGCACGAGCTCTTTGTCATGCATGCACGTAAGTTCAGAAGGATGACTTTTGTTTCGCTCGCCCCGTACCTCGCCGGCGTATAATAGCGGGAGTCGTTTCACGCGTCGTCGACTTGTACCGTTCGCATAAATCATCGTATACTTCCGAAATTCACGCTCCAAGTATACTACATTAGCCACGCGGCGAGCACAGAACGCCACTGTGCGAGCGGAATTTTCGAACTTTTCAGTAGGAGCCATTAAGACCCAACATATACAGGAACTTGAACGAGTTGAACTTTGGACCAGTTTCTATGGATCTATTAAAAGAATATATCATTGGATGCAGGCATAGGAGACAGGAGTGAACAAACACATGCAAAGAGCGATGGTTTTGAACTTGATTCACTTTTGTGAAAAAAAAAAAGCTTCTGAAAAAGAGGCGAGCTAAATGGAATCAGACAAGAAAATGCATGCACATCATTTCTACTCTTGAAGCATGTCCGATAATGTATAGGATCAATGTTCACTACCTTTTGATTATGCACGTTTTCAGCTATATAAAGTGTTCCTCAGCAAGGTGTTCCAGCGAAGCACAAGGTTAGCTAACGCCGACTGGCTCGCGATTTGAGTGCTTTCCTAAGCTTGTCTTTTTTTTAGCTTTGTTCGAAGTTTCTCTTTTTGAGCCGATTTCAATGTACAAGAATTTTTTTCTATAGAATGAGCAGTGTATAAAAAGCTGTACGAAAAAAAGAAGAGAATGCAATTAGAAAAACTGGCGTTATTTCCAATTTCACCCCCCCCCACCCCTTATACATGGAGAAACTGATATCTGCCCGGGAGTTCATATATGGAGTCAAACCGAATCTAGGCGCCGGTATTGAAGCAAGAATTTTATTGTGTTACTACGAGGCAGGGAATCAGAGAGGAAGGAACAGCGAAAAAAAAAAACAACAACAAAATTTTCTGTTGAAAGAGATTTGTAATGGCTGCCAATATCTTAACCGTTGACACACCCTGGACCGGCGGCTCCTGATGGGTATAAGCCAGAACACGAAAATTTATAACTGTTTTACAGAGAATGAGGTACAATTAATGCCTGTTCGTGGTTGTTAACGTATGAGCGAGTGTTAAAGATCTCATTTCGCCGGAATTCCGGCGTCGGTGTGGGTGTCGATACCGTTGCTAGTGTGAAAAATCAACGTTGTTCATGACTGAAAAATGAAGAAGTATGCAGATAAAAAAAACAAAATTCTTCTATTTGAGAGAGAATTGAAGCCAAGCCGCCTGCGTCGCAAGCAGGCGTTTTACCACAGAGCAACGCTATTGTTATAAACTACACTATGAAACCAATGAATTGCGCTATCAAAGTTACGCTGTGTACCTTGTGTCTCAAGACACACCACAATTGATGGCGACGTAGTGAGCGATAGAAAGCAAAATGATAGGAGTAACCTTAAAAAAACAAGAAGATAGCAGAGTGGGTTAGGGAACAAACCGTTTTAAGGATATCATAGTTGGAATCAAGAAGAAGAAATGGGTATGGGCGGGGTGCGTAGCACGTATAATAGAATAGATTTTTTTCTTTCCAGAAGTGCAAAGATTCTGGCTGATACCATCAGCTAAAAGCTATCGTCAAACAGCTTGACTGGGTCGATGGTCCGTTACAGGGCAAATGTGGCAGTTGTATGAAATAAATAGCAGCATTGGTAGTAACTCAAGAAGTAAATTAAATGTTCACACCAATGCACAAAACAATATCTAAATATAAGAAAAATGAAAACGAAAGTTTGATGCACAAGAAGACAGGAAATGATACACAATTGGCTCTACAAGTGAAACACTGAAAAAAATAATTGCGGAAAATCAAAATTACGTTCAGTCGTCACATGTTTACAAAGTGCGCCTGGAGTTCCTTCGCTGGAAAGCACTTGAAATCTCTATATTAATTTAAAATATGTGGCAAGTTGTGCTGTAATGATTGGAAATTATATTTATTACGAAATATAGGAACATACAACATGCCATTATTTTTGGTATTGGTGGAAGTGACTCTAGGTGTCAATGACGCAGTAGACACAATAAAAATTTTACAGGTTCTTTTAGAGAAATAAAAAGAATAAAGCAGGCCAAAAGTGTACAGATGTTGTATTTTATTGATCTTGAGATTTAGGAAAGCTGGCCGTGTTGTCTACAACAAATTCATATTGTCAATGTGCCAAATCCTCTACTTTTGCAATGAAAATATTTCTGTAATGTTTGCCTTTCCAGTGGTCCCACAGACTAAGCTACAATAATTTAAATTAGAAGAAAATAAAGCAGAATAAATGTTAAGTTTCGCTTTTGGTGGAAGAAGATACCTACATCTAGATAAAACACCTGTGATAGCTGACAGTTTTTGGGAGATAATTTCTGCGTGTTTATCCCAAATAAGGTGCAAAGACAAAGTAACGCCTAGTAATTTATGTTCATGAACGATTTGCAGTTCTTTACTAGCAAACAGTAACGTTTGTTGGATATTCAGAGAGATTTGTTTTTAGCGCGAAGTACCATTACTTCAGTTTTCATAGGATTAATATTTAGGCAGTTAGCAGTCGACCATTCAGATAACTTAACCAGTATATCGTTCCATTGTTCCATCAATTTCTGTGAATCTGGACCAGAAACAAGAAGTGTAGTTTCATCAGCGTATATTACATATTGATTGATTGATATCTGGGGTTTAACGTCCCAAATCCACCATATTATTATGAGAGACGCCGTAAAGGAGGGCTCCGGAAATTTCGACCACCAAGTGTTCTTTAACGTGGACCCAAATCTGAGCACACGGGCCTACATATATGACACATTGAACACAGGTAATACTAGTAATGTCCTTAACGTAGAGGTTAAAAAGCAGCGGAACCAATACGCTATATTGTGGTACACAGGTTAATATGAAAAAAAAAAAAGATTGTTCTTGACGTAACATGACGTAGGCCGGATAACCGCTGGGTTTTAAGCATGATTGACTGGATTCCCAGAGAAGGCGAAAGCACGAAGGGGAGACAGATAGTTAGGTGGGCCGATGTGATTCAAAAATTTGCAGGTGTAACGTGGCAGCAGAAAGCCCAAGACCAGGTTGATTGGCGGATCTTGGGAGAGGCCGTTGCCCTGTAGCGGACGTAGTCGTCGTCGCCATCGTCAACAACAACAACAACAACAACAACAACAACAACAACAACAACAACAACAACAACAACAACAACAACAACAACAACAACAACAACATGATGATGATGCAACCATCATTAGTGAATGCAGTGGGTGATCGGGCAAATCAACGTATCTCTTCCAACCGCGCTATCATCATTCACCTCTGCGCGATCGCTGCTCCTTTTTTCTGTCATTATCACTCGGTCAACGTAACTTCCACGTAACTTCCACTTTTATTAAACTACGCACTCAGAATTCGTTTTATGTTCCACACCGGGTGACGGCTGCTCGGACACTCCGAATGTACGCAAAGAACATGAACAATTCGTACAGCTCTTCTCGGCCCCACTGCTTTAATGGAGGCTCATTGTGTTATTCCCTCCCGTTTGTCCCGGCCAA
This sequence comes from Rhipicephalus microplus, assembly GCF_043290135.1. Classification (NCBI taxonomy): domain Eukaryota; kingdom Metazoa; phylum Arthropoda; class Arachnida; order Ixodida; family Ixodidae; genus Rhipicephalus; species Rhipicephalus microplus. The sequence goes on along the minus strand of NC_134704.1, from coordinate 40,304,018 downwards.
ATCTTAAGATAATGGGATTGTGTTCCAAGAGTATTCCTTCACGAGCCCCTTCGCTGAATAATTCAACGTGGCTCCGGCATATATGACCTTCACGTGACTCTGAGCGAAACGCAAAACAAATGGAGATTCCTGCATGAGCACGTAGATTAAAGCACGTAAGACGCACGTGCTAGTGGGGGACTTGACACTTGGAAACCAAAATGTCTGCTCTATTTGTTTTGTTTGTATACATACCGGGTTATTTGTAAAGAGGTGCTTTTCTTTTCTAGCTAAGTGCATCCCCATAAATATAGAGTCACGTCTTGTTGCCGTATAAATTTTTTTTTAAAGTACGCGTGTCACGAGGATGTTACGGAGCTTCTTGATTCGCTATTCATGATTAAGAGAATACTTAGAGTAGTGATACAGTCTATGCAAATAAAGGAAGCGTAGATCAGAGGAACGCGAAACTCATCTTGATGTCTTGCTGGCGTGTTTACATCGCTTACTCTCGCCGCAACGTCACGTGTCCTTCCAACGTTATCAGACGTGCGCTACCGGTCTGATAGAATGTGTATTCAGAACGTCAGTATCTTCTCTTTCCGCCATTTCCGTCAGATGAATTGGGACAACCGTTATCCAAGCCAAGTCTGTGTCCTAGTCACGTGGTGCGGATGTTCTTTGAAGGATTACACTTGAAAGTGTTTGTTTTCCCAATACCAGGAAAGCACGACCACGCGTTTCAAGTACGTGCAAGAGATCCCTTACGCGGGAATCCTTCAGAATAAATCTAGGTGTGTCGTACACTTTGCAGAAAATTCTCTATAAAGTTTGTTGTCCGTATAGAAATGAGCTTAGGCTTCTGCATTCTACTGGCCATAAGCGCAAAACTGCTCGACGTGAGATATACCAAATAAACAGATAAGTTCATCAAGCGTGATATCAAATGATCGCTATGTTTTCCTATTCAATTCTCGAGTTGTTTGTTTCCATTGCAGCAGGCGCTGCTTATGTCATATCCGGGTTCGTGGCGGGCGTCTCTTTTCCGGACTTCGTTCATGACGAAGTTCGACAGCACCTTCCTGTGTAAAGCAACGCCGTCTGGGAAAAATAAATTCTCTTTTAATGTCACCCATAGTGCGCTTATAGTGACACGAGTGTAAGAACGCAACAGTCGTCTCTCTTTGCTGACTGTCCTGGGAGAGTATCGTAAACAAACCCCCGTAACTGGAACGCCACATCAAAATAGTGCAAACAAATAGAGTAGGAATAAGCTGCTCTCCCGAGTTACAGATCCGCACGAATTGACACGCCGGAAGATGAAGCGCTTGTATTTCAGCCCGCACGGTTGGTGCTAGCACTTTGCTACCTTTTTTGTACCACTGCGCTACGATTTTCTCGCAATCGAAGTCGGAGTCGTTCTTTCACGCCGTCGTAAACAGCCATCGCGGGTGTAGGAGGCTTCGCTCTTCACGTCGTCTCATGGTCACCTTGCAGAGCCCGTCACTTCTCTTTCTTCGGAGTCGCAGCGTGAGCACTTCTCTGTGTTTTGCTCCACAATGGGTGTGTAGAAGGAATGAGAGACGGATGCTGACATGCCGCCTGCAATGTACTTGTCGCAGCTACCACTGGCGCAAAAAAAGAAAAAAGAGAAAAAAAGAGAAAAAAAGGGAACAAAACATTACAGCATATCCACGAAGTGAATGACGGCGAGTGGGCTGAGCTCCGGGGGATCTTAACCCCCGCACATTCTTTGCTCCTGTCCTCATTTCTTTCTTTGCTTATTTCTTGGTTTCCTTCCCTTTTTCCTCATTTCTTCTTTTCTTCCTTCTTTTCTCGTTTCTTTCTTTCCTTTCTTCCTTTCCTTGCTTCATTTCCTTCTTTCCTCATTAATTTCTTTCCTTCCTTCTTTCCACATTTCTTTTTTCCTGCCTTCTTTCCCCGTTTCTTTCATAATCTTCCTCCTCTCTTTCCTTCTTTTTCTCCTTCCTTTCTTTCTTTCTTTTCTTCCGTCTTTTCTTCCTTCTTTCCCCATTTCCTTTCTTTTTTCTTTCTTACTTCCTTTATTTATTTTTTTCTTAACCAAGAACACTATATGACCCTGAGGGACAAAACAGGGAGCGAGCGGGTTTTATAGCTCTTGGTGTACCGCAGTGAAAGAAACAGCGTGGCGTGAGCGCACCTGCGATCATCGTTCTCGTCTACTACCTACGATCGGCGCGTTTACGGCTGCCGCTCTCAGCGCGAGCAAGCCATGAGCAACGATACCAGTTCATTCTAGTAACGTTGGCCAGGACAATAGACATCGGAGAGACAAAGCTCGATCTTTAAGGTAGATCCACACACGAGAGCCAAGTCCCGCTGCTCCGCGGACCGAGTAGTCACGTGATCAGTTTCATCCGGCGCAGCAGCGGAGACGACGCATGCACACAGCCGGAGCTACGCTTGCGGAATCCTCGTGCATACTCTCGACTCCTATACTTATGCAGCACGCTTATGCGGTCATGCAGGCCACGAGCTGTGAATGAAAACCACCAATGCACCACCAAACACCACCAAAAACCACTCGCCTCTTCCACTGTCACACGAAACACATTCCGTCGTTATCGCAAAACTAAAACATGTGGCTTAGAAGTGTGGCAGCTTGGGCTAGTTGGTATGGCATGACGATAGTTATAGCGCGAGAACAAAACGACGACACAGAGACAAGAAGTCAAGTGTCTTTCGTGTCTTTCGTGTCCTTCTTGTCTCTGTGTCGTCGTTTTGTTTTCGCGTTATGACTATCGTTAAAACATGTGGATTTTAAGCCGGCAACTTGCTTGCTAGCCACGCCAATCCGACCAATGTTGTCAGATTCGACGCTGAATCCTCTCAATCGAGAGAAGACGACCGTCAAATGAAGGCGGGCGGGGTGGCTCTGCGGTAAAATACTGGGCTGGCGCGCAGGGGACCCGGGTTCGAATCCTGCTGTGTCTGTTATGTTTATTTTTTTTCTTCATTTCGCGTGATAGTGGTTACGGGCACCGGCGGCGGCGGCGGACAACCACGGCGCCGCGAGCGACCCTTGTTGTGATCTCATAACAGCTTTCGCTGTAAAAAAAAAACCAAAACAAACAAACAAAAAAAAACGTTGTGCGCTTGTTGTGCTGCCAAGCTCACGTTTCGCGTAAAGAGCGTTTTATAACTGCCGCTGCATATTATTGAAGTTGTTACTACTATCAGGTGAAAGTGAAGCCTATCCTGGCCCTCTATCTGATTCTTTGTCTCGCGAACTTGTAAACGCAATAAAAGAGCTACAATATAGGCAGACAGCGATACTTGTCAATTGAAATCAGTCTGTCTAACCTTTTCGGATCACGAGAAATCTTTGAATGAACTTAGAACAAGACTTTATGAAAAATTGAATATGAGTGTTTATCTTTCTACACGCTGCAAGCTGACATGAAGAGGCTTCAGAAGGCCACCGATGAATGCTGAAGCCGAATTTCATCCCGGTCTGCTAGGATGAATGACGCGGAAGACAGGTATCGTCACAGCAATATCCGTACATTTTTTTTCTAGTGTGAACGATGCGCAAAAAAAAAATATCTCGGAGAGAAACGAAGAGCGAATTCTTGATCTATGCGAGACTTTCCTCGATCATACATTCTAGTTATGCCTGAGCTCCTAAAACAAGGCAGAAGTTGACCCATAATTGTCAGGTTCGGCATTATTAAAGTTAAATAAGCCATTTTTTTTTGTCAAAGCAAGACATTTAAAGGAACTGAGTGCGGCGTCTAGGAAAACTTCTCGCCGCAAACGCGTTAGCACGCAGTTACCACTAGTTAAGTTTGGGAAAGCTCATGAATAATATTGCAATATCACGTACAACTTCCTTTGCTGCAACAACGAAACCTGCAAGTGGGTATTCTTTATAGTTGTTAAATGAACTGTAGCACTTGCGAAATAAGCGTGAATGCATGCAAGCTGGCGAATAAACGAACTTGTAAACGGTGAAACCCGAATTCACAACCATCAAATGTGATTTAATCGATTCGCAAAATGAAAAAAAAAGAAAGAAAAGATGAACCAATGTGAATTCACCTGGGGAACAATTTCGCAATGGCAAGGTGTTCGTACTTACATGAAGACAGGTGGTGATCGGTTAACAAAAGCCTTGATGTCAGGGATCAACCGTGGGCTCTCCATAGGGCTTACGATGCTCTGGTCGGGCTTGGCCTGACTATATATGTGCAAAACAAGCACCACGAAGCTACTTTCGAAAAAAAAAGGAGCCGTAGATGTGAGAACGACAAAGTCTTGAACGTACGTCGTTCTGTACGACGTGGTTATGGGCTGCAATACCACGGACCCGTAAAAAAATCCCCCCTCCCCCAAATGCACACACTTTGATAATGACGAAGCTTCGTAGGTGTTAAGACGTGCTCTTAAAACGATCAATATTGATCTTCTTGTGGTCGTAAGAGGACGGGTACAAACGACTCCCCTATCTGAAATTCTCAATCCCTTTCGCTGTTGAAAAAAAAAAGAGAAAAATCACGGTCACACTTATCTTTAATGCAACGCTAAACAATGCTCGGTACGTTAATTGAACTCCTCAGCGGCAACAGGGTATCCTCTAAAATTATTATGAAAAATCAGATCTCAATTTTTGAATTGGCGCGAGATCTGAAGAACCAGCGACTCGTTGTAATCGAAATTACTTAAGAAATACTTTGAGTTTAACTTTTATACCCACACAAAGCTTGTCGCATGGATTCAAATCCAAGATGGTTTTCGCAGATCACATCACATTCGAATTACAGAAAAAGGTTATTACTTTCATTTCCTCGAATGGCGTGAAATGCGAAAAGTCGGTAAGTTGTTCCAACTTGAATGTCTGCCGAATGACTAAGTAATACACCTGTACGGCTCGACTGAAAGGCAAAAAAAAAAAAAAATCACAGCATATCCACGGGGTGAATGGTGGTGACTGGAGCGAAGCGTCCATCAGTCCGTCTGTGCTTCCACTCGTCCATCCGTTTCTTCTTGCTTCCGTCCATCCGTCCGTGCGTCCAGGCGTCTGTCTGTTTGTCCACCCGTACGTCCGCCTATCTAGTGAACACTCCAACTACGCCATCCAGCGGACATTCTAAGGACTTAATGAGAGGGGACTACTACAAACACGGGACGTACGGTCCACGACGCAAGAAGCTTTGCAGCTTTGCCTCTAAAAAAACAAAAAAAGAACACGTTATTTCTCCAGAAACGACCAGTACCGCAAATGGTGCAGCCGCGTCGAAATAAAGAGCTCTCATATGAGTACAACGACAACAATCAGTCGATGTTACGAGACATGAAATGAACGCGACATGAAGTGGAACGTGGTGAAGCACGACAATATTGCGAAAAAGCAGAAACCGAATACCAGGCTTGCTTTTTATTCCTTTTTCCTTTTGGCGAAAGCTGAATCTTGTTCCATAACGACTTGTTCACTTCATAGGAAAAAAAAGGGGGGCGGGGGGAGACACACGGGCTTCGTTTTTTGTTTCAAGCAGGAGTTTCACTCATGCCGTTATTCGAAACTTTTAAACTAGGTGCTCCACCTTTGTCATACTACATCTCGGAGCAAGGTTGAAATGATATTAAGTTCTCTACTTATAGCATCATCTTTCATCCGTAATAGTCCCTGCACGCCACCTCTTAAGCCTTAGCTTCGTGTCTCAATATATGTCGTTCCAACACCGGCGAAACAATTTCGCCGAGGCCTTTTCAGGGATGATGCCCAAGGGCAGTGGACCTGTTATACAGCACGCTCGAATGATTCTGAAAATTCTTTTCAACTTCTCGCACAATGTACAGAAAGAGAGCTCTCCCCTACAAAGTACAAGACCGATCCGCGTCTCTTCCAATTTCGTCTGTGTGCGCCGCGGCAAGCTGGCGAGGAGCCGGAGCCAATCTTCCTCCGTATAGGGTGACCCAAAGAACAGCAGCTCAGGGCTGTACAGAGATCCGGCGAAGTTGCCGAGAGTCCGGCTCCCAGCGCCGTCGTGGGCGTGGCCTGTAGATGGTAACCCTTGAAGGTGGCGCTCTCGTCTTCTCAGCACCAAATATAGTTTTTTGACTGACTGACTGCGGCTAGCGTTGCGTCCCGGAGAGCACTCGAACCTTTGTCGCTGTCGTCTTCAGTAATTATTAGGCCACGTGCCTGGTCGGGGAAGTCACAATTACGTAAGTGATGAAAGCATGCGACGGCATGTTGCATACGACAGCGTGGGCTCCTAAGGTGCTCGGCGCGTAACAGGAAGAAAGTATAATATACAAATAAAAAAAGGATCAAGGCATCAAAAAGAAACAAAACATCAGGTGAGCAACATAAACCATCTCTACCGTTAAAAATGATTGAAATGCAGATTATCAAAGTAGCCATGAATAAAATGTTTTCAACGAACAAATTTTTAATCCATGCTTAAATCACTTCAAACCTGTTAGTTGTGTCATGGCGGAAGGTCGTTTCAAAACGTTTGCGCTTCGTGCAAGAGACAATTGTTTTGTGCGGGAGCAATTTATTCTGGGCTTTTGTTTATTTTTTTAACGCGTCTCTCGGGATTAGCCACCTCGCTGTCATCAGCACGTTCGTTAGTACCACACCGTAAGTTAAGCCCTCTCGTGACGCATCAATCAGAAAAAGTGGCGGCAAGCCAATTCGCGAGTATTCGTTAATCCCAGTCGGCTTTTTGCCACGCCCGTCTTTCTTTTCTGACCAAGGTTGCATTCAGTTATTCGTGCTGGATAAGAGGCTTATAGGTTAGGCTTAGCGATGGAAGGCCGATTTGGAGGCTGTCGACTGCAGAAATGATGGGGAAAATCATTCTTTGTAGACCTCATAAGCTATTAAGAAGTGCCGATTACTAATCTGGTCAGAGAGCGTATACTGTGAAAAGCAAGGTAACTTTATGAATTCCTGAAAGGCATAACACGATAAGTGCTTTCAAAGTTATGAATCCTCCATGGTCGTGCACGCAGGGGGGAGGAGGGGTGCAGGAAAAGGGCAGCCATTCCCTCTCCTCTCCTCCTAATAATCGAAAAAGGGGTAAGTGCAAACGCTGTCTCATACCCTTACATAACTGAAAATGTATCATTATTGCGGAGATGATGAGATAAAAGGGGGATGCTGATGCCTGAGGAAACGTGACGCTGCGTTCCGAGAAGTGCGTACGTCCCACCTTCACGCCCAGAAAGACGGGGACTTTTGTGAGAAGCACTTCAGTGGTTTACTCCGTCCTTTACAATTATTGCGAATCTTGCCGTCTCTCTGACGCTACCACGGCAGAGTTGTGTGCTTACCCCGTAAAATCGGTCAACGTGGTGATGTGGTTGCCAGGGGACGGGTGGGGTTAGAAAGGTACACTGCGCTAAAACTTAAGGTGCCTGCGTAATTAATGAACCACACACACACACACACACACACACACACACATATATATATATATATATATATATATATATATATATATATATATATATATATATATATATACAAGGGCTTGTTTTTCCGTGTTTTCACGCAATATTAACGAGATCTAACAGACAATAATGCAAAAGTATGTACAGGGAAAGTTATTAGAACAAATGTAATGTAAATAAGAAGAAAGAAAAGTGGGTGAAAAAATCACCTACCGTGAGAAGGAATCGAACCTACGACCTTCGAATAACACGTTCGCCGTTCTAACCACTGAGCTATCACGGCGGCCTTCCCCCATCCACTTTTTTGGGTTTAAATGTGAAGTTTAAACGGGGGATATATATATATATATATATATATATATATATATATATATATATATATATATATATATATATATATATATATATATATATATATATATATATATTTAAAGAACTGTTTAATGAGCCAAAACCGAACTAGTTCAAATAAAGAAATAAACGTGTCTTGGCACATGCATGCTAATAAATTTTTTTAAAACAATGATAATAAATTACTGGTAATATTACTACGTTCTTATGACTGTTTTGGACAATAGAGAGCCTATATGGGCCCCTAGAGCCTTATTTGAGCTAGTTTCGGTTTTGAGTTTGCCTCATTTCAAAACGAAAAAGTGTACTTTGACTACTTGAGGAGACGTGACATTAAGAGGTTAATTCAACCGTCTTCATTATAGCAAATCCTCATTCAAACAACACTGGCATCCCCCCAAACTTCTCGGCTTTACGCCATCCTCACTTCAACCTACGTGCGCATGCACATGAATATACGCATACATTCGCGCGAGGCCACCTTATACATAAGGTATGCCACTAGTCCCTCACATCACCTAGATTTCCACGAAAGAGACTATTAACGCGCAATGCATAGTCGCTACGAGTGTTCATTAGTGCGACAATGACGGCTCCATCATTTCGACTGCAGATTCTCTCCTGTATAGTAATGCAACCACCTCCAGGCAGGCTGTACTTCCCCTTGCAGTGTCTGCCAGTCCTTCTTACCCTGCAGTGATTGGGAAGTAATCCTCTTGAACTTGGATTTATTTGATCGCCACGAAGCACGGTGACTGCTCTTTTTTTTTTCTAGCTTGGAAGTGTTTGATAAGAGTTCCTCCGTTTTTACGTATAAGGTAGAATAAAAGATGAAGATTCCCATCGTATTATTCTGTCACATGTAATCGAGTGCCGTGCGAAGTGTCTGGGACCAGGGACGTCAAAGAAAGCTCCTTTGTGCATGGCATGTATCAGCGTCGATTCCGTGGGAGAGACGTAGAAAGGAGACAAAGAGAGCATGAAGTGCACATGCAGGCATCGAGAGAGGTTTATTTACAGAAAGGCAGAGAGGTCTACTTGCATCGGCATTATGTACGCTTTCGCTCGCTTCTCCAGACCGGAGAAGGGGAAAGGAAAAAAAAAGACTAATGAATGAAGAAGATAACTTAGGGAGGCGATTATATACAGTCTCGTCAAGTCAGCGCAATGTTGTAGTCGGATAAATTCAGCTAAGTCACCTGTACGAAGTCTATGGCAGGTGAACAGAACGCGAACTCGGTTCGCTACTCTACCCGACTCACTATTCTTCAGTCCCGGATTTGCAGTGGCGGATAATAGATGAAATAGAGAAAGAAGGATAACTGTAAAATATGAAGAGAGGACCAGTTAATATGAGCGAACAAAATCAACGCACGGTAAATGTTTGCAAGCTTTAGGGAAGTCCATTCGAGTTTAGGAAGCTTACCAGGGCTTTTTCGGTCGTTGTTCCACACCACGCCAACCAAAGTTGTACATACTGCTACAGGCATATTGACATTCTTTGGGACCCTGCTCGTGTGTGCCCGGCAAAGAAGATGAAGAGCTGTCTCCGCTCAGCCGATGGTTAACCTGCCACGCCGGAACAGGTGGTTTCGAAATATGTTTTATCCACAGTCTTGTCGATCCAGTGTCTCTTTTCCCACGTACCAATATATACGTTGAACACCGCAAGTACTGCCGTCCTTTAAGGCACCGGGACTGTCTGCGCCTTAAATTTCTGTAGACATTGTTACTAATTCAACGGACTCTCCACATTTCTTTTTTAATACCTAATCACAGTGGTGCATGCTTATGCTGGAAAAACAGAAATTGCCGGTCCACTCAGCTATACTTGCAACAATTCATCAGTCGTCTTCAGTTTAATATAATCAACAATGCCTGGTGGTGGGAGTATTCTCAGAAATAAATTTTTACCAGGCAAGCTATGTGTGGTCGAACCATTCGTTTCAGGGATACGTTGTAACGCTTCTGGAGGAATAAATGAGGAAGGACATGGAGGTTAGCCAGTTCTCAGACCGTAACGCTTCTGGGCATCTTACGCGGGTATGGGCCCCACAGACATTGGGTAAATGTCACAACTCGTAGCTGTGGTACAGAAATGGCTGCAGCAGCCCCACAAGCCGGTATATATGTGCCATAGAAATCTTTGCAGCCTATCAGAAAACGAAGGAAGGAAGGAAGAAAAAAAAAAGAAAGAAGGCAAGAAAGAAAGAAAGAAAGAAAGGAATAGGTATTTGGGTAGGACAGGGAACCTAGCCATTTCTCAGATCGGCTGGCTACCCGTTGTTGGGGATGGGGTAAAGGAATGAAACAAAATATAAAAGATGTTACAAAAAAAGAATGAAAGAAAGAAGAAGGAAAAATAGAAAACGACGCTACTCAAAGTCTGACGAAAACTATTATCATCACAAACACCTATGTGTCACAGAAAGTACACACAACTTCAAATATAAAGGGAAAAACAGGAATCAGCCCCGCAAATAGCGTGTTAGTTAGAATAGTCATACAAATGTCACGTGATAATTTTTGGTTATAAAAAAATGATGGCTGTGCTACCACCTCGAAGTGTAACGAAGAGAGTTCAACGAAGACCAGTGATGCAGCACACCATTGTATCTTAAAAGCGATGGCTTCTTAGTAAAGCTGTGTAAAACAATTGCATGATCAAGATGCAATGAATATATGCTACCAACTCAAACCTTATTAAAGAGGCTTTAAAAAAGAGCAGTGATATAACGTATATCAAGGATTTTCGAAACCTATACCTGTATCGCTTGACGAAGAGAACGCCACCAACTACGACATTTCATCGGTGCCCGCGACGCGGAGCCAGTTGGGTCTTTTTACCATTGCGAAACTAGTTACGCCGAAAACTTTTCGAGCGCTGCGTAATTAGACCAGGATGCGAGACAAGTGCCGGTAGAAATAGGATTTGCTGTAATTACAGCACTTGTGGCTACAAGCCGCAAGGTAGTTTTTGGAACATACAAGCAGAAAAAATAAATTAAAAGAAAGTTAGAGGAAGAACACGTTATTTTAAATTCCGTAAGACAATTTAAAATCCTTAATCAAGGTTTGCGCTGACGCTGCGCTGCTGCCCTGAAGCAACACGCCAGACACCACTGAGTGTCGAGACTGCGCTGGCTGAGCCAGCCGCTAGGTGGTTTCATTAGAGTGAAATTCACCTGGATGTCTTGAAAGATGAGTTGGCGTTAGAAATTGATTCCAGAGAACCACCGGGCGAATTTCTCGAACTGCAATACTGAAGTCAGCTAGGAGATGCTAAAAATAATTCAACAGAAAAAAGTAGTCAGACGAGAAGAATGTATCAAAATTAACGCAGTTAAACCGTGGTATATACGTTGCTCACGTAAGTGTTGGGTTTAAAATTGGGAAATCTAGAGATGGATGAACTATTAAAGGGAATACGTATATGCATGAAATGTTTGGGCTTTCCTATTTCCTATCTTACAGAAGTATAGTGACTTTGGTTTGCATAAAACTACCAGTGGTAGAAAGTTGTGACCACTCGTGACAGACTAGTGACGTGCACGAAAATTGTTTCCTTATCTACTTGCGGTTAGTGGGCCAGCAATGTTTCAGGCGTTTCAATCGAGTGTTCTCTTTATCAGTGAACCGTACTGTACGTGTACAAGGACACTCAGAATAATTCAGAACGTAGGGCACGCTTCCGCTCGACAGCAGAGCGTGCCCGAAGAAAAGCAGTACCATGGTGAGCGCTTGCGTGGTCTCCCGAGTAAGCAAGCATTGCTCCCTATGGTGTATCTAAATTTGCGTTTTGTGGCCACTGAGTTCATGATATTGAGTAAGCACATCATAGTGAGTACTAGCCTTTCGTTTTATTGAAATAAACGAAAGGGGCCAGTTTTTCTTAGTGACGACTCAGTCTATCTGCGATAAGCCTTCGTCCTTTTGTCTAAGGCCTTAAGGATATCAGGCGTCTCGTTGGCTCACGTAGGCGTATCGACGGCTTGTAAAAGAATGTCTAGTAGCTTTTATCGTAACCAAAACTTACAGTATGCCTTCCGATATCGTGAAGATGCTCGAATTCACATGTATGCTTGTATGTTTCGCCGATACACGGATTCCGAAGAGAAACGATAGATTTTCAAAAGGGGACGACCCGTAGCGCCACTTAGAAGCTACAGTTATGGGGACTACATGCTATGAAATATCGAGGGAAGGGGTCAAGGGGGGCATGATGATTGATTGATTAATTTGTGGGGTTCAACGTCTCAAAACAACTATAGGATCATGAAAGACGCCGTATATAGCGGAGGGCTCCAAAAATTTCGACCACCTGGGGATCTTTAACGTGCACCCAAATCTCAGCACACGGGCCTACATCACTAAGGGGGGCAAGAGGGTTGTGCTTCTCTTGTCCTCTTCCCTCACAATTTCTTTGCGCGAAATAGCCACAAGTATGGCTTCTAATTGTATATGAACTTACATGCCCAACAATGTGTACATCTAGATTACGTATAGTGTCCGCACTGCATTGATCGCAAGATGTTCGGTAGTCAACGCCATATGTCATGCTCAGATATTTGTCGGGCCCTATATATACGGCGCCTGCCACTAAATTTCGTGCAGCTTCAGCAAAACGCTGAAAGCAGGTGCCGCAGTGCTTCTAATTCCACGCAGTAAGAAAGGAGGGCCCTTCTTCGCCCCTCCCTTCTAGCTTTATTTTTGCACAGCGTTCGGATTGCAATAATCTCAGTGGGAATGGTCTTAAAAAGCGGGGGATAACAGAGGCGAAATTTCAAACCCACCCTCCCCTATTGCCGTCAGAGATGAACACATATTGCTCTATGAGAATACAAATGGGTGACGATTATGGAACGACGCTATGAAAGTGCACGCAACACTGACGATGATTACGTAAAGTCTTTGTGTAACCTTCATCGGCAGTGTCACCTGTCCTCCCGGTACGCAGTTTCATAATTATGAACTCTTACCAACGCGACCAATTGACAGTGCTACTGGTATAAACGGGCTAAGGAACGTGAATCAATTGCAATCAATCTGCAGATGACATAAGCCGTAGTGATGCCGTACACTTCCATGGCGATTGAAGCTGTTTCCTATGAAAACGCCGAGAAACGTGATGCTATCTTTAGCGGTACTGTCGAGAACTCGAAATCGCTCTGGTATAAGCTCAAGTTCCCGCACAAAAGCGGTGTTGGAAAAAAAGGCAGGCGTTGGCGGGAACAGATCTTCTCTAATCTGGCTGTTGATGTGATTTCTGTTCTAAGTTTGTACTATTACACAGACTGATTTTTCTCCCAAAAATAAAAGTGGTCATCAACTTGACTTCGAGGCTCCAGCTCATTCAAGATATTTAGTTCTTTTTTTTTAGTTCTAGTTTGCTTCCTGAGGAGGTTTTTTTTTCATTTTTTGGTTGATGCTTTCGCCTATAGAAATACCAGAAATGTGCGTGTAATTGAATTTCTGGGATCAGTCTGACCAATAAATAATGGCGGTACAGCAATTAAGTTTCCGAGGTGAAAGTTTTATTTTTCTTTCGGGGAATTTCAGAAGCACCACCCTGGTGTGTGTGAAATGGCAGGAATACACCAGGGAGGTGTTCTCTGTACATATTACTGTTCGCGTGTTCGCATTGAACATATTGACGGAGGTTGCCGTCGGAACCGGAGGCTGCGAACAGGTTTAGGGAGGTGTCATGCTCAGCGAACTATCTCAAGAAGCAGGCACTGACGTCGGCTGTCCCGTGAAAGACGAGAATGCACCGCAAGCATCCTTTGAAGTGATAGTGTTCTGCAGAGTATAGGCATATTATGTAGGCGCGGGCATTGCATGGCTTTCCTTTCATGTTGCCTGCTTTGCGAACTGTGTGCGAATATGCGAAATGCGTGCGAAGGAGGCGGCTTGAAACGATGCGAATTCGTGGAATTCCGCAGGAGGAGTCAATGTTTTGGCAAGTTAACTTGTCTTCATCCGGGCAGCAGCATTGCTTTGAGGAAGAAAAATCGACTTCTCAAAACGTTGGGCCCAACGACAATTCCTGTTAAACGATTTCTCAAAGCACCCCCACGTTTGGTACACGTATACACCCCATAAATTGAACGGAGAGATTACTGCCGTGATAGCTGAGTTGGTAGGGCATCGGACGCGTTATTCGAAGGTCGCAGGTTCCTGCTCGTGGTAACTTAATTTTTCGTCCACTATTATTTCTTCGCAATTGTATTATAATTACTTCTACTAAGATTCCCTATACTTTCCTTGACATGATTGCCTGTTACTTCTTATTATTATGTGTCATTACTACTTTGTACTTTGTCTTATTACCACAAGGAAAAATGAGCCTACGAATTTGCACTTATATCTTTAAATCATAGCGAGGGTCTCATACCAGTAGACTTGGTGTTTTGGGTAGCATACGAGGGATTATTGGTCAGCTGTGAGCTCGTAATACGTTCACGTGCTACGTGACGCGAAACAGAAAGATAAAGGTTGTTGCACACTCACCGCCATGGCGACTGGCGGCACTGATTGACGCTGCCGCGCTTAACCCTGTAATGCCTACGAACAGTTATGCCTGCAGAAAGATTGCGTGAAAACGCTGACTGTTTTGCTCTTCTTGTTCGTTTAATTTTAAGAAAGATATGAAGAACATTTTGGTTGAGGCATTGCGTAATTAGTATTAATTGCAAATAAATAATTACTATCGTATAGTATGTCCCTGTACCTTCTTCATAACATGTCAAATCTGCAATATAGCTGCTTATCATGACACCTAAGAAATGCGAGGCATTTCTTAGCGAAGTTCGGTGATTTCGAGCGTATGTTTATATTTAGCCGCTTATGTTTGGGGGCTCTTGTGGTCACCTCCTTAATTTGGCGTGAACCAAATTTAGCATGGGAGGGTAAGATGGTTTGACGAATAGGACGCGCTGGTCAACACTTGAATAATGTTACAATCCCGTCGCATAAGTCGTCAAACATTTCCCGCCAGACAGTGGCACATACTCTCGGGCGAGTATGTGCCCCTGGTACGCGGGTATGTGCCACACGTGATTGACACTCAGTATCTACACAGAAACGACAAGAACGCACGTGGGCAATTTGAACACGCGAGTGTTAGGAAATACCCGACATCGGTAGCGTCGACTGGACGAATGCAAATAACAAATGTAAAGGTCCCAGCTGAAATCGAACCCAAGAATTATGCATGGCAATGAAGCCTTTTACCACAGAGGTATGGCAGGCCTCAGAACTACTTTTCAAATAAACGCTAATTTTCGTGAAATGTCAATAGTGCCTGCAGTGCTGCCTACCCAATTTTATAAACATTACATATGTACTCCTTTGATACAGCCGTCCCGCCGGGTTAACGTCAATTGTGGTTAGTTGCCTTACGTTGCCATGGTTAGTTGTCAAGAGGTTGATTAATGTAGCAATGTTCAGGGCCAGCATCCTCGTGAGCATAAGCGCTTCATATTAGCTTCTGGTGTTGCTAATACGCATGTTCCAGTTGGCATCATTGCGCAAGTGCTAGCAACTGGTTATATAAACATCTGCAACTCTTCAACATATGTATGTGCGTGAAACAATAGTACATATACTTAGCGTCATTTGATAACGTGTCGCTGAATAAAAAATTAATAATAACCTCAGAAGAGAACAGCGCTCTGAGATAGGTAATTGTTCACTTGAAGTTGTAAAAGGCTACGTCTAATTTGGACAGGTAATAACCGCGGAGCCAAACCACGAGATTTAAGTAACTAGAAAAATAATAATGGGGTGGAGCCCATTTGGCAAGCACTCTCCAATTATGACTGGTAGATTGCCACTATCCCTCAAGAGGAAGGTATATAACAGTTGCATCTTGTCGGCACTTAGCTTTGGAGCAAAGACATGGAGACTTACAAGGAGGGCTTCGCTTAAATTGAGGACGACGCAGCGAGCGATGGAAAGGAAAATGATAGAGGTAACCTTAAGAGAGAAGAATAGAGCAGACTGAATCAGGAAACAAACCGGCGTTAATGATATCGTATAGTTAAAATCAAGAAGAGGAAATGGACATGAGCCGGGCATGTAGCGCTTAGGCACGATAACCGCAGGTCATTAAGGGTAACTGACTGGATTAACAGAGAACGCAAGTGGATTCGGGGAAAGAGAAAGTTAGGTGGGCAGATGGGATTGGGAAGTTTGCGGGTATAAAGTGGTAGCAGCAAGCACAGGACCGAGTTAACAGACGGAACATGGGAGAGACCATTGTCCTGTAGTAGACGTACTCAGGCTACTGCTGCTAATGATGATGATTATGATTAAAATAGTGATGATGATGATGGTGATGATGATGATGATCAGTGACCAGCAGGTTTACGTGGCTGGGCCAAGGCCTCCCACAAGGGGACGTCAAGAGTTTACCTGGACGCCGCCTTACGGGTGTGCTGGGTCACCCAGGTTTGGTCCGCAGAGTTTCATGAAGCTTAATGGCCCGCCTTATCATCTTCAGCATCAATAGATAAGTTTAGAAACATGGCTCTGGAGGTAGTGGGTGCAGCGAAAAATCACACCCGCCGCCTGTGAAATCTGCCGCCCAGGTTGACCCAATGGCTTGAGCTTGTCATTCATGGATAACTCTGTATAAATATATTAAAGTGCGTATGAAGAGCATGTAACTGCCAAAACAAACATTCGCAGTATTTTAGCGTCCACACTATGTTCCGAACCTCTCTGACTCTTAAAAGGACATCTTATTTTTCCCCACGGTCGATCACGCTCTGTTTACCGTACGCATCAAACAGCTGAACTTACTACAGGGTCCTGCAAAACAGCGCCGCATATTTGCTTAGTTATTTCGCCTAGTCGTTTTAGCATGATCTAAGTCCAATAGCTGCACGCAACCTCCCATTTCGGCTGACGCTTACAAGAACACTTCGGTGTACTGCTTCGTTCTACTCGAGTTTCGCGCGCAATAACCGCCTGCTATTCGATCAGCACTTTGTTCTTTTCGCTTGTTTCTTTGTCCTTTATTCTTTTAGTCTTTCGATCCTCCGCAACTCCATGCCGGCGTACCGACTGATGCTCTTATTGTGCGCGCAGCTCCGCAGTGTCCACGGCCACATCCTTCTTGGTGATGTTTACCCTGTCAACCTGACCAGTGCGCTTTGTCTTCGGTGGCGCCGGCTCCCACACGTGGGTCGCCTGTACGTGTGTGCATCCCAGCTGGCTTTCTGTTTGCCGTTGTCTGTTTGACGGCGTGCTATGTTCTCCTTTATGTCTATGCTACAGCCCGCCGCGGTCGAGTGCTGTGTTTTGGGGACTTACCAGTCGCTGCGGGCGCTTCACTAACGCGCTTTTTTTATGTTTTTGTGTTTCTTATCTCCAGCAAGCTGCCTTGCGCAACCATCTATTAATATTCAAGGAGTGACAACAAGTGCGTGAACGTGATGTTTCATCATAAACGGCGGGATGGAAGCATAAACAGCGGCCGGTCAAAAACGCGGTGCGTACGTGGCTTGGTCAGTTCGAGCAATACCTATCTTTAGCTATACATTGAAGCTCTTGGCACGTACCTGCTTGGAACACGACTACTAAGGATTACTCCTAAGTTCACCGGAAAGTCACTCACTGCTGGACTTCAGCGCTGTAATTAAACAAATGCAAATGATGACTGCGGCCAATTGTATGTACTGAGAGAGAGTGGCCGTATCTGACACTTTCGCTACAGAAGCTGCCTGTATTATAGATAGTGCGACAAGTTACGCGGTTTTTTAGGTACGTCGATGGCCCTGACCCGGTGGTAAAGTGGTCATAGCACTCGACAGCCAACCCGAATGGTAGAGGCCGCCGTGTTTGTTAGTCTGCACAGTGACATTTAGAGGACGTGATGTTACGGCACATGCGTTAAAAGCATGTAACCTACCAGAACAGCTGGCACCGATCTGATGCGGCACTCTAAGCCTTTCGAGGGCTACGTACTTTCGCCAGTGTCACTTACTTGAAATAATGATGCCCGGATGAGTCGGACTTGCAAAATATGTGAACATCGCTCTACGGTGACTAGCAAATAGCGTGCACGGTGAAATTTCGCTGACATAATCAAAATGCCACAAGATTTACGAATCGCTGCCTGGCAGTCACGTGAACATACGAGGTTGTTTTTTTCTTTTCGGCGAACAGTGAACGTGCGTTAACGACAGAAACGAACCGCCGAATGTCGGTTAATTACCAGCGGTGAAAATGCACCCACCGGCGTTCATTATGTTCTAGCGGAAGATTAACGTCTACTCTTTTACGATATGCAACAAGTACCAAAGTAACCAACGATATAGTTATGTAGGTTGAGACCAAAGCGAACCAAGGCGCAATCAGTCATACTTTGGCGTTGTCATTCCAGAACGCATGTAGGAAACGCCCCGCCGCAGTGGTCGAGTGGCTAAGGCATATGCTGCTGACCTACAGGTAGCGGATCTAATCCCGGTGGTGGCGGCTGCATTTTCGATGGAGGCGAAAATATTGTTGGCCTATGTGCTCAGATTTTGGTGCACGTTAAAGAACCTCAACTGGTCGAAATTTTCCGGAGCCCTCCACTACGCCCTCTCTCATATCGTATGGTGGTTTTGAGACGTTTAACACCACGTGCCATTATTACATGCAGAAAACAATACATCACACAAATAAAGCAATAGCACAAGCGTCGTCACTACTAAACCGCTGTTCTACTAGCCTGACACCAAGTTCACATTCGTTCCGCGCCGTGAAAGAAACGTGACATGCTTTTCGCATACGCCGACTGAATTATAATGGTTAGATAGTCCACACACCTTTTACGAAAGGTTTTTTTGCATATCTTCTTGCAGAATACAAAGACTGCCATGGACTGTCATCTTTGTTTTGGCTCCTCACAGCTCCGATCTATGCCCCGCGGCGCTGACAATGACGTTGTACCAGTGGGGAACAAAAAAAAAAGAGTGTTGTTGCTGGGCACGCCTCACCCATGTATTCTAGAACTTCCCTTCACTCAACACTCCACCTTGACTGGAGAAAGCCGATGGAAGCGCCGTCTCTTCGCAGAGCAAGTCACTGCATATCAGCGATAATCTGCAGCGATTCTTGAGAAGCGCAGTGTCAGCGGCGCAGTGCTCAATCCTGTCAGGTATAGGCCAAAATCTTATTCGAATACTTTGAGAATGCGGGGTAAAAATGAACCAGCGCTCTCAAGAATCGCTATCAATTATCGCTGATATGCAGTGGCTTACGAACGGCAACGTGTGCCATCATTAAGCGGCACACGTTGCAGGTATCGCATTAAGGCCGCGTTCACACTCAGCATTCCGGCCGCCGAAAGTGCTCTGAATCCGGTTCGGCGGCGGCAAAATTCGCCGAAAGGGCCCTCTCCGCGCCGATCGCTCTCGGACCGATATTTGCGGCGTCTGCCACCGAATCGGTCACCGCGGACCAATAGGAGCGCTAGCCAAGGAATTTTGAAAAAATGGCGGCCAAGCCCTACTCGCTTGTTATGCCGCAGTGCACGTAACTGAATGTTGAAACCAATGGGAGTTTAACCTACTCTATGCCTACTTCGCGTCCGTATTTCATGGAAGAGGTGACCGAGCTTGCTGTTGGCGTGACCGAGCTTGTTGCGGTGTTGCAGAGCAAAACGAACCCGCCAACGCCGCTGGCATCGGTGGTTTTTCTGCTCTTCGTGCATTACAAGACAGCCACTTGCCAGCAAAGTAAGCAGTACTGTCTTTTCTTGCGTACGAGAATCGTCGAAGTATACGCCACCGGATAGCGTAGTGGCGTTTGCGAGCCGCGACAACAACCGGGTGACAGCGCATCTATCCCGCGTTCGCCCCGTAGTAGATGGCATATTCGGCGGCGCGGGGCGCGTCCAGTGCGAACGACGCTGCGTTTCGGCGGCAGGGGAATTTCGGCCGCTGTAGAAAGCGGATCTTTCAGTGTGAACTAGGCATTACAGAGACGGATATATAGATACACATAATGCTTGTGCCGACGACACGCTTAACGCCCCGCCGTGGTGGTCCAGTGGCTATGGTACTCAGCTGCTGACTCGCAGGTCGCGGGATCGAATCCCGGCTACGGTGGCTGCGTTTTCGATGGAGGCGAAAATGCTGTAGGCCCGTGTGCTCAGATTTGGGTCACGTTAAGGAACCCCAGGTGGTCGAAATTTCCGGAGCCCTCTACTACGGCGTCTCTCATAATCATATGGTAGTTTTCGGACGTTAAACCCCACACATCAATCAGCGATACACTCAAGAGCAATATACACCACGGTGGGAAGAGGCGGCTTCCGCTATACGGCCACGGTGTAAGAATAAGTTGCCACGGCACCACAAAGCTCGCTTCCTCGAGTCACTGCCAATGGGCCGCGCATGCGCTGTAGAAGCATGGCAAAGGCGGATTATTCCAAGCCTAGAAAGGCTTCGCTGTTAAAAGTTAGATTGTCTGTTTGAGCAGTACCTCACATGTTCTTTTTCCTTCAATCAATCTGCAACCCCCCCCCCCCCCTTTCTTCCACCATGCGTTATGAATTCAAGGAATATGGTCACTTTAGGCACGCAAAGACACGCTCAGGCATGTCCCTCGTTTTTTAAATTGCAGCAATTGACCGATATTGGGATATAACCCGGCGCCGCTCCCTTGTACGCTGCTTCGATGTCGTTGTTCCCCCCGTGATCAACGCGACTGGTGACGTTTACGAGTAGAAAACGAAATGGCATCCGGCATACCGCTGCCGAACTCAGAATTCCGTGTTCTTCGTCAACCATAGGGTTTGGCGCGGCCGCTCTTCGTAATAGACATGCAAGGCGCCGCAGCGGAACACTTCGTTTCCACTGTGCACAACATCTAGCTGTTCAGGCAACATGTCAGAAGAACGTGTCAGGTAATTAAATTTTGGGATTTGACGAGTGAGAACGGCTGGGCTAATTAAAGGCTAGCCCTTTCAGACATACAAAAAAAGCGAACCAGAACATACATGAGGTATGATTGAACTCCCGAATAAGTTTTCTGGCAGCGCACCTCACCTACATGGCTCACGCAATCTAGAGCAACCGACTTCGTGTTTAATCAACCATTACTTGTAATGTATCGACGTGAATGCGACGCAATGAAATGCAATAGATATATTTCTATTTGAACGATAAGGGTTACAACCACTTTTGTTATTGCCACCTGCGTCTAGCAGCTCTGATCTTCAGAAATGCATAGAATGTATTTTCGGGGTTCGCTTCCCTATTGCTCATGACTGTACGTTCTTTTGGTTTTACCGTTTTCGGCGTATTCCATATTGACGTAATTTTCGCTCAAACACTTGCATCTGATTTAACACTACATTCAGCGGCCAGGTTAGTAGCAAAATGACCTTGTGTGCGGAACATATATACCTGTTAGCCATATGTGAACTGACGTGTGACGTTTGGCTATTGTGTACTTTCCCTTCGTATGTTGTACAGTCTCGCATTTTTTGCCCTTATTGCTTATCTTACGGCACATCTACTAAAAAAAGGAGTAGCCAGTGCTACATAGTGGCACTAACCTCTCCCATTTCATCATGTTAATTAAAAGAAAGAAGCAGTTATCTGGAGGGAATGTGCATCGTTATCCCGATTGTTCGGATGTTCCGTTAAAGTCTGTGATCCGTATTTAGAGTTATTTTGATTGTTATGGTCCTAGTAAACCTTCACTTTTTTTTTCAACATGAAAGCTGCTTCAACCGATTGCTATTCCATACAGGCTGAACAGGAAACTATCATCATCATGATAGCTTTCCTCCCCTTCAACCTGTTCACCTTGTGCTTCGCTCCCAGAACACGCGTGCCGATTTTTCTGGCACGGGATGCAATTACTCTGACGCTCGAGAGAATAAGTGGAGCGAGAGATAGATAGAGAGAGGAAATGAACTGAGAGATAGAAAGAGAAAGGAAGACAGAGAAAATAGTCAGGAAGACATATTTTTTCCGCGTTGCAAAGAAAGCCTATAGCAGCGCCGTAGCAGTGCGCTCGCGGTCCATCACACAGCTTCTTTTCACATTGCGCGGGCTTTCTTTATTGCAAGGTGGAAAAAATAACAGCGTGAGACGTATCGCACAGGAAATAATTGAGTCTGTGGTTTTTGAAATGCTCTACATCTCAGGGCTCATACTTGGAGTTTCTAGCCCATAATTAAAAAAATAGATAATTAAGAAATATTCATCAATTAGTATGGGAATAAATAAAGAAATAGCCTGAGTAACAACAGACTAGTGCGAGTAGTACGTGTTTGGTTCAATTCGCCACTGAAGTGACTTTCATTTTCAAATTCTTGGCTCAAGTTTTGTGGGACACCCTGTATATGAGCCATAGTAACAGGCAAAGAAGAATGAGAAGCTGAAGAAAACGAATTCGAAGAGCTCGTGTGTTTTCAGTCACGGGCCACGCGCTGTCCTTCCGCGTTCGTCGTCCTTCGCAGTTTTCATTCAAGGCTGCGACTCGGTTGTACGTGTGTGCATGAGCTCTCCAGTGGCGGCGGAAGCGCAGTCCCAGCTCCACAGAGAACCTTCACCCTCGTCCCAGCTGTTCGCGTCAACGTTCGCTACACCGACAAGCTCGGAGGCGAAGTTGGAGTTGGTCCCGATGTCGCCGATCTCGGAGGCGTGGCCATCGCCGCGCACTGCCCTCCCCGCATTGAGCTTGGGCTTCTCGCTGCACGCACGACGCCAGTGTGACCGGAGTCGTCAAGGAGAACGCGACGAACACGCTTGCCATCCGCGCGAACCACAACGTGGACCCTTTCCGAAATTTAGCTCTCCTGGTTCGCGCGCTTCTCAGCCGCCTTCGAACGGCCGTCACCTGCAGCTGGCCATACGCCGCTGCGTGGCGGAGCTGTGATTGACGGTGGCGTTGTTGGGTCATCGGTGCAGGTGAGTCTTGTCTAATTGATATTGGCCAGGGATAATGTTAGAGCATGTCGAATATGCGAACGAATGCTACAGCATACGAATTCACTTATCCACGAGTTTCGATTCGTTCTTACAGAGTATTCGCAGTGAAAAAGTAGACGCTCATTATTTCTCAAAATAGACTGCAATTGACAAGACAAAAAGATGTGACAGACGGGACGAAGCGCTAATAATAACTGTGAATATGTGTGACAAGCTGGAACTCGAGATTTTCGAAGCCACTTTGACTGAAAATTGTGGACTCGCACTTGTGTGCGTCTGTTGCTTCAGCACTGCAACGCTTACTGCCTCACAAATTCAAGGCCACAATAATTTTAAGAATCCGTCTAGCACGAGCAGAGATGCAATGATTTGTCACACGCTGCAATGGCATTCTCTATTTTCTCCTCCCAACGAAAAAGCTAAGCAGGGGGAATGCCATTAGCTAATAAAATTAGTCACGCGCTGTTCGTGACCTTGAGCACTTTTTCTTCTTTCTTTTTTTTTTCTGCGACTACGTGGCTTTCTCAGTGTTATAGTGCACGAACGCGTGGAAGAGTCGCGGCCTCCCACGGCGATCTCTGTAACGACCGAGCGCGCCACGTTCAAATCGGCCAATGGCGGATAGGTGGCCTTCTACGAGTGATTTCTGAGTTTCTCCGTCATTAGTCGACAGAAGAGAAAGCAGGTTCTAGCTGACTTTGATAATTTATTGCAAATTCCTGGCTTCGTGCTGCACATTAACATTTGGATCGTGTGTTCTATAGAGAGCCTCTACTACCGATCGGCAGCGTTTGCGGACAATGCTCAAAACGTGTTCGAGGGCCCTGTTAAGTGAAGAGGTGTGATCCATTAGTAGCCACACTTAAGTGTGTTCTATACTTCCGTTTTATTTTTTCCCTTGTAGACTGTAATTTTATCTTGTGCTTTCATCCTGTTTATCTTTTTACCCCGGTTCTACGTATTCAACTGCGTACTTAAGTAGCAAGTTTCACATTTGGACATTCTCGAGAATTCATTTTCCGTATAATAGGTTTGTTACCAGGGTTTACCTCGTGCTTGGGTCTGCTTTTTGTTGCTGGTCATCAAACGTCTTGTAATCATGTACGTATTTCCTAGTTGCGATCATGCTTTTCAATAAATGTACACATTTGTCAATGTTTCGTCCCGTCCTTGTAATCCTTTTGCCCAGTCTACCGAACTTTATTTTTACCAAGTATACAACAACTGGCCCAAAACCTACACTCTTCCAAAGATGCGTGTTTGAAATTTCTGTACCAAGTATGCATCAACAACTGGCTGAGATCCTCTACTCTTCCGAAAACGCGTGTTTCCCATTAGGCAACCTATTGTATAGATGGCTTCACTGTTGAATACAAACGTTATGCCGTAAAAACGCCTGTCTGAATTTTGTGAAGCCACAAATCAAGGCTTCATATATAGACTCGGACACATCTAAGCTGAGCACTTTGTTAGCATTGAAGTAATTTTCTAAAAATAGACGTTTATTACACTTCACGAGGAAGATGTGCGCTATATGACTCTAAATAACGGTGTTAAGCTCAATAATAATTTTTGGAGTGTGTGTTAAACATTAGCTTCTACAAGGTCTAGAATACCAAGGAGGTGTTGATCCTAAATGATGGCAACCCAGTAAACAAAGCGTTTACCTAAATTATTTTATAAACAAAGGCTTGTACGCGATACGGGTTATGCAGACTTGTACGCGATAAGTATAGTAAATTTTAAAACAACGTATAATACGGCTTATAACTTGCAACCCACGGCTAGATTAAGTCTTGCTACTATTGAATGCTTCCACGACTTCACTTACAAAAACAAAAATACATTTGCACTGTGCTAATTGGTTGGACCAGGACGAAAATGCTCATTTTTCTTAATACATACTATTCAAACTATTCGTTTCGAAATTAGTCGACCAAGCTGATATTCACTTAGAAATGATTTCGATCCGCAAACTTACTCGCCACGCTGGCCTGGTGGTTATGGCGGTAAAATCCTGATTCGAAGGTTGTATGGCATCTTGGCCGTGGTGACCGAATTTCAATGGGGGGGGAAATGCTGGAAGCCCGTGTGTATAGCATAGATAAGCATTAAAGAATTCCGGGTACTCAACAATTCTGGAGCCCTCCTCTAAAGAATCTATAATATAGACGTTTTAAGACGTAAAACACTAACAATTACACTAATCAAAGATCAACTTAGCTATGATCCCATTCCTACAGGTGGCCGTCACCGCCTCCCTGTAGGAGCAAGGCTACCTCAGACTGGTGGCCCGAGGTTGACCGGCGGGAAACGAAGGCGTCCAGTTGGGAAAGGGGACCATCGTCTCCGCAGGATGAAATGCGATCGGCGGCTGGGTAGTCGAATATTTGTCTTGTGCGCGGCGAAGTTGACCTACCCATCGACATCGTGCAAGATTGGCCGCCGCCGCTCTTTAGCAGATGGGTGTTTGGCCTAGATAGTGGCCGATTTTATTTCATTACAACGGAAAAATACATAAAGATATTAATATGGCGAACGCGGTTGTCGGCGTGAGTTTGCTATTGCATGAAATTCCATACACACGGGAATTTTTTTTTTTTAGTAGGGAATTGCCCCCATGACTTCAATGCTGCTTCTATAAAGTTACCTTTGACACAGACTCGAGGAATGCCCGTAGGAGCATTTGAAAATAGGAATGCCAGTAGGAACATTTGGAAAGAATCTAAAACTAGCATCATCCCCAAGAAAAAACGATGAGAAAGTAGCAGATCTAGATTGGGATACTGCTACAGATACGCGTTTGAGGCCACGTGTAATTTTGCTCTAACTATGGATAGTGTCTATATTGAGAAATATGATCAAATACATGTACGAACTGAGTGCGCAATTAACGTTTTGCCGTGCAGCGTAGCTACGCAAGCTCAACGTACGCATTCCATATTTCCTCCATGCGTGCGACAAATGTCGCACCCGTTGACGCAAGAGTCAACTACGCGCACTCGATCCATAAGACTCGCGCGACATGCCGGTTCTGCCAGTGTGTAGGGTAGTGACGCTCAGTGGAAGGTTGGAGCAGTCGGAGCGCGAGAACGAGAATGAGCTGTACCAGTCGTCGCTGCCGTTGCTCTCTGCATCTAAGGCCGCAACATTAAGAGCCGAGTCCATTGTCTGCACGCCACGGTTGAAACGAGCGACCTGGGCTGCCCGTTGGGCGACACGGGCACGCGGACAGGCACGACCAGAGGGCGATCTTCCTCGAGTAGAAGACCTCGGGCAACGGGACTGTCCGCTTCTGCCTGCAATGCCGTAACCACTTCTCGGCGTGGGTGACCGTGCCGAAAACGATGAGGCCTGCGGAGGTGATGAAGCCGATATATCGGAACGTGCACCTATGTTAGGTAACCTACGCCTTGCGCCTACTGATCGCCGGTAGTCGGGTTCATCACCGCTGGCATGAAAGCGGCCAAATGTTACTGGCGTGCGAGGCGTGCGGCGCACAACGGGAGGCATATTTCGCTGACTTGTCACTTTAGACCGCGGTCTTACATTATGTACCACTAACGTTTCGCATGTCCTCACTCTGCGGTCTGGTACTACCGGCAGGGCATGCTTGCCCGGCCATGTTAGCTGGCTGCGGGTGAACAATAAGTCCGGGCTACTACGCTTGCTGCGTTCGTTGGTGAGTGACTTTGCGCAGGACTCTGTGCCCGAGCTGATTGCCGTGCTCGAGGAATTGATAGAGGAAGCGCCGAATTGCACGTTGGAACAGCCGTGGCAAGGGCAACGACACGGAACATCTTCTGTGTTGCCTTTGGAGATGCCGCTCAAAGGATCATGGTAATGCGAAAGCGCTCGCCGCAATCTCTTGGCGTCCGGTGCTGCCACCTTTGCGGAGTTAAACTTCTTGGGAGTCCCAGCTTGAAGCTCGCTTTTGGTGAAGATGGCAGGCTCTGTTATTCTAGTCTGGAGCGTGGGGTAGATATATTTCTATTTGAACAGTAAGGGTTACAACCACTTTTCTTATTGCCACCTGCGTCTAGCAGCTCTGATCCTCAGAAATGCTTAGAATGTATTTTCGGGGTTCGCTTCCCTATTGCTCATGACTGTACGTTCTTTAGGTTTTACCGTTTTCGGCGTATTCCATATTGACGTAATTTTCGCTCAAACACTTGAATCTGATTTAGCACTACATTCAGCGGCCAGGTTAGTAGCAAAATGACCTTGTGTGCGGAACATATATACCTGTTAGCCGTATGTGAACTGACCTATGACATTTGGCTATTGTGTACTTTCCCTTCGTATGTTGTACAGTCTCGCATTTTGTGCCCTTATTGTTTATCTTACGGCATATCTACTAAAAAAAGGAGTAGCCAGTGCTACATAGTGGCACTAACCTCTCCCATTTCATCATGTTAATTAAAAGAAAGAAGTAGTTATCTGTAGGGAATGTTCATCGTTATATCGATAGTTCAGATGTTGCATTAAAGTCTGTGATCCCTGTTTAGAGATATTTTGATTGTTATGATGATGATGATGATGAATCCACAGACATGGCTCGTACCCACTCAGGGGGATCGGCCTCATTAAGATGCTGATTGAGATGTTAAATAGAACTGGCGATAATACAGCGCCTTGGGGGACACCACGTGTTTGTTTGCACTTTGACGATGCGCAACCATCCTTAAAGCAATAAAACTCTCTTCCTCTCAAAAATTCCCTCACCCACGCCAATATATATTTTGGGAGATTGTGGCTCTCTAATATGTCTAATAATACTGAATGTTCTACACTATCGTATGCCTTAGCTATATCCAATGTCACTAGTGCCGCATGTTGTCTTTTTTTGCGAGCTAGCTGAATGCGGCTTTTTAAATCTGCGTGTGCACACCAGATTGAACAATCTGTTCTGAAGCCAATTTGATTTGTATTTAATATCGAATTTTCCTCCATCCATATTAGAATTCTTTTATTGAGCACTCTTTCGATGAGCTTCACCATATTAGATGTAAGAGAAATGGGTCGAATGTTTTCTATGACATATCCGAATCCTTGTCTTTTTTGTATCGGCACTATTTTAGCTAATTTCCACTCATACGGAATCCAGGCATAATTTAACGAATAATTTACAGTGTTTAGTAGGTAACATGGTGATAATTTGAATAATATTTTTATCACAGCAGTTGTGATTCTATCCGGACCAGGAGCTGACGAGGGCAAACCTTGTATCACTTGTGCCAACTCTTCCTCTGTAACTTCAGTAACTTCAATCGTTGACGCTGGTTTTTGTGAATCGTAAGGCTTAGTTGATGTAAATCTACACTCCAGGCCTTTAGCCATGGTTTCTAAGGATTTCTTTGTTTCTTCCAAGGACATAATCTCAAATCCTATATTATTTTGACATGGCATCATTTTACGTGATCTCATGAACCTGAACAGCGCCTTTTTGTTACAAGCTTTTGAAAGGTGATCATAATGTTTTCTATCATATTGTTCCTTAGCTAAAGAGACTGTGCGTTTGAAAATCGCAGCGTGATACTTGTAATCAGACCAGTTTTGAGGGCACTGGTTATACATAAGTTTTTTCCAAGCTGCCTTTCTTCGTCGGAAATCCCGGGCACAGTCCGAGTTCCACCACGGACTGTGGGTTGTGCTCTTTGCGGATTCCACAGCGAATTCTGCATTTTTATATGTTCTTTTGATCAGTGCACTTAGTCTCATGGCTTTTGTATCTTCTTGCTCTTCAGAATGAGTTGCCAAAGCAGATTCTAAATCTTTCTTAAATTTGGTGTAATTAATAAACACTCGAGTCTGAGAGCCTGACAATATAACTTGGCAAGCAATCTCGAATAATATTGGCGAATGATCGCTGTTAGTTGCACAATCACACGCACTCCACGACAAACTAGTGAGTGATGAACTCACAAAGCTTAAATCTAAGGCTGAACGAGACCTATCACTAATGTAAGTGGGCGTTCTTGAATTCAGGCAACACAAGTTATTATCCGCTGTCCACTCCCACAATCTCT
Source organism: Rhipicephalus microplus (assembly GCF_043290135.1). Lineage (NCBI taxonomy): Eukaryota > Metazoa > Arthropoda > Arachnida > Ixodida > Ixodidae > Rhipicephalus > Rhipicephalus microplus. The sequence continues at coordinate 40,275,274 of NC_134704.1, read as the reverse complement.
TACCGCATTGATCAGTTCGGAAACCCCAGCACGTATGATGAGAATTGAAATCGCCGATTAGAATTTTATTTTGATAACTAGGAGTCACTGCAGCGTCTAAACATCGAGTATCTATTACACCTTTAGGAAAGTATGCATTCACTACCAAAAAAAGCATGCAGCCTGGTAAGGTTATTTCTAAGGCGAGAATTTCACTGTCAGGTGACATGAGCTTATACGCAATTTTCGCTTTGAGACTTATTCTATTATTAATAAAAAATGCCAAACCTCCACCTTTCGATGGACGGTCTAGACGGAAAGATCTGAATCTATTTAATTGAAAAGACTGATGCATTGAAAGCCAACTTTCTTGCAGTGCAATAATATCTGGAGAAAATTTCGATGCCAAATATATTAGATCAGTTGCTGCAGAGTGAATTGATCGGCAATTCCAATGAAGAATTTTAAGTGACCCTATTTTTGCTCTAAAATAGCCTCAGCGATGGCCTTGTTTAGAATATTTTCTTTAAGAAAATCAGCTTTAGACAGGGTGTTATTCTGGTACTTTTTGGTTTTTGAATTGACAGCTGCGATGCCTTTTTTGTATAAAGGGGATCTCGAGCGCTTTAGCGATCGGGGATCCATCTCCATTTCATCTGAGTCCTCCACTTTCCTGGTAAGCTCGCATTGAGATGCGCTATCTTCCTCTACTGAATCTGTAGCTACCGTAGGTTGCTGTGGCGTATCGGAGCCATACTTCTTTGAAATTTCAGGGGAGTCACGAATGTGAAGGGCTTCCGTAGCCTGCTGTGGCGTAGCAGAGCCATACTCCTTTGGAAACTCCAAGGAGTCACTAATGTTACGTAGTGCACTGAGGTTGTTTTCCGCTGTACCCAACATTTGAGCCATCTGGTTCGATAGAATCTGGGCCAAGGACTCACAAATATTCCCAGCGATGCGTTGCCTTCTCCACTGCCTTCTCAATCGCTTCCGCAATAGGGACAGAGAGAGCTTCCATTGTTGGCATATTACGAGCTGTGACACCGGCGTAGCCTTGTGTTCGTGCTTGTATTTCAAGTGCTGCTTCCTTCCGTGAACACCGTCTTCGTTCTACTATCTCTAGAATTTGCAGTTCACGTACCTTTGCCGAACAACTAAAGCTATCGGCCGCATGAGCTTCGCTACATAGGCAACACTTTTCTTTATCACTCAGACAGTCGCTAGAATTGTGACCTTCCCCACATACCTTACACCTGACCGCTGGCCTACAACCTTTCATTGTGTGACCATATCGCCAGCACTTAATGCATTGGAGCGGACGAGGAGAGAGCGGCTCTACTCTGTAAATTAAAGGCCAAGCCTTAATTTCTGATGGTCGGACTGATCCCGCAAAGGTCACTATTACAGACTCAGTTGGTATTTTGTTGTTATCAACCACCCGTCCACACCGATAGACTGAAATAGCACCTGCTGGCAAAAACAGCTCTAGTACTTCGGAGGGTGGCATGTTGGCATCGACGCCTCGCACTAGACCTCGGGTACATGCTAAATGAGAAGGTATGAACGCGCTCACAGGCTGGGATGCAAACGTTGAGCACTTTAGCAGATCTAGGACACAGGACTGGTCTGGCGAAAAGCATAGTATGCCTCCTCTGCCGAACTGGCGGACCTCCGTTATGGACTGGTATTGGGCCGTCACTGACCGTAATTCCACCCGAATGGTCTTCGGGTTTTTCATCCGAATGATGCCGTCATTGTTCGGGACTAGAGCCACGGGAACCGATGATATTCCGTTGCGCAAAAAAAGATCCACTGGCACCTCCTATGGATCCGTAGAAGCAGACCAAAGAAAAGTCCCTGGCCCTGGCGAAGATAAGGGCATCTTGTCTTGTCTGAACTGCACAAAGAACACTGATCAAACAACTATTGCAGTATAAGAAACGATGGTAGATCAATTAACCAACAACAGCTACTTAATTCTTGGCCACACCCCGAGAGCAAGCTTCCTGAAGCGGTCGACTGTCTCGTCTTCCTACGAGCCAGCAGCGAAGGATTGTTATGGTCCTAGTAAACCTTCACTTTTTTTTCAACATGAAAGCTGCTTCAACCGATTGTTATTCCATACAGGTTGAACAGGAAACTATCATCATCATGATAGCCTTCCTCCCCTTCAACCACTTCACCTTGTGCTTCGCTCCCAGAACACGCGTGCCGATTTTTCTGGCACGCGTGCAATTACTCTGACGCTCGAGAGAATAAGTGGAGCGAGAGATAGATAGAGAAAATGAACTGAGAGATAGAAAGAGAAAGGAAGACAGATAAAATAGTCAGGAAGATATATTTTTTCCGCGTTTCAAAGAAAGCTTATAGCAGCGCTATAGCAGTGCGCTCGCGGTCCGTCACACAGCTTGTTTTCACATTTCGTGCGCTTTCTTTATTGCAACGTGGAAAAAGTAACAGCGTGAGACGTATCGTACAGGAAACAATTTAGTCTGTGGTTTTTGAAATGCCCTACATCTCAGGGCTCATATTTGGAGTTTCTAGCCCATAATTAAAAAATAGATACGTTCGTCGTCCGTCACAGTTTTCATGCAAGGCTGCGACTCGGTTGTACGTGCGTGCATGAGCTCTCCAGTGGCGGCGGAAGCGCAGTACCAGCTCCACAGAGAACCTTCACCCTCGTCCCAGCTGTTCGCGTCAACGTTCGCTACACCGACAAGCTCGGAGGCGAAGTTGGAGTTGGTCCCGATGTCGCCGATCTCTGAGGCGTGGCCATCGCCGCGCACTGCCCTCCCCGCATTGAGCTTGGGCTTCTCGCTGCACGCAGGATGCCAGTGTGACTGGAGTCGTCAAGGAGAACGCGACGAACACGCTTGCCATCCGCGCGAACCACAACTTGGACCCTTTCCGCAATTTAGCTCTCGTGGTTCGCGCGCTTCTCAGCCGCCTTCGAACGGCCGTCACCTGCAGCTGGCTGTACGCCGCCACGTCGTGGAGCTGTGGTCGACGGCGATGTTGTTGGGTCATCGATGCAGGTGAGTCTTGTCTAAGCGATGTTGGTCAGAGATAATGTTAGAGCACGTCGAATATGCGAACGAATGCTACAGTATACGAATTCACTTATCAACGAGTTTCGATTCGTTCTTACAGAGTATTCGAAGTTAAAATGTAGACGCTCATTATTGCTCAAAATAAACTGGAATTGACAAGACAAAAAGATGGGACAGACGGGACGAAGCGCTAATAATAACTGTGAACATGTTTGACAAGCTGGAACTCGAGATTTTCGAAGCCAATTTGACTGAAAATTTTGGACTCGGACTTGTGCGCGTCTGTTGCTTCATCACGGCAACGCTTACTGCATCACGAATTCAAGGCCGCAAAAATTTTAAGAATACGTCTAGCATGAGCGGAGATGCAATGATTTGTCACACGCTGCAATCGCATTCTCTATTCTCTCGTCCCGACGAAAGCTCTGAAAGCTAAGCAGGTGGAATGCCATAAGCTAACAAAATAAGTCACGCTCTGTTCGTGACCTTGAGCACTTTTCTTCTGTTTTTTTTCTGCGTCTACGTGGCTTTGTCAGTGTTATAGTGCATGAACGTATGGACAAGTCGCGGCCTCCCACGGCGATCTCTGTAACGACCGAGCTTGCCACGTTCATATCGGCCAATGGCGGATAGGTGGCCTTCTACGAGTGATTTATGAGTTTTCTCCGTCATTAGTCGAGACCAAAGACAGCAGGTTTTAGCTGACTTTTATAATTTATTACGAATTCCTGGCTTCATGCTGCACATTAATATTTGGATCGTGTGTTCTATAGAGAGCCTCTACTACCGATCGGCAGCGTTTGCGGACAATGCTGAAAACGTGTTGCAGGGCCCTTTTAAGTGAGCAAGTGCGATTCATTAGTAGCCACACTTAAGTGTGTTCTATACTTCCGTTTTATTTTTTCCCTAGTAGACTGTAATTTTAGCTTGTGCTTTAATCCTGTTTATTTTTTTACCCCGGTTCTACGTATTCAACTGCGTACTTAAGTAGCAAGTTTCACATTTGGACATTCTCGAGAATTCAATTCCGTATAGTAGGTTTGTTACCAGGGTTTACCTCGTGCCTGGGTCTGCTTTTTGTTGCTGGTCATCAAAAGTCTTGTAATCATGTACGTATTTCCTAGTTGCGATCATGCTTTTCAATAAATGTACACATTTGTCAATGTTTCGTCCCGTCCTTCTAATCCCTTTGTCCAGTCTACCGAACTTTATTTTTACCAAGTATACAACAACAACTGGCCCAAAACCTATACTCTTCCAAAGACGCTTGTTTGAAATTTGTTTACCAAGTATGCATCAACAACTGGCCCAAAACCTCTACTCTTCCGAAAACGCGTGTTTCCCATTAGGCAACCTACTGTAAAGAAGGCTTCATTGTTGAATACAAACGTTATGCCGTAAAAACGCCAGTCTGAGGAGAGTCTAAATTTTGTGAACCCACCAATCAAGGCTTCATTTATAGACTCGGACACATCTAAGCTGAGCACTTTGTTAGCATAGAAGTAATTTTCTAAAAATAGACGTTCATTACACTTCACGAGGAAGATTTGCGCTATATGACGCTAAATAACGGTGTTAAGCTCATTAATCATTTTTGGAGTGTGTGTTAAAGATTAGCTTCTACAAAGTCTAGAATACCAAGGAGGTGTTCATCTTTAATGATGGCATACCAGCAAACAAAGCATTCACCTAAATTATTTTATAAACAAAGGCTTGTACGTGATACGGGTTATGCAGACTTGTACGCGATAAGTATAGTAAATTTTAAAACAACGTATAATACGGCTTATAGCTTGCAACCCACGGCTAGATTAAGTCTTGCTACTATTGAATACTTCCACGACTTCACTTAAAAAAACAAAAATACATTTGCACTGTGCAAATTGGTTGGACAAGGACGAAATTTTCTTAATACATACTACTCAAACTATTCGTTTCGAAATTAGTCGACCAAGTTGCTATTTACTTAGAAATGATTTCGATCCGCAAATTTACTCGCCACGTTGGCCTGGTGGTTATGGCGTTAAAATCCTGATTCGAAGGTTCTATGGCATCTCGGCCGTGGTGACCGTATTTCAATGGAGGGGAAATGCTGGAAGCCCGTGTGTATAGCTTAGATAAGCATTAAAGAATTGCGGGTACTCAACAATTCTGGAGCACTCCACTAAAGCATCTATAATATAGACGTTTTAAGACGTAAAACGCTAACAATTACACTAATCAAAGATCAACTTAGCTATGTTCTCATTCCTACAGGTGGCCGTCACCGCCTCCCTGCAGGAGCAAGGCTACCTCAGACTGGTGGCCCGAAGTTGACCGGCGGGAAACGAAGGCGTCCATTTGGGAAAGGGGAACATCGTCTCCGCAGGATGAAATGCGATCGATGGCTGGGTAGTCGAATATTTGTCTTGTGCGCAGCGAAGTTGACCTACCCATCGACATCGTGCAAGATTGGCCGCCGCCGGTCTTTAGCAGATGGGTGTTTGGCCTAGATAGTGGCCGATTTTTTTTCATTACAACGGAAAAATAAATGAAGATATCATTATGGCGAACACGGTTGTCGGCATGAGTTTGCTATTGCATGAAATTCCATACACACGGGAATTTTTTTTTTTGTAGGGAATTGCCCCCATGACTTCAATGCTGCTTCTATAAAGTTACCTTTGACACAGACTCGAGGAATGCGAGCATTTGAAAATAGGAATGCCAGTAAGAACATTTAAAAAGAATCTAAAACTAGCATCATCCCCAAGGAAAAACGATGAGAAAGAAACAGATCTAGGTGGGTATACTGCTACAGATACGCGTTTGAGGCCGCGTGTAATTTTGCTCTAACTATGGATAGTGTCTATATTAAGAAATATGATCAAATGTATGTACGAACTGAGTGCGCAATTAACGTTTTGCCGTGCAGCGTAGCTACGCAAGCTCGACGTACGCATTCCATACTTCCTCCATGCGTGCGACTAAAGTCGCACCCGTTGACGTAAGAGTCTTAACTACGCGCACTCGATCCATCAGACTCGCGCGACATGCCGGATCTGCCAGTGCGTAGGGTAGTGACGCTCAGTGGAAGGTTGGAGCAGTCGGAGCGCGAGAACGAGAATGAGCTGTACCAGTCGTCGCTGCCATTGCTCTCTGCATCTAAGGCCACAACATTAAGAGCCGAGTCCATTGTCTGCACGCCACGGTTGAAACGAGCGACCTGGGCTGCCCGTTGGGCGACACGGGCACGCGGATAGGCACGACCAGGGGGCGAGCTTCCTCGAGTAGAAGACCTCGGGCAACGTGACTGTCCACTTCTGCTTGCAATGCCGTAACCACTTCTCGGCGTGGGTTACCGTGCCGAAAACGATGAGGCCTGCGGAGGTGATGAAGCCGCAATATCGGAACGTGCACCTATGTTAGGTAACCTACGCCTTGCGCCTACTGATCGCCGGTAGTCAGGTTCATCACCGCTGGCATGAAAGCGGCCAAATGTTACTGGCGTGCGAGGCGTCCGGCGCACAACGGGAGGCATATTTCGCTGCCTTGTCACTTTAGGCCGTGGTCTTACATTAGTACCACGAACGTTTTGCACATCCTCACTCTGCGGTCTGGTACTACCGGCTGGGCATGCTTGCAAGGCCATGTTAGTTGGCTGCGGGTGAACAACAAGTCCGGGCTACTACGCTTGCTGCGTTCGTTGGTGAGTGACTTCGCGCAGGACTCTGTGCCCAACTAATTGCCGTGCTCGAGGAATTGATAGAGGAGGCGCCGAATTGCACGTTGGAACAGCCGTGGCAAGGGCAACGACACGGAACATGTTCTGTGTTGCCTTTGGAGATGCCACTCAAAGGATCATGGTAATGCGAAAGCGCTCGCCGCAATCTCTTGGCGTCCGTTGCTGCCACCCTTGCGGAGTTAAACTTCTTGGGAGTCCCAGCTTGAAGCTCTCTTTTGGTGAAGATGGCAGGCTCTGATATTCTAGTCTGGAGCGTGGGGCGCTCGCTCAATTGATTGGCATTTTCTTCGACTGTTTTATAGCAAAGACTGGACACCCCACTATTAATGCTGTGCGACCTTTGGGAATAGAAGGGGCTGAGTGTCGAAGTACTCGTAGATGAATTCAAGTCACGGCGCCTGCTTGCTCGATGGGACGGTATAAGCGGGTTCGTCAAAACAGCTGACGGTCTCTTACTACGGTTTTGGACCGGGCTCTTCTTTACTGGTATAGTTTCTTTCGAGCATTGGTCAACGCCCCTGGAGGCATCCTCAGTCTTTTGTCGCCGAGCCTCGCTGAGGGTAAGGTGCTCACCGGAAGACACACTTCGAGCAGTGGCTGAAGGCATGGCCAGGAGAATGCGGCTCGCGTGATCCCGATTGTTGGGCCACGTGGAATAGTGCATCAAACGTGAAGTACGGTCTGTAGTGCATTGACTGTCGTGTTCCGCGTATGAAGGAACACGCCGACGATGCCACCACGGCGATTGCAAGCGGTGCTTGGCAGCGTGCAGATTTGTCGCGACGGCGCGCATCCAGGTGGAAACTTTACTTGTAGCGCGGTCGTCATTCTCTACGCTAATGCACTTGAGGCAGGCACTAAACCAGTCGCCAGCAGAGGGAGTGCTGCTCTCAATTGCGCGTGGTATCTCACAAGCCTGTCGTGACTTATCGTCCTGGTGCTTGTGCAGCCTATAAGAGAGATACATCATAGCAACTACTGAATGAACGTGATAAACGGACAGACAGTAGGTCGTTATCACTAAATGCAACCAGTTTCTGATGTTTAACTACTGGTCACCACTGATCGCGAGACAACATTTTCGCTGTCTAATAAGAGGCACTGCTGAACATTCTAGTACACATGGCATGCGTGGTGTATGCGATTGATGATCAGTAACAGTGTTTAGAATGCACTGAACGAAAACGCGGTCTCGTGCTATGCTTATTATCCTGGTTGTTGGCTGCCTCTCATGTTATTTTGTTGATGTGTCAAGCTTCTGGATTACCCGCTATGGTGACTTAAAGACTAACGTGTCTCGCTCTAAGCCCGATGGCACGGGCTCAGTTCCCGGTCATGGCCACTACACTCCGATTGGGGCGAAATGCAAGAAGCACTCTTGCACATATAACAATAGGTGCATGTTAGAGAACATTAAACCGTCAAAACGAGTTCATAGCCCCCACATTGTCAGGCGTAATATTTAGCTTGTTGTTGTGTCCCACAAAATATCAGAGTGAATTTTTTTGAAATAATTCCAGATTGCGGTTTCGACAAATATGGTGAAAAGTGAAAGTTATAAATGTCCACAAACTAAGAGCTTTTACGATCATCAACTTCGTCGTTCTCCTACATAGTAAGACATTACGGATATTACGACCATTTAATGAAGGCGTAATTTTGGAGCATTCATGGGGGAACAATGCAAAACATCCCCATCCCGGCTATGTACGCCACATACCCTGTAGCTTTATCCATGTCTTTGTAAGCTAGCGCACGAAGAACACATCCCACCTTTGATAGCCGAGTATTCCAAGGACAATGAATGCCACGATGAGCAGCGTAGAAGACAATAAGGTTGTCTTGAGGCCATGCCATGTCATTACAGCTGAAATCGTAAGCGCGTGACTTTATTAAACACACAATTCCTTCCTAATATCAATGATGTCAAGACACGCAAATGATGTCAAGAGACATAAAGCATGGCAGTATCTAAACATGTAAGAAACACAATGTCGGGTGTGACAATCTGCAGTTTATCAACTTTTGATAAAGGCTGAATACTTTGCTTCAATAATAGCTGATATTTTTTATCTGTTTCGTGGCTACAGCGACAAAACACGAGCTTCTCTGTGATGCGCCGAAAAATAAGGATTAACGTAATGATACCTTCATTCGAAGGATTGGGTTCATCATGACAGGGTTAATAAAATGTGCAGAAGACAAATACCAAATGAACACACGCAGCAATTTGAGCTGTGGTACTTTCGTATCTGGTCCTCTTGTCTTCGACTTTCGCACGTTGTACGACCACGGGATTATATCTGTTATCAATGTGATCTACTGCAACCGTCGCACGAATGAACCGGGAAAAAGCGTGCAGTCGTAACAAAGTGCGACGAATAATAAATAGATGGTGGTAATAGAAAGAAAGATGGCTAGATATCGCATCGGACATGAAAGAATAATAGGTAGTCAGTTTTCTCGTCCTATCTATCCGTTGTTGAATAACGCCATCACTTATAGAGAGACTAGGCCCCGCCGCGGTGGTCTAGTGGCTAAGGCACTCGGCTGCTGACCCGCAGGTAGCGGGTTCGAATCCCGGCTGCGGCGGCTGCGTTTCCGATGGAGGCGGAAATGTTGTAGGCCCGTGTGCTCAGGCTTGGGTGCACGTTAAAGAGCCCCAGGTGGTCGAAATTTCCGGAGCCCTCCACTACGGCGTCTCTTATAATCATATGATGGTTTTAGGACGTTAAACCCCACATATCAATCAAATATAGAGAGACTAGTTAAGCGACACAGCAGTCCAGGGGATCTAGCGAAGGAGGGGAGACGCCAACTGAGTGTGCGCGGCACGCTGGAAATAGCAGCGTCTTCACGGAGCGAGCCACTCACCCGCTTATTTCTTCTCTTCAGCAGCAAACGGAAGGAGTGGACGAGCGGGGGAGCGTTTTCCGAGGAATGCCTCCGCTCGATTGACAGACTTCTACCTTGTTCAACAGGTGGCGCATTAATGCTTCGGAAAAGTAATAATAATAATAAAGAAAAAGAATAGGCAGGGCAACGCTGAGCTAGTACTCTTCCTTGTGCTCCGCTGCCCCCTCCACTTGGTCCATTGGCCCGCTGAGCCGTTCAGGTTTAACTCAATTATAAATAGTTTTCGAAATAAAAAAAACGCCACTGTGCAGCAGGTTTGATGGTTTATGGGCGACGCACACGGAGACGATACACAGTTTCTTTGAAAGTACTGAGCACTTCAGGCGGCTAGCCTGTCATACGCTCCGTTGTGGCTTGATGTAACGCAGGCAAAAGCAGATAGAGCACAGCCGGCTGTAGTATATCGAGTGCGCGATCGAACCAAAGGGATGTTTTCTTCCCCTTGTTCTTTGAGTTCCTTTATGATGATATAAACTGCGAAAATGACTACTACAGCTATGGAAACCATGCAAACCACGTATCAGAATTGAAAGAGGTAGCAAGTGAGTAATAGAAACAGAACTGAAGGGAAGAATAGCATTAAAAACAAATAGGATAAAGGGGAGGAAAACACGGAAGACATTAGAAAAGAGGGGAGGAAACAAACAGAAAATCTACGAGAAACAAAGCAGGCTGCTCTGCGCTTCATTCAGGCTTGGCAGCCCTATAAGGCCGAACCTGCCATGACGTTTTTCACCTGTTAGAATGCTACGTCAGTATAGCCAGCTTTCCTGGTAGCCTAGCGGTTGAGGTATAAGAGTCACAAAACTGCTACGTCCCAAGACACGGATTCAACTGCTGGCCACCTTGATGGCACTGTTTCAGTGAGGGAAAGTATGCCAAAAAACCCCACGTATCATAATTGCTACGGAGTACCAACCTACGCAAAGACGGTTATGGACAATGAAACTGAGTGTGTGTCATGACTCCTCGTTTGGATAACTTACCGGGAAGGCAACGAGAGCCGTCTCCTGGGTCGTAAAAGAGTGACTGACAGCCGCACGATGATTCCACGCACTGCGCGTGATTGTCCCCGTATGCGCACTCAGCGTCCCTCTGGCAGGACTCGCTCAAGCGTCGTGCTGCACCGTCAGGAACCACACATGCCATAAGTATACGAACAACAACAACGACAACAAATACGACAACAACCAAGTTTACTACACCAAGGAAGTGGGACTGAACACACTTGAACCATATTCATTATCACAGGATAGACCCGCCGTGGTGGTCTAGTGTCTAAGGTACTCGACTGCTGACCCGCAGGTCGCGGGATCGAATCTCGGCTGCGGTGGTTGCATTTTGGATGGAGGCGAAAAATATTGTAGGCCCGTGTGCTCATATCTGGGTGCACGTCAAAAAATCCCAGGTGGTCAAAATTTCCGGAGCCCTCCACTACGGCGTCTCTCATAATCATATGGTGGTTTTGGGACGTTAAACCCCACATATCAATCAATTATCACAGGGGATGGTTATTTGCGCTTGTATTCGACCTTAGCTTCCTTTTTTTGTAGCGACTGCGTAACGGTGTCAAAAATAACTGACTATTGATAGCCCGCAAGCATATCTGCGGACATTAACTCGGCTGACAAGTTTTAATTTTCTTGATTATGCTTACCTTGGGTAATTTCACAAAGTTTTTTAGTGAAGAGTCTAGAAACTGCACCGACAAGTTTTCAGTTTCTTCATTCTGTTTACCATACATATTTCTGAATGTCCTTCGACTAAAGAGTCTCAAAACTGCAAAACAACTAGAAATAACCTACGTGCGACACATGTGAAGCCATCCTCTTCGAGGATCAAAACAGGTGTGATGTCCGGGCATCCACAGGTGCTGGAGGCTTGACAAACTAGCGAATCGTCGCAGTCAGACTGCCGATGGCATAGCGAATCGGGACCACTTGTTACAGTCGCTACGCATAAGAAAAAAAAAATCAACAGAAATGATCACACCTAAATAAGCGTCGGTGTGACGTGAAATTGTGTACCTATATTTTTTTGCACAATGGTCTAGTTCTAGCCACTTACGGTAAAAAAAGGGACTCCTGCTAAACCTTTGAAGGTGTTCTGGGACAATGCCACTTTAAAAATATCATGTCATTGTATGTACCATTGATTGATTGATTCAATGAATGAATGAATGATTGATTGATTGACCAATCGGTCGATCGATCGACTGCATACAGTTGGAAGCCTGGTGTCGAACTGGTGGTTGAGTGTATTCTTCGCCCTCACTTGAAACAGTCTCACTGAATGTGGACACCACTCTCTCGGTGTCCTCTTCAAACCTGCACAATGAATGTTCATAATTAGTAGCACTAATTGCAGAACGACCCCACAGGCATCATTGGCGACAGCCCGAGCTCTCGTGCAGTCCAATCATAGCTGGTACCCTCTTATCGGAAGTCTAATTTGAACACAAAGCTGCACCTGCTCATCTGTGTTTGGTACCTTTTTATATATAGACACAATTATGGATGCGGACGAAAACTGAAGCCTTCAGAGTGTTGTCATATTCATAGTTTCCCATCGCTTAGCACGAGACACTGCAGCAGTAGTGTGTTCATTAGAGTGCATAAGCCGATCGCGATCGTGAAAGTCCATCCTAAGAGGGCGCGGCCATTATCGGAATCACACTCTGTCGCTGCCGTGCTAGGCAGCAAGCGGAGGTTGACGACAGAATGAAAACACCAGAAAACGCTTTCGGCAGCAAATGCGTTCGGCTGCTTCGGCTGTTCACGCGTACGGGTGTAGGCTCGGGACCGTACCTGAGATCTTCCCCCAAGGACAGGCTTCGAACGTAAGGCCCAGCAAAGGTAGTGATTACGAAGAACAGCAATGCGAGCATCTCCTGCAAAGGACGCTGTTAGGAAGGAAAGAATTTAGTGTCTGGAAACTGTGGCACACACCCACACTGTTGCTTGCGATGTCACCTCGAGCCAGTGATCAACTCCGCGAGACTGGAAATGCTGATGATGACGATTAGGATGTATGAGATGACCGCAATGCAGACGCGTAACCGAAATTTCAATGGAGTAAAGAGTGGTGTCCCAATTTTTGACTGAGTGACCGGCACATCTGGATAAAACTATCAAGATCACAGGTCATTTCGTCAGCGGAATTGTTCACGCGAGCAGGAAATGCATCATCGTCATCAAGCTTTGCATGCCACCTTTGACTAACCTCAAAAGTGTCACGTGTCAGTGTAAACACGGGGTAATAGGCAAGGGGCAAGCTATTCAGAAAGTGCTGGGATACGTTCGGTTGTCTCTTGCTTTTCATTTTCTTGGCACAACCCACCCCGGATGATCGTCCACAAAGTGAGCGGCAACTTGTTTTAGAAATAAACAGATTCAAAAATAAATATAAGGAAAGAAAGAAAAAAGTCTAACCATAAGTCGTGAGTCGGTGATATAAATACTTAAATATTGCACAAGAAATTATATAGTACGTCACTAGTACGTACGTCATAGTACGTACTATTAAATAGTACGTCACACAAACACACACACACACACACACACACACACACACACACGCACACACACACACACACACACACACGCACACCACACACACACACACACACACACGCACGCACACACGCACACACGCACGCACGCACACACACACACGCACACACACACACACACACGCACACACACACACACGCACACACACGCACACACGCACACACGCACACACGCACACACACACACACACGCACACACACGCACACACACACGCACACACATACAGACACACACAAAGACCCACAAAATGACAAAAGTAACTCATTCACGTAGGTTTTTTTTCTCGTAGCCTTCTTTCATTGAATCGAAACCTTTAGCACGTTAAAAATGACAGGCCTGTGTGAAACACACAGCACAGTCACAGCGTGTGCCTAGAGCTTCTAGGGTAACAAATGTAGTGCACTTGCAAAGTACCCACTAGGCCATAAACCAGAATTTTTTGTAGAGTAGGAAAGCCTCCGCCAAGCGATTATTCATCATTTTGTGGAGAAGGGTGGTATCCGCTAAACTTTTGTAAGGCATTATATGTTTCTTTGTAGTTGTCCTGATGATGACAACGAATGATGGCTGACTTTTTGTAATGGGTTGGAAGCTCCCGATCCGGGCGCACGCTGTAGGAAGAGGAGCGAAGATCCTTTTATTTTTATTTTTTTATTATTATTCTCTTACATTTCCCTTCTTATTCCTTTTGTTCCCATTACCCTATACCTGAGTCGACCTGTTGAAGTTTCATCGTAAATATAGACAGCTATGGGTGGCGCTTTTATCTTTTTTTCCTTTTCATAACCAATTAGAGAAGCTCTAGATTGCCCACTCGTTACGTAATTCGCAATGTGTGACACGTTGTTATTACCTTACTTCTCTACCATGCAATATTACACATGTTGACACGATTGCTTGCATGACGTGACACTTGTATAATGTCTATTTAAGAAAAAGTTTCGAGCTCCGCCGTGACTCTGTGGTAGAATATTTGTCTGCTGTATGCACGCAGAGGACGCGGTGGTCTCCTATCCGATACCAAAGTTTTTTTCTCATTTCATTTTTTCTTGGTTCCCGTGATATTGGTTATGACCCCGAAGGTAACGGAGGAAAATTATGGCCCCGAAATCTGCTGTCCTTGCTATCTGATATCAGCTCTTGCTGTGAAAGACATAATCCAGAGGTTCGCTCTCATTGCTGCAGAGGCATAGAAGTGCCCGCACTGGACAATTGATGCGAAAGTAGAGGCTTATTGAAAGGAACACAGAATTTTAGCCTTGTCAGTCACATTTCCGTCCTTACAGAACAACAACGATGATCATTCCAAGGACGCCTTGGTTGTGAACAATCACGTGACAGCAAAGGCGAATACACACATAAAATATAAGCAAAAATGAAAACGAAATAGAAGAAATGAAGGAGTGGTGACTAATTAAATGACCAAGATCAAAATGCAATACTACTAATTTACTAGAATAAAAATGTGAGGATGCTTGAGCCTCGCCTTCAACAATAGATCGCCATAGCGCAATCGAACTTTGCGCACATCACCCGCTGTACTGTTAGCCTGCTGTGGTTCTCAGTGCAAGCCTCAACCATTCCATAAGGAAACAAAGAACTGTTTGCGTAACAATGGTAATTTCAAACGATCATTGAATGCCTACTGCAAGCAGAGTCAAATGCCCACTACGTCATAATTGATTCTTTTGCGAATCAGTGAAGAGCCCACTACACTTCCGTAGGGCAACATGCGACGCATCTGTTCGCTTTTTTTCATGGTTCTCTCGCCGATGATTATTAAAAGGGTGGCCTTTGAAACACCCACCTGTTACTCAATTCCCATGTATCGATGGCTGGCGCGATTCAATATTTCTACCACTACCAATACTGATGCAATAATTCTACTTCTACCAATATATGATGCTTTAGGAAGACTCCTCCTACTACATATTATCATATATATTTTTTCCAAGGCTGATCCGGAGATAGCCGTGGCTCTGTGGTAGGACACTTGCTTGCCACGCAGGGGCCTGGGTTCGACCCTTGCACGGACGCACACATTTTCTATTATTTGTATCTTTCTCATTTTTTTTCACTCACAGCTGATGACGCCAACGCCGACACCGACGCCATAATATCTGCGGAACAAGCTCCTTACCGCTATTGAATTAAAATTGGGTCAAAAAGTCAAAGCTGTAAATTTTTTGTGCGGATTCTCATACAGATGAAAGAAAAAAAAAGTCGGATGCTCAAGGTTTTTTTATTTCCCCCCTTTTCCAAGATTTATGATGCTTCCAGGATTTATTCTTGTAGTTAGCGACACGCCTTTCTATGAGAGACCAATTAGTGAAAAAGAGAATCAGGAACCAACCGTAAAACAGAAACAAGCACTCGCAGGATTTGGGGACATTTGTACTAGTCGCCATTTTTTGATGGCAGCATTGGTGTTCTGTCATAACTGAATGAAAAATTAGCGAGAAGAAACTTATACTTCTTGAAAAAAAAGCTAGTTAACAAAAATACTCAATGTTTTACATAGCAGAGATCTACCGGAATATTTTATTAAAATTAGAGATTCACATTGCAAAGTACGTAGTTTCCAGGGAAAGTGATTTGCACAACGTAGAAACGCATGGGGCCCCATTGCAAAATAACAAACACTCTGGGAAGTTGAACGGCTTGAAGTGATGTAATAATTTTAGCAGAATGTTCGAATAACTATGTGGTATATAGAACCGGAAGTCGTTTTTGACAGTTAGCTTTTTTTCTTCAAATATGAGTTCTTTTCTGGCCAATTTCCCATTCATTTACAGCCGGTTGTCGTTGTAACCGAAGATACTACGTGCCCATGCCCGCAAATCCCGGTCATGTAATAAAGTAATGAAGCTATCCGCCACAGAGGTCAGCCCGGAGGAAGGCATTGGTCCCGTTGTTGACTGAAAGTGTACTTAATGACGCTATGCCACGGTAGATATGCTCTGTGTAAGGTAGAAATTATAGATATTTAATTATAGACGCCCATTTCTTCGGTAAAAATAGTGTTCTGTGACCAGCTGCTGAGTTAGCGATTCGCTAAGACTCGTAACACAAATCAAAATGGCATATTTTGGTTTCGACACAAGATAATATACAGAAGAAGAAAGGTGCCTATCACAACACTTGATTAACAAGACAGACTGTGTACTGTGTCGCAATTAATTCTAAAACTCGTGCTAGTGTGGGCTTGTTGTTTGGTCACCTTTAGTCTATTGTCACTCAGTATGTCTTGAATCCAAGTAGAATTTTGCCGAAAAATAAATATATCACAAAAGCAGCACGTGGAAAAGCCGCTATACAAGTCAGTGGAGATCTGAAGAAAAACAAAATGTCATAACTTACGGCTAAAACGTAACCTTTTTTGCAGAAATACTTTTAACTCAAGAGGAAACTGTGTGAAACTTAGGAAATGATCAAAAGCAGACAATAACTAAGACCTTGAAATCCCGATAGTAATGTTTGCAAGCAAACGCTAGGTTTGTTTATTAAACCACGTGGAAACTCCGTACGTTTCCTAATATACGGAGTAAAAGTCTACCTTAAGCCATCCCATTACAAGATAGTAATAATGCTTTAGGACAGATGCTACGTTCCGTAAAATACAGTGTTAGCAATTGCTTCGTAATTAATATCCCGCGGGGAAGCTGAGAGGCACGGCAAATAGAAAAAAAATTATGCAACGCGACAGAGTACGCCACTAAAAATTATCGAAACCAAACCCTACGTTCATTGAAAAAACCGTTAAAAATCAGTTCGTAGTCAACTTAATATGAATATGTGCCGCTTCTACCACTGATAAAATTTCATTCGCTCTTTTTACGGTTAAGGCAGGCGGAAAATGCTCCCGGAGTCACGCCAAGCATACATAGCCAGAAAACTTCCTTGCATAAGTTTCCTCTTGACTGTCCAAGAACGACCAAAACACGCCATCTGAAAGTAACGAAGTGTTTTGGGTTCGTTTATATGACAGCTTATAGCGATTGAAAATATGCGAACGAAGATGCTGTCTTCGTCCCGTGTATGTCATGTCAGACGTGTCAGACAGAGGCATTACCTTGCGACGATCTTGCCACAATGTTGGGGTGTCTGGTTTGTAATACCGCTTGTTGTAAGCTATATGGCCTGTCTGTGTCACGTCCGTCCTGGTTTTTCCATAAGCTTCACATTAACGACAAAGCCTCTTGCGCGCGCGTTGTTCTCCTACTTCCGGCCCCGCCTGGACCCTTTACTGCGGGGTCCCTTCGACCCTCTGCTTCCGGTCTGCGCTGAAAGTTCTGGCGTCTCCGGGCTTTCGATTTCCTCCTGCTCGTCGGCACGCTTGCCCGTCGCCGTGTGCTTGTGCACGCCAGTGTGGTGTCGTCGCCGTGGAGCTGCCGTTGTCGTTGCAACCCGCGGTTCGTTCGCCAAGCGAGCCAGTAGGTCGGCGTTGTAGGGAGGCCTTTGCCCACCGAAGTACGGGGCTATCGTACCGGGCTGCTGAAACACGTACTGCGGCAACGAAGGCGCGGGGCCAGACACGAGGGCCTGGCCCGGCGCCGCTTCCTGTAACGCCTGCAAGGAGAAATGAGGCAATAAGGGGGGTGATATACAGGGTGTCCCACGTAATTTCAGCCAGAGTTTAACAATATGCTGAACATGTAATTACGACGTGACCAAATGCATGTTTTTCACCATTGCCTGGAGTTAGACTATCTTTTCGTTTTCTCAAATATTTTAATTAGATCTCCTTAATTACTTACTTTCGAAGGAACAATGATATATAAAAAAATTTCATCTAGAAAGTTGTAGATCGGGTTGCAAAACGTTCAAATAAATAGTTTTGAAGTTTATATTTGTTAAGTATTAGGTTTTTTCTGCTAATTACAAATGCCCGCGAAATACAAAAAATACCACGTGACAAACCTGCTCGCGCGTCAGTTCGCACGATAATTCTAGTGCTCCCTAAAGTTCCGCGTACGTGCGATACGCTTCCCTCACACCGGTTTATGACAGAGATAAGTAGTCACAGCGGTTATTGTTTTTTTGGCCGATAGCAAAACGTGTTCATCGTACAGCCACCACTATCGTTGCGGCCCTGACGAGACAGCACAATGGTTCAAATGCTATGGTCGTTCGTACGCGGAACGTTAAGGAGCACTAGAATCATTGCGCGCACTGGCACACGAGCGGGCTTGTCGCATGGTATTTTTTGTATTTCGCAGGCATTTTTAATTAGCAGAAAAACACTAACACCTAAGAAATATAAAATTCCAAGCTGTTCAATCGGACGTTTTGCAAACCGATTTACAACTTTCTCTCGAATTCTTTATCTATCTTCGTTACATCAAAAGTTAGTTAATTAAACATATCTAATTAAACATTGTTATAGAACACAATAGTCTAACTCGAGGCAACGGTGAGCAACATGCATTTGGTCACGTCGTAATTACGTGTTCTGGCATATCTTCAAACTCTGGCTAAAGTTACGTGGGACATCCTGTATAGCACAACGGCGAAGCCGCGGACATTCAGATAGTTTGATAGATTGCTGCTGTTAGACTCAACCTATTGTATTAGGTGGATCACCTTCGGCAAGTATTCTCCTATAATGAATGGTAATCTACCACTAACCTTCAAGATGAAGGTATATATCAGCTGCATCTTGCCGGTACTTACCTATGAAACAGAAACCCCGAGGCTTACAAAGAGGGTTCAGCCTAAATCGAGGACTACGCAGCGAGCGATGGAAAGAAAAGTGATAGGTGTAACCATAAAGGGACACTGAACTTAACTTGGAAAAAAGATTGCCCGCAGCTTCCCTCGGGGGAACACTGAGGAGGATGCGGAGCATATAATTGGTTAATGGGGTGTTAAAGTGCGACTTACTTGGGTCGATGGCTAAATTGGTTAACGTGGTTGTGAAATGGGGTGTTAAATTGCGACTTACTTGGGTCGATGGCTAAATTGGTTAACGTGGTTGTAGGAGGGGGTGTTAAATGAGGGAACACGTACACACGTATGCGAAAGGGCGGCGCTGGTCGAATGGACGTCGATCATTGTGTTTGTGGATTCGTTGGAATTCATTTCACCGCGACCTTGGACGTCGACGCACCGTACAAACCAACCGACGAGCGGCAACTGAGCGAGAGAGCGCCGACCTTGAGTATATATACAGCGCGACGGCGCATGCACTGTCAGCTGTTGAATGTTCTCGAAGCGCGACGGCGCGTCCACTGCGCGTCCACTGGAGAATCATGCGCGTCCACTGGAGAATCAGGAGAATTGTAGAATGTTCTCGAAGGGGAGAAGCGCGCGCGGCACAGATGGTGGGTGACGGTGCATGCGCGCGTCAGCTGTCGAATGTTCGAGAAGGGGAAGAAGCGCAACGGCGCATGCGCGCGCGTCAGCTGCCGATGTTCTCGAAGCGCGACGGCGCATGCGCGCGCGTCAGCTGCCGATGTTCTCGAAGCGTGACGGCGCATGTGCGCGCGTCAGCTGCCGATGTTCTCGAAGCGCGACGGCGCATGCGCGCGCGTCAGCTGCCGATGTTCTCGAAGCGTGACGGCGCATGCGCGCTACATTATACAGCTAGCGAATGTTCGTGAAGAGGAGAAGCGCACGCGGTGTGTAGAGGAGGAAGGGTGCACAGATGGTGGAAGAAGGAGGAGGAAGCTTGCGGACGGCGCCGCACTACAAGCCTCGAGTATTAGATGCTCCGTATCTAAAAAAAAAAAAAACTGACGAGGCTTTGCAATTTCACTCAAAAGACGCCACTGTTGCAATAAACGGAGTTTCTTTCCAACAGTTTGTTGTATTTTTGATGGATTGTGAGCGTGTGGCATGCAGCTGCTCGCGGGTGTTAGCGGTGACGTCGCATTCACCGAGGAACATGCATGACGCACGCGTTCTTGTCCTCTTCCTTTTCTTACCTTCTGCTTTCATCCCGCTCTTGCCCTTCCACAAAATCACTGGTGCTTTGGTCACAGCTGGAAGCATTGTTCGCTGCTGTTGCTGTCCACACCAGTATTGGGAACCGAAGTGGAAATAGAACGAGTCGTGAGACGTGGGCGACGGCTGCCATTGTTGACTTGCCCGTTTCGGGTGTGACGTCACCAAACGTTACTTTCTCTAGTTCACGGCGTGGCCGCTAGACGTGGCAGTTTGCGAAAAACTTATTAAATTCACTATTTTAGCGTGGTTTCTGCCTGGAATGAAAGTTTGCGCTATCGATTTCTGGACCCAATATTTCATCTGGCTGAAAAAATTGTCAGCAAGAATTTTGTTCAGTATCCCTTTGAGAAAGAAGAAGAGAGTAGAGTGGGCCAGGCAACAAACCGAGGTTAAGGATATCGTAGTTGAAATCAAGAAGAAGGAATGGACATGGGTCTGGCACGCAGCGCGTAGAGAGGATATCCACTGGCCAGTAAGGTTAACTGACTGGATTCCCAACGAAGGCAAACGCACGAGGGAGAGACATTAAGTTAGGTGGGCCGATGAGATTAAAAAGTTCGCAACTATAGCGTGGCAGCAGAAAGCACAAGACTGGGTTGATTGGCGGACCATGAGAGTAACCTTTGCCCTGCACTGGGCGTAGTCAGGCTGATGATGATGATGATGATGATGATGATGATGATGATGATGATGATGTATAAAACCAACATACAATAAAGCGAGGAAAGGTATAGGATCATTGTAGTCTCTAACGACAGTGGGACTACAATGCATAGTGAGTAGAGATTAAACGATAAATTTAAACAAATCAAACTGAACACAAAGACAACTTGGAGCTGGGAGGAATCGAAACTGCAACCTTCGGATGACGCGTCAGATGCTGTACCCATTGAGCTAGAGTGGCGGTCGTCCTTTTACTCACTTTATTGGATATTTTTGTGCACATAAAACTGCGAGTATTAGCCAGCTCCGCTCGTCGTCATCGCGGCGAGTGTGGAACGCTGTTTATAGCCAGCTGCATGGCATCCCGTAAAAAGTGATCTTTTTACCGAGCTAACCAATAACCCCGCTGGTACTATCTGAAGGCCACATGTCTTCCAAAACGAGACCCTCGATATGAGCAAAAATTTCTTAAAATCAATCAATCAATCAATCAATCAATCATATAATCAAACTGCCAGCTGGAGGAGGAAACACCCACAAAAACAAACAAGTCACTGCTTTCAGCACGTAGCCTTAGCGGAGGCTTGTATAGTGGATGTGCCGAAGTGTTTCATTACAAGAAAGAAAAACAAACTAAAAACACTTCTCGCGCAACGAATTGAGTTATATAAGTCAGATACAAAAAAGAGAAGGACCCAGGCATCCCATGGGTGAACAAAATATCGTACAATACTACTTAAAACGAAATACGGGGAAAATGTTGCTGGTTCAGCTGGTGTGCAAGGAATAGAGGAACTACCCCCGTATTCTAGAACGTCCCTTCACTCAACGCTTCACCTTCACTTGAGAAAGCCGATGGGAGCGCCGTCTTTAGGCACGGCAAGTCACTGCATATCAGCGATAATGTGCGGCAATTCTTGAGTAGCGCAGCGTCATTTTCAGCCGAGCGATGGCGCAGTGCTCAACTCTGTCAAGAGAAGGGTGGAAGTCGAGTCGAGGAGCGTTTGTGAATATGGGGGTAAGATTTCGACGAAATGCAATGCAAGGTTTCTTATCAACATGACTCAATGTCAGCTGAAACGTCTTGCATTGGAAAAACTATTTAGTTTTTAACCGTGGAAAGGTATCCAACACAAGGAATAGCCGCTTACGTTTATTGCAGTTGGCAATCATTTTTTTTGTGCACAATGCAGGAAAATACACTTGTTCGCCCGTACTATGCGCAATGAGAGAATCCCGATCGATATGCAATTATTGAAGCGTTACGGGAACGAAGTCGCTGTTTGCCGTGATCAGGCGGCGAAGAGTGCATATTTTATGTCACGCGTCTGCACAACCACAGCTCACGCGAAGTCTTGTAAGTGTCAAAATCGGCTATTGTTTAGCCTGAAAGCCTTGACCACTACTGCGCGCGTGTTTTAAAGGTCACTACATGGGTGGGACAAACCATGCGCTGTAAACAAGCGTCACGGTAACATCCTGTAGTCAGGAAGACTTCACATAAAAGCGCGTTAGAAAATAGTTTCGATCATTTCCCCCCAGATTGAATGGCTTGGTTATAACTGTAAGGATTCTACCGGAGACCGACAATACTGAGTTCCAGCTGCGGTGAAGCAAAGCGTTTCACCACAAAATTCGCGACATTTCGGACGTTTCAGACTTGTTAGGTGCGTCGTGTACCGAGCGAAAAGTGGATTTCAGGGATGATTGTGTGAAGAGGAGTCACCTTTATTAACCAGCCCCACCATGATGGTGTAGTGCCTAAAGTGTTCGGCTGACCCGTAGGTCGCGGGATCGAGGTCCCGGCTGCGGCGGCTGCATTTCCGATGCAAGCGGAAATGTTGTAGGCCCATGTGCTCAGATTTCGGTGCACGTTAAAGAACCCCAGGTGGTCGAAATTTCCGGAGCCCTCCACTGCGGCGTCTCTCATAATCATATGGTGGTTTTGGGACGTTAAACCCCACCTATCAATCAATGAACCTCTGATAAGCAACACATTGCATGCGTTATTTCGATGGGCGAACACGTCCAGCAACGACGTAGGCAGTGTTACCATTCTGAATTGTCGGGCAGACCAAAAGAAAAAAAAAGTATCATGCCCTTGAGGGTTTGCACTTGCAAATTTTTATTCTCTGTCAATTATATTGATTAGCATCAGCTTCGGAAGGAGACCGCAATGGGTCACTGTGTGCGCCCAGGTAAAACGAGGGTTAGCTTATGAGGACGCCAAGTTCGGTGGGGCAGTTACCTCCTACCAAAAAAACAACAACAACAAAACATCGCGATAATTTTGGCATGTCCTCTTTGTCTTGTATGCTGTCAAGATTTTACGCTGTTTTTTTTTCTTGTTACAAGTATGAACCAGCTAGCGAAACTTTAACCCCCCCCAAGATTCATCAAGTTTGACCACATTTACCTAAGTTAGGTGTTTGTTAGGCTCATCAGCTTGCTTTAATTTTATATCCGCGGTTTTGCACACTAAGGATACTATATGTAGGCCCGGCAAAGTAGAACACTCCAGAAACTTTAGTCATCTGGTGTTCACTGACAGTGCAGAGTACACGGGCCTGCACCAGAATGCGAACCCTCAACTTCTGGGTCGGCGTCTGAGCACCGTAATGACTGTATACCACACAGGCGATTACTACTTTGCCTTTTTATAACTTCGTTTGGTTCCTTGCATCGGTGGCAGTTGTGCCTGCTCGTGAGGGCAAGTCAAGGACCCGTAAAACAAGCGACCTTTTAATTAACAAATGTTCACAAAAGCTGGAGCTACAGGGCAGTGAATGGAGGCTCGAATCGTACCGCACGCTTGGTAGTTGTTTCCCGAATCACTCTCCCCACACCGATGCGATCAGGGGACCATGTCTATATACGAGTACTCGCTCCGAAGGTACACACATACCTGCGATGCTACTAAGACCGAGCCTTCTGGTGCTGGGTGACGTGGATGCTCCACAGGAACGTTCGCCTCTGCACTGGGAACCGGCAAACCCCATTCTCTAAGAAGGTCGTCGCGAAATTTCTTCAGCATGAGCCTCGTCATCAGGGAAATGACGTCGTGAACGCTGGTAGGGTCCGCATTGGTTGGCGCAGGAAGCACGTGATGCGAATGTGCAGACGAGCTCGTGGAGGGTTGAGAGGCGTTGATGATGACCGGCTCGTTTGGCCCTGCGTGGAGCGACGAATATTTAGCGTTAACGGTGGAATCGGCCGTACGGAAATTCTCCATTTCACATATAAGGTGCAACACTTTGGAAGCTATGCAAAAAGTTCACTCAGCAAAATGTGCAGATACGCGTGTCTCAACCTTGACTTTTATCGTTCTAAACGTGGCCTCCGCGATTAGCTCCGGCTGCGTGCTACCGGAACTAATCACAGAGGCCACGCTACAAAAAACGGACAGACACTGAATGATCTAGAATAACATGCCAACAACCGTATCAATAACGTGGTTTGTCTGTTTCGAAGGGCCAAATCATCGTCATTTATTATTGAGTTTAAAAAGGACAAAAAATCTGTTTCTGCAGAACAAAAGCTGTTCACTATTTATTGGTGTGAACGCATATATTGCAAGAAGTCTCGTGAGCATTCATAGCATTGCACCTGATGTATCGAACGCACTTTGAATTTATGCCTAGTCGACGTCTGGTGCACTCATTGCAAACAAATAAATCTCTTTTATGTATTGTCTCCTTGTCGTGATGTTGAAAATCGCAGAGGGCATGGTGTTAAAGAATAGGCTTTTTATTTGGGCAAACCTGTGCCCGCAAAATGAAAGATCAAGTGCAGGCAATGCACGCTGCACCCTGATAACGGTGTGAATAGTCGTAGGACGTCGAGTAGTCTGCCTAGCGGAGCAGGGTTTCGTCTTTCATACAAGTACTAACAGAGATTCCAGATTTATCGCTTGTGGCCGCCTAACCTCTGCATTATTCGCGTGCAATGCACAATCGTAACAGAATAACGTCAAGTTATCAGAAAGCTTCTCCAACACTGCTAGATGACTTAGGCCGACTGTTGCATACATTATTTACGCGTGAAGTCAAAATGCATAAAAATTAAACATGCCTAGCAATATGTGCTCATCTGTTTCTGTGCCATCTTTTTGAATTCACCCATGTTCTTAATGTAGTGAAGCTTATGGCACGTATTATTTAGTACTCGCTTACCCGAGTGTCGTTCTCTATCGGTAATTAGCATCCATGGTGATAGCGCCATTGCAATAAATCTAATAAATCACTATAATTATGAGCAGATTCCTCAAGGAAATAATTAATCTTTTTGAGTTGAAAGATAAATATTGTCTATTATACACCCAATGATGCGAGAAGTTTTTTTTGTCTTCAGTTTTGAGTTTGACTATCGAGACCTTTGCAAATAGTTTAACTGGAGAACGAAGATAGCGTTCATTTACAAAATAAAAAGAAAACAAAAATGAAGAAATCGTGAACTAACTAACTAACTAACAGAACTAACTAACTAACCAACCAACCAACCAACCAACCAACCAACTAACTAACTAACTAACTAACTAACTAACTAACTAACTATTTACCTAACTAACTAACAAACTAACTAACTGACTGACTGACTGACTGACTGACTAACTAATTAACTAACTAACGGAAGAAAGAAAAATAAGAACTACATTTTCCAGTGAAGACGTGGGTGAGAGACAGAGGAACATCCCGCCAATCCATACTATGGACTTGTTTTACATGAACAGGAATGATCGCTCGCGAATGCGCAGTATGTAGAAGTGATGAACTTTCGCGATTGCCCTTACTTGCACTGCCAGAAGCACCAGCCCCGCCATCGTAGCTTGGCATGGGATACGGAATCGGAATAGGCACCACCGAGGAAATCAGGGTTCCCGATCCGCAGCCGCGAACGCTGCTCCCGCCATGTCCCTTGCAAGGACAAGGCGAGGGCTTGCACAAGCACGGCTTCTGGCAGTTACAGGCAGCGTGGCAGTTGCAGGAGCCGAAAACGTTGGCGAACGGCAGCGACGCCGCCGCACCCCTCCCGTAGAAATCCAGGATTCCAGAAGGACCAGGCTGGACGACCCCGTATGAACTGGAAGGCGGAGCGTACAACTGCTCTGCTTGCCTCGCTGCAGGGTGTCCTGCGAGGAAGTCGTTATCACCAGACCCTCGTGAAACTGAAGCTCTGGTCATGTTTTCGTAATTTAAACACGAGCACGAGTAAATCAAAGGCGGTAGTATTCCGACCAAAAGATGAACAATAAAAAAATCTGGATTTTTTGCACGGCGATACAGTGAGCTAGTAAACCATATAGAAATTCTTGGAGGAACATTTTCAAGCAAGATGCTTCGGTATGAACATAATGACTGCGCGTTGGGAAAATTATTGCGCGTCGATGGTATAGTGAGCCTTTGCAAAACAGTGCTACCATATTAAGTAAAACCTGTTAAGTAAATGTTACACGTGTGGTTTGTTTCAGCGGGGTGAAAAAAATACCTGTTCATGACCTGTACGCTAATTAGCATTGGCAATAAGGTGCGAAGCAAACGAAAATCAATATTCTTTTTCACAACCTCTCTAGACTACCGCGACATATTACGATGCCTAATATGCGAAATGAGGAAATGCGAAAAGAACAAAAAACAACACAGTGAACCACCTTAAAGATAAACTGTCTTATGTAGTTGCCATTCAACTTAACAAGTAGGTGAAAGCTCGCACAGATTTCATGCACTGTACACACATCAATAGCGTGAATTACATGTTAGGTTTTTGTCGCTTTCTGCAATTGCGTTATTTTTGTTACTATTACTATTTTTTTTCTCGAAGCTGGGCTATGCTCGCATTCTTGCATGCTTTACCAGTTCATTTTGCTGACTTGCCACTGCTGTTTTGTACGAAGGTAGCTGTGGGCCGTTGTCAAGCTGCCTCTTCGGAGAGCAGGTTTTACCTACAGCTGTCCTTTATAGGTGTGTTATTGCAAAATATACAATATTTTTATCATAATAATATTATTTAGATTGTATTGTATCGTTTAATTTTATTGTTTTATATTTGTATGAATCTGCACAAAGGCCTTATGGTTGTTCCTGGGCTCTTTAAATAAATTACTGATTGACTCATTGATTGATCAATATCATCTTAAGTCCACTGCAGCGGATAGGCCTCCCACACATTTTTTCAGTCAACCCCATACCATGATTACTGCAGCTACGTTATCCACGTGGACTTCTTGATCTAATCTGTTCACCGGAATTTCCGCCCCTCCTTCTCGCATTAGCCTCATCTTAAAATTTAGTCAGTTTCTGTTAAAAACCAGCGTTTCTGTTGCCTTTTTGTTTCGCGTCCTGGTCATATGTAATTCTTATTGATTAAGACTAAGATATTCTGAGCACGCGCCATTTTTCTGAGCCACTCTGGCTATAACTTGTCCCTTATGGCACAGCCAGCCATTTTTAACGCGATGGCGTTAAAGAGCTCATTTCGAAGAAATTACAGCGTCATTGTTGTAAGCGAAAAATAATTATTGATGCGTGGCAGAAGAATCGAGATTGATTCAAATAAAATGATAAAAAAAATCTTCGGTCATTGTGCGGAGTGAACCAGAGTCGTTTGGGCCTTAGTGGGGATCGAACGACGGTTGGTTACGGGGCAAGTTGTTGCCACTATCCCTCAAGAGGAAGGTATATAACAGCTGTATCTTGCCGGTACTTAGCTACGGAACAGAAACATGGAGACTTACAAAGAGTCTTCAGCTTAAATTGAGGACGACGCAGCGAACAATGGAAAGAAAAATGGTAGGTGTAACCTTAAGAGACAAGAAGAGAGCAGAGTGGATTAGGGGACAAACGGGGGTTAAGGATATCATAGTTGAAATAAAGAAGAGGAAATGGACATCGGACGGGCATGTAGCGCGTAGACAGGATAACCGCTGGTCATTAAGGGTAACTAACTGGATTCCCAGAGAAGGGAAGCGGGTTAGGGGGAGACCGAAGGTAAGGTGGGCAGATGAGATTAAGAAGTTTGCGGGTATAAATTGGCAGCAGCAAGCACAGGACCGGGTTAACTGGCGGAACATGGGAGAGGCCTTTGTCCTGCAGTGGACGTAGTCAGGCTGATGATGATGATGAAAAAAAAAGAAAAAAAAAACTTCCTGTGCGCTGTCAAGAGGGCCCACGATGCGGCGGTCAGGCTTGGCCTGACTGTCCCAACGAGAGAGCGGCCCGCGGCGCGTTGAGTCGTGCACCTCAGGACTTTATTTTAAATAAAGTTTCGCGTCCATTCAGCTGCTTGAAAATGCAGTGAAAATAGCTTCCATGCTTTGCAAACACACGCGTTCTGTATACATGCAACATGAAATTCTGCAATAATAATGCATGGTAGAAGCACCCATTGCCAGCGGGTGTCAGAACATGCGATTATTATGATGCATTTGTGGTTTAAAGCCAGTAACGTACTACAAAAGGCACAATCGCTACTGCGCCTATTCTCTTAAGGCCACGTAGTGGGTGCATAATAAATTGGAAAAGGTTTAATGCACTAAGGGTTTCAACTACGCACTAGGAACAGCATATCGCTGTCGCATTCAACTCCTAAAAGCGAAGCTTTAGGGTCCCACTTTTTTTTTTATTTCTATGGTTTACTGCGTCACCATGAATTTAAGTTAAACCCATTTCCTAAGCCTCTAAGTTACGGCCCCAGGTAAGTACTGGAAAGACGCAGGTGCTATATACAATTTCTCACGCTCCACCCTTCTTTTATGCTTCTAACTACCACAGAGTTGTATTAGTCGCTAAACCAACTGACCACTACGTCTTGTTGAATCTAATTTCATCTCCGAGGTGTAAAGGACATATTGGACTTCGTGTTGTTTCCTTATTCGTAAACTGATAATTGCGATCTGCTCGTTTTAGGTCCAACTGCAATACTTGGAGAGTTGCTTCATCTACTACTTCACCTTGACAGCCCTGTGGTGTTGCGTACAGCTGCGATCAATAATCGATGACACAAATTATGAAAAAGAGTCCTTAGAGTTGAAATAGCAGCTCATGTTTCCCTTTGAAATAAGGACTTACCCTGCGAAATCGCAGTATCTGCATGTCTCTCATCTTCCAGCTGGCGACGTATGATTTCTCTCAGTATATTGATGTCGTCTGGGCTTATTTTGGACGTAAGACGTTGTTCTTTAACGGAAGCGGCTGTTTCAGCGTCGTCATCAGGAAGGGGATCCGCATGGTTATCTATGCTGTCATCCTTTTCATCATCTTTGTTGGTATCCTTGGGGGAATCTTTGGAGACTTCTTTGGCGTCATTCTTGGCAGAAGGCTTCTGAACGTCTTTCTGAGCATCTTTCTTGCTGTTTTTGTCGGCTTTAGGGGTAATCTTCCGAACGTCTTTCTGCGGGGCCTTAGGGGCATCTTCAGCGGACTACTTTTGGGAATCCTTCGGGTCGATCTTCGGGACAGCCTTCTGGACGGTCTTTTGGTCAGGCTTCTGTTCCTTCTTGTTGGTTTCTTTTTCAGGAGATTTCTCGGGATTTTTGCTTTGTTGTTGTCCGCCTTCTTTACTTTTTGGCTTGTCGGGAGTGCGGGGGCCTTTGTCGGTGTCCTGGTGATGCGAGAATAAAAAGGTCTACACGTCAGTACAGCGAGCACAAGTGCGAAATTCATGTGATTGCAGTGTCACGGCGCATTTTTCTTTCTTTGGAGGTGAATGCATAGGAAAATGTAGCCGATTGGCAATAAAAGATGTGCTGTCACCTTTTTTTATAAGTAGAAGTCTCTTATGACCTAACGTGGTATGAACGTTTGGAAATGTAACGATGCGTGAATGCGATAAGGAGAAGCCTTCACATAGGAGGGTACAGAATTCCTGTCTCATCATCCAATCTACAATTGACACACAACATTCAAGTTTTCGAGATAAGATACACCTGTCCTAGGATCCGAGTCTATGAGTGTTGCCGCCTTATAGACAATACTGTTAACGTACCGGTTTCTTTTCACTCATAGTAGTGCTGAGGACACCTACTGTTATTCTTGCCACGAGGTAATACCGAAGCCGATTTCTGCAAAAAGACAATGAAAGAGCCAGAAAACTATGTGGCTGCAAGCACATCGTGAACACTCTGTGATTATCACCAGCAAGTCGTTCAGGCCTATATTAAATCGACAACTTCGCTACGCAAACGTGCAGTGTTAGAGCGTAGGGTACTTAATCTCCTTAGCCGATTGCACGAAAAGCATCGACAAGAATACTAGTAGGGCACGTATCGTGGAATGATTGATCAGCCTTCAATAGACCAGTGCTTTTTCCCCGATAGCTCGTTATGCATTGCTCGAGACATCCCCTATTAAATAAATCTGATCTACTGCATTTCGTAACAGCAATCGGACCGCTCAAGCACTAAGAACCGAAACAATTCATTCAATGCGATCCCATGTGTGCGCTATTGAGCACGTAAGTGAGAACCCTTCACTTGGACAGCTTTTCTTAAAAGACTCTGAAACAATGAATCACGAAGTACATGTGGCTTGTGTGTATTCCAAGAAAGAGAAGTGAAAACTTAAAATATTTGCCATCATAATTTGAAAATAAAAATGCACTGAGTTTCTACGTACGTCAGTGCCGAAGCACGGCGTTCCTCTTCTTCTTTGTCAAAGTACTTGACGACTGTCATAGACAAGCCGTCATTGTACTATACACTACTCCATATATTATGCAACGTACTTCTGCGACAGTTTTCAGAATATTAAGCGAAACAATTAACCCAATCCTTAAGTGTTATATAAACCACAAGATCACTACATTCCTGGCCAGATGCCTCAGCTAGTGGAAGCCACAGTTAACAAAGAAAGGAATGAAAAAGAAAACGACAAACGGCTACAGCGATCTCTTTCATTTCTTGCAGGTGTGAACCAAAAGTTTGGGATGTTAATATTACTGCATTCGGCGCGCATTACATATATGTTTTTACTAGTATTGACACTGCAAATCTGCATTTCATTGCAGTTTTAACTAGCGGACTTAAAAATTACACAATTTCAAACAAAACTACCATCTACTCGGCCACTCTCCTTCAACGGGTGAGTGCCATGTGCGGAGGTCAAGATGAAGACGATTTAAAGATGCCGACGTTGGGGTTATTTTCTGCGGAAGAATTTGAGAAGTTTGTTGCGTCGGGTAACTTCACTAAGCTCATTTTATTGTCATCTGTGTTTACTCATTGTTATATTGTTTTGCAAAAAAAAAAACAACTCGAGCTGTTGTTCTAGAAGGGTAGAATTAGGAATACAAGTAAATGTACCAGTACTTTTATAACTTGGCGGCACGTCATTTAATTACTGCCACAGGGATATATGCTCCACTGTGTTTGACTACATCAATGTAACTAAAAGATTACCGTGCTGGTGAACTCTAACCTTTTCAGATTTTTAGCTTATAATTCGTAGCTATGTCTGTCAGGAGCAACAGATGGTTTGACCACTTGCTCTGCAACCATTTTTGTTTATTCGCAGTTTTATATCTTATTTTTTCAGAATGGCTTTAATGTCATTTTAGTTTAATTTAAGTATCCTGCCGCCCGGTTCTTGGCCCATCCCCCTCTGTGGGTGAGTGCCATCCATTAGAGGTCATAAGCATCAGCAGCTGATCTCAATCTCGAGATTGCGATGCCGAGTCCCCCCCCCCCCCCCCCCTTACTGAACCTGCCAACTGGTATGGTGCCGTCAGATTCATACATTTATTGCCATGAGAGTGAACATCTGCCTCGTTTTTTTTAACAAGCAAATTGTTTATCATCCAAGGATATATTTAGGGAAGAAACCTTACGATGTAGGGGCTCATGTTTATGACTTCTCTTTTTTGGCGCCATACTCGGTCCCAGCCACAGAACATTTGTGATTCCGTAGGTGGTTCTTTACGTGACACAAAACGAAGTGAATGTTAAAGTTATTGAACTTCACCACATCTTTCAACCATACTTGTTTCTTGTTATCTTTTTTCTTGATTACACCAATGAGTTATTTGGGAAACTATCTATTTTTAAACATAATAGGAATATGAATTACCTAATATATAAAACAAGGTGCCACCTGTTTCATAACCGACTCCGGCAGCAGACTGCTTCAATTCTTAAGGAACAATCAACCAGCCAAGGAACCAGCCGGGAAAACTACATGCAAGGAAGCTTATAAATGAAAAAAAAAAACAAATGTGTAGGAGTGTGTAGCTTGAACTAGCAATTGAATGCAAGATTGCGCCGGCTGGCTGAACAACGACCTGGTAAAAAGCATCACAGCCACTGGACAGCAGCACTGTTGTGTTTTTGTGTACTAGAGTTATATTGAAACAGCACTCTTGGTCCGTTCATGTTGTGTGTTTCTGTCTTTGTTTATCAAATGAAATAAATGTTTCGTTTGTGGTAATCTTACTTACTATAAAACGTATAGTGAGAGAAATCCGTTTCCTGGAAATTATAGCTTCCGAGTGGCAGTCAGTCTCGATAACTTTTCCATTAAAGAAATATGTTTTCTGCAGTAAGCTCTTTAATGATAAAAAAAACATGTCAACTTCTGCAAATGACTAATGACACACGGTCTTTGATTATAGTTATCCTCAAAAACATTTGCCATCTTCAATAAGAAAGTTTGAGTGACTCTTTTGTGTGACTGTGAATGACTAGCGGAGCGGAGGAGCGCACTCCAGTGACGAGGACACCAATTACGTAACACGACGCACACAATGACGTCATCAATCCTCTAAAATAAGGCACTGATGATAATGATGCTGCTGCTGACGATGATAATATCCTCTATGTAATGACGCTCCGCCACAGAGGGGGATGAACCACGAGCCGGTGGATCTCGTCAGCGATCCCGCGGTGGCTCTCGCCAGTGGGTCGTTCCCTCCTCCGTTTCTTGTTTGTATGTATGTAAGCACCCCTAGTTTATGAATTGTTCAGTAGATGACGACTAAAGAGGATAGATGGCGCTGTTATAATAAGAAATTCAACGCATATTCATGGAGTGAATGATGAGTGGGGCGAAGCGTTCATCCATCCGTTCGCCCGATGCGTGCTTCATAGTGATAGGAAAGGACGGACGGACGGACGTACAAACGGACAGACAGACAGACAGACAGACAGACAGACAGACAGACAGACAGACAGACAGACAGACAGAAAGACGGACGGACAGACGGACGGACGGACGGACAGACAGACAGACAGACAGACAGACAGACAGACAGACAGACAGACAGACAGACAGACAGACAGACAGACAGACGAACGAAAGAACGGACGGATGGATGGACGCTTCGCCACATTTATCTTTATTCCCTCCGTGCATACGCTGTGAACTTTTTCCTAAGCGCGCTGCTCCTCAGACGTTTTCTCATTGAGTTGTTGACCAATACTTTACACCCCCGACCACGCCAACGCAGTGCCTAGACTAGATGAAGAGGCGAAACACTGTTCGGAAGGCACACTGCTCTTAACCGTTCGGCATAGCCGCTGCAATAAGTCTACCAATGTGCTCTCTTTACCGCAAACATCTTGTAGGCCCGTGTGCTCAGATTTGGGCGCATGTTAAAGAACCCCAGCTGGTCGAAATTTCCGGAGCCCTCCACTACGGCGTCTCTCTAAATCATATGGTGCTTTTGGGACGTTAAACTCTACATATCAATCATCAATTTCCGTTAACATCCTGCAGCCTGGTTCTTGGCGCATTAATTACCCTTTGTGGGTAAACGCTATTTGGAAAAGGATAGTGCCACCGCCACCACCACCACCATCATCATCATCATAATGATCATGATCGCTGTGATCGTCGTCATCATCATAATTGCCTGTTTGATTTACCTTTCCTTCTCATCTATGAAGATACCAATTGATGCCGTCATAATATGGCGTACTTTCGTGACGTCAACGCTACGCCGAAAAAAAGTAACTTGGCTGTCCTATTTTTGGAAGGACCACAAATCAAGCAAGTATTCATGTACAGTTCCGCTGCGAAACAAATAGCTGGTTATATTTACCTCGTCTTTTTGCAGCTCTGTGTTTTCATTGGGTCTTTGCAAGCCTACTCGGAAAGGTGTGAGACCTTATTCAAGCGTTCCTCGCTTGTTAATCTCACACTCCATGAAGCTTAATTGTACAGGTTTAAACAAATTATTATTATTATTATTATTATTATTATTATTATTATTATTGTTGTTGTTGTTGTTGTTGTTGTTGTTGTTGTTGTTGTTGTTGTTGTTGTTGTTGTTGTTGTTGTATGCTGACTACAAGCCTTGTCTTGTCTTGTCTCCCAGGAGATCTTGGCTCATACCCACATGGGGGATTGGCCACACTGTACCTCTTAATAGATCATTTTTTTTCAACGCTTGCTAAAAAATAAAGAGAAATTAGATAGTAAAAATAATAATGTTTCTTTGCAGAAGATGAAGACGAGAAGGAAGACCGTGACGGGGCGTACCGATTGTCGTTTCTCCAAGGGCCCCGTGAGAGCCCAGAAAATTGCGCTTCTTTTCCGGCAGAGGCCGTCCGGCTTACCGTGGGTCTGATCACGATGTCTCGGCCACCACGAACGCCGTCCTTCGGGCACCCACACTACAGGGGCGGTCCTCAATTCCCAACTCCCAGGCATCGAGCTGGGCAGCTGAGCATTGCTCCTTACGTTATCGCCCCTCCTGACCTGGATGAAGGCGGAAGTATGTCATATCAATTTCGTGCTTTCTATGTATATTTATTAACGAGGGTGCATGGCGGACAAAAGAGTAAGCACTTGATAATGCTATGCTTATTGAAATGAACATGTAGAATTAAAAAGCGGTAATAGAAGTGTATGCAATATGTTGCGAATATAATCGGTGGTACAAGACTGTAATGAAATGCAGCCGAGAATGTCAGGGGATTAAGAAGTGTCCTGCTTTTGAATGCTGAAAGAAACCAGCACATATGTTTGTTTTAACAAAGATCAGTATAAAATGCCCAATCGCTCCGAACATCTCAAAAAAGCAGGCGCACTTTTTTCACTCTTTGCAAGGGACGTGGTTAAGCATAACATCTCAGTCCATATACCACTGTTCGTGTTTTTTTTTATTGTTTGACTGAAAGAGCGTAGTGAGTCATGGTTATATAATTTCAGTTTGTTTTGCCATAAAACAGTGAAAGGAAACGGCTAAAATGCCTTACTGATAATGCCAAAGTCCTTATCTCATGGTCACCCTGAAATGATCACGCAGCCGTTAATGCAATACACGCAGGTCCGTCAATCTTCATGCCCAACTTGCCATCTGTCCTGCCTCTGGGTTCGAGGCCGTTCCCCACGGGCGCCATCATTCGCGTTCCTGGCATGCCACCCATGGTAGCTGGCAAACCTGTACCTCTGGCACCAGGCGAACCTCCACCTCCCATTTTGCCACCGCCGTCGCAAATAATCGCGAATCAACCACCGAGTCGTCAGCAAAACACATCCGCTGCGGCACAGGCCCTGTGGCCTTATTCCACGCCGGTAGTGCAAGTGGACAACTCACCGACGCCAGCGCCCCTCATCTTATTGCCAACTGCCGGAGGCTCTTCGGCTCCCACAGTTGTGCCCATCCCGATACCGATGCCCATGCCGATGCCCATGCCTTCGCCGGCCCCTGCTGGCGGATCGCCTCAGGTGCGAAGCTTTGGTTGCACTTCAGTGAGCTTGCCCCTTTGGAGCTTAGTAGCCGTGACGCAGCGCTGCTTAGTGCGAGAGTGCAAGTTCTATCCCCAGTCAAACCGTCCTCACCTCGACTGAGGCGAAATAGAGGAGGAGAGAGCCCGCTTACTCAGACTTAACACAAAGAACCCAGACTGGACAAAAGCATTCCGAAGTGCTTCTGTCACCATGGTCTTTCTTATAATCGCATACTATTTGTGCCATCTCAAACTTCAGCGCGATGACAAGGGAAACACCGAAGACCGAAATGTGTCCCTTTCGTGTTGTAACGAAGAGCGTTGGACAAGCGATCGCAAGACGAGCAGATTACGCCGAAAAAAGGCCGCATATAAAGGGCACAGACGTAGGATCAAAGCCAACTCTTACCTATTGTGGTCACTGGTGTAGTGCACTGGCTAACATTGTTCAAAGCTGTCATGCATTATTATTACGCGTCTTACGTGCTGGGAAGTATACTGCACTATTCTGTGAAGTGGTCTTACGTGTGCTGCCTTCTTCAGGGTCCGATCGTGATCGCACCCCAGGGGCCCTCGTACCCGCCTTCTCCTCCGCCCCTACATCCACCCCCACCGCCTCCTCCACCCCAGCAGCCGTCTTCGAGCGTCCCGGAAGTGATGGCCATCATGGCGATGATGCGCCATTTCACAACCATGGATGGTGCCTACGACGAGGACGACGCGTCGAGCGAAGAAGAACGCATGGAGGCGGCCAAGGAGAAAAAGAAGCAGAAGAAGAAGGAGAAGCGAAAGAGGAAGAAAGAACGCGCGAAGGAGCGGGCGCGACGCGAGAAAGTGGGCAAAGAGGCCGAGAGGCAGAGAGAGGAGCTCCTGAAGAAGCAAAAGGTACGCACACACCCTCTGGAGAGTATACAGCGCATAATGTAACGACATGTCTCTTGCAATCACATTTGTTTTCAATGTCAACGACCTCGAGGCCTCTCCCCGTTCGTTTATTATCACAGGATATGCTGTTAATAATTTGGACCAAACTCAATTACGATGTTCAAGAGCGTACAACCATCACTGGATAACGTTGGTTAGCACTGGACAGTCCTGGCTAGTGATCGGTATGTTATAGCTAATGTTGCAAGCTGCTTGATTGGGCTGGTTGGTGCGTTATGGAAGGAAAAAAAAAATCAGCGCTTTCGATAGGATGAAGGGAAGGCAACAAACATGGCACTGTAAATGTCAGCCAAGTTTCGACAGAGACGGCGTCATAGGGCGCTACAACGTGAAGCCCGCACATAAAATAAGCGATTCTTTGCCTTACGTACAACATTGTGTTTCTCGCGTAAGTGTCCAGAAACTTACTTTGTCTTGTCCAAGGCGTTGTTTCGATCACTTCCATAGTTATTGTAATTCAATATTTACTACTCTGCTGGCCGCTGTTCACTATCTAATGCTGTACCAGCAAATGTTTCAGGAAGCCATGTCAATATTCCCCAAGTCACTGTGTGGCTTGTGTTATATTAGGTCACTGCCACATTTGTAATCGCAAAACAGCTATTTGGACTAGTTGGGCCTAGTGAAAGATAGCGAGTGCCTTCAGCGTGATACGAACTACGACAGAGGTGAAGAAGGGACGTGGTGGTGTTCGTGTCCCTCCTTTACCCCAGTGTTCGTTTGTACCACCTGAAACCACTCAGTCATCGTTCTAGCCATCGAATCAGCAAGGCTTGTGAAGACACTTGCCACTATTCAGAGTTAACATGCGTAGGATTACAATGAAATGCAGTTTGCAAGATGTGATTAGCATGGCGAATTCCCGCTGCTTATTGACATCAGTATTCGTCCACAGGAAGAAGAGGCGAAAAAGAAGCAAGATCTATCACTGCAGCCAAAGCGCAATCTCAACCGACGCAAGACCATAGCGAACGCCGGCTTCAACGAAGATATGACTTAGAAAGAAGGAACTGTGAAACCACACAGAGATGAACTTATAATAGTATGGCGTTGCCAATATAGCGTACTAAATTTATGATGCGCAAAGCATGCTCGGAGTTGTCAACGTAAAAAAAAGGAAAATAACTGGGCGAGGGCGCGAAGTACCACGATATTCACCTGCAATTCCAACATTTATTCCAGTTGTATTATATAAGCATGCTATGGCACGCGCACGTATTCATTTGTGCCTGACAATATGGTTTTTAATGAAATATTACGGGTGTTTCAAAAACGTTGCCTTATTTCATATGCATTTCGATAGTTTTGGACTAAACCAATGTTTACAATCATTTATTAGCGAACGTATTTCACTCATGCTTTGCTTAATAACTTTTCAGACGCTTCTCTTTAGAATTAGCGGGAAACACTGCCAATGCGTGATTCTCGCTTACTACAGCAACACTGTTCAAAAAGTTTATTGGAGTTCATGCCATTCTCGTGTAGCGAATTATGTGAAAGCCTGCGTAAACGCTGAAGTATATGCATGTCATCCATGTCGATGAACATACTAAAAACTGGTTGATTCGTATTGTATTCGACATCGATACCTGTAGGGCATGCTGCGTTTCAAACAACGAAGCTTCGTAGAAGTAAGGTGACGTTGTTTTGGCATACTTTGGTGGAATAGCAGCAAGGCAAATAAAGTTTTTTGAAAGAACGACGAAAGAAAATGAAAACATTCTTTCATTACGAGCGAATCACATAGACTCGTTTTATTCTACAATATGTACACTTCCCTCTTACAGAAGGTAAAGAAAAGTAAAAAAAATAGAAACATGCAGAGAAACACAAGCATGCACATAGTCAAAAAGAGTCTTTTGTGCGCCCCACACGTGCAAACGTTTTAAGCAACAAAGGGAGATAACATGGCCCCGGTGGCTTTCAACCTTACTTCCTCCGGTGGTCTCTTACATCGTAAAGGCGTGCCGACGTCTAGGACACTCTACCCTGGACCAATTGTTGCCTTTGTTGCACCCCGGAAGCGCGTCTTCCACAAGTTGCCCGTTTTCTGCCTTTTTACCAGTGTTCGTTCGATGAGAGGTGCTTGGTAGCCTTTTTGCGACAAATACAACACACTTAAACACCAGTTTGAGCACTGAATTTCAGCGGTTATATTAGTGAACGAATATATTAGTTCCTGCATCATCGCACTTAAATCGAACACTTAAATCTGATTCAACATCGCGTTCAGCGGCCAGATTAGTAGCGAAATGATTATGTGTGTGGAACATATGAACCTATTAGCCATATGTGAACTAACCTGTGACGTTTGTCTATTGTGTACTTTCCCATCGTATGTTGTACAGTCTCGCAATTTGTGCCCTTATTGTTTATCTTACAACATATCTTGTCAACTAAGAAAAAAATAGTAGCCAGTGCCACTATATTGGGACCAACGTCTCCTATTTCATGATTTTAATAAAAAAAAGAAGCAGTTATCTGGAGGGAAAGCGCATCTTTATCCCGATTGTTCAGATGTTGCGTTTGAATCTGTGGGGCCTTTTTAGAGTTATTTTCATTGCTGTGGTCCTAGTACAACTGCTGTTATTTTTCAACATTGGAGCTGCTTCAACCGATTGTTATTTCATACAGGCTGAACAGGAAACTATGATTATCATGATGGTATTGATGACGATGATTCCACAGCCATGGCTCGAAACCACTCAGGGGGATCGGCCAAGAATCGATGACTTAATTCAGTAAGATTTTTTTATTCAATATCGAAACCACCCACCGGAGAAAAAAAAAGAAAAAAGAAAAGACACCTTAGGCAGAATGAAAGGAGTGCAATGGCTTTCCTCCCCTTTAACCTCTTCATCTTGTGCTTCGCTCCCAGAACACGTGTGCCGGTTTGTCTGGCGTGGGATGTAATTACTCTGGCGCTCGAGAAAATAAGGGCAGCTAGAGATAGATAGAGAAAGAATGAATTCAGAGATAGAAAGAGAAAGCAAGACAGAGAAAAAATAGACAGGAAGATATCTATACAAACGGAAGCAGATACAAAAAGAAAAGATAAATGAAACAGAGAAGTAGATAGAAAGAGAAGTAAAAATAGGAAAAAAAGGTATTAGAGAAAAATGGAGAAAAAACTTAAACAGAGAGTGAGAGACGGACAGAGAAATCGAAAAAAGAAAAATAAGGATAGAGCTACAAAAAATAATAGAAAATATGGGTAAACAGACAATCAGAGAATAATGAGACATATAACAGAGCGAAAGAGCCAGCGAAGAAGTACCGTTATTTAAAACACAAGAACTTTTATGCATAAATACATCGCTTCTTCTTTGTTGGGGCTTGTGGATATCCACAATCCAATCGATACTTGGCCATTCAAAATATAGTGTTCATATTCTTCTTGCCTGCATTTTATATGAGTCATAGTAAGAGGCCAAGAAGAATGAGAAGCTGAAGAAAACGAATTTGAAGAGCTCGCGTGTTTTCGGTCACGGGCCACGCGCTGTCCTTCCGCGTTCGTCGTCCGTCGCAGTTTTCATGCAAGGCTGCGACTCGGTTGTACGTGCGTGCATGAGCTCTCCAGTGGCGGCGGAAGCGCAGTCCCAGCTCCACAGAGAACCTTCATCCTCGTCCCAGCTGTTCGCGTCAACGTTCGCTACACCGACAAGCTCGGAGGCGAAGTTGAAGTTGGTCCCGATGTCACCGATCTCTGAGGCGTGGCCATCGCCGCGCACTGCCCTCCCCGCATTGAGCTTGGGCTTCTCGCTGCACGCACGACGCCATTGCGACCGGAGTCGTCAAGGAGAACGCGACGAACACGCTTGCCATCCGTGCGAACCACAACGTGGACCCTTTCCGAAATTTGGCTCCCGTGGTTCGCGCGCTTCTCAGCCGCCTTCGAACGGCCGTCACTTGCAGCTGGCCATACGCCGCTGCGTTGCGGAGCTGTGATCGACGGCGGCGTTGTTGGGTCATCGATGCAGGTGAGTCTTGTCTAAGTGATGTTGGCCAGGGATAATGTTAAGAGCACGTCGAATATGCGAACGAATGCTACAGTATACGAATTCACTTAACAACGAGTTTCGATTCGTTCTTACAGAGTATTCGCAGTGAAAAAGTAGACGCTCATTATTGCTCAAAAATAAACAGCAATTGACAAGACAAAAAGATGTGACAGACGGGACGAAGCGCTAATAATAACTGTGAACATGTTTGACAAGCTGGAACTCGAGATTTTCGAAGCCAATTTGACTGAAAATTGTGGACTCGGACTTGAGCGTGTCTGTTGCTTCAGCGCTGCAACGCTTACTGCATCACGAATTGAAGGCGGCAAAAATTTTAAGAATCCGTCTAGCACGAGCGGAGATGCAATGATTTGTCACACGCTGCAATCGCATTCTCTATTTTCTCCTCCTGACGAAAAAGCTAAGCAGGGGGAATGCCATTAGCTAGCAAAATGAGTCACGCGCTGTTCGTGACCTTGAGCACTTTTTCTTTGTTTTTTTTTTCTGCGACTACGCGGCTTTTTCAGTGTTATAGTGCATGAACGCATGGACAAATCGCGGCCTCCCACGGCGATCTCTGTAACGACCGAGCGCGCCACGTTCAAATCGTCCAATGGCGGATAGGTGGCCTTCTACGAGTGATTTCTGAGTTTTCCCTGTCATTAGTCGAGAGAAAAGCAGGTTTTAGCTGACTTTTTATTGCAAATTCCCTGCTTCGTGCTGCACAATGGTATTTGGATCGTGTGTTCTATAGAGAGCCTCTACTACCGATCGGCAGCGTTTGCGGACAATGCTCAAAACGTGTTTCAGGGCCCTTTAAGTGTGGAAGTGTGATTCATTAGTAGCCACATTTAAGTGTGTTCTATACTTCCGTTTTATTTTTTCCCTGGTAGACTGTAATTTCAGCTTGTGCTTTCATCCTGTTTATCTTTTCACCCCGGTTCTACGTATTCAACTGCGTACTTAAGTAGCAAGTTTCACATTTGGACACTCTCGAGAATTCATTTTCCGTATAATAGGTTTGTTACCAGAGTTTACTTCGTGCCTGGGTCTGCTTTTTGTTGCTGGTCATCAAACGTCTTGTAATCATGTACGTATTTCCTAGTTGCGATCATGCTTTTCAATAAATGTACACATTTGTCAATGTTTCATCCCGTCCTTCTAATCCTTTTGCCCAGTCTACCAAACTTTATTTTTACCAAGTATACAACAACAACTGGCCCAAAACCTATACTCTTCCAAAGACGCGTGTTTGAAATTTGTTTGCCAAGTATGCATCAACAACTGGCCCAAAACCTCTACTCTTCCGAAAACGCGTGTTTCCCATTAGGCAACCTATTGTGTAGATGGCTTAATTGTTGAATACGAACGTTATGCCGTAAAAACGCCAGTCTGAGGAGAGTCTGAATTTTGTGAACCCACAAATCAAGGCTTCATTTATAGACTCTGACACATCTAAGCTGAGCACTTTGTTAGCATACAAGTTTTTTCTAAAAATTGACGTTTATTACACTTCACGAGGAAGATTTGTGCTATATGACGCTAAATAACGGTGTTAAGCTCAATAATCATTTGTGGAGTGTGTGTTAAACATTAGCTTCTACAAGGTCTAGAATACCAAGGAGGTGTTCATCTTTAATGATGGCAACCCAGCAAACAAAGCATTCACCTAAATTATTTTATAAACAAAGGCTTGTACGTGATACGAGTTATGTAGACTTGTACGCGATAAGTATAGTAAATTTTGAAACAACCTATAATACGGCTTATAACTTGCAACCCACGGCTAGATTAAGTCTTCCTACTATTGAATACTTCCACGACTTCACTTAAAAAAAAACAAAAATACATTTGCACTGTGCAAATTGGTTGGACCAGGACGAAAATTTCTTAATACATGCTATTCAAACTATTCGTTTCGACATTAGTCGACCAAGTTGATATTCACTTAGAAATGATTTCGATCCGCAAATTGACTCGCCACGCTGGCCTGGTGGTTATGGCGTTAAAATCCTGATTCGAAGGTTGTATGGCATCTCGGCCGCAGGACCGTATTTCAATGGAGGGGAAATGCTGGAAGCCCGTGTGTATCGCTTAGATAAGCATTAAAAGTATTCCGGGTACTCAAGAATTCTGGAGCCCTCCACTAAATTAAGACGTAAAAGGCTAACAATTACACTAATCAAAGATCAACTTAGCTATGCTCCCATTCCTACAGGTGGCCGTCACCGCCTCCCTGCAGGAGCAAGGCTACCTCAGACTGATGGCCCGAGGTTTACCGGCGGGAAACGAAGGCGTCCAGTTGGGAAAGGGGACCATCGTCTCCGCAGGATGAAATGCGATCGGCGGCTGGGTAGTCGAATATTTGTCTTGTGCGCGGCGAAGTTGACCTACCCATCGACATCGTGCAAGATTGGCCACCGCTGGTCTTTAGCAGATGGGTGTTTGGCCTAGATAGTGGCTGATTTTTTTTCATTACAACGGAAAAATAAATGAAGATATCATTATGACGAACACGGTTGTCGGCGTGAGTTTGCTGTTGCGTGAAATTCCATACACACGGGAATTGTTTTTTAGTAGGGAATTGTCCCCCTGACTTATATGCTGCTTCTATAAAGTTACCCTTGACACAGACTCGAGGAATTTCGGTAGGAGCATTTAAAAATAGGAATGCCAGTAGGAACATTTAAAAAAATCTAAAGGTAGCATCATCCCCAAGGAAAAACGATGAGAAAGAAGCAGATCTAGATTGGGATACTGCCACAGATATGCGTTTGAGGCTGCGTGTAATTTTGCCCTAACTATGAATAGTGTCTATATTAAGAAATATGATCAAATACATGTACGAACTGAGTTCGCAATTAACGTTTTGCCGTGCAGCAAAGGTACGCAAGCTCAACGTACGTATTCCATTCTTGCTCCATGCGTGCGACAAAAGTCGCGCTCGTTGACGTAAGAGTCTTAACTACGCGCACTCGATCCATCAGACTCGCGTGACATGCCAGTTCTGCCAGTGCGTAGGGTGGTGACGCTCAGTGGAAGGTTGGAGCAGTCGGAGCGTGAGAACGAAAATGAGCTGTACCAGTCGTCGCTGCCATTGCTCTCTGCATCTAAGGCCGCAACATTAAGAGCCGAGTCCATTGCCTGCAGGCCACGGTTGAAACAAGGGACCTGGGATGCCCGTTGGGCGGCACGGGCACGCGGATAGGCACGACCAGAGGGCGATCTTCCTCGAGTAGAAGACCTCGGGCAACGTGACTGTCCGCTTCTGCCTGCAATGCCGTAACCACTTCTCAGCGTGGCTGACCGTGCCGAAAATGATGAGGCCTGCGGAGATGATGAAGCCGCAATATCGGAACGTGCACCTATGTTAGATAACCTACGCCTTGCGCCTACTGATCGCCAGTAGTCAGGTTCATCACCGCTGGCATGAAAGCGGCCAAATGTTAGTGGCGTGCGAGGCGTGCGGCGCTCAACGGGAGGCATATTTCGCTGCCTTGTCACTTTAGGCCGTGGTCTTACATTGCGCACCACGAACGTTTCGCACGTCCTCACTCTGCGGTCTGGTACTACCGGCTGGGCATGCTTGCACGGCCATGTTAGCTGGCTGCGGGTGAACACTAAGTCCGGGCTACCACGCTTGCTGCGTTCGTTGGTGAGTGACTTCGCGCAGGACTCTGTGTCCCAGCTAATTGCCGTGCTCGAGGAATTTATAGAGGAGGCGCCGAATTGCACGTTGGAACAGCCATGGCAAGGGCAACGACACGGAACATGTTCTGTGTTGCGTTTGAAGATGCCGCTCAAAGGATCATGGTATTGCGAAAGCGCTCGCCGCAATCTCTTGGCGTCCGGTGCTGCCACCCTTGCGGAGTTAAACTTCTTGGGAGTCCCAGCTTGAAGCTCGCTTTTGGTGAAGATGGCAAGCTCCGTTATTCTAGTCTGTAGCGTGGGGCGGTCGTTGAATTGATTGGCATTTTCTTCGACTGTTTCATAGCGAAGACTGGACACCCCACTATTAATGCTGTGCGGCCTTTGGGAATAGAAGGGGATGAGTGTCGAAGTACTCTTAGATGAATTGAAGTCTCGGCGCCTGCTTGCTCGATGGGACGGTATAAGCGTGTTCGTCAGAACAGCTGACGGTCTCCCACTACGGTTTTGGACTGGCCTCTTCGTGACTGGTATAGTTTCTTTCGAGCATTGGTCAACGCTCCTGGAGGCATCCTCAGTCTTTTGTCGCCGAGCCTCGCTGGGGGTAAGGTGCTCACCGGAAGACACACTTCGAGCAGTGGCTGAAGGCATGGCCAGGAGAATGCGGCTCGCATGATCCCGATTGTTGGACCACGTGGAATAGTGCATCAAACGTGAAGTACGGTCTGTAGTGCATTGACTGTCGTGTTCCGCATATGAAGGAACACGCCGACGATGCCACCACGGTGATTGCAAGCGGTGCTTGGCAGCGTGCAGATTTGTCGCAATGGCGCGCATCCAGGTGGAAACTTTACTTGTAGCGCGGTCG
The DNA here is from genome assembly GCF_043290135.1 of Rhipicephalus microplus. Lineage (NCBI taxonomy): Eukaryota > Metazoa > Arthropoda > Arachnida > Ixodida > Ixodidae > Rhipicephalus > Rhipicephalus microplus. The sequence goes on along the minus strand of NC_134704.1, from coordinate 40,230,301 downwards.
TCATTCTCAACGCTGGTGCACTTGAGGCGGGCACTAAACCAGTCGCCAGCAGAGGGAGTGCTGCTCTCAATCGCTTGTGGTATCTCACACGCCTGTCGTGACTTATCGTCCTGGTGCTTGTGCAGCCTATGAGAGAGATACATCATAGCAACTACTGAATGAACGTGATAAACGGACAGACAGTAGGTCGTTATTACTAAATGCAACCAGTTACTGATGTTCAACTACTGGTCACCACTCATCGCGAGACAACATTTTCGCTGTCTAATAAGAGGCATTGTTGAACACTCTAGTACACATGGCATGCGTGGTGTATGCGAATAATGAGTAACAGTGTTTAGAATCCACTCAACGAAAACGCGGTCTCGTGCTATGCTTATTATTCTGGTTGTTAGCTGCCTCTTAAGTTATTATGTTGATGTGTCAAGCTTCTGAATTACCCGCTATGGTGGCTTAAAGACTAACGTGTCTCACTCTAAGCACGATGGCGCAGGCTCAGTTCCCGGTCATGGCCACTACATTACGATTGGGGCGAAATGCAAGAAGCACTCTTGCACATATAACAATAGGTGCATGTTAGAGAACATTAAACCATTAAAACAAATTCATAGCCCCCCACATTGTCAGGCCTAATATTTAGGTTGTTGTTGTGTCCCACAAAAACTCAGAGTTGATTTTTTTGAAATAATTCCACATTGCGGTTTCGACAAGTATGGTGAAAAGTGAAAGTTATAAGTGTCCACAAACTAAGAGCTTTTACGATCATCAACTTCGTCGTTCTCCTACACTGTAAGACATTACGGATATTACGACCATTTAATGAACGCGTAGATTTGGAGCATTCATGGCGGAACAATGCAAAACATCCACATCCCGGCTATGTACGCCACATACCCTGTAGCTTTATCCATGTCTTTGTAAGCTAGCGCACGAAGAACACATCCCACCTTTGGTAGCCGAGTATTGCAAGGACAATGAATGCCACAATGAGCAGCGCAGAAGACAATAAAGTTGTCTTGAGGCCATGCCTTGTCATTACAACTGAAATCATAAGCGCGTGACTTTATTAAACATACAATTCCTTCCTAATATCAATGATGTCAAGGCACGCAAATGATGTCAAGAGACATAAAGCATGGCAGTATCTAAACATGTAAGAAACACAATGTCGGGTGTGACAATCTGCAGTTTATCAACTTTTGATAAAGGCCGAATACTTTGCTTCAATAATAGCTGATATTTTTTTTCTGTTTCGTGGCTACAACGACAAAACACGAGCTTCTTTGATGCACCGAAAAATAAGGATTAACGTAATGATATCTTCATTCGATGGATTGGGTTCATCATGACAGGGTTGATAAAATGTGCAGAAGACAAATACCAAATGAACACACGCAGCAATTTGAGCTGCGGTACTTTCGTATGTGGTCCTCTTGTCTTCGACTTTCGCACGTTTTATGAACACGGGATTATATCTGTTATCAATGTGGTCTACTGCAGCCGTCGCACGAATGAACCGGGAAAAAGCGTGCAGTCGTAACAAAGTGCAACGAATAATAATTAGATGGTGGTAATAGAAAGAAAGATGGCTAGATATCGCATCGGACATGAATGAATAATAGGTAGTCAGTTTTCTCGTCCTATCTATCCATTGTAGAATAACGCCGTCACTTATAGAGAGACTAGGCCCCGCCGCGGTGGTCTAGTGGCTAAGGCTCTTGGCTGCTGACACGCAGGTCGCAGGTTCGGATCCCGGCTGCGGCGGCTGCATTTCCGATGGTGGCGGAAATGTTGTAGGCCCGTGTGCTCACATTTGGGGGCACGTTAAAGAGCCCCAGGTGGTCAAAATTTCCGGAGCCCTCCACTACGGCGTCTCTTATAATCATATGGTGGTTTTGGGACGTTAAACCCCACATATCAATCAATTATAGAGAGACTAGCTAAGCGACACAGCAACCCAGGGGATCTAGCGAATGAGAGGAGACGCCAACTGCGCGTGCGCGGCACGCTGGAAATAGCAGCGTCTTTACGGAGCGAGCCACTCGCCCGCTCATTTCGTCTCTTCAGCAGCAAACGGAAGGAGTGGACAAGCGGGGGAGCGTTTTCCGAGGAATGCCTCCGCTCGATTGACAGACTTCTACCTTGTTCAACAGGTGGCGCATTAATGCTTCGGAAAAGTAATAATAATAATAAAGAAAAAGAATAGGCGGGACAACGCTGAGATTCCTTGTGCTCCGCTGCCCCTTCCGCTTAGTCCATTGGCCCGCTGAGCCGTTCAGGATTTATTCAATAATAACTAGTTTTCGAAATAAAAAAAAAACACGCCACTGTGCAGCAAGTTTGATGGTTTATAGGCGACGCACACGCAGACGATACATAGTTTCTTTTAAAGAACTGAGCACTTCAGGCGGCTAGCCTGTCATACGCTGCCGTTGTGGCTTGATGTAATGCAGGCAAAAGCAGATAGAGCACAGTCGGCTGTAGTATATCGAGTGCGCGATCGAACCAAAGGGAAGTTTTCTTCCCCTTGTTCATTGGGTTTCTTTATGATGATATAAACTGCGGAAACGACTACTACGGCTATGGAAACCATGCAAGCCACGTATAAAAATTGAAAGAGGTAGCAAGTAATAGAAACAGAACTGAAGGGAAGAATAGCATTAAAAACAATTAGGATTAAGGGAAGCAAAACACGGAAGACATTAGAAAAGAGGGGAGAAAACAAACAGAAAATCTACGAGAAACAAAGAAGGCTGCTCTGCGCTTCATTCAGGCTTGGCAGCCCTATAGGGCCGAACCTGCCATAACGTTTTTCACCTGTTAGAATGCTACGTCAATATCGCCAGCTTTCCTGGTAGCCTAGCGGTTGAGGTATAATAGTCACGAAACTGCTACGCCCCGAGACATGGATTCAACTGCTGGCCATTTTGATGGCACTGTTTCAGTGAGGGAAAGTATGCCAAAGAACCCCACGTATTATAATTGCGACGGAGTACCAACCTACGCAAAGACGGTTATGGGCAATGAAACTGAGTGTGTGTGTGTCATGACTCCTCGTTTGGACAACTTACCGGGAAGGCAACGAGAGCCGTCTCCTGGGTCGTAAAAGAGTGACTGACAGCCGCACGGTGATTCCACACACTGCGCGTGATTGTCCCCGTATGCGCACTCAGCGTCCCTCTGGCAGGACTCGCTCAAGCGTCGTGCTGCACCGTCAGGAACCGCACATGCCGTAAGTATACAAACAACAACAACGACAACAAATACGACAACAAACAAGTTTACTCCACCAAGGAAATGGGACTGAACACACTTGAACCATATTCATTATCACAGGATAGACCCGCCGTGGTGGTCTAGTGTCTAAGGTACTCGACTGCTGAACCGCAGGTCGCGGGATCGAATCCCGGCGGCGGTGGTAGCATTTTCGATGGAGGCGACAAATGTCGTAGGTCCGTGTGCTCAGATCTGGGTGCACGTCAAAGAATCCCAGGTGGTCGAAATTTCCGGAGCCCTCCACTACGGCGTCTCTCATAATCATATGGTGGTTTTGGGACGGTAAACTCCACATATGAATCAATTATCACAGGGGATGGTTATTTGCGTACGCATTCGACCTTAACTTCCGTTTTTTGTAGTGGCAGCGTAACGGTGTTACAAAGAACTGACTATTGATAGTCCTCAAGCATATCTGCGGACGGTAAATCAGCTGACAAGTTTTCATTTTTTCATTATGCTTACCTTGAGTAATTTCACAAAGCCCTTTAGTGAAGAGTCTAGAAACTGCCCCGACAAGTTTTCAGCTTCTTCATTATGTTTACCTTGCATATTTCTGAATGTACTTCGACTAAAGAGTCTCAAAACTGCAAAACAACTAGGATTAACCTACGTGCGACACATGCGAAGCCATCCTCTTCGAGGATCAAAACAGGTGTGATGTCCGGGCACTCACATGTGCTGGAGGCTTGACAAACGAGCGAATCGTCGCAGTCAGACTGCCGATGGCATAGCGAACCAGGACCACTTGTTACAGTCGCTACGCATAAGAAAAAAAAATCAGCAGAAATGATCACACCTAAATAAGCGTCGGTGCGACGTGAAAAAGTGTACCTATAATTTTTTGCATAATGGTCTACTTCTAGCCACTTACGTTAAAAAAAAGGGACTCCTGCTAAACCTTTGAAGGTGTTCTGGGACAATGCCACTTTAAAAATATCATGTCATTGTATGTACCATTGATTGATTGATTGAATGAATGAATGAATGATTGATTGATTGATCGATTGATCGATCGACTGCATACAGTTGGAAGCCCGGTGTCGAACTGGTGGTGGAGCGTATTCTTCGCCCTCGCTTGAAACAGTCTCACTGAATGTGGACACCACTCCTTCGGTGTCCTCTTCAAACCTGCACAATGAATGTTCATAATTAGTCGCACTAATTGCAGAATGGCCCCACAGGCATCATTGGCGACAGCCCGAGCTCTCGTGCAGTCCAATTATAGGTGGTAACCCTCTTATCGAAAGTCAAATCTGAACACAAAGCTGCACCTGCTCATCTCTGTTTGGTACCTTTATATATATAGGCACAATTACGGATGCGGACAAAAACTGAAGCCTTCAGAGTTTTGGTATATTCATAGTTTCCCATCGCTTAGCACGAGACACTGCAGCAGTAGTGTGTTCATTAGAGTGCATAAGCCGATCGCGATCGTGAAAGTCCATCCTAAGAGGGCGTGGCCATTATCGGAATCACACTCTGTCGCTGCCGTGCTAGGCAGCCAGCGGAGGTTGACGACAGAATAAAAACACCAGAAAACGCTTTCGGCAGCAAATGCGTTCGGCTGCTTCAGCAGTTCACGCGAACGGGTGTAGGCTCGGGACCGTACCTGAGATCTTCCCCCAAGGACAGGCTTCGAACGTAAGGCCCAGCAAGGGTAGTGATTACGAAGAACAGCAATGCGAGCATCTCCTGCAAAGGACGCTGTTAGGAAGGACGGAATGTAGTGCCTAGAAACTGTGGCACACACCCACGCTGTTTCTAGCGATGTCACCTAGAGCCAGTGATGAACTCCGCGAGACTGGAAATGCAGATGATGACGATTATGATGTATGAGATGACGGCAATGCAGACGCGTAACCGAAAATGGAGTAAAGAGTGGTGTCCCAATTTTTGACTGAGTGACTGGCACATCTGGATAAAACTATCAAGATCACAGGTCATTTCGTCAGCGGAATTGTTCACGCGAGTAGGAAATGCATCATCGTCATCAAGCTTTGCACGCCACCTTTGACTAACTTCAAAAGTGTCACGTGTCAGTGTAAACACGGGGGAATAGGCAAGGGGCAAGCTATTCAAAAAATGCTGGGATACGTTCGGTTGGCGCTCGCTTTTCATTTTCTTGGCACAACCCACCCCGGAGGATAGTCCACAAAGTGAGCGGCAACTTGTTTTAGAATTAAACAGCTTCAAAAATAAATATGAGGTAAGAAAGAAAAAGAGTCTAACCATAAGTCGTGAGTCGTGGATATAAATACCTAAATATTGCACAAGAAATTAAATAGTACGTCACTAGTACGTACGTCATAGTACGTACTATTAAATAGTATGTCACACACACACACACAAACACACGCGCACACACACACACACACACACACACACACACACACACACACACACACACACACACACACACACACACACACACACACACACACACACAAAATGAAAAAAGTAACTCATTTACGTAGGGTTTTTTCTCGTAGCCTTCTTTCATTGAATCGAAACCTTTGGCACGTTAAAAATGACAGGCCTGTGTGAAACACGCAGCAAAGTCACAGCGTGAGCCTAGAGCTTCTAGGGTAACAAATGAAGTACACTTGCAAAGTACCCACTACACCATAAACCAGAATTTTTTGTAGATTAGGAAAGCCTCCGCCAAGTGATTATTCATCATTTTGTGGAGAAGAGTGGTATCCGCTAAACTTTTGTAAGGCATTATATGTTTCTTTTTAGTTGTGACTGATGACGACAACGAATGATGGCCAAATCCTTTGTAATGGGTTGGAAGCTCCCGATCCGGGCGCACGCTGTGTGAGGAGGAGCGCAGGTCCTTTTATTTTTATTTTATTATTATTATTCTCTCACATTTTCCTTCTTATTCCTTTTGTTCCCATTACCCTCTACCTGTGTCGACCTGTTGAAGTTTCATCGTAAAGATAGACAGCTGTGGGTGGCGCTTTTATCTTCTTTTCCTTTTCATAACCACTTACAGAAGCTCTATATTGCCCACTCGTTACGTAATTCGCAATGTGTGACACGTTGTTATTAGCTTACTTCTCTGCCATGCAATATTACACATGTTGACACGATTGCTTGCATGACGTGACTCTAGTATAATGTTTATTTAAGAAAAAGTTTCGAGCTCCGCCATGACTCTGTGGTAGAATATTTGTCTGCTGTATGCACGCAGAGGACACGGTGGTCAAATCGTATCCGATACCAAATTTTTTTCTCGTTTCATTTTTTCTTGCTTCCCGTGATATTGGTTATGACCCCGAAGGTAATGGAGGAAAATTATGGCTCCGAAATCTGCTGTCCTTGCTATCTGATATCAGCTCTTGCTGTGAAAGATATAATCCAGAGGTTCGCTCTCATTGCTGCAGAGGCATGGAAGTGCCCGCACTGGACCATCGATGTGAAATTAGAGGCTTACTGAAAGGAACATAGAATTTTAGCCTTGTCAGTCACATTTTCGTCCTTACAGAACAACGTTTATCATTCCAAGGACGCTTCGGTTGTGAACAATGATGTGACAGCAAAGGCGAATACAGACATAAAATTTAAGCAAAAAAGAAAATGAAATAGGAAAAATGAAGGAGTGGTAGCTAATTAAGTGACCAAGATCAAAATGCAATACTACTAATTTACTAGAATAAAAATGTGAGGATGCTTGAGCCTCGCCTTCAAGAATAGATCGCCATATCGCAATCGAACCTTGTGCACATCACCCGCTGTACTGCTAGCCTGCTGTGGTTCTCTGTGCAAGCCTCAACCATTCCATAAGGAAACAAAGAAGTGTCTGCGTAACAATGGTCATTTCAAATGATCATTGAATGCCTACTGCAAGCAGAGTCAAATGCGCACTACGTCATAATTGATTCTTTTGCGAATCAGTGAAGAGCCTACTACACTTCCGTAGGGCAACATGCGACGCATCTGTTCGCTTTTTGCATGGTTCTCTCGCCGATGATTATTGAAAGGGTGGGCCTTTGAAACACCCACCTGTTACTCAATTCCCATGTATTGATGGCTGGCGCGATACAATACTTCTACCACTACCAATACTGATGCCAATACTTCTACTTCTACCAATAAATGATGCTTTAGGAAGACTCCTTCTACTGCATAACATTCATATACATTTTTTCAAGGCTGATACAGAGATAGCCGTGGCTCTGTGGTAGGACACCTGCTTGCCACGCAGGGGCCTGGGTTCAACCCTTGCACGGACGCACACATTTTTTTATTATTTGTATCTTTCTCGTTTTTTCATGCACAGCTGATGACGCCAACGCCGACACCGACGCCATAATATCTGCGGAACAAGCTCCTTTCCGCTATTGCATTAAAATTGGACCAAGAAGTCAAAGCTGTAAATTTTTTGTGCGGATTCCCATACAGATGAAAGAAAAAAAAGTCGGATGCTCAAGTTTGTTTTATTTCCCCCTTTTCCAAGATTTATAATCCTTCCAAGATTTATTCGCGTAGTTAGCGACACGCCTTTGTATGAGCGACCAATTAGTGAACAAGATAATCAGGAACCAAGCGTAAAACAGAAACAAGCCCTCGCAGGATTTGGGGACATTTGTACTAGTCACCAATTTCTGATGGCAGCAATGGTGTTCTGCCATACCTGAATGAAAAATTGGCGAGAAAAATGTTATATTTCTTGAAAAAAGCCAGTTAACAGAAAATACCCAATGTCTTACACAGCAGAAATCTACCGGAATATTTTATTAAAGTTAGAGAATCACATTGCAAAAGATGTGGTTTCCAGGGAAAGTGAACTGCACAACTTAGAAACGCATGGGGCCCCATTGCAAAATAACAAACACTCTAGGAAGTAAATGGCTTGAAGTGATAGAATAAATTGAGCAGAATGTTCAAATAACAATGTGGTATATAGAACCGGGAGTCGTCTTTGACAGTCATCTTTTTTCCTTTAAATATGAGTTCTTTTTCTGGCCAATTTTCCATTCAGTTACAGCTGGTTATCGTTTTAACTGACGATAGAAGGCACTACGTGCCCATGCTCGCAAATCCCGATAATGTAGTAAAGTAATGAAGCCATCCGCCACAAAAGTCAGCCAGGAGGAAGGCCCTGGTCATTTTTGTTGATTGAAAGTGCAATAGGTGGCGCTATGCAGCGGTAGCTATGCTCTGTGTAAGGCAGCAATTATAGATATTTAATTATAGACGCTCATTGATTCGATAAAAATAATGTTCTGCGACCAGCTTCTGAGTTAGCGATTCGCTAAGACTAGTAACACAAATCAAAATGGCACATTTGTATTTCGACACAAAATAACATACAGAAGAAAAAATGTGCCTATCATAGCACCTGATTAACAGGACAGACTGTGTACGGTGTCACAATTAATTCTAAAACTCGTGCTACCGTGGGCTTGTTGTTTGGTCACCTTTAGTCTATTTTCACTCAGAATGTCTTGAATCCAAGTAGAATTTTCCCGAAAATTAAATATATCACAAAAGCAGCACGTGGAAAAGCCGCTATACAAGTCAGTAAAGATCTGATGAAAAACAAAATGTCATAACTTACGGCTAAAACGTAACCTATTTTGCAGAAATAATTTTAACCCCCGAGAAAACTATGATTAACTTAGGAAATGATCAAAAGCAGACAATAACTAAGGCCTTGAAATGTTTGCAAGCAAACGCTAGGTTCGTTTATTAAACCACGTGGAACCTCCATACGTTTCCTAATATACGGAGTAAAAGTCTACCTTAAACAATCCCATTACAAGATAGTAATAATGCTTCAGGACAGATGCTACGTTCCGTAAAATAGAGTTTTAGCAATTGCTTCGTAATTAATATTTCGCGGGGAAGCTGAGCAGGCACGGCAAATAGAAAAAAAATTGATGCAACGCGACAAAGTACGTCACTAAAAATTATCGCAACCAAACCATACGTTCATCGAAAAAAAAAACGTTAAAAATCAGTCCGTAGCCTATTTAATATGAATATGTGCCGCTTCTACCACCGATGAAATTTCGTTCGATATTTTACGGTTGAGGTAGGCGGAAAATGCCCCCGGAGTAACGCCAGGCATACATAGTCAGAAAGCTCACGTGCATAAGTTTCTTCTTGACATTCCAGAAACTACCAAAACATGACATCTCAAAGTAACGAAGTGTTTTGGGTTCGTTTATATGACAGCATTTAGCGATTGTAAATACGCGGACGAAGGTGCCGTCTTTGTCCTGTGTATGTTATGTCAGACGTGTCAGACTCGGACATTAGCTTGCGACAATCTTGCCACAATGTTGGGGTGCCTGGTTTGTAACACCGCTTGTTGTAAGCTATCGCCTGTCTGCGTCACGCCCGTCCTGGTCCATCCATAAGCCTTACATCCTCGACAAAGCCTCTTGCGCGCGCGTTGTTCTCCTACTTCCGGCCCCGCCTGGACCCTTTGCTGCGGGGTCCCTTCGACCCTCTGCTTCCGGTCTGCGCTGAAAGTTCTGGCGTCTCCGGGCTTTCGATTCCCTCCTGCTCGTCGGCACGCTTGCCCGTCGCCGTGTGCTTGTGCCCGCCAGTGTGGTGTCGTCGCCGTGGAGCTCCCGTTGTCGTTGCCACCCGCGGTTCGTTCGCCAAGCGAGCCAGCAGGTCGGCGTTGTACGGAGGCCTTTGCCCACCGAAGTACGGGGCTATCGTACCGGGCTGCTGAAACACGTACTGCGGCAACGAAGGCGCGGGGCCAGACACGAGGGCCTGGCCAGGCTCCGCTTCCTGTAACGCCTTCAAGGTGAAATGAGGCAATAAGGGGGTTGATATAAAGGGCGTTCCATGTAATTTTAGCCAGAGTTTAAAAATATGCCGAACACGTGAGTACGACGTGACCAAATGCACGTTTCTCACCATTGTCTGGAGTTAGACTATTTTTTTGTTTTCTCAAATATTGTTTAATTAGATCTCCTTAATTACTTACTTTCGAAGGCACAAAGATGGCTAAAAATTTTAACCTAGAAAGTTGTAGATCGGGTTGCAAAACGTTCAAATAAATAGTTTTGAAGTGTATATCTGTTAAGTATTATTGTTTTTTTGCTAATCACAAATGCCCGCGAAATACAAAAAAATACCACGTGGCAAACCCGCTCGCGCGTCAGTTCGCACGATAATTCTAGTGCTCCTTAAAGTTCCGCGTACATGCGATACGCTTCCCTCACACCGGTTTATGACAGAGATAAGCAGTCACAGCGGCTATTGTTTTTGTGGCCGATAGCAAAACGTGTTCGTCGTACAGCCACCACCATCGTTGCGGCCCTGCGAAGACAGCACAATGGGGCAAATGCTATGGTCGTTCGTACGCGGAACGTTAAGGAGCAGTAGAATCATTGTGCGCACTGGCGCACGAGCGGGTTTTTCACGTATTATTTTTGTAGTTCACGGGCATTTGTATTTAGCAGAAAAACACTAATACCTAAGAGATGTGAAATTCAAAACTGTCTAATCAGACGTTATGCAAACCGATTTACAACTTTGTCATTGAATTTTTTGTCTTCGTTCCTTCAAAAGTTTGTTAATAAAACATATATATTTAATCAATATTTGAGAACAGGAGAAATAGTCCAACTGCAGGCAACGGTGAGCAACATGCGTCGTAATTACGTGTTCTGGCTAAAGTTACGTGGGACATCCTACATAGCACAACAGCGAAGCTGCGGACATACCGATAGTTTATAGATAACTGCTGTTAGACACAACTTATTGTATTGAGTGGATCACCTTCGTCAAGTATTCTTAATAATGAATGGTAATCTACCACGTACCTTCAAGATGAAGGCATATGTCAGCTGCATCTTACCGGTACTTACCTACGGAGTAGAAACCCCGAGCTTTACAAAGAGGGTTCAGCCTTAATTGAGGACTACGCAGCGAACGATGGAAAAAAAAGTGATAGGTGTAACCCTAAAGAGTCACAGAACTGAAATTGGAAAAACTGACGAAACTTCGCAACTTGACTGAGAAGACGCCACTGTTCCGATAAACGGAGTTTATCTCCAATAGTTCGTCGCATTTTTGATGGATTGTCAGCGTGTGGTAGCTGCTCGCGGGCACGAGCCGTGACGCCGCATTCACCGAGGAACATGCAGGATGCACGGGTTCTTGTCTTCTTCTTCCTTCCTTCTCCTTCTGCTTTCATCTCCCTCTTGCCCTTCCATATAATCACTGCTTTGGCCACAGCCGGAAGCACTGTTCACTGCTGTTGCTGTTCGCACCAGTATTGGGAACCGAAGTGGAAATAGAACGAGTCGAGAGACGTGGGTGACTGCTGCCATTGTTGACTTGCCCGTTTCAGATGTGACGTCACCAAACGTTACTTTTTCTAGTTAACGGCGCGGCCGCTAGACATGGCAGTTTGCGAAAAGCTTATTAAATTCACTATTTTAGCGTGGTTTCTACCTGGAATGAAAGTTTCCGCTATTGATTTCTGCACCCAATATTCCATCTGGCTGAAAATATTGCCAGCAATAATTTTGTTCAGTATCCCTTTGAGAAAGAAGAAGAGAGTAGAGTGGGCCAGGCAACAAACCGAGGTTGAGGATATCGCAGTTGAAATCAAGAAGAAGAATGGACATGGGTCTGGCACGCAGTGCGTAAGAGGATAACCAGTGGCCATTAAGGTTAACTGACTGGATTACCAAGTAAGGCAAACGCATGAAGGAGAGACAGAAAGTTAGGTGGGCCGATTAGATTAAAAAGTTCGCAAGTATAACGTGGCAGCAGAAAGCACAAGACCGGGTTGATTGACGGATCATGAGAGAGACCTTTGCCCTGCAGGGGGCGTAGTCAGGCTGATGATGATGATGATGATTAAAACCAACATACAATAAAGCGAGGAAAAGTATAGGGAGCATTGTAGTCTCTAACGATAGTGGGACTACAATGCGTAGTGAGTAGGTATTAGAAGATAAATTTAAAGAAATCAAACTGAACGTAAAGACGTCTAACTTGGAGTTGGGAGGAATTTAAAGTGCAACTTTGGGATGACACATCAGATGCTGCACCCATCGAGCTAGAGTAGCGGTCGTCCTTCTACTCACTTTATTGCATATTTTTGTGCAAATGAAGCTGCGAGTATCAGTCAGCCCCACCCGTCGTCATCACGGCGAGTATGGAACACTTTTTACAGCCAGCTGCATGGCGTCACGTAAAAAGTGATCTTTTTGCCGGGCTAACCAATAAATCCGCTGGTAATACCTGAAGGAGGCGTGTCTTCCAAAACGAGAACCCTGATGAGAACAAAGTTTTCTTAAAATCAACCAATCAATCAATCAATTATTCAATCAATCAATCAATCAATAAATAAACCAACCAACCAATCAATCAATCAACCAATCAATCAATCAATAAATGAATAAATACATCAAACTGACAGCTGGAGGAGGAAACACACACAGAAACAAACATGGGACTACTTTCAGCACGTAGCCTTAACAGAGGTTTGTATACTAAATGTGCCGAAGTGTTTCATTACAAGAAAGAAAAAAAAAAACTAAAAACATTTCTCGCGCAACAAATTGAGTTATATATGTCAGATACAAAAAAAAAAGGACACAGACATCCCATGGGGAACAAAATATTGTACAATATTACTTAAAACGGAATACGTAGAAGATGTTGCTGGTTCAGCTGGTGTGCAAGGAATAGGGGAACTAAGACTTCGACGAAATGCAATGTCAGGTTTCTTAGCAACATGGCTCAATGTCAGCTGAAACGTCTTGCATTGGAAAAACAAAAGGAACGTGTTTAGTTATTAACCATGGAAAGGTATCCAACACAAGGAATAGCCGCTTACATTTATTGCAGTTGGCAATCATTTTTTTGTGCGCATGACAGGAAAATACACTTGTTTGCCTGTACTATGCGCAATGAGAGAATCCCGATCGATATTCAATTATTGAAGCGTTATGGGAACGCAGTCGCTGTTTGCTGTGATCATGCAGTGAAGAGTGCATATTTTATGTCACGCGTCTGCACAACCACAGCTCACGTGAAGTCTTTTGTCAAAAGCTGCTATTGTTTAACCTGAAAACCTTAACCAATACTTCGCACGTGTTTTAATGGTCACTACATGGGTGGGACAAACCATGCGCTGTAAACAAGCGTCATGGTTACGTCCTGTAGTCAGGAGGACTTCGCATAAATGCGCGTTAGAAAATGGTTTCGATCATTCCCCCCCAGATTTAATGGCTTCGTTATAGCTGTAAGGATTCTACCGGAGGCCGACAATGCTGAGTTCCAGCTGCGGTGAAGCAAAGCATTTCACCAAAAAATTCGCGACATTTCAGGCATTTCAGACTTGGTATAGGCGCGTCGTGTACCGAGCGAGAAGTGGATATCAGGGATGATTGTTTAAAGAGCGGTCACCTTTGATAAGCAAAACAGTGCATGCGTTATCTCGACGGGCGAACAGGTCCAGCAATGACGTAGGTATTGCTACCATTCTGAATTGTCCTACAGACCGAAAGGAGGAAAAAAAAAAAGGTCTCACGCCCATGTGCGTTTGCACTTGCAAATTTTTATTCTCTGTCAATGATATTGATTAGCATCAGCTTTGGAAGGAGACCGCAATGGGTTACTGTGTGCGCCCAGGTAAAATGAGGCTTAGCTTATGAGGACACCAAGTTCGGTGGGGCAGTTACCTCCTACCAAAAAACAAACAAACAAACAAACAAACAGCGTGATGATTCTGTCGTGCTCTCTTTGTCTTGTATGCTGTCAGGATTTTACGCTGTTTTTTTTCTTGTTACAAGTATGAACCAGCTAGCGAAACTTTAACCCCCCCAAGATTCATCAAGTTTGACCACATTTACCTAAGTTAGGTGTTTTTTTATGCTCATCAGCTTGCTTTCATTTTATATCCGCGGTTTTGCGCACCAAGGATACTATCAATAGGCCCGGAAAAATAGGACACTCCAGAAACTTTGGTCATCTGGTGTTCACTGATAGTGCACAGTACACGGGCCTGCACCAGAATGCGAACCTTCGACTTCTGGATCGGCTTCTAAGCACCATATAGACTGTACCACACAGGCGATTACTGCTTTGCCTTTTTATAACTTCGCTTGGTTTCTTGCATCGGTGGCAGTTGTGCCTGCTCGTGAGGGCAAGTCAAGAACCCGTACAACAAGCGATCTTTTAATTAACATATGTTCACAAAAGCTGGAACTACAGGGCAGTGAATGGAGGCTCGAATCGTACCGCACGCTTGACGGTTTTTTCGCGAATAACTCTCCCCGCACCGATGTGATCAGGGGACCGTGTCTATACGAGTACTTGCTCCGAAGGTACACACATACCTGCGCTGTTACTAAGACCGAGCCTTCTGGTGCCGGGTGACGTGGATGCTCCACAGGAACGTTCGCCTCTGCACTGGGAACCGGCAAACCCCATTCTCTAAGAAGGTCGTCGCGAAATTTTTTCAGCATGAGCCTCTTCATCAGGGAAACAACGTCGTGAACACTGGTAGGGTCCGCATTGGCTGGCGCAGGAGGCACGTGATGCGAATGTGCAGACGAGCTCGTGGAGGGTTGATAGGCGTTGATGATGACCGGCTCGTTTGGCCCTGCGTGGAGCGACGAATATTTAGCGTTAACGGTGGAACCGGCAGTACGGAAATGCTCCATTTCACATATAAGGTGCAACGCTGTGGAAGATATGCAAAAAGTTCGCTCAGCAAAATGTGTAGATACGCGTGTCTCACACTTGAGTTTTATCGTTCTAAACGTGGCCTCCGCGATTAGCTCCGGCTGCGTGCTACCGGAACTAATCACGGAGGCCACGATAAAAAAAAACGGACAGACACTGAATGATCTAGAAGAACATGCCAACAACCGTATCAATAACGTGGTTTGTCTGTTTCGAAGGGCCAAATCATCGTCATTTATTACTGAGTTTAAAAAGGACAAAAAATCTGTTTCCGCAGAACAAAAGCTGTTCACTATTTATTGGTGTGAACGCATATATTGCAAGAAGTCTCGTGAGCATTCATAGCATTGCACCTGATGTATCGAATGCACTTTGAATTTATGCCTAGTCGACGTCTGGTGCACTCATTGCAAACAAATAAATCTCTTTTATGTATTGTGACCTTGTCGTGATGTTGAAAATCGCAGAGGGCATGGTGTTCACGAATAGGCTTTTTATTTGAAAAAACCTGTGCCCGGAAAATGAAAGGTCAAGTACAGGCAATGCACGCTGCACACTGATAACGGTGTGAATAGTCGTAGGATGTCGAGTGGTCTGCCTAGCGGAGCAGGGCTTCGTCTTTCATGCAATTACTATCAGAGATTTCAGATTTATCGCTTGTGGCCGCCTAAGCACTGCAACATTCGCGTGCAATGCGCAATTTTAGGATAATGACATCAAGTTATCAGAAAGCTTCTCCAACACTGCTGGATGGCTTAGGCCGACTGTTGCGTACATTATTTACGCGTGAAGTCAAAATGCATAAAAATAAAACATGCCTAGCAATATGTGCTCATCTGTTTCTGTGCCATCTTTTTGAATTCACCCATGTTCGTAAGGTAGTGAAGCTTATGGCATGTATTATTTAGTACTCGCTTACCCGAGTGTCGTTCTCTCGCGGTAATTAGCATCCATGGTGATAGCGCCATTGCAATAAATCTAATAAATCACTATAACTATGAGCGGATCCCTCAAGGAAATAATTATTCTTTTTAAGGCGAAAGATAAATATTGTGTAATATATACCTAACGATGCGAGAGGTATTTTTTTTGTCTTCAGTTTTGAGTTCGACTATCAAGACATTTGCAAATAGTTTAACTGGAGAACGAAGATAGCGTTCATTTACAAAATAACAAGAAAACAAAAATAAAGAAATCGCTAACTAACTAACTAACTAACTAACTAACTAACTAACTAACTAACTAACTAACTAACTAACTAACTAACTAACTAACTAACTAACTAACTAACTAACTAACTAACTAACTACCAACTAACGAACTAACTAACCAACTAGCTAACTAGCTAACTAACTAACTAACTAACTAACTAACTGACTGACTGACTGACTGACTGACTGACTGACTGACTGACTGACTGACTGACTGACTAACTAACTAACTAACTAACTAACTAACTAACTAACTAACTAACTAACTAAGGGAAGAAAGAAAAATAAGAACTACATTTTCCGGTGAAGACGTGGGTGAGAGACAGTGGAACATCCCGCCAATCCATACTCTGGACTCGTTTTACATGGACAGGAATGATCACACGCGAATGTGCAGTACGTAGAAGTGATGAACTATCGCGATTGCCCTTACTTGCACTGCCAGAAGCACCAGCCCCGCCGTCGTAGCTTGGCACGGGATACGGAATCGGAATAGGCACCACCGAGGAAATCAGGGTTCCCGATCCGCAGCCGCGAACGCTGCTCACGCCAGGTCCCTTGCAAGGACAAGGCGACGGCTTGCACAAGCACGGCTTCTGGCAGTTACAGGCAGCGTGGCAGTTGCAGGAACCGAAAACGTTGGCGAACGGCAGCGACGCCGCCGCACCCCTCCCGTAGAAATCCAGGATGCTGGAAGGACCAGGCTGGACGACCCCGGATGAACTGGAAGGCGGAGCGTACAGCTGCTCTACTTGCCTCGCTGCAGGGTGTCCTGCGAGGAAGCCGTCATCACCAGACCCTTGTGAAACTGCAGCTCTGGTCATGTTTTCGTAATTCAAACACGAGCACAAGTAAATCAAAGGCGGTAGTATTTCGACGAAAAGATGAACAATAAAAAAATCTGAATTTTGTGTACGGCGATACTGTAAGCTAGTAAACCATATAAAAATTCTTGGAGGAACATTTTCAAGCAAGATGCTTCGGAATGAACATAATGACTGCGTGTTGGGAAAATTATTGCGCGTCGTTGGTATAGTGAGCCATTGCAAAACAGTGCTACCATATTAAGTAAAACCTGTTAAGTAAATGTTGCTGACACGTGTGGTTTGTTTCAGCGGGGTGAAAAAATACCTGTTCATGACCTGTACGCTAATTAGCATTGGCAATAAGATGCGAAGCAAAGAAAATCAATATTCTTTTTCACAACCTCTGTAGGACAGCTGTAGGTTTTACCTACAGCTGTCCTTCGTAGGTGTATTGGTGCAAACTATACAGTATTATTATCATATTAATATATTTAGATTGTATTGTATTGTTTAATTTTATTGTTTTATATTTGTATGAACCTGCACAAAGGCCTTATGGTTGTTCCTGGGCTCTTTAAATAAATTACTGATTGGCTCATTGATTGATCAATATCATCCTGACTAAGTCCACTGCAGCGGATAGGCCTCTCACACATTTTTTCAGTCAACCCGATACCATGATTACTGCAGCTACGTTATCCACGTGGACTTCTTGATCTAATCTGTTCGTCCGAATTTCCGCCCCTCCTTCTCGCATTAGCCTCATCTTGGAATTTAGTCAGTTTCTGTTAAAACCAGCGTTTCTGTTGCCTTTTTGTTTCGCGTCCTGGTCATATCTAATTGTTACTGATTAAGACTAAGATATTCTGAGCACGTGCCATTTTTCTGAGCCCCTCTGGCTTCAACTTGTCCCTTATGGTACAGCCAGCCATATTTAACGCGATCACGTTAAAGAGCTCATTTCGAAGAAATTCCAGCGTCATTGTTGTAAGCGAAAAATTATTATTTATGCGTGGCAGAAGAATCGAGATAGATTCAAATAAAATGATAAAAAAATCTTCGGTTATTGTGCGGAGTGAACCAGGGTCGTTTGGGCCTTAATAGGGATCGAACGACGGTTGTTTACGGGGCAAGTTGATGTTACATCACATGGTATAAAAAAAGAAAAAAAAACTTCCTGTGCGCTGTCAAGAGGGCCCACGATGCGGCGGTCAGGCTTGGCCTGACTGTCCCAACGCGAGAGCGGCCCGCTGCACGTTGAGTCGTGCACCTCAGGACTTTATTTTAAATGAAGATTCGCTTCCATTCAGCTGCTTGAAAATGCAGTGAAAATAGCTTCCATGCTTTGCAAACACAGGTGTTCTGTATACATGCAACATGAAATTCTGCAATAATAATGCAAGGTAGAAGCACCCATTGCCAGCGGGTGTCAGAACATGCGATTATTATGATGCATTCGTGGTTTAAAGCCAGTAACACACTACAAAAGGCACAATCGCTACTGCGCCTATTCTCTTAAGGCCACGTAGTGGGTGCATATTAAATTGGAAAAGGTTTATTGCACTAAGGGTTTGAACTACGCACTAAGAACAGCATATCGCTGTCGCGTTCAACTCCTAAAGGCGAAGCGTTAGGGTCCGAATTTCTTTTTATTTCCATGGCTTACTGCGTCACCCTGAATTTAAGAGAAACCCATTTCCTAAGCCTCTAAGTTACGGCCCCGAAGGTAAGTGCTGGAAAGACGCAGGTGATATATACAATCTCTCACGCTCCACCCTTCTTTTATTCTTCTAACTACCCCAGAGTTGTATTAGTCGCTAAACCAACGGACCACTACGCCTTGTTGAATCTAATTTCATCTCCGAGCTCTAAAGGACATATAGGAATTCGTGTTGTTTCTTTCTCCGTAAACTGATGAATGCGACCTGCACGTTTTAGATCCAACTGCAATACTTAGACAGTTGCTTCATCTACTACTTCACCGTGACAGCACTGTGGTGTTGCGTACAAAGCTGCGACCAATAATATATTCCAAAAAGTATAAAACGAGTCCCTAGAGTTGAAATAGCGGCTCATGTTTCTCTTTGAAATAAGGACTTACCCTGCG
The DNA here is from genome assembly GCF_043290135.1 of Rhipicephalus microplus. Lineage (NCBI taxonomy): Eukaryota > Metazoa > Arthropoda > Arachnida > Ixodida > Ixodidae > Rhipicephalus > Rhipicephalus microplus. The sequence goes on along the minus strand of NC_134704.1, from coordinate 40,211,219 downwards.
AAATTGCAGTATGTGCATGTCCCTCATCTTCCAGCTGACGACGTATGATTTCTCTCAGTATATTGATGTCATCTGGGCTTATTTTCGACGTAAGACGTTGTTCTTTAACGGAAGCGGCTGTTTCAGCGTCGTCATCAGGAAGGGGATCCGCATGGTTATCTATGCTGTCATCCTTTTCATCATCTTTGTTGGTATCCTTGGGGGAATCTTTGGAGACATCCTTGGCGTCATTCTTGGCAGAAGGCTTTTGAACGTTCTTCTGAACATCTTTCTTGGTGTCTTTGTTGGCTTTAGGGGCATTCTTCTGAACGTCTTTCTGCGGGGCCTTAGGAGCATCTTCAGCGGACTCCTTTTGGGAATCCTTTGGGTCGATTTTCGGGACAGCCTTCTGGACGGCCTTTTGGTCAGGCTTCTGTTCCTTCTTGTTGGTTTCTTTTTCAGGAGATTTCTCGGGCTTTTTGCTTTGTTGTTGTCCGCCTTCTTTACTTTTTGGCTTGTCGGGAGTGCGAGAGCCCTTGTCGGTGTCCTAGTGATGCGAGCATGAAAAGGTCTACACGTCAGTACAGCGAGCACAAGTGCGAAATTCATGTGATTGCAGTGTCACAGTACATTTTTCTTTCTTTTGTGGTGAATGTATGAGAAAATGTTGCCGATTGGCAATAAAAGATGTGCTATCGGCTTCTTCTTTAGAGTATAAGTGACCTAACGCAGTATGGACACTTGGAAATGTTATGATGCGTGAATGTGATAAGGAGAAGCTTTCACATAAGAGGGTACAGATTTTCTGTCTCATCATCCAATTTACAGTTGATACACAACACTCATGTTTTCGAGATAAGATACACCTGTCTAGGATTCAAGTCTATGAGTGTTGCCGCCCTATAGACAATACTGTTAACGTACCGGTTTCTTTTCACTCATAGTAGTGATGAGGACACCAACTGTTCTTCTTGCCACGAGGCAATACGGAAGCCGATTTCTGCAAAAAGACAATGAAAGAGCCAGAAAACTGTGTGTCTGCAAGCACATCGTGAACGTTCTGTGACATTTACCAGCAAGTCATGTAGCCCTATATTAAAGTAACAACTTCGCTACGCAAACGTGCAGTGCTAGCGCATAGGGTACTTATTTTCTCCTTAGCCGATTGCACGAAAAGCATCGACAAGAATACTAGTAGGGCGCGTATTGTGGAATTATTGATCAATTTCCAATAGACCAGTGGTTTCTCTCCGATAGCTCGTTGTGCATTGCTCGAGACATCCCTTGTTAAATGAATATGATCTACTGCATTTCGTAACAGCGGTCGCACCACTCAAGGACTAAGAACAGGAACGATTCATTCTATGTGATCCCATGTGTGCGCTGTTGAGCACGTAAGTGAGAATCCTTCACTTGAATAGCTTCGCTTATAAGACTCTGAAACAATGGATCACGATGTACATGTGGCTTGTGTGTATTCCAAAAAAGAGAAGTGGAAACTTTGAATATTTTCCATCTTAATTTGAAAATAAAAATGCACGGAGTTTCTACGTACGTCAGTGCCGAAGCGCGGCGTTCCTCTTCTTCTTTGTCAAAGTACGTGACGACTGTCATAGACAAGCCGTCATTGTACTATACACTACTCCATGTATTGTGCAACAAATTTCCGAGACAGTTTTCTAAATATTATGCGAAACAATTAACCCAATTATCAAGTGTTAGATAAACCACAAAATCACTATATTCCTGGCCAGATGTCTCAGCCGGTGGAAGTCACAGTTAACAAAGAAAGGAAGGAAAAGAAAACGACAAGCGGCTACAGCGATCTATTCCATTTGCAAACAACGTGTTGTATATGGAAGCTCGCCTACCTTCTCTCCTAAATAGGTTTAAAATTCTTACTGTGCAAGCATTCTTAAAAATATACAGTTCACACCAAAGACTCTCATTTTACGCTTTCATTAAAGAACCGACTTTATTTTTCGAGACCCATTGGTCGCGACTACGTACACCGCAAATAGTATTTGCACAAGCGCTACTAAAGCAACTGAATGTAAAAATTAGACATATTGGTCCAATACACAGCCTAAAGTCAATGCTTAGCATACATTTTGATGATATATTTCCTCATAATGCGAAACAATTGGCATATAGGTATTTAAATGACCAGTTAGCAGATTATCTAGCTCACCTAGAGATAAGCAATATCTTAGCGACTGATGCATCTGTGTCAAAAGAAAAGGCTGGGGTTGGCATCTTCTCTCCTTCTTTGGACTGGTCCTTTTCGATTCGACTCCCAGATTATACCCCGGTATTCATTGTAGAATTATTGGCCATTGTTCTTGCCCTACGCAAATTACCCTCAAGCGAATCATTAGCAGTTATCATTACAGATTCGTTATCAGTTTGTAATGCACTTTCTGCGGCAGTAAATTTAGAGCTGATGAATACGTTTCGGCATTTAGTACCGAAAAACGTAAAAAAACTGCATTTGCTATGGGTACCAGGCCACCGCCGATTATATTTAAACGAAACGGCGGACTCTTTAGCAGCAGTATGCCTGGGTGGGCCCACCATCCCAGTTTTGCCAGATACGGCTTACGTAACCGCGCTAAGGTTCCGAAATGCTTGCCTGCAATGGGGAAAAGGTAATTTGGATAAATTCAAAGATTTCGAGCATTTGAGCTATTGCTGGAATAAACAGTGGTGTGTATCTCGCCAGTTAGAGGTCTCTTATACCAGATTGCACTGTGCAGTTCCACAACTAAATTATTACCTTAATAAAGCTCCGCTCAAGGCGTCACCGCTATGCATTTGGTGCAACGAAATTGAAACAATTGAACATTTCTTTTTATTCTGTCGTCGTTATTCTTATCAGAGAAAAAGATTTTTAGTAGCCCCATTACAAAAGCTAGGAATACAAGTAAATCTACCAGTAATTTTATCACTTGGCGGAACTTCATTTGGTTACTGCCACAGGGATGTATGCTCCGCTGTGTTTGATTACATCAACGCAACTAAAAGATTACTATGCTAGTGAACCACTACCTTTTCAGATCTTTAGTTTATAATTCATAGTTATGTCTTTCAAAAACAAAAGATGGTTTGACCGCTTGCTCAGCAAACATTTTTGTTTCTTGGTAGCATTACTTTAAGCTACTTTTTCAGATTGGCTTCATTTTCAGTTTAGTTTTTCAGTTTAGTTATTTTAAGCTGCCGCCCGGTTCTTGGCCTATCCCCCTTTGTGGGTAAGCGCCATCCATCAGAGGTCATCAGCATCAGCATCAGCATCAGCATCTTGCAAGTGTGAACCAAAGTTCAGGATGTTAATCTTACTGCATTCAGCCCGCATTACACATATGTGCTTACTAGTAGTTGAAACTTCGAATCAGCACTTAGTTGTAATATTAACTAGGGGACCTAAATATTACATAATTTAAAAAAAAATCTCTAGCGGTGGTTTCGTTTACATGACATGTTGCAAAACTGGTATGGCATGGCATAGTTGTATGGCAAACACAAGCAACAGACCCTAACATGAAAATAATAACATGCGTGTCATGTAACAACATGACTACATGCCACGCTCATGATGCGCTCGCAGCCCTAGCGTCACATATACCAAATTTGGTATAACGGGACGTGAATGGATGACGAAGGCATGTGACTGGTGCAAACATAATAATCAAGAGATGCGTGTCATGTAAAAAATGAGTATACAAGCTACGCTCACGATGCGCTCGTGGCCATTTCGCTAGCTTCACATGTACCAAATACGGTATTACGTGACGCGAACGGACGACATAGGTAAATGACACGTCCAAAATTATGATCATGACATGCGCGTCATGTAACAACATGACTACGTACCACACTCATGATGTGCTCGCGGCCGTTTCGCTATTTTCACATATGCCAAAATTTAGTATTATGTAACGTGAATAGAAGACAAAAGTATGTGATTGGTACAAACATGATAATCTTGAGATGCGTGTCATGTAAGAACCTTAATACACGCCACACTCACGGCGGCAATACACTTCAACACACACGGCAGCGTTCGTTTCATCGCGTCACGCCGGCGATGCCACGCCAGACGCCGATATCACTCTAGTAGTGATCAGTGAATCTGCCCGCTCACCTTCATTGTGGAACTGCATGCCATATAAAGGCGTCACTGCACCCAGACTGCGCATGTGTCAACGTTTACTCGGAGTATATTGGGCCTTTCATGACGCGCTCGCCACCTTTGCGCTTGCTCCACATACCAAATTCGGTATTGATTGATATGTGGGGTTTAACGTCCCAAAACCACTATAAGATTATGAGAGACGCTGTAGTGGAAGGCTCCGGAAATTTAGACCACCTGGGGTTCTTTAACGTGCATCCAAATCTGAGCACACGGACCTACAACATTTCCGCCTCCATCGGAAATGCAGCCGCCGCAGCCAGGATTCGAACCCGCGCCCTGCGGGTCAGCAGCCGAGTACCTTAGCCACTAGACCACCTCGGCGGGGAACCAAATTCGGTATCTCGGGAAGTCAATAGACGACGACGGTAAATTACACGTCCAAACCTGATAATCGTAATATGCGTTTCATGTAAAACATGGCTACATGCTATGCTCATAGCGTCCTCGCGGCCGGTTCTCTAGTTTCATGATATATACCCAATTTGGTATTAGGTGACGTGAATGGACGACGAATGTAAACGACCCGTTGAAAGATGATAATCATGATATGGATGTCAGGGGTAAAACATGACTACATGCTACGCTCATAGCACGCTCGCGACCGTTTCACTATCTGCACATACACCAAATTCGTTATGAGGTAACGGGAATAGAGGACGAAGGCAAATAACATGTCTAAACGTAATAATCATGACATAAAAGTCGCATACGGCATCATTTACCTCCGATTCATATTGTTGTACTGATTTTAAAGGGACATATCAAGCTTCCTCATTCGGCTTCGCATATCAGAGATTCCCACTGTACGTGGGATCTGCCAATTATTATTATTATTATTATTATTATTATTATTATTATTATTATTATTATTATTATTATTATTATTATTATTATTATTATTATTATTATTATTATTATTATTATTATTATTAATATTATTATTATTATTATTAATATTATTATTATTGTATGCTGACTAGGAGGCACAGAAGATGAAGACGAGAAGGAAGACCGTGACGGGGCGTACCGATTGTCGTTTCTCCAAGGGCACCGTGAGAGCCCAGAAAATTTCGTTTCTTTTCCGGCAGAGGCCGTCCGGCTTACCGTGGGTCTGACCACGATGTCTCGGCCACCACGAACGCCGTCCTTCGGGCACCCGAACTACAGGGGCGGTCCTCAATTCCCAACTCCCAGGCATCGAGCTGGGCAGCTGAGCAGCGCTCCTTACGTTATCGCCCCTCCTGACCAGGATGAAGGCGGAAGTATGTCATATTAATTTCGTGCTTTCTATGTATATTTATTAACGAGGGTGCATGGCAGACAAAAGAGTGAGCACTTGATAATGCTATGCCTATTAAAATGAACATGCAGAATTGGAAACAGTAAAAGAAATGTATGCAATATGATGCGAATATAATCGGTGGTTTAAAACTGTAACGAAATGCAGTCGAGAATGTCAGGGGATTAAGCAGTGTCCTGCTTTTGACTGCTGAAAGAAAACAGCGCATCAGTTTGTTTTAACAAAGATCAGTATAAAATGCCCAATCGCCCAGAACACTTCTAAAAAAAGCAGGCGCACTTTTTTCACTCTTTGCAAGGGACATGGTTGAGCATGACATCTCAGCCCATGGACTACACTTCGTATTTTTTGTTTGTTTGACTGAAAGAATGTAGTGAGTCATAGTTATATAATTTCAGTTTGTTTTGCCATCTTACAGTTAAAGAAAAGTGTTAAACTGCCTTACTGATAATGCCGAAGTCCTTATCTCGTGGTCACCTTGAAACGATCGCGCAGCCGTGAATGCAATACACGCAGGTCCGTCAATCTTCATGCCCAACTTGCCATCTGTCCTGCCTCTGGGTTCGAGGCCGTTCCCCACGGGCGCCATCATTCGCGTTCCTGGCATGCCACCCATGGTAGCTGGCAAACCTGTACCTCTGGCACCAGGCGAACCTCCACCTCCCATTTTGCCACCACCGTCGCAAATAATCGCGAATCAACCACCGAGTCGTCAGCAAAACACATCTGCTGCGGCACAGGCCCTGTGGCCTTATTCCACGCCGGTCGTGCAAGAGGACAATTCACCGATGCCAGCACCCCTGATCTTACTGCCAACTGCCGGAGGCTCTTCGGCTCCCACAGTTGTGCCCATCCCGATACCGATGCCCATGCCGATGCCCATGCCTTCGCCAGCCCCTGCTGGCGGATCGTCTCAGGTGCGAAGCTTTGGTTGCACTTCAGTGAGCTTGCCCCTTTGGAGCTTAGTAGCCGTGACGCAGCGCTGCTTAGTGCGAGAACACAAGTTCTATCCCCGGTCAAACCGTCTGCACCTCGACTGAGGCGAAACAGAGGAGGAGGGAGCCCGCTTACTCTGACTTAACACAAAGAACCCAGACTGGACAAAAGCATACCGAAGGGCTTCTGTCGCCGCGGTCTTTCTTATAATCGCTTACTATTTGTGCCATCTCAAACTTCAGCGCGATGACAAGGGAAACACCGAAGACCGAAATGTGACCCTTTCGTGCTGTAACGAAACACCAGAGCGTTGAAGAAGTGATCGCAAGACGAGAAAATTACGCGGGAAAAAGCCCGCATGTAAAGGGCACACACGTAGGATCAAAGCCAACTCTTACCTATTGTGGCCACTGATGTAGTGCACTCGCTAACATTGTTCAAAGCTGTCATGCATTATTATTACGCGCCTTACATGCTGTGAAGTATACTGCACTATTCTGTGAAGTGGTCTTACATGTGCTGCCTTCTTCAGGGTCCGATCGTGATCGCACCCCAGGGGCCCTCGTACCCGCCTCCTCCTCCGCCCCTACATCCACCCCCGCCGCCTCCTCCACCCCAGCAGCCGTCTTCGAGCGTCCCGGAAGTGATGGCCATCATGGCGATGATGCGCCATTTCACAACCATGGATGGTGCCTACGACGAGGACGACGCGTCGAGCGAGGAGGAACGCATCGAGGCGGCCAAGGAGAAAAAAAAGCAGAAGAAGAAGGAGAAGCGAAAAAGGAAGAAAGAACGCGCGAAGGAGCGGGCGCGACGCGAGAAAGTGCGCAAGGAGGCCGAGAGGCAGAGAGAGGAGCTCCTGAAGAAGCAAAAGGTACGCGCACACCCTCTGGAGAGTATATAGCACATAATGCAACGACATGTCTCGGGCAATCACATTTGTTTTCAATGTCAACGACCTCGAGGCCACTCCCCGTTCTTTTCCTATCACGGGATACGTTGTTAATAATTTGGACCAAACTCAATTACCATGTTCAAGAGCGTACAACCATCACTGAATAATGTCGGTTAGCACTAGACAGTCCTGGCTAATGCTCGGTATGTTATAGCTAATTTTGCAAGCTGCTTGATTCGGCTGGTTGGTGCATTATGGAAGGAAAAGAAACTTCGCTTTGGATAGGATGAAGGGAAGGCAACAAACATGGCACTGTAAATGTCAGCCAAGTTTCGACAAAGACGGCGTCATAGGGCGCTACAACGTGGAGCCCGCACATAAAATAAGTGATGCTTTGCCTTACGTACAACATTGTGTTTCTCGCGTAAATATCCAGCACCTTATACTTTGTCTTGTCCAAGGCGCTGTTTTGATCACTTCCATCGGTAATGTAATTCAATATTTACTACACTGCTGGCCATTGTTCACTATCTAATGCTGGGACAGCAACTGTTTCAGAAAGCCATGCCAATATTCCAATATTCCCCAAGTCACTATGTGGCTTGTGTTTTATTAGGTCATTGCCCCGTTTGTTATCGCAAAACGGCTATTTGGACGAGTTGGACCTAGTGAAAGATGGCGAGTGCCTTCAGCGCGATACGAACTACGACAGAGGGGAAGAAGGGACATGCTGGTGTTCGTGTCCCTCCTTTACGCCAGTGTTCGTTTGTACCACCGGAAACCACCCAGTCACGCTTTCTAGCCGGCGAAACAGCACGGCTTGCGAAGACGGGTGCCGCTATTCAGTTGTAACATGCGTAGTATTACAATGAAATGCAGTTTGCACGATGTGATTAGCATGAGTCAAATTCCCGCTGGTTATTAACATCAGTATTCGTCCACAGGAAGAAGAGGCGAAAAAGAAGCAAAACCTATCACTGCAGTCAAAGCGCAATCTCAACCGACGCAAGACCATAGCGAACGCCGGCTTCAACGAAGATATGACTTAGAAAAAAGGAACTGTGAAACCACACAGAGACGAACTTTTATGGGTATGGCGTTGCCAATATAGCGTACTAAATTTATGATGCGCAAAGCATGCTCAGAGTTGTACACGTAAAAACAGAAAAATGGCTGGGCCAGGGCGCGAAGTACCACGACATTCACTGGCAATTGCAACATTTATTTCAGTTGTATTTTACAATTACGCTATGGCAAGCGCACATATTCATTCATGCCTGAAATTATCTAATTTGATAAAAAAATTACGGGTGTTACAAAAACGTGGCCGTATTTCATATGCATTTCGATAATTTTGAACTAAACTAATGTTTACTATAATTTATAAGCGAACGTATTTTACTCATGCTTTGCTTAATAACTTTTCATACGCTTCTTTTTAGAGCTAGTGGGAAACGCTGCCAATGCGTGATTCTCGCTTATTACAACAACACTGTTCAAACATTTTATTGCACTTTCATGCCTGTCAAGTGTAACGAATTATTTTAACGCCAGCGTAAACGGTGAAATATATCCTTGTCATTTATGTCGATGAACACACTAAAAGCTGGTCGGTTTGTACTGTATTTGACATCGATACCTGTAGGGAATGGTGCGTTTCATACAACGAAGCTTTGTAGAAGTAAGATGACATTGTTTTGGCACACTTTGTTGTAGCGCAATAGCAGCAAGGCAAATAACGTTTTTTGAAAGGACGACAACCGAAAATGAAGACGTCCTTGCATTACGAGTGAATCACAGACTCGTTTTATTCTACAATACGTACACCTCCCTCGTAGAGAAGGAAAGAAAAAGTAAAAAAAAGGAAACATGCAGAGAAACACAAACATGCACACAGTCAAAAAGAGTTTCTTGTGCACCCCGCACGTGCAAAGGTTTTAAGCAACAAGGGAAGATAACATGACCCCGGTCGCTTTCAGTCTTTCTTCCTCCGGTGGTCTTGTACATCGTAAAGGCGTGCCGATGTCTAGGACGCTCTACCCTGGACCAAGTGTGGTCGCCTTTGTTGCACCCCGGAAACGCGTCCTCCCCAAGTTGCCCCTTTTCTGCCTTTTCCCCACCGTTCGTTCAATTAGCAGTGCTTGGTTGCCATTTTGATACAAATACAACACACTTAAACACCAGTTTAAGCACTGAATTTCAGCGGTTATATTAGTGAACGAATATGTTAGTTCCTGCATCATCGCACTTAAATCGAACACTTAAATCTGATTCAACATCGCGTTCAGCGGCCAGATTAGTAGCGAAATGATTTTGTGTGTGGAACATATGAACCTATTAGCCATATGTGAACTAACCTGTGACGTTTGTCTATTGTGTACTTTCCCATCGTTTGTTGTACAGTCTCGCAATTTGTGCCCTTATTGTTTATCTTACAACATATCTTGTCAACTAAGAAAAAAATAGTAGCCAGTGCCACTATATTGTGACCAACCTCTCCTATTTCATAATTTTAATAAAAAAAGAAGCAGTTATCTGGAGGGAAAGCGCATCTTTATCCCGATTGTTCAGATGTTGCGTTTGAATCTGTGAGGCCTTTTTAGAGTTATTTTCATTGCTGTGGTCCTAGTACAACTGCTATTATTTTTTCAACATTGGAGCTGCTTCAACCGATTGTTATTCCATACAGGCTGAACAAGAAACTATGATTATCATGATGGTAATGATGACGATGATTCCACAGCCATGGCTCGAACCCACTCAGGTGGATCGGCCAAGAATCGATGACTTAATTCAGTAAGATTTTTTTATTCAATATCGAAACCACCCACCGGAGAAAAAAAAAAAAAAGAAAAGACACCTTAGGCAGAATGAAAGGAGTGCAATGGCTTTCCTCCCCTTTAACCTCTTCATCTTGTGCTTCACTCCCAGAACACGTGTGCCGGTTTGTCTGGCGTCGGATGTGATTACTCTGGTGCTCGATAGAATAAGGGCAGCTAGAGATAGATAGAGAAAGAATGAATTCAGAGATAGAAAGAGAAAGCAAGACAGAGAAAAAATAGACAGGGAGATATCTATACAAACGGAAGCAGATACAAAAAGAAAAGATAAATGAAACAGAGAAGTAGATAGAAAGAGATGTAAAAATAGGAAAAAAAGGTATCAGAGAAAAATGGAGAAAAAACTTAAACAGAGAGTGAGAGACAGACAGAGAAATTGAAAAAAGAAAAATAAGGATAGAGCTACAAAAAATAATAGAAAATATAGGTAAACAGACAATCAGAGAATAATGAGACAGATAGCAGAGCGAGAGAGCCAGCGAAGAAGTACCGTTATTTGAAACACACAAACTTTTATCCATAAATACATCGCTGCTTTTTGTTGGGGCTTGTGGATATCCACAATCCAATCGATACTTGGCCATTCAAAATATAGTGTTCATATTCTTCTTGCCTGCATTTTATATGAGTCATAGTAAGAGGCCAAGAAGAATGAGAAACTGAAGAAAACGAATTTGAAGAGCTCGTGTGTTTTCGGTCACGGGCCACGCGCTGTGCTTCCGCGTTCGTCGTCCGTCGCAGTTTTCATGCAAGGCTGCGACTCGGTTGTACGTGCGTGCATGAGCTCTCCAGTGGCGACGGAAGCGCAGTCCCAGCTCCACAGAGAACCTTCACCCTCGTCCCAGCTGTTCGCGTCAACGTTCGCTACACCGAGAAGCTCGGAGGCGAAGTTGGAGTTGGTCCCGATGTCGCCGATCTCCGAGGCGTGGCCATCGCCGCGCACTGCCCTCCCCGCATTGAGCTTGGGCTTCTCGCTGCACGCACGACGCCAGTGTGACCGAAGTCGTCAAGGAGAACGCGACGAACCCGCCTGCCATCCGCGCGAACCACAACGTGGACCCTTTCCGCAATTTTGCTCCCGTGGTTCGCGCGCTTCTCAGCCGCCTTCCAACGGCCGTCACCTGCAGCTGACCGTACGCCGCTGCGTTGCGGAGCTGTGATCGACGGCGGCGTTGTTGGGTCATCGGTGCAGGTGAGTCTTGTCAAAGCGATGTTGGCCAGGGATAATATTAGAGCACGTCGAATATGCGAGCGAATGCTACAGCATACGAATTCACTTATCAACGAGTTTCGATTCTTTCTTAAAGTATTCGCAGTTAAAAAGTAGACGCTCATTATTGCTCAAAATAAACTGCAATTGACAAGACAAAAAGATGTGACAGACGGGACGAAGCGCTAATAATAACTGTGAACATGTTGACAAGCTGAAACTCGAGATTTTCGAAGCCAATTTGGCTGAAAATTGTGGACTCGGACTTGTGCGCGTCTGTTGATTCAGCACTGCAACGCTTACTGCATCACGAATTCAAGGCCGCAGAAATTTTAAGAATCCGTCTAGCACGAGCGGAGATACAATGATTTGTCACGCGCTGCAATCGCATTCTCTATTCTCTCCTCCCGACGAAAAAGCTAAGCAGGGGGATGCCATTAGCTAACAAAATAAGTCACGCGCTGTTCGTGACCTCGAGCACTTTTTCTTCTTTGTTTTTTTTTTCTGCGACTACGTGGCTTTTTCAGTGTTATAGTGCACGAACGCGTGGACAAATCGCGGCCTCCCACGGCGATCTCTGTAACGACCGAGCGCGCCAGGTTCAAATCGGCCAATGGCGGATAGGTGGCCTTCTACAAGTGATTTCTGAGTTTTCTCCGTCATTAATCGAGAGAAAAGAAAGCAGGTTTTAGCTGACTTTGATAATTTATTGCGGATTCCTGGCTTCGTGCTGCATATTAATATTTGGATGGTGTGTTCTATAGAGAGCCTCTACTACCGATCGGCAGCGTTTGCGGACAATGCTCAAAACGTGTTTTAGGGCCCTGTTAAGTGAGGAAGTGTGATTCATTAGTAGCCACACTTAAGTGTGTTCTATACTTCCGTTTTATTTTTTCCCTAGTAGACTGTAATTTTAGCTTGTGCTTTCATCCTGTTTATCTTTTTACCCCGATTCTACGTATTCAACTGCGTACTTAAGTAGCAAGTTTCACATTTGGACATTCTCGAGAATTCATTTTCCGTATAATAAGTTTGTTACCAGGGTTTACCTCGTGCCTGGGTCTGCTTTTTGTTGCTGGTCATCAAACGTGTTGTAATCACGTACGTATTTCCTAGTTGCGATCATGCTTTTCAATAAATGTACACATTTGTCAATGTTTAGTCCCGTCCTTCTAACCCTATTGTCCAGTCTACCGAACTTTATTTTTACCAAGTATACAACGACAACTGGCCCAAAACCTATACTCTTCCAAAAACGCTTGTCTGAAATTTGTTTACCAAGTATGCATCAACAACTGGCCCAAAACCTCTACTCTTCCGCAAACGCGTGTTTCCCATTAGACAACCTATTGTAAAGATGGTTTCATTGTTCAATACGAACGTTATGCCGTAAAAACGCCTGTCTGAGGAGAGTCTGAATTTTGTGAAGCCACAAATCAAGGCTTCATTTATAGACTCGGACACATCTAAGCTGTGAACTTTGCTAGCATTGAAGTAGTTTTCTGAAAATAGACGTTTATTACACTTGGAGAGGAAGATGTGCGCTGTATGACGCTTAATAACGGTGTTAAGCTCAATAATCATTTTTGGAGTGTGTGTTAAACATTAGCTTCTACAAGGTCTAGATTACCAAGCAGGTGTTGATATAAATGATGGCAACCCAGTAAACAAAGCATTTACCTAAATTATTTCGTAAACAAAGGCTTGTACGCGATACGGGTTATGCAGACTTGTACGCGATAAGTATAGTAAATTTTAAAACAAAGTATAATACGGCTTATAAGTTGCAACCCACGGCTAGATTAAGACTTGCAACTTTTCAATGCTCCCACGACCTCACACACACACAAAAAAAGGCATTCGCATTGTGCAAATTGGTTGGACCAGGACTAAAATGCTTATTTTCACAATGCATACTATTCAAATTATTTGTTTTGTAATTAGTCGGCCAAGTTGATATTCACTTAAAAATGATTTCGATCCGCAAATTTACTCGCCACGCTGGCCTGGTGGTTATGGCGTTAAAATGCTGATTCGAAGGTTGTATGGCATTTCGGCCGCAGTGACCGTATTTCAATGGAGGGGTAATGCTGGAGGCCCGTGTGAATAGCTTAGATAGGCATTAAATAATTCCGGTTACTCACAAATTCGGGAGCCCTCCATTAGAGCGTCTATTATATAAACGTTTTCAGACGTAAAATGCCAACAATTACATCAATCAAAGCTCAACTTAGCTATGCTCCCATTCCTACAGGTGGCCGTCACCGCCTCCCTGCAGGAGCAAGGCTACCTCAGACTGATGGCCCGAAGTTGACCGGCGGGAAACGAAGGCGTCCATTTGGGAAAGGGGACCATCGTCTCCGCAGGATGAAATGCGATCGGCGGCTGGGTAGTCGAATATTTGTCTTGTGCTCGGCGAAGTTGACCTACCCATCGACATCGTGCAAGATTGGCCGCCGCCGGTCTTTAGCAGATGGGTGTTTGGCCTAGATAGTGGCCAATTGTTTTTCATTACAACGGAAAAATAAATGAAGATATCAGTATGGCGAACACGGTTGTCGGCGTGAGTTTGCTATTGCATGAAATTCCGTACACACGGGAATTTTTTTTTAGTAGGGAATTGACCCCTGACTTCAATGCTGCTTCTATAAAGTTTACCCTTGACACAGACGGGAGGAATGCCGGTAGGAGCATTTGAAAATAGGAATGCCAGTAGGAACATTTAAAAAGAATATAAAACTAGCATCATGCCCAAGAAAAAACGATGAGAAAGTAGCAGATCTAGATTGGGATACTGCTACAGATACGCGTTTGAGGCCGCGTGTAATTTTGCTCTATGGATAGAGTCTATATTGAGAAATATGATCAAATTTATGTACGAACTGAGTGCGCAATTAACGTTTTGCCGTGCAGCGTAGCTACGCAAGGTCGACGTACGCATTCCATAATTCCTCCATGCGTGCGACAAAAGTCGCACCCGTTACGCAAGAGTCAACTACGCGCACTCGATCCATCAGACTCGTGCAACACGCCGGTTCTGCCAGTGCGTAGGGTAGTGACGCTCAGTGGAAAGTTGGTGCAGTCAGACCGTGAGAACGAGAATGAGCTGTACCAGTCGTCGCTTCCATTACTCTCTGCATCTAAGACCGCAACATTAAGACCCGAGTCCATTGTCTACACGCCACGGTTGAAACGAGCGACCTGGGCTGCCCGTTGGGCGACACGGGCACGCGGATAGGCACGACCAGAGGGCGAGCTTCCTCTAATAGAAGACCTCGGGCAACGTGACTGTCCATTTCTGCTTGCAATGCCGTAACCACTTCTCGGCGTGGGTGACCATGCCGAAAACGTTGAGGCCTGCGGAGGTGATGAAGCCGCAATATCGGAATGTGCACCTATGTTAGGTAACCTACGCCTTGCGCCTACTGATCGCCGGCAGTCAGGTTCATCACCGCTGGCATGAAAGCGGCCAAATGTTACTTGCGTGCGAGGCGTCCGGCGCACAACGGGAGGCATATTTCGCCGCCTTGCCACTTTAGGCCGTGGTCTTACACTATGTACCACGGACGTTTCGCACGTCCTCACTCTGCGGTCTGGTACTACCGGCTGGGCATGTTTGCACGGCCATGTTAGCTCGCTGCGGGTGAACAATAAGTCCGGGCTACCACGCTTGCTGCGTTCGTTGGTGAGTGACTTCGCGCAGGACTCTGTGCCCCAGCTAATTGCCGTGCTCGAGGAATTGATAGAGGAGGCGCCGAATTGCACGTTGGAACAGCCGTGGCAAGGGCAACGACACGGAACATGTTCTGTGTTGCCTTTGGAGATGCCGTTCAAAGGATAATGGTTATGCGAAAGCGCTCACCGCAATCTCGTGGCATCCGGTGCTGCCACCCTTGCGGAGTTAAACTTCTTGGGAGTCCCAGCTTGAAGGTCGCTTTTGGTGAAGATGGCAGGCTCTGTTATTCTAGTCTGGAGCGTGGGGCGCTCGCTGAATTGATTGGCTTTTTCTTCGACTGTTTTATAGAGAAGACTGGACACGCCACTATTAATGCTCTGCGGCCTTTGGGAATAGAAGGGGCTGAGTGTCGAAGTACTCATGGATGAATTCAAGTCACGGCGCCTGCTTGCTCGATGGGACGGTATAAGCGTGTTCGTCAAAACAGCTGACGGTCTCCTACTACGGCTCCCAAAAGCTCCTTGCCCGTTTGTCCCTCGTCGTAGTCGTTGTGCGTAACCAGTCTTACGTTTTAACCTGCAAGGTGATGCCGGTCGGAGATTTCTCCTGTGTGTTGTTGAACAATAAAAAATTCGCAGCGTGCGCGTTGACTAAAAGCAGTATTCTCCTGTCTCTCATTCCCAATTAGCAGCCATCGGCATGTACATTGAGCAATATCTGACGAAAAAGGGTTGCTACGTTATACTCGCTGGGCGTAACCTCCTTGGTTTTAAAAAGGTTTAGCGAGCGTTGAACCGCAGTGTCATGAATACACTGAATTGGTATATACCATGAACTCGAGGTGGTTAAAAGTGGGAAGTGGACCCGAAGCGCAAGGCGTAAGAAAGTGTGCGTGTGCCACCTGTCGTTTACTCCTTTTAATGTCCGCTGGATGGCGATGCTTCTATATGGGGAATATATGATGAAAAGATGCGAGATGGTGGTACTTGGAGTGTTGACTAGATGGACGAACGGACACACAGATGCATGGGCGGACGCACGGATGGCTGCACGGATGGATGGACGCATGAACGGACGCAGGGGCGGATGCATGGATGGACGTGCGGACGCGCCAACAGACGCACGCATGGACGGGCGGATGGACGCATGGACGGTCACACAGACGGACGCAGGGACGGATGGAAGCAAGAACGAGTGGACGGACGGATGCTTCGCCCCACTCTCCGTCATTCACCCCGTGGATATGCTGCCATTTCTTTTTCGTTTTCTGAATTACAGCAATTGACCGATATTGTGATATCACCCGGCGCCTATCTTCTGTACGCTGCCAGATGCCGTTGTTCTCCCTGCGATCAGCGTGACTGGTGACGTTTACGAGTGTAAAGAACGAAATGGCATCCGGCATGCCACTGCAGAACTCAGAATCCCGTGTTCTTCACGCAGTCGCTGTTCGTAATAGACATGTAAGACACAGCAGCGGCGCACTTCGTTTCTACGGCAGCCATCACTGTGACTTCTAGCTGTTCAGGCTGCACGCCAGAAGAACGCGTCAGGTAATTAAATTTTTAGATTTTACGAGCGAGAACCGCTGGGCTAATTCAAGGCCCAGGGTAAGTTGCTGCGACCGTGTAAATTTAAAAAGAAGTTGTGGGAAAAGTCGGGAGAAATTTTATACCCCTTTCAAATCCTTGTATTTCTCACGTGTATACATATATTCACCCCCTCCCAAAATGTAGCACTTCTCCCAAAAAATGTTGGCTACGCCCCTGGTTACAGGCTTAGTCATGGGGAACATGGGGGGGGGGGGTGCTTCAATCATTTTTTCGTTTCGAAAATTTTCAATTTTGCATGTGTATATTTAAAATCACACATACAATAAAGTAAGCCCGAACATACGTGAGGTATGATTGAACCCCGCAATAAGTTTTCTGGCAGCGCACCTCATCTGCAGTGCTCACGGACTGAGCCACGACTGCGTGGTTAATCAACCATTGCTTGTAATTTATCGACGTGAATGCGACGCAATGAAATGCAATAGATATATTTCTATTTGAACAATAAGGGTTACAACCACTTTTATGATTGCCACCTGCGTCTAGCAGCTTTGATCTTCAGACATGCCTAAAATGTATTTTCTGGGTTCCCTCCCCTATTGCTCGCGACTGTACGTTGATTTGTTTTTACCGTTTTCGGCGTATGCCACACTGACATAATTTCCGCTCGAACATTTAAATCTGATTCAACATTGCGTTCAGCGGCCAGATTAGTAGCGAAATGATTTTGTGTGTGGAACATATGAACCTATTAGCCATATGTGAACTAACCTGTGACATTTGTCTATTGTGTACTTTCCCATCGTTTGTTGTACAGTCTCGCAATTTGTGCCCTTATTGTTTATCTTACAACATATCTTGTCAACTAAGAAAAAAAAATAGCAGCCAGTGCCACTATATTGGGGCCAACCTCTCCTATTTCATCATTTTAATAAAAAAAAGAAGCAGTTATTTGGAGGGTATGCGCATCTTTATCCCGATTGTTCAGATGTTGCGTTTGAATCTGTAAGCCCTGTTTGGAGTTATTTTGATTGCTGTGGTCCTAGCACGGCTGCAGTTATTTTTTCAACATTAGAGCTGCTTCAACCGATTGTTAGTCCATACAGGCTGAACAGGAAACTATGATTATCATGATGTTAATGATGACGATGATTCCACAGCCATGGCTCGAACCCACTCAGGTGTATCGGCGAAGAATCGATGTCTTAATTCAGTAAGATTTTTTAATTCGATATCGAAACCACCCACCAGAGAAAAAAAGAAAGAAAAAGGAAAAGACACCCTAGGCAGAATGAAAGGAGTGCAATGGATTTCCTCCCTTTCAACCTCTTCATCTTGTGCTTCGCTCCCAGAACACGTGTGCCGGTTTGTCTGGCGAGGGATGTAATTACTCTGGCGCTCGAGAGAATAAGGGCAGGTAGATGACCCTGATACTGGGAAAGATTGAAGACAGGAGGAGAAGAGAAACAGAGAGTGAGATGGTTAGATAACATCACCAACTCAATGGACATGAATTTGAGCAAACTCTGGGAGATAGTGATGGACTGGGGAGCTTGGTATGCTGGAGTCCACGAGGTCACACTAGATAGAGAGAGAATGAACTGAGAGATAGAAAGAGAAAGGAAGACAGAGAAAAAAATAGACAGGGAGAGATCTATACAAACGGAAGTAGATACAAAAAAAGATAAATGAAGGGAGAAGTAGATAGAAAGATAAGTAAAAATAGAAAAAAAGGTATCAGAGAAAGAGAGAGAGAGAGAAAACATTTATTGAAAGAAGCTTGTGAGTGAAGGTGGGAGGGTCCTTTATTCCAGGAACCCTCTGGCTTGGACAGCCCACCGAGCTCGAGCGACGAGTTGACGCTGCTCGACCAGGTCCGGCTGGGAGATCGCAGCCTCCCACGCTTCACTGAGGAGGTCTTGGTCCGCATCTGGTGCTCGTAGTCTTGGGACGCTTACTTTGCACTGCTGTAGGAGGTGCGCCAGAGTGTCTGCCACATTGCAGTGAGGGCAGATGTAGCTTTGCAACGTTGGCCTCATATGGTGCAATAGTACGCCATGTGTGAACGTGTTGCTTTGAAAGCGCCTATAGTCAGTCCCTTCGTCTCTTGTGAGTTTTGGATGTGGCGGAAGGTATAACCTGCGTTCGAGCCGATAATGTTGCAGTAATGCATGGTACGTTAGTGGTATAGCTTCTCTTGTCTCTGATTCTGTTGTTGAGTGGGAGGTGCCTCGGATCTTGTATGGGAATGCCCGGTTGACGCATTCGCGGGCTGTGGTGTGTGCCGCTTCATTTCCCTCGAGACCTTCATGACCCGGAATCTACACGATGCATGTGTAGGGAGGAGGATTGTCCAAGCGCTTTAGTAGCCTAATCGCCACCGTGGAGACCCTGCCTTTCAGGTAGTTCCGTGCCGCTGTTTGTGAGTCGGTAAAGACCACGATGGGAGCCTCACTCGTCTGGGTGGCGAGTGCTATAGCAGCCTCCTCAGCTGTTTCCGCACGTTTGGCGATGATAGTCGCCGATGCCAGTACCGCGCCCTTGTAATCTGCGACGGTAATCGCGAAGGCATTACGTCTCGGATATTTGGCTGCGTCCACGTATCGCGCCTGCGGGTCATTGCCATGTTTTTTCCGGATCATGTTAACCCTGGCGAGCCGCCTTTCTCGGTGATGTTGAGGATGCATGTTCCGAGGGATCTGCTGAATTTCAAGGCTTTCTCGCAGCTGTGACGGTATTTTGCCTTTGCGTTCTTCGTTGGGTTCTAGAGTGGCCTGGTATCCTGTGCGTCGAAGGACGGCTTGCCCTGTGAGTGACAGCTTGAGTCTCTCGACCTGGTTGATGAGGTGTGCTTCGGTGAGTTCTTCCCACGTATTATGAACTCCCATGCGAAGCAGTCGGTCAGTGGAGGCGGCTGGCGGCAATCCTAAGGCAAGCTTTGTAGCCTTTCGTATCAGCAGATTAAGTTTTTGTTTCTCCGCTGTCTTCAGGTTGAGGTAGGGAGTTCCGTACGTTATGCGGCTGTAAAGGAGAGCTTGTACCATTTTTAGGGTGTCGTGCTCTTTGAAGCCACTGCGGCGATTAGCCACCCTTCGGATTAGGTGGGTGAGCTGTGTCACAGTGTTCTGCAGCCGGGGTAGGGCAGCGGAGCCAGACCCATCTTTATGTATGTGTAGTCCAAGGACTCGAAGCGTGTCAACTTGTGGTATTTGGACTCCCTGTAGAAAGACTTGTGGGTCAGGAGTGTCGTAGCTTGGTGGTCTACCCAGGGTGCGTGCCGCAAGTACTAACAGTTCCGACTTTTCCGGAGCACATTGGAGGCCGCAGGTCTTGAGATATCCTTCAGTGATGTTAATCGCCTCTTGAAGTCGGTCCTCCTGTTCACCCGTGCTTGAACCTCTTGTCCACATAGTGATATCATCGGCGTATAACGCGTGATGTACCCCAGACACAGCGTCCAAGAGACGTGGGAGCTTAAGGAGGGCCAAGTTGAAAAGCACTGGTGATATCACTGAGCCCTGTGGCGTGCCTTTGTTAGGGAGTTGAAAAAGCTCGCTCCTGATATTGGCAATCCGTACAGTGGCAGTGTGGTTGTTGAGGAAAACCAGCATATAGGCGTATGTCTTGGCACCGCAGCCGACATCTTCCTGGCTACGCAGAATGGCTTCGTGGCTCACATTGTCAAATGCGCCCTTTACGTCCAAAGCTAGAACAGATGACTTACTGTGCTTGCTGAAGCGGAGAAGAATATCTTCCTTTATCTGCAAGAGGACGTCTTGTGTGCTGAGCACTTGGCGGAAGCCGAACATGGTGTTCGGATAGTGACCATTGTCTTCGAGATGTGTGGTGAGCCGCTCGTTTACCATGTGCTCAAAAAGTTTCCCAGCGCCAGATGTAAGGGAAATGGGACGAAGATTCGCAATCGAGATCGGCTTGTTTGGCTTGGGTACCATGGTCACCTCTGAGTGCTTCCAGGCTTGTGGTAGCTCGCCCTTCTTCCAGCAGTCGTTATAGTGCCGAAGGAGCGCCGTCAACGCCCGGGGCGGTAGCTGTCGTAGGTGCTTATTGGTCACTCCGTCTTTTCCCGGGCTCGTGTTGCGCGTAAGCTTAGCAAGGGCTGCGTGTAGCTCTGCCAGCGTGAAAGGCTGGTCTAGTGCTTCGTTCGGTGCTCCTCGGTACTCCCTGGGTGTCGAATTGTTGATGGAGGTAGCTTGCTGGTTAACCGAGCCACAAAGTTTTGCTTGAAGTTCTTGAAGTAACTGGTGCTCTGTGCCCTCATAGTAGTGTATGAGCCGCTGAATTGTATTTCTTTGGTTAGTTTTGGTGTGGGTGTCGTCAATCAGGGCTCGAAGAATGCGCCAAGTCTTCTTTGTGCTCAATGTCCCTTGAAGTTTGTCGCAGAAGGACCACCAGTTCTGGCTCGCAAGGTTTTCGGCGTACTTCTGTGCCTGTCTAGTGAGTACGGCGATGCAGCGCTTCAGCTTGCGGTGGAGCTTTTGCCGTCGCCATTGTTTAATAAGCGATCTTCGAGCTTCCCATAGGTGAAGGAGATGATTATCGACTGCCGGATTGTCCTCGTTCAAGTGTATCGTTTTGGTATGTCCGTCAGCAACACTTACAATACTGTTTAACCAGGCTTCAATGTCTTCGATAGTCGAATTATCATCAAGCTCATTCCTGTAGGCGGTCCAGTCCGCGAGCCGAGCTTTTCCTGTCTTGAGCGAGCGGTGAGCCTGTTCGACCTCTATTTGACGTATGTGATGGTCACTCCCTAGAGTGTCTGGTAGCCTTGTCCACGTTGCGTTGTGCACGTCTCTAGTGAACGTGAGATCAGGATGAGTATACCTCGAGACGCTGTTGCCAACTCGGGTTGGATGGAGCAAGTCATTCCACAGCGTCAGTCCGTGTTGCTGCGCAGCGTCGTGAACACGCGCCCCCTTCTTGGTGGTGCTGTGATAGCCCCAGGCCGCGTGTGGAGCATTGAAGTCCCCAACTATGACGAGTCGGTTGCCGTTAACCATTTGACGGAGCTCGTGGACGAAGTGGTCGTATTGGTGTAACTGCTCCCGCGGAGGACTGTAAATGTTGGCCAGGTATAAGCTTTGTTGAGTCTTCCGAGTGGGGATTATTGACACAGACTCGAGGAATGCCGGTAGGAGCATTTGAAAATAGGAATGCCAGTAGGAACATTTAAAAAGAATCTAAAACTAGCATCATGCCCAAGGAAAAACGATGAGAAAGAAGCAGATCTAGATTGGGATAATGCTACAGATACGCGTTTGAGGCTGCATGTAATTTTGCTTTAACATGTATAGCGTCTATCTTAAGGAAGATGATCAAAATTTATTTATGTACGAACTGCGTGTGCAATAACCGTTTTGTCCTGCAGCGTAGGCACGTCAGCTCAACGTACGCATTCCATATTTCCTCCATGCGTGCGACAAAAGTCGCGCCCGTTGACGTAAGTGTCTTAACTACGCGCACTCGATCCATCAGACTCGTGTGACATGCCGGTTCTGCCAATGCGTAGGGTAGTGACGCTGAGTGGAAGGTTGGAGCAGTCGGAGCGTGAGAACGAAAACGAGCTGTACCAGTCGTCGCTGCCGTTGCTCTCTGCATTTAAGGCCACAACATTAAGAGCAGAGTCCATTGTCTGCACGCAATGGTTGAAACGAGCGACCTGGGCTGCCCGTTGGGCGACACGGGCACGCGGGTAGGCACGACCAGAGGGCGAGCTTCCTCGAGTAGAAGACCTCGGGCAACGGGACTGTCCACTTCTGCCTGCAGTGCCGTAACCACTTCTCGGCGTGGGTGACCGTGCCGAAAACGATGAGGCCTGCGGAGGTGATGAAGCCGCAATATCGGAACGTGCACCTATGTTAGTTAACCTACGCCTTGCGCCTACCGATCGCTGGTAGACGGGTTCATCACCGCTGGCATGAAAGCGGCCAAATTTTACTGGCGTGCGAGGCGTGCGGCGCACAACGGGAGGCATATTTCGCTGCCTTGTCACTTTAGGCCGTGGTCTTACATTATGTACCGCGAACGTTTCGCACGTCCTCACTCTGCGGTCTGGCACTACCGGCTGGGCATGCTTGCTCGGCCATGTTAGCTGGCTGCGGGTGAACACTAAGTCCGGGCTACTACGCTTGCTGCGTTCGTTGGTGAGTGACTTCGCGCAGGACTCTGTGCCCCAGCTAATTGCCGTGCACGAGGAATTGATAGAGGAGGCGCCGAATTGCACGTTGCAACAGCCGTGGCAAGGGCAATGACACGGAACATGTTGCGTATTGTCCTTTGGAGGTGCCGCTCAAAGGATCATGGTAATGCGAAAGCGCTCGCCGCAATCTCTTGTCGTCCGGTGCTGCCACCCTTGCGGAGTTAAACTTCTTGGGAGTCCCAGCTTGAAGCTCACTTTTGGTGAAGATGGCAGGCTCTGTTATTCTAGTCTGGAGCGTGGGGCGCTCGTTCAGTTGATTGGTATTTTCTTCGCCTCTTTTATAGCGAAGACTGGACACCCCACTCTTAATGCTGCGCGGCCTTTGGGAATAGAAGGTACCGAGTGTCGAAGTACTTGTAGATGAATTCGAGTCGCGGCGCCTGCTTGCTCGATGGGACGGTATCAGCGTGTTCGTCGAAACAGCTGACGGTCTCTTACTACGGTTTTGGACCGGCCTCTTCTTTACTGGTATAGTTTCTTTCGAGCATTGTTCAACCACCCTGGAGGCATACTCAGTCTTTTGTCGCCGAGCCTCGCTGGGGGTAAGGTGCTCACCGGAAGACATATTTCGAGCAGTGGCTGAAAGCGTGGCCAGGAGAATGCGGCTCGCGTGATCCCGATTGTTGGACCACGTGGAATAGTGCATCAAACGTGAAGTACGGTCTGTAGTGCATTGACTGTCGTGTTCCGCGTTTGAAGGAACACGCCGACGATGACACCACGGCGATTGCAAGCGATGCTTGGCAGCGTGCAGATTTATCGCGACGGCGCGCATCCAGGTGGAAAGTTTACTTGTAGCGCGGTCGTCATTCTAAACGCTGGTGCACTTGATGCGGGCTCTAAACCAGTTGCCAGCAGAGGGAGTGCTGCTCTCAATCGCGTGTGGTATCTCACGCGCCTGTAGTGACTTATCGTCCTGGTGCTTGTGCAGCCTATGAGAGAGATACATCATAGCAACTACTGAATGAATGTGATAAACGAACAGACAGTAGATCGTTATTACTAAATGCAACCAGTTACTGGTGTTTAACTACTGGTCACCACTGATCGCAAGACAACATTTTCGCTGTCTAATAAGGGGCATTGTTGAACACTCTAGTACACATGGCATGCGTGGTGTACGCGATTGATGATGAGTAACAGTGTTTAGAATGCACTCAACGAAAACGCGGTCTCGTGCTATGCTTATTATCCTGGTTGTTAGCTGCCTCTTAAGTTATTTTGTTGACGTGTCAAGCTTCTGGATTACCCGCTATGGTGGCTTAAAGACTAACGTGTCTCGCTCTAAGCACGATGGCGCGGGCTCAGTTCCCGGTCATGGCCACTACATTCCGATTGGGGCGAAATGCAAGAAGCACTCTTGCACATATAGCAATAGGTGCATGTTAGAGAACATTAAACCGTCAAAACCAATTCATAGCCCCCACATTTTCAGGTCTAAAATTTAGGTTGTTGTTGTGTCCCGCAAAATCTCAGAGTTTATTTTTTTTAAAATAATTCCAGATTGCGGTTTCGACAAATATGGTGAAAAGTGAAAGTTATAAATGTCCAAACACTAAGAGCTTTTACGATCATCAACTTCGTCATTCTCCTACACTGTAAGACATTACAGATATTACGACCATTTAATGAAGGCGTAATTTTGGAGCATTCATGCGGGAACAATGCAAAACATCTATATCCCGGCTATACACGCCACATACCCCGCAGCTTTATCTATGCATTTGTAAGCTAGCGCACGAAGAACACATCCCACCTTTGGTAGCCGAGTATTCCAAGGACAATCATTGCCACGATGAGCAGCATAGAAGACAATAAAGTTGCCTTGAGGCCATGCTGTGCCATCACAGCTGAAATCGTAAGCGCGTGACATTATTAAACATATAATTCCTTCCTAATATCAATGATGTCAAAACACGCAAATGATGTCAAGAGACATAAATCACGGCAGTATCTAAAAATGTACGAAACACAATGTCGGGTGTGACATTCTGCGGTTTATCAACTTTTCATAAAGGCCGAATATTTTGCTTCAATAATAGGTGATATTTTTTTTCTATTTCGTGGCTACAACGACAAAACACGAGCCTCTCTGTGATGCGCCGTAAAATAAGGATTAACGTAATGATACCTTCATTCGATGTATTGGGTTCATCATGACAGGTTTGATAAAATGTGCAGAAGACGAATACAATATGAAAACACACAGCTATTCCAGCTGCGGTACTTTCGTATGTGGTCCTCTTGTCTTCGACTTTCGCATGTTTTACGAGCACGGGATTATATCTATTATCAATGTGGTCTACTGCAGCCAACGCAAGAATGAACCGGGAAAACAAAGTTCAACGAATAATAATTAGATGGTGGTAATAGAAAGAAAGAGAGCTAGATATCGCATCGAACATGAAAGAATACTAAGTAGTCAGTTTTCTCGTCCTATCTATCCGTACTAGATTAACGCCGTCACTTAATATAGAGAGACTAGCTAGGCGACACAGCAGTCCAGGGGATCTAGCGAATGAGGCGAGACGCCAACTGCGCGTGCGCGGCACGCTGGAAATAGCAGCGTCTTCACGGAGCGAGCCACTCGCCCGCTCATTTTGTCTCTTGAGCAGCAAACGGAAGGAGTGGACAAGCGTGGGAGTGTTTTCCAAGCAATGCCTCCGCTCGATTGACAGACTTGTACCTTGTTCAGCAGGGGGCGTATTAATGCTTCGGAAAAGTAATAATAATAATAATAATGAAAAAAAGATGCGGGGCAACGCTGAGCTATTACCCTTCCTAGTGCTTCGCTGCCCCCTCCGCTTGGTCCATTGGCCCGCTGAGCCGTTCAGCTTTTACTCAATTATAACTAGTTTTCGAAAAAAGAAAACGCCACGGTGCAGCAGGGTTGATGGTTTATGGGCGACGCACATGCGGACGATACATAGTTTCTTTTAAGTACTGAGTACTTCAGGCGGCTAGCTTGATATACGCTGCCGTTGTCGCTTGATGTAACGCAGGCAAAAGCAGATAGAGCACAGCCGGCTGTAGTATATCGAGTGCGCGATCGAACCAAAGGGAAGTTTTTTCCCCTTGTTCTTTGAGTTCCTTTATGATGATATAAACTGCCGAAACGACTACTACGGCTATGGAAACCATGCAAACCACGTATAAAAATTGAAAGATGTAGCAAGTTAGTAATAGAAACAGAACTGAAAGAAAGAATAGGTATAAAAAAAAATAGGATCAAGGGTAGGAAAACACGGAAGACGTTAAAAAAGAGGGGAGAAAACAAACAGAAAATCTACGCGAAATAAAGAAGGCTGCTCTGCGCTTGATTCAGGTTTGGCAGCCCTATAGGGCCGAACCTGCCATAACGTTTTTCACCTGTTAGAATGCTACGTCAGTATCACCAGCTTTCCTGGTAGCCTAGCGGTTCAGGTATAAGAGTCACGAAACTGCTACGCCCCAAGACACGGATTCAACTGCTGGCCCACTTGATGACACTGTTTCAATGAGGGAAAGTATGCCAAAGAACCCCACGTATCATAATTGCTACGGAGTACCAACCTACGCAAAGACGGTTATGGGCAATGAAACTGAGTGTGTGTCATGACTCCTCCTATGGACAACTTACCAGGAAGGCAACGAGAGCCGTCTCCTGGGTCGTAAAAGAGTGACTGACAGCCGCACGATGATTCCACGCACTGTGCGTGATCATCCCCGTACGCGCACTCAGCGTCCCTCTGGCAGGACTCGCTCAAGCGTCGTGCTGCACCGTCAGGAACCGCACATGCCGTAAGTATACAAACAACAACAAAAACGACAACAACAACAACGACAACAAATAGGACAACAATCAAATTTACTCCACCAAAAGAAAGGGACTGAACACACTTGAAGCCTATTTATTATCACAAGGGAGACCCGCCGTGGTGGTTTAGTGTCTAAGGTACTCGGCTGCTGACCCGCAGGTCGCAGGATCCAATCCCGGCTGCGGTGGCTGCATTTTCGATTGAGGTGAAAAATGTTGTAGGCCCGTGTGCTCAGATCTGGGTGCACGTTAAAGAACCACAGGTGGTCGAAATTTGCGGAGTCCTCCACTACGGCGTCTCTCGTAATCATATGGTGGTTTTGGGACGTTAAACCCCACATATCAATCAATTATCACAGGGGATGGTTATTTGCATACGCATTCGACCTTAACTTCCGATTTTTGTAGTGGCAGCGTAACGGTGTTAAAAAGAACTGACTATTGATAGTCCTCAAGCATATCTGCGGACGGTAACTCAGCTGACAAGTTTTGATTTTTTTCATTATGCTTACCCTGGGTAATTTCACAAAGCCCTTTATGAAGCGTCTAGAAACTGCACCGACAAGTTTTCAGTTTCTTCATTATGTTTACCATTCATATTTCTGAATGTCCTTCGACTAAAGAGTCTCAAAACTGCAAAACAACTAGGATTAACCTACGTGCGACACACGTGAAGCCATCCTCTTCGAGGATCAAAACAGGTGTGATGTCCGGGCATCCACAGGTGCTGGAGGCTTGACAAACTAGCGAGTCGTCGCAGTCAGACTGCCGATGGCATAGCGAACCGGGACCGCTTGTTACAGTCGCTACGCATGAGAAACAAAAATCATCAGAAATGATCACACCTAAATAAGCGTCGGTGCGACGTGAAAAAGTGTACCCATATTTTTTTGCACAATGGTCTAGTTCTAGCCACTTACGTTAAAAAAGGGACTCCTGCTAAACTTTTGAAGGTGTTCTGGGACGATGCCAGTTTAAAAATATAATGTCATTGTGCGTATCATTGATTGATTGATTGAATGAATGAATAAATGATTGATTGATTGATTGATCGATCGATCTACTGCCTACAGTTGGAAGCCTGGTGTCGAAGTGGTGGTGGAGCGTATTCTTCGCCCTCGCTTGAAACAATCTCACTGAATGTGGACACCACTCTCTCGGTGTCCTCTTCAAACCTGCACAATCAATGTTCATAATTAGTCGCACTAATTGCAAAACGACCCCACAGGCATAATTGGCGACAGCCCGAGCTCTCGTGCAATCCAATCATAGTTGGTAACCCTCTTATAGAAAGTCTAATTTGAACACAAAGCTTCACCTGCTCATCTCTGTTTGGTACCTTTATATATATAGGCACAATTACGGATGTGTACAAAAACTGAAGCCTTCAGAGTGTTGTTATATTTATAGTTTCCCATCGCTTAGCACGAGAAACTGCAGCAGTAGTGTGTTCATTAGAGTGCATAAGCCGATCGCGATCGTAGAAGTCTATGCTAAGAGGGCGCGGCCATTATCGGAATCACACTCTGTCGCTGCCATGCTAGGCAGCCAGCGGAAGTTGACGATAGAATAAAAACACCACAAAACGCTTTCGGCAGCAAACGCGTTCGGCTGCTTCAGCAGTTCACGCGTACGGGTGTAGGCTCGGGACCGTACCTGAGATCTTCCCCCAAGGACAGGCTTCGAACGTAAGGCCCAGCAAGGGTAGTGATTACGAAGAACAGCAATGCGAGCATCTCCTGCAAAGGACGCTGTTAGGAAGGAAGGAATGTAGTGCCTGGAAACTGTGGCACACACCCACGCTGTTGCTAGCGATGTCACCTCGAGCCAGTGATCAACTCCGCGAGACTGGAAATGCTGATGATGACGATTATGATGTATGAGATGACCGCAATGCAGACGCGTAACCGAAAATGGAGTAAAGAGTGGTGTCCCAATTTTTGACTGAGTGACCGGCACATCTGGATAAAACTATCAAGACCACAGGTCATTTCTTCAGCGGAATGGTTCACGCGAGCAGGAAATGCATCATCGTCATCAAGCTTTGCACGCCACCTTTGCCTAACCTCAAAAGTGTCACGTGTCAGTGTAAACACGGGGGAATAGGCAAAGGGCAAGCTATTCAAAAAATGCTGGGATACGTTCAGTTGTCGCTTGCTTTTCATTTTCTTGGCACAACCCACCCCGGAGGATCGTCCACATAGTGAGTGGCAACTTGTTTTAGAAATAAACAGCTTCAAAAATAAATATAAGATAAGAAAGAAAAAAGTCTAACCATAAGTCGTGAGTCGTGGATATAAACACCTAAATATTGCACAAGAAATTAAATAGTACGTCACTAGTACGTACGTCATAGTACGCACAATTAAATAGTACGTCACACACACACACACACACACACACACACACACTCACACACACACACACACACACACACACACTCACTCACTCACACACACACACAAACACACACACACACACACACACACACACACACACACGCACACAAATGACAAAAGTGACTCATTTACGTACAGGGTTTCTTCTCGTAGCCTTCTTTCATTGAATCGAAACCTTTGGCACGTTAAAAAATGACAGGCCTGTGTGAAACACGCAGCACAGTCACAGCGTGAGCCTAAAGCTTCTAGGGCAACAAATGAAGTACACTTGCAAAGTACCAACTAGGCCATTAACCAGAATTTTTTGTGAATGTACCGCCAAGCGATTATTCATCATTTTGCGGAGAAGCGTGGTATCCGCTACACTTCTGTAACGCATTATATGTTTCGTTTTAGTTGTGACTGATGACGACAACGAATAATGGCTGAATCGTTTGTAATGTGTTGGAAGCTCCCGATCCGGGAGCACGCTGTGTGAGGAGGAGCGAAAATACTTTTATTTTTATTTTATTATTATTATTATCTTACATTTCCCTTTTTATTCCTTTTGTTCCCATTACCCTATACCTGTGTCGACCTGTTGAAGTTTCATCGTAAAGACAGACAGCTATGGGTGGCGCTGTTATCTTCTTTTCCTTTCATAACCACTTAGAGAAGCTCTAGATTGCCCACTCGTTACGTAATTCGAAATGTGTGACACGTTGTTATTAGCTTACTTCTCTACCATGCAATATTACACATGTTGACACGATTGCTTGCATGACGTGACTCTTGTATAATGTCTATTTAAGAAAGAGCTTCTAGCTCCGCTAGAAGAAAGAGCTTCTAGCCATGATTCTGTGGTAAAATATTTGTCTGCTGTAAGCACGCAGAGGACACGGGGGCTCAAATCCTATCCGATACCAATTTTTTTTCTCATTTCATTTTTCCTTGCTTCCCGTCATATTGGTTATGACTAAGAAGGTAACGGAGAAAAATTATGGCTCCGAAATCTGCTGTCGTTGTTATCTGATATCAGCTCTTGCTGTGAAAGACTTAATCCAGAGGTTTGCTCTCATTGCTGCAGAGGCATAGAAGTGCCCGCACTGGAATATCGATGTGAAAGTAGAGGCTTACTGAAAGTAACATAGAATTTCAGCCTTCCCAGTCACATTTCTGTCCTTACAGAACAACAACGTTGATCATTCCAAGGACGCCTCGGTTGTGATAAATCACGTGACAGCAAAGGCGAATACAAACATAAAATTTAAGCAAAAAAGAAAATGAAATGGGAGAAATGAAGGAGTGGTGGCTACTTAAGTGACCAAGATCAATGAATGCTATACTACTAATTAACTAGAATAAAAATTTGAGGATGCTTGAGCCTTGCCTTAAAGAAAAGATCGCGATAGCGCAATCGGACCTTGTGCACATCACCCGCTGTACTGCTAGCCTGCTGTGGTTCTCAGTGCAAGCCTCAACCATTCCATAAGGAAACAAAGAACTGTCTGCTTAACAATGGTCATTTCAAATGTTGTTGTTGTTGTTGTTGTTGTTCTCCTATTGTTAGTGGCGCATACCCACTGTAGGACATCGGCCAAGAATCGAGTGGTTTTAAAATTTACTGTTCAGATTTGGAATGATGGAGGTTTTACAGAACGATTACCGATAGCCTAGGAAAGTGTGGTGCTTAATGTAATGCATACAAATATTTACATAAACGAATCTATTCTTAGAATAGAGCAAAAATCTGATTTTATACGTATATAGTTATGTGGACATGTTAAAATAATGAAACTGGTTAATTAGTCAACCTATTAGTTTCATCAATATAGTCCCGGACGGCCACGCATACTGTCGCGTTAGAGAAACCAGAAATGGAAGCTCCAAAAGACAAAATGACAGGCAGAGATAAGTCCATACCAATACCACGTAAAGGTATTTCTAATAGGGTTTTTCGTAATGTGTTAAACCGCCTGCAGGTCAAAAAGAAATGGTCTATTGTTTCCAGTTCATCACAGAATGCACACAGTGGCGAAGGTGCCTGAGCAGACCTGTGTTTAGAGAAATTTAGATTTGGTACCCGGCAACGCAGCCTTGTGATAGCTACTTCTTGTTTTCGAGTGCGGCAAATGTCTATTCACTAGGGATATAATAAAATGGCGATATTCTGTACAGTTTGTTAGTTCTGAACCTTTAAAGACTTGCATAAGCGTACGTCTGCGGAATCGAGCAGCAGTCACATGAGCGGATGATGAACAGAGCGGTAGAATTGGTTTGCTGATTGACGACTTAGCTAAGGAATCGGCCATTTCATGTAGAAACAAACCTTTATGTCCAGGCACCCAAACTAATCGTACATTTCTCAAATGCGAAGGTACTAGTGCACGGAACGCCTTTGTTACGTGATTATCAGCACCAACAGAAGGTGCCGCACTGAGAGATAGGGAATCTGTTATTATGACAGCTGATGTAATTGCTGTATCTAACTTGCGTAGGCCGAGCACTACTGCCAGAAACTCAGCCACAAAAACGGGTATGAAATCGGGCAGTCGAAAGGAATAAATCCAATTTAAAATCGGGCTGAAAATACCAACCCCTGACTTTGCGTCATATTGCGATGCGTCTGTAGCAATAATAACGTTCGTTGTAATACGGCGCAGGTGATCTTGTAGTAAACCATCCAAAATATTATGGGGAAGTAATTTGGCATTATTAGGAAAGATGTCGTCGAATTGAATTTTCACCTGGGCTGAATTATCAGGACTCGGCATGATGTCGCATATACGTCCGTTTAGAGGCTCCAGTAAATTTTGCAGAAATATAATTTGTGGCATGTGAAATCGCGGCCATCTAGCAGCAAAAAATAATTCCGGGGTGGAAATAAAGGCATTTCAAATGATCATTGAATGCCGACTGCAAGCAGAGTCAAGTGCCCACTACGTCATAATAATTTCTTTTGCGAATCAATGAAGAGCCCACTACGCTTCCGTAGGGCAACGTGCGAACCTACGTGTCTATTCGCTTTTTTAATGGTTCTCTCGCCGATGATTATTAAAAGGGTGGGCCTTTCAAACACCAACCTCTTACTCAATTCCCATGTATTGATGGCTGGCGCGATTCTATACTTCTACCACGCAATATATGATGCTTTAGGAAGACTCCTCCTACTACATAACATTCATATATATTTTTTCCAAGGCTGATCCGGAGGTAGCCGTGGCTCTGTGGTAGGACACCTGCTTGCCACGCAGGGGCCTGGGTTCGACCCTTGCACGGACGCACACGTTTTTTACTATTTGTATCTTTCTCGTTTTTTCATTCACAGCTGATGACGCCAACACCGACAACAACGCCGTAGTATCTGCGGAACAAGCTCCCTACCGCTATTGCATTAAAATTGGGCCAAAAAGTCAAAGCTGTAATTTTTCTGTGCGGATTCCCATACAGATGCAAGAAAAAAAAAGTCGGATGCTTAAGGTTGTTTTCTTTCCCCCCTTTCCCAAGATTTATAATCATTCCAAGATTTATTCGCGTAGTTAGCGACACGCCTTTCTATGAGCGACCAATTAGTGAAAAAGAGAATCAGGAACCAACCGTAAAATAGAAACAAGCACTCGCGGGATTTGGTGACATTAGTACTAGTCACCACTTTTTGATGGAAGCAATGGTGTTCTGTCATACCTGAATAAAAAATTAGCGAAAAAAATGTTATGTTTCTTGAAAAAAAGCTAGTTAACAAAAATACTCAATGTTTTACACAGCAGAGGTCTACCGAAATATTTTATTAAAATTAGACAATCACATTGCAAAGCACGTAGTTTCCAGGGAAAGTGAACTGCACAACGTAGAAACGCCTGAGGCCTCATTGCAAAATAACAAACACTCTGGGAAGTTAAATGGCTTGAAGTGATGGAATAATTTTAGCAGAATGTTCGAATAACTATGTGGTATATAGAACCGGGAGTCGTTTTTGACAGTCAGCTTTTTTTCTTCAAATATGAGTTCTTTTCTGGCCAATTTCCCATTCATTTACAGCTGGTTGTCGTTGTAACCGAAGATACTACGTGCCCATGCCCGCAAATCCCGGTCATGTAATAAAGTACTCAAGCCATCCGCCACAGAGGTCAGCCCGGAGGAATGCCTTGGTCAACGTTGTCGACTGAAAGTGTAATTAATGATGCTATGCCACGGTAGATATGCTCTGTGTAAGGTAGAAATTATAGATATTTAATTATAGACGCCCATTTCATCGGTAAAAATAGTGTTCTGCGACCAGCTGCTGAGTTAGTGATTCGCTAAGACTCGTAACACCAATCAAAATGGCATATTTGGGTTTCGACACAAAATAAGATACAGAAGAAGAAAGGTGCCTATCATAGCACCTGATTAACAAGACAGACTGTGTACTGTGTCGCATATAATTCTAAAACTCGTGCTACCGTGGGCTTGTTGTTTGGTCACCTTTAGTCTATTGTCACTCAGCATGTCTTGAATCCAAGTAGAATATTCCCGAAAAATAAATATATCACAAAAGCAGCACGTGGAAAAGCCGCTATACAAGTCAGGGGAGATCTGAAGAAAAACAAAATGTCATAACTTGCACTGTGTAAGGTAGAAATTATAGAGATTTAATTATAGACGTCCATTTCTTCGGTAAAAATAGTGTTCTGCGACCAGCTGCTGAGTTAGTGATTCGCTAAGACTCGTAACACAAATCAAAATGGCATATTTGAGTTTCGACACAAAATAATATACAGAAGAAGAAAGGTGCCTATCACAGCACCTGATTAACAAGACAGACTGTGTACTGTGTCACAATTAATTCTAAAACTCGTGCTACCTTGGGCTTGTTGTTTGGTCACCTTTAGTCTGTCGTCACTCAGCATGTCTTGAATCCAAGTAGAATTTTCCCGAAAAATAAATATATCACAAAAGGAGCACGTGGAAAAGCCGCTATACGAGTCAGTGGAGATCTGAAGAAAAACAAAATGTCATAACTTACGGCTAAAACGTAATCTATTTTGCAGAAATACTTTTAACTCAAGAGGAAACTGTGTGAAACCTAGGAAATGATCAAAAGCAGACAATAACAAATTCCTTGAAATCACGATAGTAATGTTTGCAAGGAAACGCTAGGTTAGTTTATTAAAACACGTGGAAACTCCGTACGTTTCCTGATATAAGGAGTAAAAGTCTACCCTAAGCCATCCCTTTACAAGATAGTAATAATGCTTTAGGACAGATGCTACGTTCCGTAAAATACAGTGTTAGCAATTGCTTCGTTAATAATATCCCGTGGGGAAGCTGAGCAGGCTTGGCAAATAGAAAAAAAATTTTATGCAACGCGACAAAGTACGCCACTAAAATTTATTGAAACCAAACCCGGCGTTCTACTACCGATGAAATTTCGTTCTATCTTTTTACGGTTGAGGTAGGCGGAAAATGCCCCCGGAGTCACGCCAAGTATACATAGCCAGAGAGCTGACGTGCATAAGTTTCTTCTTGACTGTCCAAAAACGACCAAAACATGCCATCTCAAAGTAACGAAGTGTTTTGGGTTCGTTTATATGACAGCTTATAGCGATTGTAAATATACGGACGAAGATGGCGTCTTCGTCCTGTGTATGTCATGTCAGACGCGTCAGACTCAGACATTAACTTGCGACAATCTTGCCACAATGTTGGGGTGCCTGGTTTGTAACACCGCTTGTTGTAAGCTATGTCCTGTCTGCGTCACGTCTGTCCTGGTCCATCCATAAGCCTCACATCCTCGACAAAGCCTCTTGCGCGCGCGTTGTTCTCCTACTTCCGGCCCCGCCTGGACCCTTTACTGCGGGGTCCCTTCGACCCTCTGCTTCCGGTCTGCGCTGAAAGTTCTGGCGTCTCCGGGCTCTCGATTCCCTCCTGCTCGTCGGCACGCTTGCCCGTCGCCATGTGCTTGTGCCCGCCAGTGTGGTGTCGTCGCCGTGGAGCTGCCGTTGTTGCCACCCGCGGTTCGTTCGCCAAGCGAGCCAGTAGGTCGGCGTTGTACGGAGGCCTGCTTCAACGTTGTGCGCTTCCATTTCATAATTAGTCATGCAATGTCAGGTTTCTTATCAACATGGCTCAATGTCAGCTGAAACGTCTTGCATTGGAAAAACAAAACGAACGTGTTTAGTTCTTAACCATGGAAAAGTATCCAACACAAGGAATAGCCACTTATGTTTATTGAAGTTGGCAATCATTTTTTTGTGCACATGACAGGAAAATACACTTGTTTGCCCGTACTATGCGCAATGAGAGAATCTCGATCGATATTCAATTATTGAAGCGTTATGGGAACGCAGTCGCTGTTTGCTGTGATCATGCGGTGAAGAGTGCATATTTTATGTCACGCGTCAGCACAACCACAGCTCACGTGAAATCTTGTGTCAAAAGCGGCTATTGTTTAGCCTGAAAACCTTAAACAGTACTTCGCACATGTTTTAACGGTCACTACATGAGTGGGACAAACCATGCGCTGTAAACAAGCGTCATGGTTACGTCCTGTAGTCAGGAGGACTTCGCATAAATGCGCGTTAGAAAATGGTTTCGATCATTTCCACCCAGATTGAATGGCTTCGTTATAGCTGTAAGGATTCTGCCAGAGGCCGACTTTACTGAGTTCCAGCTGCGGTGAAGGAAAGCGTTTCACCACAAAATTCGCGTCATTTCAGACGTTTCAAACTTGTTAGGTGCGTCGTGTACCGAGCGAAAAGTGGATTTCAGAGATGATTGTGTGAAGAGGATTCACCTTTATTAACCAGCCCCACCGTGATGGTGTAGTGCCTGAGGTGCTCGGCTGACCCGTAGGTCGCGGGATTGAGTCCCGGCTGTGGCGGCTGCATTTCCGATGGAAGCGGAAATGTTGTAGGCCCGTGTGCTCAGATTTCGGTGCACGTTAAAGAACCCCAGGTCGTCGAAATTTCCGGAGCCCTCCACTGCGGCGTCTCTCATAATCATATGGTGGTTTTGGGACGTTAAACCCCACATATCAATAAACGAATCTGTGATAAGCTAAGCAACACAGTGCATGCGTTATTTCGACGGGCGAACACGTCCAGCAACGACGAAGGTAGTGTTACCATTCTGAATTGTCGTGCAGACCGAAAGAAAAAAAAAGTATCATGCGTTTGAGGGTTTGCACTTGCAAATTTTTATTCTCTGTCAATCATACTATTACGGGGAAGATTTATTCACCGAGAGCTGGTCTTGCTAATGGCTTAGAGAGCGCACAGTGAAGCAGGCTAACGGGAGAAGCTCGAGAGTTCATCCCACAACAACCACGTTGTCGTCTTCTTTATTTGGGTGCCAATTCAGCTGTGTCGGGGCGACAGTTCCATACACGTATCATCACCCCAGCCCGTAAGGCACCGTCTCGGTGCCTGTTAAATGAGCGAGTCGGCGTTGTAGGGCTTGAGACGAGAAACGTGGACTACTTCCGTTCTGGGTGCAGCAGCTGATGAGTTTGTGGTAGCGACAATCTCGTAGGTCACAGGTGTGACCTGACGAATGACTCGGTGGGGCCCAGCGTATCGCGATAGTAGTTTCTCGCAGAGGCGAACACGTCGAGATGGGAGCCACAGGAGAACAAGAGATCCCGCAGAAAAAACGGCATCTCTATGTCGACGGTCATAAAGAAACTTCTGTGCTGTCTGCGACGACGATAACCGAGCGCGCGCTACCACACGTGCCGTCAGGGCCCGGGTGATCGCATCATGAGCGTACGAAGTGGAGGATGGGTGGTCTGATGAAAGCAGTGTGTCGAAGGGCAGTAAGGGATGACGTCCAAAGAGTAGATAAAAAGGGGAGTAGCCCGCTGTTTCATGACGCGACGAGTTATAGGCGAAGGTTACAAACGGAAGAGCTATGTCCCAATCAGTGTGGTCGGTAGATACGTACATGGCAAGCATGTCTGTCAATGTGTGGTTTAAGCGCTCCGTAAGGCCGTTAGCCTGAGGGTGGTAAGATGTGGTGAAGGTGTGACGGGTAGCACAAGATCGGAGTAAATCATCAACCACACGAGATAGAAAGTAGCGACCACGGTCTGTGAGTAGGTGAGACGGAGCGCCATGCTGGAGAATAATGTCGTACAGCAGGAAGTCGGCAACGTCGGTTGCGCACCTGGTTGGTAGCGCTCGAGTGATTGCATACCGAGTGGCATAGTCTGTGGCCACTGCACTCTATTTATTTCCAGTTGTAGAAGTAGGAAAGGGACCTAGCAAGTCCAACCCCACTCGATAAAATGGCTCTGCTGGAACTTCAATGGGTTGAAGAAGACCGGCAGGGGGAGTCGTAGGCTTCTTTCGGCGCTGGCAGAGGTCGCATGATGCGACGTAACGGCGAACAGAGTGGTAGAGGCCCTTCCAGAATACTCGTAGTCGAATGCGGTCGTAAGTTCTGGAGACTCCTAGATGTCCAGAAGTTAGAGCGTCGTGGAATTGTCGCAGAACATCCTTTCTAACGTGATGCGGTACGACGAGTAAAAGTTCCGCGCCGTCGGGGTGTAAGTTGCGGCGGTACAAAACGTTGTCTTGAAGTAGGTACCTGCTAAGAGAAGGGTCAGCATAACGCGATTGAAGGCGGTCAATGATGGTGAACAGCGATAGATCTCGGCGCTGTTCGTCGGCCACGTTCAGAAAGTCAGTGATGGCTAAAACGCAGGCATCGGATTCCAAATCAGTGGAGCTAGGTGGATCAACGGGGTGCCGGGATAAGCAGTCAGCATCGCTGTGCAGCTTTCTAGATTTGTAAACAACCGAGAACGTGTACTCCTGTAATCGAAGTGCCCATCGGCCGAGTCTTCCTGTAGGGTCCTTAAGCGTCGACAACCAGCAAAGCGCATGATGATCCGTGATGACTGCGAACGGACGTCCGTATAAGTACGGACGGAATTTCGCAATAGCCCAAACGAAGGCTAAGCATTCCCGCTCAGTGATGGAATAATTTTGTTCGGCTTGCGACAAAACGCGGCTACCGTAGGCTATTACACGATTGGCGCCATTCTGTATCTGAGCGAGTACAGCATCAATGCCATGGCCGCTTGCATCGGTGCGAAGCTCTGTTCGAGCCGCTGGATCAAAATGAGCCAACACAGGTGGTGATGTGAGGGCGGTAATTAGCGACGCGAAGGAATGTTCTTGGTCCCTTCCCCAAGAAAAGGCCAAATTCTTTTTAAGGAGATCCGTGAGGGGCCTGGCAATATCCGCGAAGTTGAAACAAAGCGGCGGAAGTATGAGCAGGCCCAATAAAACTGCGAACTTCTTGTGTGGAACGCGGAACCGGGAATTCTCGGACTGCACGGACTTAGTCAGGGTCGGGTTGAACACCAGCGGCGTCAACAAGGTGGCCGAGTAGTTTAATCT
Organism: Rhipicephalus microplus; assembly: GCF_043290135.1. NCBI lineage: Eukaryota > Metazoa > Arthropoda > Arachnida > Ixodida > Ixodidae > Rhipicephalus > Rhipicephalus microplus. Next base: position 40,172,858 of record NC_134704.1, on the reverse strand, counting down.
TCCGGCGTCCAAATGAGCATTTCGACGAATTCAGTTGGAGACCAGCGCAACGAAAACCGTCAAAAATTGCCGACAGACGAGACAGGTGGCTTTCGAAGGAGGGCGAGAAAATTATTACATCATCCAGATAGCAAAGGCAGGTCGACCATTTGAAACCGCGAAGAAGAGAGTCCATCATACGTTCAAAAGTAGCCGGGGCATTGCACAACCCAAAAGGCATGACCTTCAATTGGTAAAGGCCGTCGGGTGTGATGAATGCTGTCTTCTCGCGGTCGCGGTCGTCGACCGAAATTTGCCAGTATCCGCATCGACGGTCGAGGGATGAGAAATAGTTGGCGCCGTGGAGGCAGTCGAGCGCATCATCGATTCGGGGTAAAGGATAAACGTCCTTCTTGGTGATCCGATTCAGGTGGCGATAGTCGACGCAAAAGCGCCAGGTGTTCTCCTTCTTTTTAACTAAGACCACAGGGGATGCCCAAGGACTCGATGAAGGCTCAATGACGTCTTTACTCAGCCTTTTCTCGACCTCCGTCTGTATAATTTGGCGCTCAGCATGTGACACGCGATAAGGGCGTTTGTGGAGTGGACTGGCGTCGCCGGTGTCGATGCGGTGGGTTACGGCACTTGTGCGGTGAGGTGACGGCGAGCGGCTAGACCAGTTTCTTTGGGCGACGACGTCAGCGTAGGACGGTTCGGAGCGCGGAGATGAACCACGAGCTGAAGGGTCCTGAATATGGTCACCCGAAAAACCGGGTTGCGAATAGTGTCCACGGTCCGAACGGCGGTTGACATTAGGAAAGCTTGGCCGGAAATACCACCTGTTGCGGCAATGGCGGGAGATGTGCCCAACTCGAGAGCAAGAAAAGCAGATGGGTCGATCATCGTGCGTGCGCTACTCAGATGGATTTCGGTAACGTGGTGGAAACCGAGGAGTAGCAGCTGCCGCAGCGACAAGTGGAGCAGAGTGGTGGTCAGCGTTGTGGACGGGAGTGCTCATGGGCTGCGGCATAAGTCTGGCGGGCGGGGGAACCTGGACGCCCAGGTTAGCAAACTCCTGACGTAAGACGGCTTGAATAAGCGAGACTGTTGTCCAGTTGTCTTGCGAAGGGGGCTGATAGGAAGCGGGTGCCATGGCTTCCAGCTCCTGGCGAACAATCCTTGCGATATTCGCAGGAGGCGCAAGTGAACGGGGCGCTGCAGAATCCTCGCAAGACGAAGTCGCAGCAGTGTTTGGTAGTCTCGTGATGTTGAGGGTTATTCGCCTGCTTTTAGCTTGTTCAAATCGTCGGCATTCAGATATGATGGAGTCGACAGTGGCACAGTTCTTGCACATTAGTATGTTGAAAGCATCATCAGCAATGCCATCAGCAACACGTTGCTGATCTTTTCCGCCTCGGACATGTTTTTGTCAGTCTTCCGACACAGTGCCAGTACGTCTTGAATGTACGTGACGTACGACTCCGTTGATGATTGAACACGCGACGCGAGTTCCTGCCTGGCTGCCATCTGACGAGCAACTGACCGACCGAACAATTCGCGAAGCTTTTGCTTGCATGTGTCCCAGCTGGTTAGTTCTTCTTCATGCGTCTCATACCAGGCGCGTGCCGTACCCCGTAGGTAGAATAGAATATTTGCCAGCATAAGCGTTTTGTCCCACCTGTAGTGCTTGCGTACGCGCTCGAATAATGCGAGCCATTCTTCGACGTCCGTGCTGTCCGTCCCGGAAAACGTGCCAGGGTCGAGAAGATGGGAGGGAATCACAGGTGATGGAGCCGGCGTGGATGGCGAGGCCTGAGTTCCGGTTTCAGGCATCGCGGCTGGACAAAGCTGGCGTCCACTGCGGAGTTCCAGAGCCGGGTTGTGTGAAGACCCAGCACCTCCACCAAAAGATGTTACGGGGAAGATTTATTCACCGAGAGCTCGTCTTGCTAACGGCTTAGAGAGCGCACAGTCAAGCAGGCCAACGGGAGAAGCTCGAGAGTCCAACCCACAACAACCACGTTGTCGTCTTCTTCATTTGGGTGCCAATTCAGCTGTGTCGGGGCGACAGTTCCATACACGTATCAATATTGATTAGCATCAGCTTTGGAAGGAGACCGCAACGGACCACTGTGTGCGCCCAGCTGAAACAAGGGTTAGCTTTTGAGGACGCCAAGCTCGATGGGGCCGTTACATCGTACCAGAAAAAAAAAACAACGCGAAATTCTGTCGTGCCTTCTGTTTCTTTTACGCTGTCCCGATTTTACGCTGTTTTTTTGTTACAAGCATGAACAAGCTAGCCGAAACTTTAACCTCCACAAGATTCATAAAGTTTGACCGCATTTACCTAAGTTAGGCGTTTGTTATGCTCATCAGCTTGCTTTATTTTATATCTGCGTTTTCAATAGGCCCGGAAAAGTAGGACACTCCAGAAACTTTGGTCATCTGGTGTTCACTGATAGTGCACAGTACACGGGCCTGCACCAGAGTGCGAACCCTCGACTTCTGGGTCGGCTTCTAAGCATCGTATAGACTGTACCACACAGGCGATTACTACTTTGCCTTTTTATAACTTCGCTTGGTTTCTCGCATCGGTGGCAGTTGTGCCTGCTCGTGAGGGCAAGTCAAGGACCCGTACAACAAGCGACCTTTTAATTAACCAATGTTCACAAAAGCTGGAGCTACAGGGCAGTGAATGGAGGCTCGAATCGTACCACACGCTTGGTGGTTGTTTCGCGAATAACTCTCCCCGCACCGATGCGATCAGGGGGCCATGTCTATACGAGTACTCGCTCCGAAGATACACACATACCTGCGTTGTTACTAAGACCGAGCCTTCTGGTGCTGGGTGACGTGGATGCTCCACAGGAACGTTCGCCTCTGCACTGGGAACCGGCAAACCCCATTCTCTAAGAAGGTCGTCGCGAAATTTCTTCAGCATGAGCCTCCTCATCAGGGAAACGACGTCGTGAACACTGGTAGGGTCCGCATTGGCTGGCGCAGGAGGCACGTGATGCGAATGTGCTGACGAGCTTGTGGAGGATTGATAGGCGTTGATGATGACCGGCTCGTTTGGCCCTGCGTGGAGCGACGGATATTTAGCGTTAACGGTGCAATCGGCAGTACGGAAATGCTCCATTCCACATATAAGGTGCAACACTTTGAAAGCTATGCAAAAAAGTTCGCTCAGCAAAATGTGTAGACACGCGTGTCTCACACTTGAGTTTTATCGTTCTAAACGTGGCCTCCGCGATTAGCTCCGGCTGCGTGCTACCGGAACTAATCACGGAGGCCACGATACAAAAACAGACAGACACTGAATGATCCAGAAGAACATGCCAACAACCGTATCATTAACGTGGTTTGTCTGTTTCGAAGGGCCAAATCATCGTCATTTATTACTGAGTTTAAAAAGGACAAAAAATCAGTTCCTGCGGAACAAAAGCTGTTAACTATTTATTGATGTGAACGCATATATTGCAAGAAGTCTCGTGAGCGTTCATAGCGTTGCACCTGATGTATCGAACGCACTTTGAATTTATGCCTAGCCGACGTCTGGTGCACTCATTGCAAACAAATAAATCTCTTTTGTGTATTGTCACCTTGTCGTGATGTTGAAAATCGCAGAGGGCATGGTGTTCAAGAATAGGCTTTTTATTTGGGTGAACCTGTGCCCGGAAAATGAAAGGTCATGTACAGGCAATGCACGCTGCACCCTGGTAGTGGTGTGAATAGTTGTAGGCCGTCGAGTAGTCTGGCTAGCGGAGCAGGGTTTCGTCTTTCATACAAGTACTAACAGAGATTCCAGATTTATCACGTCTGGCCACCTAAGCTCTGCAACATTCGCGTGCAATGCGCAATTTTAGGAGAATGACATCAAGTTATCAGAAAGCTTCTCCAACACTGCTGGATGGCTTAGGCTGACTGTTGCGTTCAATATTTACGCGTGAAGTCAAAATGCATAAAAATAAAACATGCCTAGCAATATGTGCTCATCTGTTTCTGTGCCATCTTTTTGAATTCACCCATGTTCTTAAGGTAGGGAAGCTTATGGCACGCACTATTTAGTACTCGCTTACCCGAGTGTCGTTCTCTATCGTTTTTTAGCATCCATGGTGATGGCGCTATTGCAATAAATCTAATAAATCACTATAATTATGAGCAGATTCCTCAAAGAACCAATTAATCTTTTTAGGTCAAACGATAAATATTGTGTATTATATACACAATGATGAGAGAGTTTTTTTTTGTCTTCAGTTTTGAGTTTGACTATCGAGTCCTTTGCAAAGAGCTTAACTGGAGCACAAAGATAGCGTTTATTTACAAAATACGAAGAAAACAAGAATTAGAAACTAACTAACTAACTAACTAACTAACTAACTAACTAACTAACTAACTAACTAACTAACTAACTAACTAACTAACTAACTAACTAACTAACAACTAACTAACTAACTAACTAACTAACTGATTGACTAACTAACTTACTTACTAACGGAAGAAGGAAAAATAAGAACTATATTTTGTGGTGAAGACGTGAGTGAGAGACAGTAGAACATCCCGCCAATCCATACTCCGGACTTGTTTTACATGGACAGGAATGATCGCACGCGAATGCGCAGTATGTAGAAGTGATGAACTTTCGCGATTGGCCTTACTTGCACTGCCAGAAGCACCAGCCCCGCCATCGTAGCTTGGCACGGGATACGGAATCGGAATAGCCACCACCGAGGAAATCAGGGTTCCCGATCCGCTGCCGTGAACGCTGCTCACGCCAGGTCCCTTGCAAGGACAAGGTGATGGCTTGCACAAGCACGGCTTCTGGCAGTTACAGGCAGCGTGGCAGTTGCAGGAACCGAAAACGTTGGCGAATGGCAGCGACGCCGCCGCACCCCTCCCGTAGAAATCCAGGATGCTGGAAGGACCAGGCTGGACGACCCCGGATGAAATCGAAGGCGGAGCGTGCAACTGCTCTGCTTGCCTCGCTGCAGGGTGTCCTGCGAGGAAGCCGTCATCACCAAACCCTTGTGAAACTGAAGCCCTGGTCATGTTTTTGTAATTTAAACACGAGCACAAATAAATCAAAGGCGGTAGTATTTCGACCAAAAGATGAACAATAAAAAAATCTGCATTTTGTGTGCGGTGATACAGTGAGCTAGTAAACCATATTGAAATTCTTGGAGGAACATTTTCAAGCACGATGCTTCGGAATGAACATAATGACTGCGTGTTGGGAAAATTATTGCGCGTCGTTGGTATAGTGAGCCGCTGCAAAACAGTTCTACCATATTAAGTAAAACCTGTTAAGTAAATGTTGCTCACACGTGTGGTTTGTTTCAGCGGGATGAAAAAAATACCTGTTGATGACCTGTACGCTAATTAGCAGTGGCAATAAGGTTCGAAGCAAACGAAAATCAATATTCTTTTTCACAACCTCTGTAGACTACCGCGATATATTACGATGCCTAATACGCGAAATGAGAAAATGCGAAAAGAACAAAAAGCAACACAGTGAACTACCTTAAAGATAAACTGTCCTATGTAGTTGCCATTCAACTTAACAAGTAGGTGAAAGCTCGCACAGATATCATGCACTGTACACACATCAATAGCACAAATTACATGTTAGGTTTTTTGTCACTTTGACGAATTGCGTTATTTTTGTTACTATTGTAGTGAATAAGAAAGACGTTGATACCATCAGGTCAGCTATCATCAGCACAAGAAGAAGGCACGAGATCGGCGATCAAGCACCGTCATCTGGGTTCGCCTGCATTCATTTAGAGCTACCACCCGCTTGCTCAGTCCTTCAATAAACCCCCTTTACATTTGGTGGATCGTGCGGGGTAACTGCATCACCTACACCCTGGAACTCCGATCCCGCACGCTGCCGTCGACCATGCAAGCTGACGCTGCCCAACAGACAGCACCTCTCGCGGCTCCTACTTGCCCCGGCCCGGTTCACCAGCGAGACCCCCCGATCTTTTTGGGCGCCGAAGACCAGGACGTCGAGGACTGGCTGTCGTCCTACGAAAAAGTCAGTGGACCAAACAGGTGGGATGACGCTGCTAAGTTGAGCACCGTCAATTTTTACTTGGCTAATGTGGCGAAACTGTGGTATACAAATCACGAATCCGAGTTCGAGAACTGGGCCACTTTCAAGCAGGCAATATCCTCGGTTTTCGGTCGCCCTGCCGTGCGTAAGTTGCGCGCCGAACAACGCCTGCGCTCACGGGCACAAGAACCTGGCGAAACGTTTACCGCCTATATCGAAGATATACTCGATCTCTGCAAGCGCGTCGATGCCGCAATGAGCGAAAGTGCCAAGATCCAGCACATTATGAAAGGTGTTGATGACGACGTCTTTCAAATGCTCCTGGCGAAGTCTCCTGGCACGGTGTCTGAAGTGGTAACTCTGTGCCAGAACTACGACCACTCCCACCTTCTAGCACAAATGAAAGACTTTGTGCGTGAGGAGGTCGCACGTCAGCTTTCCCTCCTGCCGTTTTGTCAGCGCCAAGAGCTCCCGCAGCAGCAGCAGCAGCAGCAAGAGCAACCACCGACACCGTTAGTTCCCATGCTCCGACATGCACTTCAGGACCAGATTGCCGAGGCTATGCCAGTGCCCTTTCAGCAGCAAGTTGTCGCCGCGCTTCTTACTTATGCTGACGCAGTAAAGAGGCAGCAGCCACACCAGCCCTCGCCGTTCAATGGACTGCCGCATGTCACCGCTCCTACTCAGTCTTCCGTCGCATGGGCTCCTCCCCTCGCTACCACAGCCTCGACTCAGCCGTATACCGCGTGGGCGGCGCCCCTTGCTGCAAATGCCTGGCGAACGCGCGATAACCGGCCGATTTGTTTTGCGTGCGGCGGACCTGGCCATATCTCCCGATACTGCCGTCGTCGCGTGCCCGCCTACACAGACGTCCGACCACGAATCAATTACATGGACCGACCACCTTTTGGTTATGAAAGTTCGGATCGTCAGTCAAACACGTCTTCCCGTGACTATCCGGCAACTTCGTCTCGTCGCTCACCTTCACCCAATCGACGCTCCTTGTCACCCATGCGTCCACGACCAGCCCCTCAAAATGAGGGAAACTAGCCGTCGCAGTTCAAGGGGCAAGAACTGTGCTATCGAAATGTTCAAGTCCTCGCACCTTGCCGTCAAATATCGTCGAAGTTTTTGTAGACGGCGCCCATGCATACGCTCTTGTGGATACCGGTGCCGCTGTGTCTGTTATAGACGCCAAACTTTGCCGCATGCTCCGAAAGGTGACCACGCCGCTTGATATGTTCTTACGTGCAGCAAATGGAGAACCTGTTCGACCTATAGCCGCCTGCACTGCCCAACTCAAAATTGCGGAGGACCACTACATTGTTGAGTTTATTGTCCTTTCCTCGTGCTCTCATGACATCATACTTGGCTGGGATTTCCTATCCCGTAATCGTGCCGTTATAGATTGTGCCCGTTCCGAACTTGAACTGCTTCCGTTCTTCGAGCAGCCCTACGACCACACTAATCAAGCCGCGCACAAGCTAGTTGTAAAAGAAGACACTGACATTCCACCGACAACAGCTGTTTTGCTCCCTGTGGTCTCCGACGGCATGCGTGATGAAGTAGCATTTTTCGAGCCATCACGCCTCTTTCTAAGTCGGAAACCACTTCTGCTCCCTTATTCAGCCCTCTCAATTTCTAATGGAGCCAGTGCTCTCTGCCTTACCAAGCCCTTTCCGCATACCATCAAACTGTTTAAAGGCGAGTCTCTTGGATGCGTACAGCCCATTGATAACGAACAAATTTTTACCGTGCCGCAAGAATCACCCCAGAGTGACCTCGCCGCCATCAGTGCTTTTAACCACTCTCATCTACAGGCTTCAAAAGTGTTCGATTCGGCGATCGCAGACGGACTGTCACCATCTGAACGATCTGAACTCCTCCAACTGCTGTACCAGTACCGCGAATCTTTCGATGTTGTTCAACCTTCACTTGGCCGCACTTCTACCACTCTACATTACATCGATACCGGCTCCCATGCGCCACTACGACAGCGACCATATCGTGTTTCTGTGATGGAACGCCAAGTTATTACCGAACAGGTGAACGATATGCTGCAACGTGGCGTCATTCAACCTTCACAAAGTCCATGGGCCTCACCTGTAGTGCTCGTTAAAAAAAAGGATGGTTCCGTTCGCTTCTGCGTGGATTACCGGCACCTAAATAAGATCACTCGAAGAGACGTGTATCCTTTGCCCAGGATTGACGATGCCCTTGATACTTTATAAGGTGCCGAGTTTTTTTCATCATTAGATTTGCGCTCAGGGTAGTGGCAGGTCCCCCTTGCCGATGCCGATCGACCAAAAACAGCCTTCGTGACACCGGACGGTCTGTATGAGTTTAATGTCATGCCCTTCGGCCTCTGCAATGCGCCTGCCACCTTCGAGCGCATGATGGACTCGGTTCTTCGGGGTTTGAAATGGCAAATCTGTCTCTGCTATCTCGACGATATAGTCGTCTTTGCGCCAGACTTTGGAACACATCTCGAGCGCCTCAAACACGTCCTCACGTGCCTGAAGAATGCTCAGCTCCAACTCAACCTCAAGAAGTGTCACTTCGCTGCTCGCCAACTTACGATTCTCGGGCACGTCGTATCAAAGGACGGTATACTTCCAGACCCGGCTAAGTTACGTGCTGTCGCCGACTTCCCCAAACCAACGACTATGAAGCAGTTACGGAGCTTCGTGGGGTTATGCTCCTACTTTCGCCGGTTCGTGCGCAACTTCGCCTCTATCATTGCGCCTTTGACCGAACTTATAGGCAGCACCACTGATATTTCGGCATGGTCTTCTGAGTGTGACCAAGCCTTCTGTACCCTTCGTCGTCTCCTCACTTCGCCACCAATACAGCGTCACTACGATCCTACGGCAGCAACTGAGGTCCACACCGACGCCAGTGGTGTCGGCCTCGGTGCGGTTCTCGCGCAACGCAAGCCTGGATTCGCCGAGTATGTCGTCGCCTACGCCAGCAGAACTCTTACCAAGGCTGAATCAAACTACAGCGTCACCGAGAAGGAATGCTTGGCGATTGTTTGGGCGCTTGTCGAGTTCCGCCCATACCTTTATGGCCGTGATTTTGATGTAGTAACGGACCACCACGCATTATGCTGGTTATCGTCGCTTAAGGACCCATCAGGTCGTCTTGCCTGTTGGGATCTTCGGCTTCAAGAATATGACATTCGCGTGGTATATCGTTCCGGCCACAAGCATGCCGATGCTGATGCACTGTCACGATCTCCCCTATCCCCGGACATTGCATCTGTTTCCTCGGACAACACGTTGTCAGCGCTTGACGAGGACACCATCTCTTCTGCACAACGCAATGACCCATGGATCGCTTCGCTTCTTGACGCGTTATCCGAGGCACCGACACTTCCAACCACTCGAACCCTGCGCCGCCAGGCTCCGCACTTCAGTATTCGGTATGGCCTTTTGTACCGGCGCAACTATTCAGCAGATGGTAGGAAATGGCTACTAGTCATTCCCCGAACGCTGCGCTCTACCATCTGCGCGTCGTTTCATTCCGACCCGCAATGTGCTCACGCCGGTGTTTTCAAGACCTACGAGCGCCTACGAAAAAGGTATTACTGGCGCGGAATGTTTACCTTCGTCCGCCAGTTCATTCGCGGCTGCCACGAATGTCAGCGGCGGAAAAGCCCGCCACATCCTGCAACAGGTTCATTGCAGCCACTTCCATGCCCAGACCGCCCATTCGACCGTGTAGGAATTGACCTCTACGGACCACTACCATTAACAACGGCAGGCAACCGATGGGCTATCGTGGCAGTGGATCATCTAACACGGTACGCTGAAACTGCTGCTCTCCCCACAGCTGCAGCACAAGACGTCGCAACTTTCATACTCAATCGTTTTGTGCTTCGTCATGGTCCTCCTCGAGAACTCCTCAGTGACCGAGGGCGTGTTTTCCTCTCCGATGTAATACAAGAACTTCTTCAACAGTGCCATATGGTTCACCGGAAGAGTACAGCCTACCACCCACAGACGAACGGCTTGACTGAGCGGTTTAATCGTACTCTGGGGGACATGCTCGCTACGCATGTCACTTCTGATCAAACAAACTGGGACCTCGTTCTCCCATTTGTGACATACGCGTATAACACCGCTACGCAAGTCACTACAGGGTTTTCTTCATTTTTTCTCCTGTACGGTCGCGAACCATCACACGCCATCGACACTTTACTCCCATACTCGCCAGATCCCTCCGAATACAAGCCTGTCTCGGAAGCCGCTCGTTACGCAGAAGAGTGCCGCAAGCTAGCCAAGCGGCTTACTACATCCGACCAACAGCGCCAGAAGGCGATCCGTGACGACGACCATCGTTCTGCACCAACGTTCCTTCCTGGAGCACTTGTATGGCTTCATGTACCGCCCTGCGCCCCTGGTGTATCACCCAAGCTACTCTCCAATTATCATGGTCCCTACCGCGTGGTCGAGCGTACTTCACCCGTGAACATTGAACCCCTCACGCCACCGAGCGACCGTCGTCGGCGTGGACGTGATATCGTTCACGTAAACCGTCTGAAGCCGTACTTTGACCCGCTTGTCCCCACGTGTTAGATCGCCAGGATGGCTTCAACTTTTTCGCCGGGGGTAATTGTAGTGAATAAGAAAGACGTTGATACCATCAGGTCAGCTATCATCAGCACAAGAAGAAGGCACGAGATCGGCGATCAAGCACCGTCATCTGGGTTCGCCTGCGTTCCTTTAGAGCTACCACCCGCTTGCTCAGTCCTTCAATAAACCCCCTTTACACTATTACTATTTTTTTTCTCGAAGCTGGGCTTTGCTCGCATTGTTGCATGCTTTACCACTTCATACTGCTGACTTGCCACTGCTGTTTTGCACGAAGGTAGCTGTGGGCCGTTGTCAAACTGCCTCTTCGGAGAGCAGGTTTTACCTACAGCTGTCCTTCATCTGAGTATTGGTGCAAAACATACGCTAATATTTTTATATTATTATTATTTAGGCTGTATTGTATTGTTTATGTTTAATGTTTTACAGTTGCATGAACCTTCACAGAGGCCTTATGGTTGTTCCTAGGCTAGTTAAATAAATTACTGATTGACTGATTGATTTATTGATCAATATCAACCTGACTGAGTCCACTTTCCGGCGTCGTTACTGTAAGCGAAAAATCATTATTTATGCGTGACAGAAGAATTGAGAATGATTCAAAGAAAATGATAAAAAAATCTTGGGTTATTGTGCGGAGTGAACTAAGGTCGTTCGGGTCTGCGTGGGGATCGAACGACGTTTGTTTGCGGGTCTAGTTGTTATACCACACGGTTTAAAAAAATAAAAAAAACTTTTTGTGCGCTGTCAAGAGGGCCCACGATGTGGCGGGTGACGCTTGGCCTGACTGTCCCAACGCGAGAGCGGCCCACTGCACGTTGAGTCGTGCACCTCAGGACTTTATTTTAAATAAAGTTTCGCGTCCATTCAGCTGTTTGAAAATGCAGTGAAAATAGCTTCCATGCTTTGCAAACACAGGTGTTCTGTATACATGCAACATGAAATTCTGCAATAGTAATGCATGGTAGAAGCACCCATTGCCAGCGGGTGTCAGAACATGCGATTATTATGATGCATTCGTGGTTTAAAGCCTGTAACACACTACAAAAAACACAATCGCTACTGCGCCTATTCTCTTAAGGCCACGTAGTGGGTGCATAGTAAATTAGAAAAGGTTTAATGCACTAAGGGTTTCAACTACGCACTAGGAACAGCATATCGCTGTCGCGTTCAACTCCTAAAGGCGAAGCTTTAGGGTCCAATTTTTTTTATTTCCATGGCTTACTGCGTCACCCTGAATTTAAGTTAAACCCATTTCCTAAGCCTCTAAGTTACGGCCCCGAAGATAAGTTCTGGAAAGACGCAGGTGCTATATACAATCTCTCACGCTCCACCCTTCTTTTATTCTTCTAACTACCCCAGAGTTGTATTAGTCGCTAAACCAACTGACCGCTACGCCTTGTTGAATCTAATTTCATCTCCGAGCTCTAAAAGACATATTATACTTCGTGTTGTTTCCTTATCCGTAAACTGATAATTGCGATCTGCTCGTTTTAGGTCCAACTGCAATACTTGGAGAGTTGCTTCATCTACTACTTCACCTTGACAGCCCTGTGGTGTTGCGTACAGCTGCGATCAATAATCGATGACACAAATTATGAAAAAGAGTCCTTAGAGTTGAAATAGCAGCTCATGTTTCCCTTTGAAATAAGGACTTACCCTGCGAAATCGCAGTATCTGCATGTCCCTCATCTCCCAGCTGGCGACGTATGATTTCTCTCAGTATATTGATGTCGTCTGGGCTTATTTTGGACGTAAGACGTTGTTTTTTAACGGAAGCGGCTGTTTCAGCGTCGTCATCAGGAAGGGGATCCGCATGGTTATCTATGCTGTCATCCTTTTCATCATCTTTGTTGGTATCCTTGGGGGAATCTTTGGAGACTTCCTTGGCGTCATTCTTGGCAGAAGGCTTCTGAACGTCTTTCTGAGCATCTTTCTTGCTGTTTTTGTCGGCTTTAGGGGTAATCTTCCGAACGTCTTTCTGCGGGGCCTTAGGAGCATCTTCAGCGGACTCTTTTTGGGAATCCTTCGGGTCAGTCTTCGGGGCAGCCTTCTGGACGGCCTTTTGGTCAGGCTTCTGTTCCTTCTTGTTGGTTTCTTTTTCAGGATATTTCTCGAGCTTTTTGCTTTGTTGTTGTCCGCCTTCTTTAGTTTTTGGCTTGTCGGGAGTGCGGGGGCCTTTGTCGGTGTCCTGGTGATGCGAGAATAAAAAGGTCTACACGTCAGTACAGCGAGCACAAGTGCGAAATTCATGTGATTGCAGTGTCACGGCGCATTTTTCTTTCTTTGGAGGTGAATGCATAGGAAAATGTAGCCGATTGGCAATAAAAGATGTGCTGTCACCTTTTTTTATAAGTAGAAGTCTCTTATGACCTAACGTGGTATGAACGTTTGAAAATGTAACGATGCGTGAATGCGTTAAGGAGAAGCCTTCACATAGGAGGGTACAGAATTCCTGTCTCATCATCCAATCTACAATTGACATACAACATTCAAATTTTCGAGATAAGATACACCTGTCCTAGGATCCGAGTCTATGAGTGTTGCCGCCTTATAGACAATACTGTTAACGTACCGGTTTCTTTTCACTCATAGTAGTGCTGAGGACACCAACTGTTCTTCTTGCCACGAGGTACTACCGAAGCCGATTTCTGCAAAAAGAAAATGAAAGAGCCAGAAAACTATGTGGCTGCAAGCACATCGTGAACGCTCTGTGACTATCACCAGCAAATCGTGTAGGCCTATATTAAATCGACAACTTCGCTACGCAAACGTGCAGTGTTAGAGCGTAGGGTACTTAATCTCCTTAGCCGATTGCACGAAAAGCATCGACAAGAATACTAGTAGGGCACGTATCGTGGAATTATTGATCAGCCTTCAATAGACCAGTGCTTTTTCCCCGATAGCTCGTTATGCAATGCTCGAGACATCCCCTATTAAATAAATCTGATCTACTGCATTTCGTAACAGGGATCGGACCACTCAAGCACTAAGAACCGAAACAATTCATTCAATGCGATCCCATGTGTGCGCTGTTGAGCACGTAAGTGAGAACCCTTCACTTGGACAGCTTTGCTTAAAAGACTCTGAAACAATGAATCACGAAGTAAATGTGGCTTGTGTGTATTCCAAGAAAGAGAAGTGAAAACTTAAAATATTTGCCATCATAATTTGAAAATAAGAATGCACTGAGTTTCTACGTACGTCAGTGCCGAAGCACGGCGTTCCTCTTCTTCTTTGTCAAAGTACGTGACAACTGTCATAGACAAGCCGTCATTACTCCATATACTATGCAACGTACTTCTGCGACAGTTTTGAGAATATTATGCGAAACAATTAACCCAATTCTTAAGTGTTATATAAACCACAAAATCACGACATTCCTGGCCAGATGCATGCCTCAGCTGGTGGAAGCCACAGTTAACAAAGAAAGGAATGAAAAAGAAAACGACAAACGGCTACAGCTATCTCTTTCATTTCTTGCAGGTGTGAACCAAAAGTTTGGGATGTTAATATTACTGCATTCGGCGCGCATTACATATATGTTTTTACTAGTATTGACACTGCAAATCTGCATTTCATTGCAGTTTTAACTAGCGGACTTAAAAATTACACAATTTCAAACAAAATTACCATCTACTCGGCCACTCTCCTTCAACGGGTGAGTGCCATGTGCGGAGGTCAAGATGAAGACGATTAAGATGCCGACGTTGGGGTTATTTTCTGCGGAAGAATTTGAGAAGTTTGTTGCGTCGGGTAACTTCACTAAGCTCATTTTATTGTCATCTGTGTTTACTCATTGTTATATTGTTTTGCAAAAAAAAACTTGAGCTGTTGTTCTAGAAGGGTAGAATTAGGAATACAAGTAAATGTACCAGTACTTTTATAACTTGGCGGCACGTAATTTAATTACTGCCACAGGGATATATGCTCCACTGTGTTTGACTACATCAATGTAACTAAAAGATTACCCTGCTGGTGAACTATAACCTTTTCAGATTTTTAGCTTATAATTCGTAGCTATGTCTGTCAGGAGCAACAGATGGTTTGACCACTTGCTCTGCAACCATTTTTGTGTATTCGCAGTTTTATATCTTATTTTTTCAGAATGGCTTTAATGTCATTTTAGTTTAATTTAAGTATCCTGCCGCCCGGTTCTTGGCCCATCCCTCTCTGTGGGTGAGTGCCATCCATTAGAGGTCATAAGCATCAGCAGCTGATCTCAATCCCCAGATTGCGATGCCGAGTCCCCCCCCCCCTTACTGAACCTGCCAACTGGTATGGTGCCGTCACATTCATGCATTTATTGCCATGAGAGTGAACATCGGCCTCGTTTTTTTTAACAAGCAAATTGTTAATCATCCAAGGATATATTTAGGGAAGAAACCTTACGATGTAGGGGCTCAAGTTTATGACTTCCGGCGTTTCTCTCCTTTGGCGCCATACTCGGTCCCAGCCACAGAACATTTGTGATTCCGTAGGTGGTTCCTTACGTGACACAAAACGAAGTGAATGTTAAAGTTATTGAACTTCACCACATCTTTCAACCATACTTGTTTCTTGTTATCTTTTTTCTTGATTACACCAATGAGTTATTTGGGAAACTATCTATTTTTAAACATAATAGGAATATGAACCACCTAATATATAAAACAAGGTGCCACCTGTTTCATAACCGACTCCGGCAGCAGACTGCTTCAATTCTTAAGGAAGAATCAACCAGCCAAGCAACCAGCCGGGAAAACTACATGCAAGGAAGCTTATAAATGAAAAAAGAACAAATGTGTAGGAGTGTGTAGCTTGAACTAGCAATTGAATGCAAGATTGCGCCGGCTGGCTGAACAACGACCTGGTAAAAAGCATCACAGCCACTGGACAGCAGCACTGTTGTGTTTTTGTGTACTAGAGTTATATTGAAACAGCACTCTTGGTCCTTTCATGTTGTGTGTTTCTGTCTTTGTTTATCAAATGAAATAAATGTTTCGTTTGCGGTAATCTTACTTACTATAAAACGTATAGTGAGAGAAATCCGTTTCCTGGAAATTATAGCTTCCGAGTGGCAGTCAGTCTCGATAACTTTTCCATTAAAGAAATATGTTTTCTGCAGTAAGCTCTTTAATGATAAAAAAACATGTCAACTTCTGAAAATGACTAATGACACACGGTCTTTGATTATAGTTATCCTCAAAAACATTTGCCATCTTCAATAAGAAAGTTTGAGTGACTCTTGTGTGTGACTGTGAATGACTAGCGAAGCGGAGGAGCGCACTCCAGTGACGAGGACACCAATTACGTAACACGACGCACACAATGACGTCATCAATCCTCTGTAATAAGGCACTGATGATAATTATGCTGCTGCTGACGATGATAATATCCTCTATGTAATGACGCTCCGCCACAGAGGGGGATGAGCCACGAGCCGGTGGATCTCGTCAGTGATCCCGCGGTGGCTCTCGCCAGTGGGTCGTTCCCTCCTCCGTCTGTTGTAGTATGTATGTAAGCACCCCTAGTTTATGAATTGTGCAGTAGATGACGACTAAAGAGGATAGATGGCGCTGTTACAATAAGAAATTCAACGCATATTCATGGAGTGAATGATGAGTGGGGGGAAGCGTTCATCCATCCGTTCGCCCGATGCGTGCTTCATAGTGATAGGAAAGGACGGACGGACGGACGTACAAACGGACAGACAGACAGACAAACGGACGGATAGACAGACAGACAGACAGACAGACAGACACAGACAGACAGACAGACAGACAAACAGACAGACAGAAAGACGGACGGACAGACGGACGGACGGACGGACGGACGGACAGACAGACAGACAGACAGACAGACAGACAGACAGACAGACAGACAGACAGACAGACAGACAGACAGACAGACGAACGAAAGAACGCACGGATGGATGGACGCTTCGCCCCATTCATCATTATTCCCTCCGTGCATACGCTGTGAACTTTTTCCTAAGCGCGCTGCTCCTCAGACGTTTTCTCATTGAGTTGTTGACCAATACTTTACACCCCCGACCACGCCAACGCAGTGCCTAGACTAGATGAAGAGGCGAAACACTGTTCGGAAGGCACACTGCTCTTAACCGTTCGGCATAGCCACTGCAATAAGTCTACCAATGTGCTCTCTTTACCGCAAACATCTTGTAGGCCCGTGTGCTCAGATTTGGGCGCATGTTAAAGAACCCCTGCTGGTCGAAATTTCCGGAGCCCTCCACTATGGCGTCTCTCATAATCATATCGTGGTTTCGGGACACTAAATCCTACATATCAATCATCAATTTCCGTAAACATCTTGCAGCCTGGTTCTTGGCGCATTAATTACCCTTTGTGGGTAGGCGCTATTTGGAGAAAGATATTGCCGCCACCACAATCGTTATCATCATCATCATGATCATTATCGTTGTCATCGTCGTCATCATCATAAATGCCTGCTTGATATACCTACCGTTGTCATCTATCAACGATACTAAATGATGCCGTCATAATGTGGCGTCCTTTCGTGGCGTCAACACTATGCCGAAAAAAAAATAACTTGGCTGTCCTATTTTTGGGAAGGACCATAAATCAAGCAAGCGTTCATTTATAGTTCCGCTGCAAAACAAATAGCTGGTTAGATTTTCCTCTTCTTTTTGCAGCTCTATGTTTCATTGGCTCTTTGCAAGCCTACTCTGAAAGGTGTGAGACTTTATTCAAGCGTTCCTCGCTTGTTAATCTCACACTCCATGAAGCTTAATTGTACAGGCGGGAAACAAATCATTAAAATTATTATTATTATTATCATTATTATTAATATTATTATTATTAATATTATTATTGTAGTATGCTGACTACGAGGCACAGAAGATGAAGACGAGAAGGAAGACCGCGACGGGGCTTACCGATTGCCGTTTCTCCAAGGGCCCCGTGAAAGCCCAGAAAATTGCGCTTCTGTTCCGGCAGAGGCCGTCCGGCTTACCGTGGGTCTGGCCACGATGTCTCGGCCACCACGAACGCCGTCCTTCGGGCACCCACACTACAGGGGCGGTCCTCAATTCCCAACTCCCAGGCGTCGAGCTGGGCAGCTGAGCACTGCTCCTTACGTTCTCGCCCCTCCAGACCTGGATGAAGGCGGAGGTATGTCATATCAATTTCGTACTTTCTATGTATATTAAATAACGAGGGTGCATGGCAGACAAAAGAGTAAGCACTTCATAATGCTATGCTTATTAAAATGAACATGCAGAATTGGAAACAGTAATAGAAACGTATGCAATTTAATGCGAATATAATCGGTGGTTTAATACCGTAACGAAATGCAGTCGAGAATGTCAGGGGATTAAGCAGTGTCCTGCTTTTGACTGCTGAAAGAAAACAGCATATGAGTTTGTTTTAACAAAGATCAGTACAAAAATGCCCAATCGCCAAGAACACCTCTAAAAAAAGCAGGCGCACTTTTTTCGGTCTTTGCAAGGGACATGATTGAGGATGACATCTCAGCCCATGGACCACACTTCGTGTTTTTTGTTTGTTTGACTGAAAGAACGTAGTGAGTCATGATTATATAATTCCAGTTTGTTTTGCCATAATACAGATAAAGAAAAAGTTAAACTGCCTTACTGATAATGCCAAACTCCTTATCTCGGGGTCACCCTGAAAAGATCGCGCAGCCATGAATGCAATACACGCAGGTCCGTCAATCTTCATGCCCAACTTGCCATCTGTCCTGCCTCTGGGTTCGAGGCCGTTCCCCATGGGAGCCATCATTCGCGTTCCTGGCATGCCACCCATGGTAGCTGGCAAACCTGTACCTCTGGCACCAGGCGAACCTCCACCTCCCATTTTGCCACCACCGTCGCAAATAATCGCGAATCAACCACCGGGTCGTCAGCAAAACACATCCGCTGCAGCGCAGGCCCTGTGGCCTTATTCCACACCGGTCGTGCAAGCGGACAACTCATCGACGCCAGCGCCCCTTATCTTATTGCCAACTGCCGGAGGCTCTTCGTCACCCACAGTTGTGCCCATCCCGATACCCATGCCCATGCCGATGCCCATGCCTTCGCCGGCCCCTGCTGGCGGATCGCCTCAGGTGCGAGGCTTTGGTTGCACTTCAGTGAGCTTGTCCCTTTGGAGCTTAGTAGCCGTGACGCAGCACTACTTAGTGCCAGAGCACAAGTTCTTTCCCCGGTCAAACGGTCTGCACCTCGACTAAGGCGAAATAGAGGAGGAGGGAGCCCGCTTACTCAGACTTAACACAAAGAACCCAGACTGGACAAAAGCAAACCGAAGTGCTTCTGTCGCCGCGGTCTTTCTTATAATCGCATACTATTTGTGCCATCTCAAACTTCAGCGCGATGACAAGGGAAACACCAAAGACCGAAATGTGTCCCTTTCGTGCTGTAACGAAACACCAGAGCGTTGGACAAGTGATCGAAAGACGTAGGGCACAGACGTCGGATCAGTCCAACTCTTACCTATTGTGGCCACTGATGTAGTGCACTGGCTAACATTGTTCAAAGCTGTCATGCCTTATTATTACGCGCCTTACGTGCTGGGAAGTATACTGCACTATTCTGTGAAGTGGTCTTACATGTGCTGCCTTCTTCAGGGTCCGATCGTGATCGCACCCCAGGGGCCCTCGTACCCGCCTCCTCCTCCGCCCCTACATCCACCCCCACCGCCTCCTCCACCCCAGCAGCCGTCTTCGAGCGTCCCGGAAGTGATTGCCATCATGGCGATGATGCGCCATTTCACAACCTTGGATGGTGCCTACGACGAGGACAACGCGTCGAGCGAGGAAGAACGCATGGAGGCGGCCAAGGAGAAAAAGAAGCAGAAGAAGAAGGAGAAGCGAAAGAGGAAGAAGGTACGCGCGAAGGAGCGGGCGCGACGCGAGAAAGTGCGCAAGGAGGCCGAGAAGCTGAGAGAGGAGCTCCAGAAGAAGCAAAAGGTACGCACACACCCTCTGGAGAGTATACAGCACACAATGTAACGACATGTCTCGGGCAATCACATTTGTTTTTAATGTCAACGACCTCGAGGCCATTCCCCGTTCGTTTCCTATCACGGGATATGTTGTTAATAATTTGTACCAAACTCAATTACGATGTTCAAGAGCGTACAGCCATCACTCAATAATGTTGGTTAGCACTAGGCAGTCCTGGCTAGTGCCCGGTATGTTATAGCTAATGTTGCAAGCTGCCTGATTCGGCTGGTTGGTTCGTTATGGAAGGAAAAAAAAAACGGCGGTTTCGATAGGATGAAGGGAAGACAACAAACATGGCACTGTAAATGTCAGCCAAGTTTCGACAAACACGGGGTCATAGGGCGCTATAACATGGTACCCGTACATAAAATAAGCGATGCTTTGCCTTACGTACAACATTGTGTTTCTCGCGTAAATGTCCAGCATTTTACTCTATCTCTTCTCGCGTAAGTGTCCAGCACCTTACTTTATCTTGTCCAAGGCGTTGTTTTGATCACTTCCATCGTTAATGTAATTCAACATTTACTACACTGCTGGCCGCTGTTCACTATCTAATGCTGTACCAGAAATCTTTCAGGAAGCCATGTCAATATTCCCCAAGTCACTGTGTGGCTTGTGTTATACTAGGTCACTGCCACGTTTGTAATCGCAAAACAGCTATTTGTACAAGTTGGGCCTAGTGAAAGATAGCGAGTGCCTTCAGCGCGATACGAACTACGACAGAGGTGAAGAAGGGACGCTGTGGTGTTTGTGCCCCTCCTTTATTTACCGCAGTGTTCGTTTGTACCACCTGAAACCACCCACTCATGCTTTCTAGCTGGCGAAACAGCACGGCTTGTGAAAACGCATGCCGGTATTCATTTGTAACATGCATAGGATTACAACGAAATACAGTTTGCACGATGTGATTAGCATGAGTCAAATTTCTGCTGCTTAAAACCATCAGTATTCGTCCACAGGAAGAAGAGGTGAAAAAGAAGCAAAATCTATCACTGCAGTCAAAGCGCAATCCCAACCGACGCAAGACCATAGCGAACGCCGGCTTCAACGAAGATATGACTTAGAAAGAAGGAACTGTGAAACCACACAGAGACGAACTTACAATAGTATGGCGTTGCCAATATAGCGTACTAAATTTATGATGCGCAAAGCATGCTCAGAGTTGTACACGCAAAATAAAAGGAAAATAACTGGCCGAGGGCGTGAAGTATTACGATATTCACTTGCAATTGCAACATTTATTCCAGTTGTATTATATAACCATGCTATGGCACGCGCACGTATTCATTCGTGCCGGAAAATATCGTTTTTTAATAAAAACTTACGGGTGTTTCAAAGACGTTGCCTTATTTCATATGCATTTCGATAGTTTTGGACTAAACCAATGTTTACTGTCATTTGTTAGCGAACGTATTTCACTCATGCTTTGCTTAATAACTTTTCAGACGCTTCTTTTTAGAACTAGCGGGAAACACTGCCAATGCGTGATTCTCGCTTACTACAACAACACTGTTCAAAACGTTTATTGGAGTTTCATGCCTTTCTCGTGTAGCGAATTATGCGAAAGCCAGCGTAAACGCTGAAGTATATGCATGTCATTCATGTCGCTGAACATACTAAAAACTGGTTGATTTGTATTGTATTCGACATCGATACCTGTAGGGCATGCTGCGTTTCAAACAATGAAGCTTTATAGAAGTTAGATGACGTTGTTTTGGCATACTTTGGTGGAATAGCAGCAAGGCAAATAACGTTTTTTGAAAGAACGACGACAGAAAATGAAAACATTCTTTCATTACGAGCGAATCACATAGACTCGTTGTATTCTACAATATGTACACTTCCCTCTTAGAGAAGGTAAAGAAAAGTAAAAAAAACAGAAACATGCAGAGAAACACAAGCATGCACATAGTCAAAAAGAGTTTTTTGTGCGCCCCACACGTGCAAACGTTTTAAGCAACAAAGGGAGATAACATGGCCCCGGTGGCTTTCAGCCTTACTTCCTCCGGTGGTTTCTTACATCGTAAAAGCGTGCCGACGTCCTGGACACTCTACCCTGGACCAATTGTTGATTTTGTTGCACCATGGAAACGCGTCCTCAACAAGTTGCCCGTTTTCTGCCTTTTTACCAGTGTTCGTTCGATGAGCGTACTTGGTTGCCTTTTTGCGACAAATACAACACACCTAAACACCAGTTTAAGCACTGAATTTCAGCGGTTATATTAGTGAACGAATATATTAGTTCCTGCATCATCGCACTTAAATCGAACACTTAAATCTGATTCAACATCGCGTTCAGCGGCCAGATTAGTAGCGAAATGATTTTGTGTGTGGAACATATGAACCCATTAGCCATATGTGAACTAACCTGTGACGTTTGTCTATTGTGTACTTTCCCATCGTATGTTGTACAGTCTCGCAATTTGTGCCCTTATTGTTTATCTTAAAACATATCTTGTTAACTAAGAAAAAAGGTAGCCAGTGCCACTATATTGGGACCAACCTCTCCTATTTCATCATTTTAATAAAAAAAAAAGAAGCAGTTATCTGGAGGGAAAGCGCATCTTTATCCCGATTGTTCAGATGTTGCGTTTGAATCTGTGAGGCCTTTTTAGAGTTATTTTCATTGCTGGGGTCCTAGTACAACTGCTGTTATTTTTTCAACATTGGAGCTGCTTCAACCGATTGTTATTCCATACAGACTGAACAGGAAACTATGATTATCATGATGGTATTGATGACGATGATTCCACAGCCATGGCTTGAAACCACTCAGGGGGATCGGCCAAGAATCGATGACTTAATTCAGTAAGATTTTTTTATTCAATATCGAAACCACCCACCGGAGAAAAAAAAAGAAAAAAGAAACGACACCTTAGGCAGAATGAAAGGAGTGCAATGGCTTTTCTCCCCTTCAACCTCTTCATCTTGTGCTTCACTCCCAGAACACGTGTGCCGGTTTGTCTGGCGTCGGATGTAATTACTCTGGCGCTCGAGAGAATAAGTGCAGCTAGAGATAGATAGAGAAAGAATGAATTCAGAGGTAGAAAGAGAAAGCAAGACAGAGAAAAAATAGACAGGGAGATATCTATACAAACGGAAGCAGATACAAAAAGAAAAGATAAATGAAGGGAGAAGTAGATAGAAAGAGAAGTAAAAATAGGAAAAAAAGGTATCAGAGAAAAATAGAGAAAAAACTTAAACAGAGAGTGAGAGACGGACAGAGAAATTGAAAAAAGAAAAATAAGGATAGAGCTACAAAAAATAATAGAAAATATGGGTAAACAGACAATCAGAGAATAATGAGACAGATAGCAGAGCGAGAGAGCCAGCGAAGAAGTACCGTTATTTGAAACACACAAACTTTTATCCATAAATACATCGCTTCTTTTTGTTGAGGCTTGTGGATATCCACAATCCAATCAATACTTTGCCATTCAAAATATAGTGTTCATATTCTTCTTGCCTGCATTTTATATGAGTCTTAGTAAGAGGCCAAGAAGAAGGAGAAGCTGAAGAAAACGAATTCGAAGAGCTCGTGTGTTTTCGGTCACGGGCCACGCGCTGTCCTTTCGCGTTCGTCGTCCGTCGCAGTCTTCATGCAAGGCTGCGACTCGGTTTTACGTGCGTGCATGGGCTCTCCAGTGGCGGCGGAAGCGCAGTCCCAGCTCCACAGAGAACCTTCACCCTCGTCCCAGCTGTTCGCTACAACGTTCGCTACACCGGCAAGCTCGGAGGCGAAGTTGGAGTTAGTCCCGATGTCGCCGATCTCTGAGGCGTGGCCATCGCCGCGCACTGCCCTCCCCGCATTGAGCTTGGGCTTCTCGCTGCACGCACGACGCCAGGGCAACCGGAGTCGTCAAGGAGAACGCGACGAACACGCTTGCCATCCGCGCGAACCACAACGTGGACCCTTTGCGCAATTTTGCTCCCGTGGTTCGCGCGCTTCTCAGCCGCCTTCGAACGGCCGTCACCTGCAGCTGACCGTACGCCGCTGCGTTGCGGAGCTGTGATCGACGGCGGCGTTGTTGGGTCATCGGTGCAGGTGAGTCTTGTCAAAGCGATGTTGGCCAGGGATAATGTTAGAGCACGTCGAATATGCGAGCGAATGCTACAGCATACGAATTCACTTATCAACGAGTTTCGATTCGTTCTTAGAGTATTCGCAGTTAAAAAGTAGACGCTCATTATTGCTCAAAATAAACTGCAATTGACAAGACAAAAAGATGTGACAGACGGGACGAAGCGCTAATAATAACTGTGAACATGTTGACAAGCTGAAACTCGAGATTTTCGAAGCCAATTTGGCTAAAAATTGTGGACTCGGACTTGTGCGCGTCTGTTGATTTAGCACTGCAACGGTTACTGCATCACGAATTCCTGGCCGCAGAAATTTTAAGAATCCGTCTAGCACGAGCGGAGATACAATGATTTGTCACACGCTGCAATCGCATTCTCTATTCTCTCCTCCCGACGAAAAAGCTAAGCAGGGGGATGCCATTAGCTAACAAAATAAGTCACGCGCTGTTCGTGACCTCGAGCACTTTTTCTTCTTTGTTTTTTTTCTGCGACTACGTGGCTTTTTCAGTGTTATAGTGCACGAACGCGTGGACAAATCGCGGCCTCCCACGGCGATCTCTGTAACGACCGAGCGCGCCATGTTCAAATCGGCCAATGGTGGACAGGTGGCCTTCTACGAGTGATTTTTCAGTTTTCTCCGTCATTAGTCGAGAGAAAAGAGAGCAGGTTTTAGCTGACTTTGATATTTTATTGCGAATTCCTGGCTTCCTGCTGCACATTAATATTTGGATCGTGTGTTCTATAGAGAGCCTCTACTACCGATCGGCAGCGTTTGCGGACAATGCTCAAAACGTGTTGCAGGGCCCTTTTATGGGAGGAAGTGTGATTCATTAGTAGCCACACCACATTTAGGTGTGTTCTATACTTCCGTTTTATTTTTTCCCTAGTAGACTGTAATTTTAGCTTGTGCTTTAATCCTGTTTATCTTTTTACCCGGGTTCTACGTATTCAACTGCGTACTTAAGTAGCAAGTTTCACATTTGGACATTCTCGAGAATTCATTTTCCGTGTAATAGGTTTGTTACTAGGGTTTACCTCGTGCCTGGGTCTGCTTTTTGTTGCTGGTCATCAAACGTGTTGTAATCACGTACGTATTTCCTAGTTGCGATCATGCTTTTCAATAAATGTACACATTTGTCAATGTTTAGTCCCGTTCTTCTAATCCTATTGTCCAGTCTACCGAACTTTATTTTTACCAAGTATACAACGACAACTGGCCCAAAACCTCTACTCTTCCGAAAACGCGTGTTTCCCATTAGACAACCTATTGTAAAGATGGTTTCATTGTTCAATACGAACGTTATGCCGTAAAAACGCCTGTCTGAGGAGAGTCTGAATTTTGTGAAGCCACGAATCAAGGCTTCATTTATAGACTCGGACACATCTAAGCTGTGAACTTTGTTAGCATTGAAGTAATTTTCTGAAAATAGACGTTTATCACACTTCGCGAGGAAGATGTGCGCTGTATGACGCTTAATAACGGTGTTAAGCTCAATAATCATTTTTGGAGTGTGTGTTAAACATTAGCTTCTACAAGGTCTATAATACCAAGCAGGTGTTGATATAAATGATGGCAACCCAGTAAACAAAGCATTTACCTAAATTATTTTGTAAACAAAGGCTTGTACGCGATACGGGTTATGCAGACTTGTACGCGATAAGTATAGTAAATTTTAAAACAAAGTATAATACGGCTTATAAGTTGCAACCCACGGCTACATTAAGTCTTGCAACTTTTCAATGCTCCCACGACCTCTCACACACAAAATAGTCATTCGCATTGTGCAAATTGGTTGGACCAGGACGAAAATGCTTATTTTCACGATACATACTATTCAAATTATTTGTTTTGTAGTTAGTCGGCCAAGTTGATATTCACTTAAAAATGATTTCGATCCGCAAATTTACTCGCCACGCTGGCCTGGTGGTTATGGCGTTAAAATGCTGATTCGAAGGTTGTATGGCATCTCGGCCACAGTGACCGTATTTCAATGGAGGGGTAATGCTGGAGGCCCGTGTGAATAGCTTAGATAGGCATTAAATAATTCCGGTTACTCACAAATTCTGGAGCCCTCCATTAGAGCGTCTATCATATAAACGTTTTAAGACGTAAAATGCCAACAATTACATCAATCAAAGCTCAACTTAGCTATGCTCCCATTCCTACAGGTGGCCGTCACCGCCTCCCTGCAGGAGCAAGGCTACCTCAGACTGATGGCCCGAAGTTGACCGGCGGGAAACGAAGGCGTCCATTTGGGAAAGGGGACCATCGTCTCCGCAGGATGAAATGCGATCGGCGGCTGGGTAGTCGAATATTTGTCTTGTGCGCGGCGAAGTTGACCTACCCGTCGACATCGTGCAAGATTGGCCGCCGCCGGTCTTTAGCAGATGGGTGTTTGGCCTAGATAGTGGCCAATTGTTTTTCATAACAACGGAAAAATAAATGAAGATATCATTATGGCGAACACGGTTGTCGGCGTGAGTTTGCTATTGCATGAAATTCCATACACACGGGATTTTTTTTTTTAGTAGGAAATTGACCCCTGACTTAGATTGGGATGTTAGGTAACCTACGCCTTGCGCCTACTGATCGCCGGTAGTCAGGTTCATCACCGCTGGCATGAAAGCGGCCAAATGTTACTGGCGTGCGAGGCGTCCGGCGCACAACGGGAGGCATATTTCGCTGCCTTGTCATTTTAGGCCACGGTCTTACATTATGTATCACGAACGTTTCGAATGTCCTCACTCTGCGGTCTGGTACTACCGGCTGGGCATGCTTGCACGGCCATGTTAGCTGGCTGCGGGTGAGCAATAAGTCAGGGCTACTACGCTTGCTGCGTTCGTTGGTGAGTGACTTCGCGCAGGACTCTGTGCCCCAGCTAATTGCCGTGCTCGAGGAATAAATAGACGAGGCGCCGAATTGCACGTTGGAACAGCCGTGGCAAGGGCAACGACACGGAACATGTTTTGTGTTGCCTTGGGAGATGCCGCTCAACGGATCAATGTAATGCGAAAGCGCTCGCCGCAATCTCTTGGCGTCCGGTGCTGCCACCCTTGCGGAGTTAAACTTTTTGGGAGTCCCAGCTTGAAGCTCGCTTTTGGTGAAGATGGCAGGCTCTGTTATTCTAGTCTGGAGCGTGGGGCGCTCGCTCAGTTGATTGGCATTTTCTTTGACTGTTTTATAGCGAAGACTGGCCACCCCACTATTAATGCTCTGCGGCCTTTGGGAATGGAAATGGCTGAGTGTCGAAGTACTCATGATTGAATTCAAGTCGTGGCGCCTGCTTGCTCGATGGACGGTATAAGCGTGTTCATCAAAACAGCTGATGGCCTCCTACTACGGTTTTGGACTGGCCTCTTCTTTACTGGTATAGTTTCTTTCGAGCATTGGTCAACGCCCCTGAAGGCATCCTCAGTCTTTTGTCGCCGAGACTCACTGGGGGTAAGGTGCTCACCGGAAGACGCACTTCGAGCAGTGGCTGAAGGCATGGCCAGGAGAATGCGGCTCGCGTGATCCCGATTGTTGGACCACGTGGAATAGTGCATCAAACGTGAAGTACGGTCTGTAGTGCATTGAGTGTCGTGTTCCGCGTATGAAGGAACACGCCGACGATGCCACCACGGCGATTGCAAGCGGTGCTTGGCAGCGTGCAGATTTGTCCCGACGGTGCGCATCCAGGTGGAAACTTTACTTGTAGCGCGGTCGTCATTCTCAGCGCTGGTGCACTTGAGGCGGGCACTAAACCAGTCGCCAGCAGAGGGAGTGCTGCTCTCAATCGCGTGTGGTATCTCACGCGCCTGTCGTGACTTATCGTCCTGGTGCTTGTGCAGCCTATGAGAGAGATACATCATAGCAACTACTGAATGAACGTGATAAATGGACAGAAAGTAGGTCATTATCACTAAATGCAACCAGTTACTGATGTTTAACTACTGGTCACCACTGATCGCGAGACAACATTTTCGCTGTCTAATAAGAGGCACTGTTGAACATTCTAGTACACATGGCATGCGTGGTGTATGCGATTGATGATGAGTAACAGTGTTTAGAATGCACTCAACGAAAACGCTGTCCCGTGCTATGCTTATTATTTTGGTTGTTAGCTGCCTCTCAAGTTATTTTGTTGATGTGTCAAGCTTCTGGATTACCCGCTATGGTGGCTTAAAGGTTAATGTGTCTCACTCTAAGCACGATGGCGTGGGCTCAGTTTCCGGTCATGGCCACTACATTCCGATTGGGGCGAAATGCAAGAAGCACTCTTGCACATATAGGAATAGGTGCATGTTAGAGAACAATAAACCGTCAAAACCAATTCATAGCCTCCACATTGTCAGGCGTAATATTTAGGATGTTGTTGTGTCCCACAAAATCTCAGAGTTGATTTTTTTGAAATAATTCCAGATTGCGGTTTCAACAAATCTGGTGAAAAGTGAAAGTTATAAATGTCCACAAACTAAGAGCTTTTACGATCATCAACTTCGTCGTTCTCCTACACTGTAAGACATTACGGATATTACGACCATTTAATCAAGGCGTAACTTTGGAGCATTCATGGAAGAACAATGCAAAACATCCCTATCCCTGCTATGTACGCCACATACCCCGTAGCTTTATCCATGTCTTTGTAAGCTAGCGCACGAAGAACACATCCCACCTTTGGTAGCTGAGTATTCCAAGGACAATGAATGCCATGATGAGCAGTATAGAAGACAATAAGGTTGTCTTAAGGCCATGCCATGTCATTACAGCTGAAATCGTAAGCGCGTGACTTTATTAAACATACGATTCCTTCCTAATATCAATGTTGTCAAGACACACAAATGATGTCAAGAGACATAAAGCATGGAAGTATCTAAACATGTAAGAAAAACAATGTCGGGTGTGACACTCTGCAGTTTGTTTTGGGACATTAAACCCCACAAATCAATCAAACACTCTGCAGTTTATCAACTTTTGATGAAGGCCGAATACTTTGCTTCAATAATAGCTGATATTTTTTTTTCTGTTTCATGGCTACAACGACAAAACACGAGCCTCTCTGTGATGCACCGAAAAACAAGGATTAACGTAATGATACCTTCATTCGATGGATTGGGTTCGTCATGACAGGGTTGATAAAATGCGCAGAAGACGAATACCAAATGAACACACACAGCTATTCCAGCTGTGGTACTTTCTATGTGGTCCTCATGTCTTCAACTTTCACACGTTTTACAAGCATATGATTATATCTATTATCAACGTGGTCTACTGCAGCCGTCGCAAGAATGAACCGGGAAAAAGCGTGCAGTCGTAACAAAGTGCAACGAATAACAATTAGATGGTGGTAATAGAAAGAAAGATGGCTAGATATCACATCGGACATGAAAGAATAATAGGTAGTCAGTTTTCTCGTCCTATGTATCTGTTGTAGAATAACGCCGTCACTCATAGAGAAACTAGGCCCCGCCGCGGTGGTCTAGTGTCTAAGGCACTCGGCTGCTCACCCGAAGGTCGCGGGTTCAAATCCCGGCTGCGGCGGCTGGATTTCCGATGGAGGCGGAAATGTTGTATGCCCGTGTGCTCAGATTTAGGTGCACGGTAAAGAGTCCCAGGTGGTCGAAATTTCCGGAGCCCTCCACTGCGGCGTCTCTTATAATCATATGGTGGTTTTGGGACGTTAAACGCCACATTTCAATCAATTATAGAGAGACTAGCTAAGCGACACAGCAGTCCAGGGGATCTAGCGAATGAGGGGAGACGCCAACTGCGCATGCGCGGCACGCTGGAAATGGCGGCGTCTTCACTGAGCGAGCCACTCACCCGGTGATTTCGTCTCTTCAGCAGCAAACGGAAGGAGTGGACAAGCGTGGGAGCGTTTTCCAAGCAATGCCTCCGCTCGATTGACAGACTTCTACCTTGTTCAACAGGTGGCGCAATAATGCTTCGGAAAAGTAATAACAATAATAAAAAAAGAGTAGGCGGGGACGCTGAGCTATTACTCTTCCTTGTGCTCCGCTGCCCCCTCCGCTTAGTCCATTGGCCCGTTGAGCCGTTCAGGTTTTATTCAATTATAAGTAGTTCTCGAAATAAAAAAAAACGCCACTGTGCAGCAGGTTTGATGCTTTATGGGCGACGCACACGCAGACGATACATTGTTTCTTTTAAGGTACTGAGTACTTCAGGCGGCTAGCCTGTCATACGCTGCCATTGTCGCTTGATGTAACGCAGGCAAAAGCAGATAGAGCACAGCCGGCTGTAGTATATCGAGTGCGCGATCGAACCAAAGGGAAGTTTTCTTGCCCTTGTTCTTTGAGTTCCTTTATGATGATATAAACTGTGAAAAACACTACTACGGCTATGGAAACCATGCAAACCACGTATAAGAATTGAAAGAGGTAGCAAGTGAGTAATAGAAACAGAACTTTAGGGAAGAATAGCATTAAAAACAAATAGGATAAAGGGGAGGAAAACACGGAAGACATTAGAAAAGAGGGGAGGAAACAAACAGAAAATCTACGAGAAACAAAGAAGGCTGCTCTGCGCTCATTCAGGCTTGGCAGCCCTATAGGGCCGAACCTGCCATAACGTTTTTCACCTGTTAGAATGCTACGTCAGTATAGCCAGCTTTCCTGGTAGCCTAGCGGTTGAGGTATAAGAGTCACGAAACTGCTACGCCCCGAGACACGGATTAAACTGCTGGCCATCTTGATGGCACTGTTTCAGTGAGGGAAAGTATGCCAAAGAACCCCACGTATCATAATTGCTACGGAGCACCAACCTATGCAAAGAAGGTTATGGGCAATGAAACTGAGTGTGTGTCATGACTCCTCGTTTGACAACTTACCGGGAAGGCAACGAGAGCCGTCTCCTGGGTCGTAAAAGAGTGACTGACAGCCGCACGATGATTCCACACACTGCGCGTGATCGTCCCCGTATGCGCACTCAGCGTCCCTCTGGCAGGACTCGCTCAAGCGTCGTGCTGCACCGTCAGGAACCACACATGCCATAAGTATATAAACAACAACAACGACAACAAATACGACAACAACCAAGCTTACTCCACCAAGAAAATGAGACTGAACACACTTGAACCATATTCATTATCACAGCATAGACCCGCCGTGGTGGTCTAGTGTCTAAGGTACTCGACTGCTGACCCGCAGGTCGCGGGATCGAATCCCGGCTGCGGTGGTAGCACTTTCGATGTAGGCGACAAATGTTGTAGGTCTGTGTGCTCAGATCTGGGTGCACGTGGAAGAACCCCAGGTGGTCGAAATTTCCGGAGCCCTCCACTACGGCTCTCTCATAATCATATGGTGGTTTTGGGACGTTAAACTCCACATATCAATCAATTATCACAGGGGATGGTTATTTGCGCTTGTATTCGACCTTAGCTTCCTTTTTTTTGTAGCGACTGCGTAACGGTGTTAAAAAGAACTGACTATTGATAGCCCGCAAGCATATCTGCGGACTGTAACTTGGCTGACAAGTTTTCAATTTCTTGGTTATGCTTAACTTGGGTAATTTCACAAAGTCTTTTAGTGAAGAGTCTAGAAATTGCACCGAC
The DNA here is from genome assembly GCF_043290135.1 of Rhipicephalus microplus. NCBI lineage: Eukaryota > Metazoa > Arthropoda > Arachnida > Ixodida > Ixodidae > Rhipicephalus > Rhipicephalus microplus. Next base: position 40,141,614 of record NC_134704.1, on the reverse strand, counting down.
AAGTTTTCAGCTTCTTCATTATGTTTACGTTGCATATTTCTGAATGTCCTTCGACTAAAGAGTCTCAAAACTGCAAAACAAGGATTAACCTACGTGCGACACATGTGAAGCCATCCTCTTCGAGGATCAAAACAGGGTTGATGTCCGGGCATCCACAGGTGCTGGAGGCTTGACAAACGAGCGAATCGTCGCAGTCAGACTGTCGATGGCATAGCGAACCGGGACCACTTGTTACAGTCGCTACGCATAAGAAAAAAATCAGCAGAATTGATCACACCTAAATAAGCGTCGGTGCGAGGTGAAAAAGTGTACCTATATATTTTTGCACAATGGTCTAGTTCTAGCCACTTAAGTTAAAAAAAAACGGACTCCTGCTAAACCTTTCAAGGTGTTCTGGGACAATGCCACTTTAAAAATATCATGTCATTGTATGTACCATTGATTGATTGATTGATTGAATGAATGAATGATTGATTGGTTGATTGATCGATCGATCGATCGATTGATCGACTGCCTACAGTTGGAAGCCTGGTGTCGAACTGGTGGTGGAGCGTATTCTTCGCCCTCGCTTGAAACAGTCTCACTGAATGTGGACACCACTCCTTCGGTGTCCTCTTCAAACCTGCACAATGAATGTTCATAATTAGTCACACTAATTGCAGAACGGCCCCACAGGCATCATTGGCGACAGCCCGAGCTCTCGTGCAATCCAATCATAGGTGGTAATCCTTTTATCGAAAGTCTAATTTGAACACAAAGCTGCACCTGTTCATCTGTGTTTGGTATCTATATAAATATAGGCACAATTACGGATGCGGACAAAAACTGAAGCCTTCAGAGTGTTGTCATATTCATAGTTTCCCATCGCTTAGCACGAGACACTGCAGCAGTAGTGTGTTCATTAGAGAGCATAAGCCGATCGCGATCGTGAAAGTGTATCCAAAGAGGGCACGGCCATTATCGGAATCACACTCTGTCGCTGCCGTGCTAGGCAGCCAGCGGAGGTTGACGACAGAATAAAAACACCAGAAAACGCTTTCCGCAGCAAATGCGTTCGGCTGCTTCAGCAATTCACGCGCACGGGTGTAGGCTCGGGACCGTACCTGAGATCTTCCCCCAAGGACAGGCTTCGAACGTAAGGCCTAGCAAGGGTAGTGATTACAAAGAACAGCAATGCGAGCATCTCCTGCAAAGGACGCTGTTAGGAAGGAAGGAATGTAGTGCCTGGAAACTGTGGCACACACCCACGCTGTTGCTAGCGATGTCACCTCGAGCCAGTGATCAGCTCCGTGAGACTGGAAATGCTGATGATGACGATTATGATGTATGAGATGACCGCAATGCAGACGCGTAACCGAAAATGGAGTAAAGAGTGGTGTCCCAATTTTTGACTGAGTGACCGGCACATCTGGATAAAACTATCAAGATCACAGGTCATTTCGTCAGGGGAATTGTTTACGCGAGCAGGAAATGCATCATCGTCATCGAGTTTTGCACGCCACCTTTGACTAACGTCAAAAGTGTCACGTGTCAGTGTAAACACGGGGGAATAGGCAAGGGGCAAGCTATTAAAAAAATGCTGGGATACGTTCGGTTGTCGCTCGCTTTTCATTTTCTTGGCACAACCCACCCCGGAGAATTGTCCACAAAGTGAGCGGCAACTTGTTTTAGAAATAAACAGCTTCAAAAATAAGTATAAGGTAAGAAAGAAAAAAGTCTAACCATAAGTCGTGAGTCGTGGATATAAATACCTAAATATTGCACAAGAAATTAAATAGTACGTCACTAGTACGTACGTCATAGTACGTACAATGAAATAGTACGTCACACACACACGCACACACACACACACACACACACACACACACACACACACACACACACACACACACACACACACACACACACACACACACACACACACGCACGCACGCACGCACGCACACACACACACAAAATGACAAAAGTGACTCATTTACGTACAGGGTTTCTTCTCGTAGCCTTCTTTCATTGAATCGAAACCTTTGACACGTTAAAAAATGACAGGCCTGTGTGAAACACGCAGCACAGTCACAGCGTGAGCCTAACGCTTCTAGGGCAACAAATGAAGTACACTTGCAAAGTACCAACTAGGCCATGAACCAGAATTTTTCGTGAATTAGAAATGCATCCGCCAAGCGCTTATTTATTATTTTGCGGAGAAGCGTGGTATCCGCTACCTTCTGTAAGGCATTATATGTTTCGTTTTAGTTATGACTGATGACGACAACGAATAATGGCTGAATCCTTTGTAATTGGTTGGAAGCTCTCGATCCGGGAGCACGCTGTGTGAAGAGGAGCGAAGATTCGTTTATTTTTATTTTTTATTATTATTCTCTTACATTTCCCTTCTTATTCCTTTTGTTCCCATTACCCTATACCTGTGTCGACCTGTTGAAGTTTCATCGTAAAGACAGACAGCTATGGGTGGCGCTTTTATCTTGTTTCCCTTTTTATAACCACTTAGAGAAGCTCTAGATTGCCCACTCGTTATGTAATTCGAAATGTGTGACACGTTGTTATTAGCTTATAACTCTACCATGCAATATTACACATGTTGACACGATTGCTTGCATGACGTGACACTTGTATAATGTCTATTTAAGAAAGAGCTTCGAGCTCCACCGTGAGTCTGTGGTAGAATATTTGTCTGCTGTAAGCTCGCAGAGGACACGGGGGCTCAAATCCTATCCGATACCAAATTTTTTTTCTCATTTCATTTTTTCTTGCTTCCCGTGATATTGATTATGACCCCGGAGGTAACGGAGGAAAATTATGGCCCCAAAATCTGCTGTCGTTGCTATCTCATATCAGCTTTTGCTGTGATAGACATAATCCAGAGGTTTGCTCTCATTGCTGCAGAGGCATAGAAGTGCCCGCACTGGACCATCGATGTGAAAGTAGAGGCTTACTGAAAGGAACATAGAATTTTAGCTTTGTCAGTCACATTTCCGTCCTTACAGAACAACAACATTTATCATTCCAAGGACGCTTCGGTTGTGAACAGTCACGTGACAGCAAAGGCGAGAACAGACATAAAATTTAAGCAAAAAAGAAAATGAAATAGGAGAAATGAAGGAGTGGTAGCTAATTAAGTGACCAAGATCAAAATGCAATACTACTAATTTACTAGAATAAAAAATTCCGCCATATCCACGAAGTGAATGATGATGAGTGGGCGAAGCTCCGGAGGTAAACCTGGTAAACCATGAATCCTCTGTACATTTTGCACTCTGTACAATTTTGCACAAATATAATTTGTGGCGTGTGAAATCGCGGCCATCTAGCAGCAAAAAATGATTCCGGGGTGGAAATAAAGGCATTTCAAATGATCATTGAATGCCGATTGCAAGCAGAGTCAAATGCCCAATTCGTTATAATTATTTCGTTTGCGAATCAGTGAAGAGCCCACTACGCTTCCGTAGGGCAACGTGCGAACATACGTGTGTTTTCGCTTTTTTAATGGTTCTGTCGCTGATCATTATTAAAATGGTGGGCCTTTGAAGCACCCACCTGTTACTCAATTCCCATGTATTGATGGCTGGCGCGATTCCATACTTCTACCACGCAATATATGATGCTTTAGGAAGACTCTTCCCACTACATAACATTCATATATATTTTTCCTAGGCTGATCCGGAGATAGCCGTGGCTCTGTGGTAGGACACCTGCTTGCCTCGCAGGGGCCTGGGTTCGACCCTTGCACGGACGCACACATTTTTTATTATTCGTATCTTTCTCGTTTTTTCATTCACAGCTGATGACGCCAACGCCGACACCGACGCCGTCACATGTGCGGAACAAGCTCCTTACCGCTATTGCATTAAAATTGCGCCAAAAAGTCAAAGCTGTAATTTTTTTGTGCCGATTCCCAAACAGATGCAAGAAAAAAAAGGTCGGATGCTCAAGTTTGTTTTACTTCCCCCTTTTCCAAGATTTATAATCCTTCCAAAATTTATTCGCGTAGTTAGCGACATGCCTTTGTATGAGCGACCAATTAGTGAACAAGAGAATCAGGAACCAACCGTAAAACAGAAACAAGCACTCGCAGGATTTGGGGACATTTGTATTAGTCGCCATTTTCTGATGGCAGCAATGGTGTTCTGCCTTACCTGAATGAAAAATTGGCGAGAAAACTGTTATATTTCTTGAAAAAAGCCAGTTAACAGAAAATACTCAATGTCTTACACAGCAGAAATCTACCGGAATATTTTATTACAGTTAGAGAATCACATTGCAAAGCATGTGGTTTCCAGGGCAAGTGAACTGTACAACTTGGAAACGCATGGGGCCCCATTGCAAAATAACAAACACTCTTGGAAGTTAAATGGTTTGAAGTGATGAAATAATTTTAGCAGAATGTTCGAATAACTATGCGGTATATAGAACCGGGAGTCGTTTTTGAGTTAGCTTTTTTTCTTCAACTATGAGTTATTTTCTGGCCAATTTCCCATTCATTTACAGCCGGTTATCGTTTTAACTGACGATAGTAGGCACTACGTGCCCATGCCCGCAAATCCCGATCATGTAGTAAAGTAATGAAACCATCCGCCACAAAAGTCAGCCAGGAGGAAGGCCCTGGCCGTTGTTGTTGACTGAAAGTGCAATAGGCGACGCTATGCAACGGTAGCTATGCTCTGTGTAAGGCAGCAATTATAGATATTTAATTATAGACGCTCATTGATTCGATAAAAATAATGTTCTGTGACCAGCTGCTGAGTTAGCGATTGCCTAAGACTCGTAACATGAATCAAAATGGCAATTTGAGTTTCGACACAAAATATATACAGAAAAACAAAGGTGCCTGTCATTGAACCCGAATAACAAGACAGACGTTGTATTGTGTCGCAATTAAATCTAAAACCCGTGCTGCTATGGGCTTATTGTCCAGTCACCTTTAGTCTATTGTCACTTAGGATATGTTCAATCCAAGTACATTTTTCCTGAAGAATAAATATTTCACAAAAGGAGCACGTAGATAAGCCGATACAAGTCAGTGGAGATCTGAAGAAAAACAAAATGTCATAACTTACTGCTAAAACGTAACGTATCTTGGAGAAATAATGTTAACTCCCGAGAAAACTATGTGTAACTTAGGAAATGATCAAAAGTAAATAATAACTAAGGCCTTGAAATCCAGATACTATTGTTTGCAATCAAACGCTAGGTTAGTTTAATAAACCACGTGGAAACACTGCACGTTTCTTAAAATACGGAGTAAAAGCCTACTTTAAGCCATCCCGTTACAAAATAGTAATAATGCCTTAGGACAAACGCTACGTTTCATGAAATACAGGGTTAGGAATTGCTTCGTAATTAATATCCCGCGGGGAAGCTGAGCAAGCACGTCAAATAGAAAAAAAAATTTATGCAACGCGACACAATACGCTACTAAAATTATCGAAACTAAACGCTACGTTCATTGAAAAACTGGTTAAAAATCAGTCCGTAGCCAAATTAATGTAAATATGTGCCGATTCTGCCACCGATAAAATTTCGTTCGATCTTTTTATGGTTGAGGCAGGCAAAAAATGCCCACGGAGTCACGCCAAGCCTACATAGCCAGAAAGCTGACATGCATAAGTTTCTTCTTGACTGTCCAGAAACTACCAAAACATGACATCTCAAAGTAACGAAGTGTTTGCGGTTCGTGTATATGACAGCTTATAGCGATTGTAAATATGCGAACGAAGATGCCATTTTCGCCCTGTGTATGTCATGTCAGACGTGTCACACACAGGCAATAACTTGCGACAATCTTGCCACAATGTTGGCGTGCCTGGTTTGTAATACCGCTTGTTGTAAGCTATCGCCTGTCTGCGTCACGTCTGTCCTGGTTCTTCCATAAGCCTCACATCCTCGACAAAGCCTCTTGCGCGCGCGTTGCTCTCCTACTTCCGGCCCCGCCTGGACCCTTTACTGCGGGGTCCCTTCGACCCTCTGCTTCCGGTCTGCGCTGAAAGTTCTGGCGTCTCCGGGCTCTCGATTCCCTCCTGCTCGTCGGCACGCTTGCCCGTCGCCATGTGCTTGTGCCCGCCAGTGTGGTGTCGTCGCCGTGGAGCTGCCGTTGTTGCCACCCGCGGTTCGTTCGCCAAGCGAGCCAGTAGGTCGGCGTTGTACGGAGGCCTTTGCCCACCGAAGTACGGGGCTATCGTACCGGGTTGCTGAAACGCGTACTGCGGCAACGAAGGCGCGGGGCCTGACACGAGGGCCTGGCCCGGCGCCGCTTCCTGTAATGCCTGCAAGGAGAAATGAGGCAATAAGGGGGGTGATATACTGGGTGTCCCACGTAATTTTAGCCAGAGTTTAACAATATGCCGAACACGTAAGAACGACGTGACTGAATGCATGTTTCTCACCATTGCCTGGAGTTAGACTATATTTTTTTTTGTTTTCTCAAATATTGTTTCATTAGATCTCCTTAGTTACTTACTTTCGAAGGAACAAAGATGGATAAAAAATTTCATCTAGAAAGTTGTAGATCGCGTTGCAAAACGTTCAAATAGAAAATTTTGAAGTTTATATCTTTTAAGTATTAGTCTTTTTCTGCTAATTACAAATGCCCGCGAAATACAAAAAAATACCACGTGACAAACACGCTCGCGCGTCAGTTCGCGCGATAATTCTAGTGCTCCCTAACGTTCCGCGCACGAACTATACGTTTCCCTCACACCGGTTTATGACAGAGATTAGCAGTCACAGCAGTTATTGTTTTTGTGGCCGATAGCAAAACGTGTTCATCGTACAGCCACCACCATCGTTGCGGCCCTGCCGAGACAGCGCAATAGGGAAAATGCTATAGTCGTTCGTACGCGGAATGTTAGGGAGCACTAGAATTATTGTGCGCACTGGAGCCAGAGGGGGTTTGTCACGTATTATTTTTTGTAATTCGCGGGCATTTGTATTTAGCAGAAAAACACTAATACCTAAGAGATATGAAATTCAAAACTGTCTAATCAGACGTTATGCAAACTGATTTACAACTTTGTCATTGAATTTTTTGTCTTCGTTCCTTCAAACGTTAGTTAATTAAACATATATAATTAAACAATATTTGAGAACACGAAAAATAGTCTAACTCCAGGCAACGGTGAGCAACACGCGTCGTAATTACGTGTTCTGGCTAAAGTTACGTGGGACACCCTGTATAGCACAACAGCTAGGCCGCGGACATTCCGATAGTTTAATAGATTGCTGCTGTTAGACACAAGCTATTGTATTGAGTGGATCACCTTCAGCAAGTATTCTCAAACAATGAATAGTAATCTTCCACTAACCTTCAAGATGACGGCATATGTCAGCTGCACCTTGCCTATGGAGCAGAAACCCCGAAGCTTACAAAGAGGGTTCGGCCTAAATTAAGGACTACGCAGTGAACAATAGAAAGAAAAGTGATTGGTGTAACCCTAAAGATACACAGAGCTGAAATTGGAAAAACTGCTGAGACTTCGCAATTTGACTCAGAAGACGCCACTGTTCCGATAAACGAAGTTTCTTTCCAACAGTTTGTTGTATTTTTTATGGATTATGAGCGTGTGGCATACAGCTGCTCGCGGGTGCTAGCCGTGATGTCACACTCTTCGAGGAACATGCAGGATGCACGTGTTCTTGTCCTCTTCTTCCTTTCTTGTCCTTCTGCTTTCACCGCACTCTTGCCCTTCCATAAAATCACTGCTTTGGCCACAGCCGGAAGCACTGTTCACTGCTGTTGCTGTTCGCACTGGTATTGGGAACCGAAGTGAAAATAGAACGAGTCGTGAGACGTGGGCGACGGCTGCCATTGTTGACTTGTCAGTTGTGAGTGTGACGTCGCCAAACATCACTTTCTCTAGTTCACGGCGTGGCCGCTACAAGTGGCAGTTTGCGAAATACTTATTAAATTCATTATTTTCGCGTGGTTTCTGTCTGCAATGAAGGTTTGCGCTATCAATTTGTGGACCCAATATTTCGTCTGGCTGAAAATATTGGCAGCAAGAATTTTGTTCAGTATCCCTTTGAGAAACAAGAAGAGAGTAGAGTGGGCCAGGGAACAAACCGAGGTGAAGGATATCGCAGTTGAAATCTAGAAGAAGGAATGGACATGGGTCTGGCACGCAGCGCGTAGAGAGGATAACCACTGGCCATTAAGGTTAACTGACTGGATTCCCAACGACGGTAAACGCATGAGGGAGAGACAGAAAGTTAGGTGGGCCGATGAGATTAAAAAGTTCGCAAGTATAACGTAGCAGCAGAACGCACAAGACCGAGTTGATTGAAGGATCATGAGAGTGACCTTTGCCCTGCAGTGGGCGTAGTCAGGCTGATGATGGTGATGATGATGATGATGATGATGATTGAAACCAACATAAAGTAAAGCGAGGAAAGGTATAAGGGGCATTGTAGTCTCTAACGATAGCGGGACTACAATGCGTAGTGAGTAGGGATTAGAAGATAAATTTAAACAAATCAAGCTGAATATAAAGACAACTTGCAGCTGGGAGGAATCGAAACTGAAACCTTCGGATGACGCGTCAGATGCTGCACTCACTGAGTTAGAGTGGCGGTCGTCCTTGCACTCACTTCATTGCATATTTTTGTGCACATAGAGCTGCGAGTATGAGCCAGCACCACCCGTCGTCATCACGGCGAGTATGGAACACTTTTTACAGCCAGCTGCATGGCGTCACGTAAAATGTGATCTTTTTACCGAGCTAACCAATAAATCCGCTGGTAATACCTGAAGGCCGCGTGTCTTCCAAAACGAGAACCTCGATGAGAACAAAATTTTCTTAAAACCGACCGACCGACCGACCGACCGACCGACCGACCGACCGACCGACCGACCGACCGACCGACCGACCGACCGACCGACCGACCGACCGACCGAACCAACCCAACCAACCAACCCAACCAACCCAACCAACCAATTAATCAATCAATCAATTAACTAATCAATCAATGAATAAATACATCAAACTGACAGCTGGAGGAGGAAACACCCAAAGAAACAAACATGGGACTACTTTCAGTACGTAGCCTTAACAGAGGTTTGTGTATGAAATGTGCCGAAGTGTTTCATTACAAGAAAGAAAAAAAAAACAAAATACATTTCTCGCGCAACAAATTGAGTTATATATGTCAGATTCAAAAAAAAAAAAAGGCGACAGACATCCCATGGGGGAAAAATATCGTACAATATTACTTAAAACGAAATACGTAGAAGATGTTGCTGGTTCAGCTGGTGTGCAAAGAATAGAGGAACTAAGACTTCGACGAAATGCAATGTCAGGTTTCTTATCAACATGGCTCAATGTCAGCTGAAACGTCTCGCATTGGAAAATCAAAACGAACGTGTTTAGTTCTTAACCATGGAAAGGTATCCAACACAAGGAATAGCCGCTTACGTTTATTGCAGGTGGCAATCTTTTTTTTTGTGCGAATGACAGGAAAATACACTTGTTTGCCTGTACTATGCGCAATGAGAGAATCCCGATCGATATTAAATTATTGAAGCGTTAAGGGAACGCAGTCGCTGTTTGCTGTGATCTTGCGGTGAAGAGTGCATATTTTATGTCACGCGTCTGCACTACCACAGCTCACGTGAAGTCTTGTGTCAAAAGCTGCTATTGTTTAGCCTGAAAGCCTTAACCAGTTCCTCACACGTGTTTTAACACTCACTACATGGGAGGGACCAACCATGCGCTGTAAACAAGCGTCACGGTTACGTCCTGTAGTCAGGAGGACTTCGCATAAATTCGCGTTAGAAAATGGTTTAGATCATTTCCCCCCAGATTGAATGGCTTCGTTATAGCTGTAAGGATTCTACCGGAAGCCGACAATGCTGAGTTCCAGCTGCGGTGAAGCAAAGCATTTCACCACAAAATTCGCGGCATTTCAGGCCTTTCAGACTTGGTATAGGCGCGTCGTGTACCGAGCGAGAAGTGGATATCAGGGATGACTGTGTAAAGAGCGGTCACCTTTGAAAAGCAAAACAGTGCATGCGTTATCTCGAAGGGCGAACAGGTCCAGCAATGGCGTAGATATTGTTACCTTTCTGAATTGTCCCACAGACCAAAAGGAGGAAAAAAAAAAGGTCTCACGGCCATGTGCGTTTGCACTTGCAAATTTTTATTCTCTGTCAATCATATTGATTAGCATCAGCTTTGGAAGGAGACCGCAATGGGTCACTGTGTGCGCCCAGGTAAAACGAGGGTGAGCTTATGAAGACGCCAAGTTCGGTGGGGCAGTTGCCTCCTACAAAAAAAAAAACCATTGCGATAATTCTGGCGTGCCCTCTTTGTCTTGTATGCTGTCAGAATTTTACACTGTTTTTTTTCTTGTTACAAGTATGAACCAGCTAGCGAAATTTTAACCCCCACAAGATTCATAAAATTTGACCGCATTTATCTAAGTTAGGCGTTTGTTATGCTCATCAGCTTGCTTTAATTTTATATCCGCGGTTTTGCGCCCCAAGGATACTATATGTAAGCCCGGCAAAGTAGGACACTCCAGAAACTTTGGTCATCTGGTGTTCACCGATAGTGCACAGTACACGGGCCTGCACCAGAATGCGAACCCTCGACTTCTGGGTCGGCTTCTAAGCACCGTATAGACTGTACCATACAGGCGATTACTACTTTGCCTTTTTATAACTTCGTTTGGTTTCTTGCATCGGTGGCAGTTGTGCCTTCTCGTGAGGGCAAGTCAAGGACCCGTACAACAAGCGACCTTTTAATTAACAAACGTTCACAAAAGCTGGAGCTACAGGGCAGTGAATTGAGGCTCGAATCGTACCGCACGCTTGGTGGTTGTTTCGCGAATACCTCTCCCCACACCGATGCGATCAGGGCACGGTGTCTATACGAGTACTCGCTCTGAAGGTACACACATACCTGCGATGCTACTAAGACCGAGCTTTCTGGTGCCGGGTGACGTGGATGCTCCACAGGAACGTTCGCCTCTGCACTGGGAACCGGCAAACCCCATTCTCTAAGAAGGTCGTCGCGAAATTTCTTCAGCATGAGCGTCGTCATCAGGGAAACGACGTCGTGAACACTGGTAGGGTCCGCATTGGCTGGCGCAGGAGGCACGTGATGCGAATGTGCAGACGAGCTCGTGGAGGGTTGATAGGCGTTGATGATGACCGGTTCGTTTGGCCCTGCGTGGACCGACGAATATTTAGCGTTAACGGTGGAATCGGCAGTACGGAAATGCTCCATTTCACATATAAGGTGCAACACTTTGGAAGCTATGCAAAAAAGTTCGCTCAGCAAAATGTGTAGATACGCGTGTCTCACACTTGAGTTTTATCGTTCTAAACGTGGCCTCCGCGATTAGCTCCGGCTGCGTGCTACCGGAACTAATCACAGAGGCCACGATACAAAAACGGACAGACACTGAATGATCCAGAAGAACATGCCAACAACCGTATTGATAACGTGGTTTGTCTGTTTCGAAGGGCCAAATCATCGTCATTTATTACTGAGTTTAAAAAGGACAAAAAATCAGTTCCTGCGGAACAAAAGCTGTTAACTATTCATTGGTGTGAACGCATATATTGCAAGAAGTCTCGTGAGCGTTCATAGCATTGCACCTGATGTATCGAACGCGCTGTGAATTTATGCTTTGTCGACGTCTGGTGCACTCATTGCAAACAAATAAACCTCTTTTATGTATTGTCACCTTGTCGTGATGTTGAAAATCGCCGAGGGCATGGTGTTCAAGAATAGGCTTTTTATTTGGACAAACCTGTGCCCGGAAAATGAAAGGTCAAGTACAGGCAATGCACGCTGCACCCTGATAACGGTGTGAATAGTCGTAGGATGTCGAGTAGTCTGCCTAGCGGAGCAGGACTTCGTCTTTCATACAAGTACTATTAGAGATTCCAGATTTATCGCTTGTGGCCGCCTAACCTCTGCATTATTCGCGTGCAGTGCGCAATCGTAACAGAATAACATCAAGTTATCAGAAAGCTTCTCCAACACTGGAAGATGACTTAGGCCGACTGTTGCATACATTATTTACGCGTGAAGTCAAAATGCATAAAAATAAAACATGCCTAGCAATATGTGCTCATCTGTTTCTGTGCCATCTTTTTGAATTCACCCATGTTCTTAAGGTAGTGAAGCTTATGGCACGTATTATTTAGTACTCGCTTACCCGAGTGTCGTTCTCTATCAGTAATTAGCATCCATGGTGATGGCACCATTGCAATAAATCTAATAAATCACTATATTTATGAGCATATTCCTCAAAGAACTAATTATTCTTTTTAGGTCAAACGATAAATATTGTGTATTATACACCCAATGATGCGAGAGGTTTTTTTTTGTCTTCAGTTTTGATTTTGACTATCGAGACCTTTGCATATAGTTTAACTGGAGAACGAAGATAGCGTTAATTTACAAAATAAAAAGAAAACAAACATGAAATCGCGAACTAACTAACTAACAGAACTAACTAACTAACTAACTAACTAACTAACTAACTAACTAACTAACTAACTAACTAACTAACTAACTAACTAACTAACTAACTAACTAACTAACTAACTAACTAACTAAATAACTAACTAACTAACTAACTAACTAACTAACTAACTAACTAACTAACTAACCAACTAACTAACTGCATGACTAACTAACTAACTAACTAACTAACCAACGGAAGAAAAAAAATAACAACTATATTTTCCGGTGAAGACATGGGTGAGAGACAGTGGAACTTCCCGCCAATCCATATTCTGGACTCGTTTTACATGGACGGGAATGATCGCACGCAAGTCCGCAGTATTTAGAGGTGATGAACTTTCGCGATTGCCCTTACTTGCACTGCCAGAAGCACCAGCCCCGCCATCGTAGCTTGGCACGGGATACGGAATCGGAATAGGCACCACCGAGGAAATCAGGGTTCCCGATCCGCAGCCGTGAGCGCTGTTCACGCCAGGTCCCTTGCAAGGACAAGGCGACGGCTTGCACAAGCACGGCTTCTGGCAGTTACAGGCAGCGTGGCAGTTGCAGGAACCGAAAACGTTGGCGAATGGCAGCGACGCCGCCGCACTCCTCCCGTAGAAATCCAGGATGCTAGAAGGACCAGGCTGGACGACCCCGGATGAACTGGAAGGTGGAGCGTACAACTGCTCTGCTTGCCTCGCTGCAGGGTGTCCTGCGAGGAAGTCGTCATCACCAGACCCTCGTGAAACTGAAGTTCTCGTCATGATGCTTTGATAATTTAATCATAATTACAATTATACCAAAGGCAGTAGTGTTTCGACCAATACATAAGCAATAAAAAGGTCTGCATTCTTGCGTACGGTTATACAGTGCGCTAGTAAACCATATAGAAATTTTCAGAATAACACTTTCAAGCAAGATGCTTCGGAATGAACATATTGACTGTGTGTTTGGAAAATTATTGCGCCTCGTAGGTATAGTGAGCCGTTGCAAAACAGTAATACCATATTAAGTAAAACCTTTAATATATATATATATTGCTATTCGGCTCTGACCATGCTGTTTTTGTTATCGGGCTCTACAACTAACACAGAGAGAAAATTTTATTGCGGAAAGGCAGGGAGGTTAACCAGAAAACATATCCGGTTTGCTACCCTGCACTGGGGAAAGGGTAAGGGGAAAGGGAGGAAGAGAAGCACAAACACACATACACACACTCGCACACAGTAGTGTCACAGTCGTTCTACGAGGCGGGTCGCTCGCAGAAACTTCATCAGCGCCTTCGTTGCTTTCTGGCGTGAAGCTCGATCTTTCCGACATTCCAAGATTGACTGCTCAGAAAATGGCTGGTCGTCGAGGCGAGCAAACACTGCTGAGAGGGACTGTCGCTGAGAGCTGTACTGGGGGCACTGACATAAAATATGTTCAATTGTTTCGTCATTGTCGCAATGGTCGCATGTAGCGCTGTCTCTCATTCCGATGCGGCAGGCAAAAGCGTTCGTGAAAGACACCCCAAGCCACATACGGCAGAGAAGGGTCGTCTCGGATCGGGGTAGGCCAGATGGAATAGTAAGTCGTAGGCATGGGTCCAGGCGGTGAAGACGGGTGTGGAGAAAACCGGGCGTATTCCGCATAGACATTGCGACATCCTGCGCAAGCGTATTAATCTTTGCTGCTGCGTCGCTTCTTGATAGTGGAATGGGTTCCATCACTCCATTTTCGTGAGCATTCTTAGCTGCATTGTCGGCATGCTCGTTACCGATGATGCCGCAATGGCCTGGTAACCACTGAAAAGATATGTCATGTCCTTCGTCTATTAGGTGATGGTACAGTTGTCGTATTTCGAGCGCCAATTGATCTTGAGGTCCACGACGTAGAGTATTGTGTAGACATTGGAGAGCTGGTTTCGAATCAGTAAAAATGCTCCATTTTTGTGGTGTCTCTTGGTCAATCCTGCGGAGTGCGCTGCGGAGTGCCGCGAGCTCCACGGCTGTCGATGTCGTCTTGTGTGACGTTCTGAACTGGATGGTTTCGGCTCTTGCTGGGAAGATCACAGCTCCTGCAGATCCTCCAACAGTTGTCGAGCCATCCGTGTAAAGTTTGACATGATCTTTGTATTCTTCGTGTAGCATGAGTAGAATCATCTGCTTTAAAGCTGGCGCCGAGAGCTCCGCCTTCTTGCGAATCCCCGGCACTGTCAAGCGCAGTTTTGGTCGGTCCAAGCACCAAGGAGGTGTTAGTATCCGTTCCGGAGGTGTGTAGACTGTTGGAAGGCACTCACGGAAAGTCAATAGTCTCTTACAGAAGGAGGCACTCGGTCGATCTTCTGGAAGCGAAGCTAGGTGGTGGGCAGGGGCGCGAGCAAGGTGTCTAATATGAGCTCTAAGCACCTCCAAAGTAATGTGCACTGTGGCCGGATGATCTTTGGCGATTGCGATGGTTTCCGCTGTTGATGTACAGCGTGGTAATCCAAGACAAACTCTGAGTGCCTGGCCCTGGGCGTTTTCTATTGTGCGTATACTGCTTTTGCAAGCGTTCGTCAGAACCGGCAAGCTATACCGCAGGTACCCCAGAAACAGCGTTTTGTACAAATGCAACATCGCGTGCACTGATGTGCCCCACGTTTTGCCTCCGAGGAACTTGAAAAGTTGTGCGATGGCCGTTAGGCGCTTCTTTAGAGTGGCCACATGGGGACTCCAGCAGAGATTTCGATCGATCGTGACCCCCAAAAACCTGTGGGTCCTGGCGTAGCAGACACTGTGTCCATTGATGGCGATGGGATATGACGTCATTGCCTTCCGCGTGAACGCGACCAGCGCCGATTTCTCAGGAGAGATCTCGAGGCCTTGTTCTCTAAGGTACGCCGATATTGAATTCGCTGCTTTCTGGAGTCTCGCACGTACCTGAGGACGTGTTACACCTGATGTCCAGGCACAAATATCATCTGCATAGAGAGATATCTGCACGGAATCTGGTATGCGTTCAACGAGACCGATCAGAACCAGGTTGAACAGTGTGGGGCTCAATACACCACCTTGAGGAACACCACGGTGTGTATAATGTTCAGAAGTCGGCCCATCATCAGTTTGCATAAACAATGATCTCATATGTAGGTAGCATTGGATCCAGCGGTACACTCGCCCACCCAAACCAACTGACTCGAGGGCGTCAAGTATGGCTTCGTGAGAAACATTGTCATATGCTCCTTTGACATCTAAAAATAGTGCGACAGATAACCGTCTGCTCATTTTCTGGTGTTGTACGTAGGTCACCAGGTCAATGACATTGTCAATGGAGCTCCGAAGACGACGAAAACCGGCCATGGCGTCTGGATATATTCTATGGCGTTCTAGGAACCACTCGAGTCTGGCAAGGATCATTCGCTCCATCAGCTTCCCTACGCAACTAGCCAGCGCTATTGGGCGGTATGATGTCAGCTCTAGAGGCGATTTTCCAGGTTTGAGAAGTGCAACCAACCGGCTTGTTTTCCACTCTCTGGGGACCGTTCCATCTCTCCAAGACTCATTGAATACTTCCAGCAAAGCACTTCGTGCTCGATCACCGAGATTGCATAATAGGCGGTATGATATGCCATCCGGCCCAGGCGATGACAATCGATTGCATGAAGCAAGAGCCACATTCAGTTCTTCCATTGAAAAAGGCAGGTCCAGGTGCGGGTCAAGGGAATGTGGCGTGTAATGAGCAGTAAGGGCTTCTGTGCAATTTGGTGGGCCCGCAATCTTCCTACAAAAATCTTCCGCTACCTCGATATCCCTTCTATTTTGGAAAAGGGCCAAGGCTTTAAACGGAAAACGTTGTTGGGGAAATGTGCGTAGGCCTCGCACTGTTCGCCATATTTGAGAAAGCGGTTTGCGAGGGTCTAGACTCGCGCAAAATTTCGCCCACCGTTGAAACTCCAGTTTGTCTATACGACGCTGGATCTTCTTTTGCATGCGCCTGGCCATCCGTAGATCTTGAATGGATTTTGTGCGTCGATATCTACGCTCCGCACGCCGACGAGTCGCACGGAGTCGCTCTAACTCCATGTCCGTTTCTGAGGGCCTTGAAGAATATGCCAGCGTGCGCATCGCACTCTGCGCTGCTTGTTTGATCGCTTGCTCAATGTCAGAGGTTAAGCCTTTTTCACAAGCGTGTTCAATGTTGGTTTTGAATGCTGAAAGATCGATCTTCCGTACGGTTTTCGGCGGGTGGTCGCTAGCAAAGCCTTCGATGGTGAGATAACTGGGGATGTGATCGCTACCATGTGTCTCGATGTCTAAAAACCACTTAACGCTTGTGGCGAAGCGACGTGACACGAACGTCAAGTCCAAACAGCTGCTGTACGTTGATCCTCGCAGAAATGTAGGGCTCCCATCATTAAGTAGAGACAGTTCATGAGTCGATACAAATGAAGCCAGCCTCCGGCCCGTGGTATTGACTTTTGAACTTCCCCAGATTGGGTGGTGGGCGTTGAAGTCTCCTATAATTATCCACGGATCCGGGACGCTCGAAAGAATGTCATCCAGTCTTTGGCAATCAAAACGGGCTGAGGGAGATAAGTAGACACCTATTAATGTGAAGGTGAGGGTTTTCTGCTTCACAGTCAGGCAAACATATTGGTTCTCATCATGAGGCGACACAGGTTGAATGATGTAGGTAAGCTCCCGACGAATATACACAATGACCTTGCTGCTTTCGTTTCGGGTTTTGGACGGGATTGATTCGTAGCCAGATAGCCTGATCGGGTTTGATAATTTCGGTTCACATATTACGATGATTGGGAAAAGGTTAGAAAACACGTACTGACGAAAATCGGAAATCCGTGATCTAAGTCCTCTTGCGTTCCACTGGATGACTGATGCTTCTCTGACGTCTTTGCGGAACGATTGTTGATCTCCTGCCATGACTCTACGCGAGGGAGGCGAGGACTGGGCTCAGCGCGTCCAACACCTGTAACCCGCTTCGAGCGGTTGGAGTTCCCAGGCTTCTTAGTATGTCTGCCATGACAGCGACGAGGGATCGTAACATCGGGATGATCTGTCGATCGACCCTTGACACATCCTCAACGGAAGTAGACTCGGTGGAAGGTGTAGGGCGGCGAGGCCTCGCAGGAGGCTCCTTTGCAGGCTGTGTACGCGGAAGCGTAGGCCACTCATCCGCAGCTGTGAGCTTCTCCACTTCTTTTCGCTTCGTGCTTACTACTTCACTCGTGCTCGGAGGAAATGGGTTATGCGCAACACTCTGTCCTCCACGCCTCCGTCGGCGACTACGTCGCCGCCGTACCCTTTCAGCAGCCTCTCTGTGGGTTGAATTGTCCCTAACCATTTGTTTGATAATGGCGATTTCCTTCTTAATCCGAGGGCATTCCTTGGATGCAGCATCATGCGGACCATCACAGTTTCTGCACTTCAGACTTGTTGCCCGACATGCGTCTGCAGTGTGCGGCTCAGCGCATCGGGGGCATACTGTGGTGTTTGTACATACACTCTTGATGTGACCAATTTTCATGCAGTTATGGCACTGGAGTGGTTTAGGGACAAATGGTCGAACAGGATGTCGGAAGTGTCCCACTTTGACATGCGACGGAATGGAATCTCCTTTGAACATTATCTTTACACATCGGGTGTTTCCGAGGCGAAGTACATTCGCGATGAGAACTCCTTCGTTCGCTGGTTTTATGAGAGTTGGGAGGTCCGAGTTTGCTATGGCCAAATCAATGTCGTAGATTACTCCCGCCGTGCAGGCACCGTCCATTGGAATAACCGGTCGTACTTTGATGCCTCCCAAATCTGATACTCTGCGAAGCTTGTCTATGGCGCTGGCAGTCATTGTGTCCACAGCTAGAATATTCTTCCGCGTGTTCACTCGGATATCCTTAATGTCGTTTGGTGCTACCCCCTCAAAGTACATAGAGAGAGCTTGCCTGTTTACTGCTCGAAGGCTGATGGTGGAGTCCTCGGGCATGAAGAGGATGGTGTGCGGCCAGCATTCTCCTTTTGACTGAGACGTTAATGTCCCTGCTGGTGAAGACGACTTGATACTTCTTCTTTTGGCCTTCCTGCTTCTCACGGTCTCGAAGTCGTCATCCGACGAGTCGTCGCCCGTGGCCGAGTACAGTTCCGTGTCCTCGCTGGTGCTCGAACAGGTGCTTCGTTTCCGCGACGAGCTTGCCAAAAGTGGTCTATGGTCGGACATAGCCGCAGAAGGCTCCACGTCCACAGCCATGATGCAGTGACTATCACCGTTGGCCTCACTGGTTCTGGGCCAGGCGCGCTGATATACCGAGGAGCTCGCCATAGCAGACCTCTGGCTGGGCGGACCAGTGGATGACTCCGCGTCCGTCGCCTTGGGGCAGGGAGCAGCGTCTCCCGTAGAAAGCGAAAAACTTGATAACAATGCTCGGAGCCGAAAGCAGAAGCGTTCTATGAAGAGACACTTCGTCGTCGTCCTCTACAACTAACACAAACCTGCAAAAACTATACGAAATGCAAAATAAATATATCTCAATCAATTTCTACTTACCGTATGTTGCTCAAACGAGTGAATTCTTCTAACGGGATAAAAAATTACCTGTCCGTGACCTCTACGCTAATTAGCATTGGCACTAAGGTGCGAAGCCAAGAAACATTTAGATTATTTTTGACAACCTCTCTAGACTACAGCGAAATGTCACAATGCCTAATACACGAAATGAAGAAATGCGAAAAGAACACAAAAAAAACAACACAGTGAACTACCTTAATAATATACGGTCTTATGTAGTTGCCATTCAACTTAACGAGTAGGTGAAAGCTCGCCCAGATTTCATGCACTGTACACACATCAATAGCGTGAATTACATGTTAGGTTTTTTTGTCGCTTTCAGCAATTGCGTTATTTTTGTTATTATTACTATTTTTTTCTCGAAGCTGGGCTTTGCTCGCATTGTTGCATGCTTTACCAGTTCATTTTGCTGACTTGCCACTGCTGTTTTGTACGAAGGTAGCTGTGGGCCGTTGTCAAGCTGCCTCTTCGGAGAGCAGGTTTTACCTACAGCTATCCTTCATCGGTGTATTGGTGCAAACTATACAGTATTATTATTATAATAATAATATTTAAATTTTATTGTATTGTTTAATTTTATTGTTTCACATTTTCATGAACCTACCCAAAGCCTCTATGGTTCTTCCTGGGCTGGTTAAATAAATTTCTGATTGACTGAGGGATTCATTGATCAAAATCAGCGTGAACAAGTCCAGTGCAGTGGATAAGCCTCTCCTACATTTTTCAAATCAACTTGATGCCACGATTACTGCAGCTACGTTATCCGCGAGGACTTCTTGATCTAATACGTTCACCCAAATTTCCGCCCCTCCTTCGCGCATTAGCCTCGTCTTGGAATCCAGTCAGTTTCTGTTAAAAACCAGCGTTTCTGTTGCCTTTTTGTTTTGCGTCCTGCTCATATCCGATTCTTATTGATTACGACTAAGATATTCTGAGCACGCGTCATTTTCCTGGGCCACTCTGGCTTCAACTTGTCCGTTATGGTACAGCCAGCCATTTTTAACGCGATGGCGTTAAAGAACTCGTTTCGAAGAAATTCCGGTGTCGTTATTGTGAGGGAAAAATCATTATTTATGCGTGACAGAAGAAGCGAGATTGATTCAAAGAAAATGATAAAAAAATCTTGAGTTATTATGCGGAGTGAACAAGGGTCGTTTGAGTCTGAGTAGGGATCGAACGACGGTTGTTCGTGAACGGCGGGGCAAGTATGGTATACCACACGGTATAAAAAAAAAAGAAAAAAAAACTTCTTGTGGGCTGTCAAGAGGGCCCACGATGTGGCTCGTCAGGCTTGTCCTGACTGTCCCAACGTGGGAGCCGCCCTGTGCGCGTTGGGTCGTGCACCTCAGGACTTTATCTTAAATAAAGTTTCGCGTCCATTCATCTGCTTAAAAATGCAGTGAAAATAGTTTCCATGCTTTGCAAACACACGTTTTCTGTATACAATGCAACATGAAATTTCGCAATAATAATGCGTCGTACAAGCGCCCATTGCCAGCGGGTGTCAGAACATGCGATTATCATGATGCATTCGTGGTTTAAAGCCGGTAACACACTACAAAAGGCACAATCGCTACTGCGCCTATTCTCTTAAGGCCACGTAGTGGGTGCATAGTAAATTGGAAAAGGTTTAATGCACTAAGGGTTTGAACTACGCACTAAGAACAGCATATCGCTGTCACGTTCAACTCCTAAAGGCGAAGCTTTAGGGTCCAAATTTTTTTTTATTTCCATGGCTTACTGCGTCACCCTGAATTTAAGTTAAACCCATTTCCTAAGCCTCTAAGGTACGGCCCCGAAGGTAAGTGCTGGAAAGACGCAGGTGATATATACAATCTCTAACGCTCCACCCTTCTTTTATTCTTCTAACTACCCCAGAGTTGTATTAGTCGCTAAACCAACGGACCACTACGCCTTGTTGAATCTAATTTCATCTCCGAGCTCTAAAGGACATATTGGACTTCTTGTTTCTTTCTCCGTAAACTGATGAATGCGACCTGCACGTTTTAGATCCAACTGCAATACTTAGACAGTTGCTTCATCTACTACTTCACCGTGACAGCACTTTGGTGTTGCGTACACAGCTGCGACCAATAATCTATCAAAGAGTCCCTAGAGTTGAAATAGCAGCTCATGTTTCTTTTTGAAATAAGGACTTACCCTGCGAATTCGCAGTATGTGCATGTCCCTCATCTTCCAGCTGACGACGTATGATTTCTCTCAGTATATTGATGTCGTCTGGGGTTATTTTGGACGTAAGTCGCTGTTCTTTAACGGAAGCGGCTGTTTCAGCGTCGTCATCAGGAAGGGGATCCGAATGGTTATCTATGCTGTCATCCTTTCCATCATCTTTTTTGGTATCCTTGGGGGAATCTTTGGAGACTTCCTTGGCGTCAGTCTTAGCAGAAGGCTTTTGAACGTCCTTCTGAGCATCTTTCTTGGTCTCTTTATTGGCTTTAGGGGCATTCTTCTGAACGTCTTTCTGCGGGGCCTTAGGAGCATCTTCAGCGGACTCCTTTTGGGAATCCTTCGGGTCGATCTTCGGGACAGCCTTCTGGACGGCCTTTTGGTCAGGCTTCTGTTCCTTCTTGTTAATTTCTTTTTCAGGAGATTTCTCAGGCTTTTTGCTTTGTTGTTGTCCGCCTTCTTTACTTTTTAGCTTGTCGGGAGTGTGGCGGCCCTTGTCAGGGTCCTGGTGATGCGAGCATGAAAAGGTCTACACGTCAGTACAGAGAGCACAAATGCGAAATTCATGTGATTGCAGTGTCACGGCGCATTTTTCTTTCTTTGGAGGTGAATGTATAAGAAAATGTAGCGGATTGGCAATAAAAGATGTGCTGTCAGCCTTTTTTTTTTAAGTAGAAGTCTCTTATGACCTAACGAGGTATGAACGCATGGAAATGTAACGATGCGTGAATGTGATAAGTAGAAGCTTTCACATAGGAGGGTACAGATTTGCTGTCTCATCATCCAATCTACAATTCACATACAACATTCAAGTTTTCGAGATAAGATACACCTGTCCTAGGATACGAGTCTATGAGTGTTGCCGCCTTATAGACAATACTGTTAACGTACCGGTTTCTTTTCACTCATAGTAGTGCTGAGGACACCAACCGTTCTTCTTGCCACGAGGCAACACGGAGGCCGATTTCTGCAAAAAGACAATGAAAGAGCCAGAAAACTGTGTGTCTGCAAGCACATCGTGAACGTTCTGTGACATTTACCAGCAAGTCATATAGGCCTATATTAAATTGACAACTTCGCTATGCGAACGTGCAGTGCTGGCGCGTAGGGTACCTAATCTCCTTAGCCAATTGCACGAAAAGCATCGACAAGAATACTAGTAGGGCGCGTATGGTGGAATTATTGATCAATTTGCAATAGACCAGTGGTTTCTCTCCGATAGCTCGTTGTTCGTTGCTCGAGACATCCCTTATTAAATGAATATAATCTACTGCATTTTGTAACAGCGGTCGTACCACACAAGCACTAAGAACAGGAACGATTCATTCTATGTGATCTCATGTGTGCGCTGTTGAGCACGTAAGTGAGAATTTTTCACTTGAATAGCTTCGCTTATAAGACTCTAAAACAATGAATCACGAAGTACACGTGGGTTGTGCGTATTCCAAGAAGGAGAAGTGGAAACTTTGAATATTTTCCATCTTAACTTGAAAATAAAAATGCATGGAGTTTCTACGTACGTCAGTGCCGAAGCGCGGCGTTCCTCTTCTTCTTTGTCAAAGTACGTGACGACTGTCATAAACAAGCCGTCATTGTACTATACACCACTCCATATATTATGCAACAAATTTCCGAGACAGTTTTGTAAATATTATGCGAGACAATTAACCCAATTCTTAAGTGTTAGATAAACCACAAAATCACTATATTCCTGGCCGTATGTCTCAGCCGGTGGAAGTCGCAGTTAACAAAGAAAGGAGGGAAAAGAAACCGACAAGCGACTACAGCGATCTATTCCATTTCTTGCAGGTGTGAACCAAAGTTCAGGATGTTAATCTTACTGCATTCGGCCCGCATTACATATATTTTCTTACTAGTAGTTGACACTTCGAATCAGCACTTAGTTGTTATAATAACAAGGGACTTAAATATTACATAGTTTGAAAAAAAAAATCTCTAGCGGTGGTTTCGTTTACATGACATGTTGCAAAATTAGTATGGCATGGCGTAGTTGTATGGCAAACACAAGCAACAGACCCTAACATGAAAATAGTAACATGCATGTCATGTAACAACATGAGTATACATGCCACGCTTATGATGCGCTCGCAGCCGTTTCCCTCGCGTCACATATACCAAATTTGGTATTACGGGACGTGAATGGATGACAAAGGCATGCGACTGGTGCAAATGTGATAATAAAAAAATGCGTGTCATGTAAAAAAATGACTACATGCTACGCTCATGATGCGCTCGTGGCCGTTTCGCTAGCTTCACATGTACCAAATTCAGTATTACGTGACGCGAATGGACGACATAGGTAAATGACACGTCCAAACATGATGATCATGATCATCATGCGCGTCATGTAGCAACATGACTGCGTACCACACTCATGATGTGCTCGCGACCATTTCGCTATTTTCACATATGCCAAAATTTAGTGTTATGTAACGTGAATGGATGACGAAAGTATGTGACTGGTGCAAACATGATAATTTATTTATTTATTTTTATTTATTTATTTAATACATACTGCGGACCTAAGTGGTCCAAGCAGGAAGGGCACGTCACGTATACCACAGGCGTAATGACGTACATCATACGAAAAACACACTTTGTTTTACACGCTACAATACACTTCGTTATGTAATAACATCACGCTTCGCTCTATACACTACAATAAACTTCAATATGCAAAGCAACAACACACCCGGTTCTACAACACTACATTACACTATGTTCCCCAACACAAGTAGTAACTTACGCCAAACAACGACAATACATTGCATACGTCGTACTTTACAATACGTTACACATATGTTACAATGAATGAGGGTCGCATAACTTGTTCCAGTCCGACACTGTTCGAGGAAAAAAAGAATACATAAAGGCATCGGTTCTCGCAAAAAATGGGGTTAGCAAATTGGGATGATGATGTCGTGTGTTCCTTGTTGACAGAAAAGATAAGTAAGGCGATGAATCGATTGCGAGTTTTTGATTAAGTAATAATTGAAGGAAATCCAGCCGTTGTTCGCGTCTGCGGGATTCAAGGGTCTGAATGTCGTTTGCAGACATCAGCGCGGAAGGTGAATCCGACGGTAAGTATTTTGAATATATAAACCGAACAGCTTTCCTTTGAACCCGCTCAAGTTTGTTAATATTAAGCTTAGTGTAAGGGTCCCATACAATGCTGGCGTATTCCAGTTTAGGTCGTATAAAAGAATAATAACTAAGAAGCTTTACATTGGGAGGACAGGTACGCAGTTTATGTCTTAGAAAACCAAGTTTCCGAAAGGCAGCTGAACATATGTTGTCTACATGCATGTTCCAAGACAAATTACTAGTTATAGTTAGGCCCAAATATTTGTAGCTTGTAACCTCTCTAAGAGTTGAAGACCCAAGCTGGTACGTAGTATTTAGTGGAACTTTCTTACGTGTCAAACGCATGCAGACACTCTTTTCTGCATTAAGGATCATTCCCCACTCATTGCACCACAGATGAATATTATGAAGGTTTGAGTTAAGTTCATTTTGATCATCTAAAGAGTTAATAACCCGGAACAAAACACAATCGTCTGCAAATAATCTTATTTGTACAGAAGGGGTGATGACATTTACAATATAATTTATGTATAGAAGAAAAAGCAATGGCCCTAGGACGCTTCCTTGGGGTACTCCTGATGTGACCTGTAGAGACTGCGAACGCTGGTCATTAATAGCAACAAACTGTTCACGGTTATTTAGATAGTCAGCAATCCAGTTTACAAGGATCTCGGGAAGGCCAATACGTTTAAGTTTCAAGATCAATTTGTCGTGTGGAACCCTGTCGAATGCCTTACTGAAATCCAAAAATATTATGTCAGTTTGCCTATTGTTATCCAGGTTAAGTGCAAATGAGTGGATTATTGTAACTAGTTGCGTCACTGTCGAATGTCCCTTTCTAAAGCCGTGTTGAAAATTGGTCAGGATTGAATGTTGAGTCAAAAAATTTCCAATTTGTGTAGCAATTATGTGTTCTAATAATTTGCAGCAGGGTGAGGTCAAGGATATGGGTCGGTAATTTTGAGGCGACAAGCGATCACCTTTCTTGAATACAGGACTTATGCGTGCGGCTTATAATCATGAGATGCGTGTCATGCAAGAACCTTAATACACGCCACACTCACGGCGGCAATACACTTCAACACACAAGGCAGCGTTCGTTTCATCGCGTCACGCCGGCGATGCCACGTAGAGATCAGTGAACCTGCCCACTGACCTTCATTGTGGAACTGCATGCCATATAAAGGCGTCACTGCACCCAGAGCGCGCGTGCGTCAACGTTTACTCGGAGTATATTGGGCCTTTGATGACGCGCTCGCCACCTTTGCGCTAGCTCCACATGTACCAAATTTGGTATCTCGGGAAGTGAATAGACGACGACGGTAAATTACACGTCCAAACCTGATAATCATAATATGCGTTTCATGTAAAACATGACTACATGCTATGCTCATAGCATTCTCGCGGCCGGTTCTCTAGTTCCATATATACCCAATTTAGTTTTAGGTGACGTCAATGGACGACAAATGTAAATGGCACGTTGAAACATGATAATTATGATATGGACGTCAGGGGTAAAACATGACTACAAGCTACGCTCATAGCACGCTCGCGGCCGTTTCACTAGCTGCACATACACCAAATTCGTTATGAGGTGACGTGAATAGATGACGAAGGTAAATGACATGTCCAAACGTGATAATCATGACATGAAAGTCACGTACGGCATCATTTACCTTCGATTCATATTGTTGTACTGATTTTAAAGTGACATATCAAGCTTCCTCATTCGTGCTTCGCATATTAGAGATTCCCACTGTACGTGGGATCTGCCAATTATTATTATTATTATTATTATTATTATTATTATTATTATTATTATTATTGTATGCTAACTACAAGGCACAGAAGATGAAGACGAGAAGGAAGACCGTGACGAAGCTTACCGATTGTCGTTTCTCCAAGGGCCCCGTGAGAGCCCAGAAAATTGCGCTTCTTTTCCGACAGAGGCCGTCCGGCTTACCGTGGGTCTGACCACGATGTCTCGGCCACCACGAACGCCGTCCTTCGGGCACCCACACTTCAGGGGCGGTCCTCAATTCCCAACTCCCAGGCATCGAGCTGGGCAGCTGAGCATTGCTCCTTACGTTATCGCCCCTCCTGACCTGGATGAAGGCGGAGGTATGTCATATTAATTTCGTACTTTCTATGTATATTTATTAACGAGGGTGCATGGCGGACACAAGAGTGAGCACTTGATAATGCTATGCTTATTAAAATGAACATGCAGAATTGGAAACAGTAATAGAAATGTATGCAATATGTTGCAATTATAATCGGTGGTACAAGACTGTAACGAAATGCAGTCGAGAATGTCAGGGGATTAAGCAGTGTCCTGCTTTTGACTGCTGAAAGAAACCAGCATATCAGTGTGTTTAACTAAGATCAGTATAAAATGCCCAATCGCTCAGAACACCTCTCAAAAAAGCAGGCGCACTTTTTTCACTCTTTGCAAGGGACATGGTTGAGCATAACATCTCAGCCCATGGACCACAGTTGGTGTGTTTTTTTGTTTGACTGAAAGACTGTAGCAAGCCATGGTTATATACTTTCAGTTTGTTTTGCCATAAAACAGTTAAAGGAAAATGTTAAAATGCCTTACCGATAATGCCATAGTCATTATCTCGTGGTCACCCGGAAACGATCGCGCAGCCGTGAATGCAATACACGCAGGTCCGTCAATATTCATGCCCAATTTGCCATCTGTCCTGCCTCTGGGTTCGAGGCCGTTCCCCACGGGCGCCATCATTCGCGTTCCTGGCATGCCACCCATGGTGGCTGGCAAACCTGTACCTCTGGCACCAGGCGAACCTCCACCTCCCATTTTGCCACCACCATCGCAAATAATCGCGAATCAACCAGCGAGTCGTCAGCAAAACACATCCGCTGCGGCACGGGCCCTGTGGCCTGATTCCACGCCGGTAGTGCAAGTGGACAACTCACCGACGCCAGCGCCCCTGATCTTACTGCCAACTGCCGGAGGCTCTGGGGGCTCTTCGGCTCCCACAGTTGTGCCCATTCCTATACCAATGCCCATGCCAATGCCCATGCCTTCGCCGGCCCCTACTGGCGGATCGCCTCAGGTGCGAAGCTTTGGTTGCACTTCAGTGAGCGTGCCCCTTTGGAGCTTAGTAGCCGTGACGCAGCGCTGCTTAGTGCGAGAGTGCAAGTTCTATCCCCAGTCAAACCGTCTGCACCTCCATTGAGGCGAAATAGAGGAGGAGGGAACCCGCTTACTCTGACTTAACACAAAGAACCCAGACTGGACAAAAGCATTTAGAAGTGCTTCTGTCGCCGCGGTCTATCTTATAATCGCATACTAATTGTGCCATCCCAAACTTCAGCGCGATGACAAGGGAAACACTAAAGACCGAAATGTGTCCCTTTCGTGCTGTAACGAAACACCAGAGTGTTGGACAAGTGATCGCAAGACGAGCGAATTACGCGGAAAAAAGCCCGCATATGAAGGGCACAGACGTAGGATCAGTGCCGACTCTTACCTATAGTTGCCACTGATGTAGTGCACTGGCTAACAATGTTCAAAGCTGTCATGCCTTATTATTACGCGCCTCACAGTATGCTGTACTATTCTGTGAAGTGGTCTTACGTGTGCTGCCTTCTTCAGGGTCCGATCGTGATCGCACCCCAGGGGCCCTCGTACCCGCCTCCTCCTCCGCCCCTACATCCACCCCCACCGCCTCCTCCACCCCAGCAGCCGTCTTCGAGCGTCCCGGAAGTGATGGCCATCATGGCGATGATGCGCCATTTCACGACCATGGATGGTGCCTACGACGAGGACGACGCGTCGAGCGAGGAAGAACGCATGGAGGCGGCCAAGGAGAAAAAGAAGCAGAACAAGAAGGAGAAGCGAAAGAGGAAAAAAGAACGCGCGAAGGAGCGGGCGCGACGCGAGAAAGTGCGCAAGGAGGCCGAGAGGCAGAGAGAGGAGCTCCTGAAGAAGCAAAAGGTACGCACACACCCTCTGTAGAGTATACAGCACACAATGTAACGACATGTCTCGGGCAATCACATTTGTTTTTAATGTCAACGACCTCGAGGCCACTCCCCGTTCGTTTCCTATCACGGGATATGTTGTTAATAATTTGGACCGAACTCAATTACCATGTTCAATAGCGTACAACCATCAATGAATAATTTTGGTTAGCACTAGACAGTCCTGGCTAGTGCTCGATATGTTATAGCTAATGTTGCAAGCTGATTGATTCGGCTGGTTGGTGCATTATGGAAGGAAAAAAAAAACAGCGCTTTGGATAGGATGAAGGGAAGGCAACAAACATGGCACTGTAAATGTCAGCCAAGTTTTGACAAAGACGGCGTCATAGGGCGCTACAACGTGGAGCCCGCACATAAAATAAGCGATGCTTTGCCTCACGCACAACATTGTGTTTCTCGCGTAAATGTCCAGCACCTTATACTTTGTCTTGTCCAAGGCGCCGTTTTGATCACTTCCATCGTTAATGTAATTCATATTTATTACACTGCTGGCCACTGTTCACTATCTAATGCTGTGACAGCAACTGTTTGAGAAAACCATGCCTATATTCCCCAAGTCAGTATGTGGCTTGTGTTTTATTAGGACACTGCCACGTTTGTTATCACAAAACAGCTATTTGGACGAGTTGGACCTAGTGAAAGATGGCGAGTGTCTTCAACGCGATACAAACTACGACAGAGGTGAAGAAGGGACATGCTGGTGTTCATGTTCCTCCTTTATTTACGCCAGTGTTCGTTTGTACCACCTGAAACTACTCAGTCATGCTTTCTAGTCGGCGAAACAGCACTGCTTGCGAAAACGCATGCCGGTATTCTTTTGTAACATGCGTAGGATTACAATGAAATGCAGTTTGCAAGATGTGATTAGCATGAGTCAAATTCCCGCTGGTTATTAACATCAGTATTCGTCCACAGGAAGAAGAGGCGAAAAAGAAGCAAAACCTATCACTGCAGTCAAAGCGCAATATCAACCGACGCAAGACCATAGCGAATGCCGGCTTCAACGAAGATATGACTTAGAAAAAAGGAACTGTGAAACCACACAGAGACGAACTTTTATTGGTATGGCGTTGCCAATATAGCGTACTAAATTTATGATGCGCAAAGCATGCTCAGAGTTGTACACGTAAAAACAGAAAAATAGCTGGGCCAGGGTGCGAAGTACCACGACATTCACTGGCAATTGCAACATTTATTCCAGTTGTATTTTACAATTACGCTATGGCAAGGGCACATATTCATTCATGCCTGAAATTATCTAATTTGATAAAAACAATTACGGGTGTTACAAAAACGTGGCCGTATTTCATATGCATTTCGATAATTTTGAACTAAACTAATGTTTACTATAATTTATAAGCGAACGTATTTTACTCATGCTTTGCTTAATAAATTTTCATAAGCTTCTTTTTAGAGCTAGTGGGAAACGCTGCCAATGCGTGATTCTCGCGTATTACAACAACACTGTTCAAACATTTTATTGCACTTTCATGCCTGTCACGTGTAACGAATTATTTTAACGCCAGCGTAAACGCTGAAATATATCCTTGTCATTCATGTCGATGAAGACACTAAAACCTGGTCGGTTTGTATAGTATTTGACATCGATACCTGTAGGGAATGGTGCGTTTCAAACAACGAAGCTTTGTAGAAGTAAGATGACATTGTTTTGGCACACTTTATTGTAGCGGAATAGGAGCAAGGCAAATAACGTTTTTTGAAAGGACGACAACCGAAAATGAAGACGTCCTTGCATTACGAGCGAATCACAGACTCGTTTTATTCTACAATACGTACACCTCCCTCGTAGAGAAGGAAAGAAAAAGTAAAAAAAGGAACCATGCAGAGACACACAAACATGCACACAGTCAAAAAGAGTTTCTTGTGCACCCCGCACGTGCAAACGTTTTAAGCAACAAGGGAAGATAACATGACCCCGGTCGCTTTCAGTCTTTCTTCCTCCGGTGGTCTTGTACATCGTAAAGGCGTGCCGATGTGTAGGACGCTCTACCCTGGACCAAGTGTGGTCGCCTTTGTTGCATCCCGGAAACGCGTCCTCCCCAAGTTGCCCCTTTTCTGCCTTTTCCCCACTGTTCGTTCAATTAGCAGTGCTTGGTTGCCATTTTGCTACAAATACAACACACTTAAACACCAGTTTAAGCACTGAAATGGAGTGGTTATATTAGTGAACGAATATATTAGTTCCTGCATCATCGTAACCGTCATATCAGTACCTACGTAAACAATTCACAGCACATCCACGGAGTCAAAGATGAATAGGGTGAAGCGTCTGTCCATCCTTCCATCCGTCCGTCCGTTCATCGGCATGTATGTATGTATGTATGTATGTATGTATGTATGTATGTATGTATGTATGTATGTATGTATGTATGTATGTATGTATGTATGTATGTATGTATGTATGTATGTATGTATGTATGTATGTATGTATGTATGTATGTATGTATGTGTGTATGTATGTATGTATGTATGTATGTATGTATGTATGTATGTATGTATGTATGTATGTATGTATGTACGTATGTACGTACGTACGTATGTACGTATGTATGTATGTATGTATGTATGTATGTATGTATGTATGTATGTATGTATGTATGTATGTATGTATGTATGTATGTATGTATGTATGTATGTATGTATGTCCATTTACTCCTATCACACGAGCACGCATTGTACGAACGGACGGATGGATGGACGAACGCTTGACCCCACTTATCATTCACTCCGGGGATATGCTGTGAACTTCGCCCCGGCGCAGTGGTTTAGAGGCTAAGGTAATCGGCTGCTGACTCGCAGGTCGTGGGATTAAATTCTGGTTGCAAACTTCATTTTCGATGGAGGCGAAAATGTTATAAGCCCGTGAGCTCAGAATTGAATGCACTTTAAAGAATCCCATTTGGCCCAAATTTCCGGAGCCCTCCACTACGGAGTCTCTCATAATCATATGGTGGCATTGGGACGTTAAATACCACATACCAATCATCATCACGAAACTGTTAATTTCTTTCATCTTCCCATTTTAATCGTAAACTATACGAAAAGCACTAACGCCACGTAGTGATATCATTTCCAAGGACATATACGCACAACGCCATTTAGCGAGCAATTCTTAAAACTAAGTAGAAGTGGCTACTACAACATACAAGTACGAGAGAAGAAGCCACACCCTAAGGAGCTTCGTTCTTTAAAAAAATAGTTTCCAGGAAGGTGACCATAATAGAAATGAGACTGACCGCAAATAAAGCTGTCCTAATTTTACACCCTAAAGGGCGCAGGCTTATGTAATGGCAAATACTGGTTAAAAAAATTTGGGGGCCCTTGAGCTTCGCCTTCAAGAGTTGAACGCGATAGCGAAATCCGGCCCCCAGTGCACCCTTCAACCGCTAAGTGCATACTTATTCGTATGGTTTGTTACATGCACATGCATGCACATAAACACGCACACACACAAACGCTCACACAGCAGATTGGACCAGCGCACGCTATTATCGCCAAATGGGGTCGTTTTCGTCGTGACACCTGTCGAACAAAATGCGGTAAAGGAGCTCTAAACATTTTTTCAAGTAACCATGGCATAAATTCACTAGAAGAGTTTATTGCCTCACGAATTCAACGCCGCCAATATTTTTAGAATCCGTCCAGTGTTTGTGGAGTTACAAAGGTTTGTCGCATTCGGCAATTGCATTATCTCTTCTCTCGTCCCGACGAAAGCGCTGGAAGATAAGCAGGTAGGGGTGGAAGGGCTAAGAAACTACCGTGCTTCGTGACCTTGGGCATTTTGTTCTTTGAATGCGCGGCTTTTTCAGTGTGATCGCGCGCAAACGCGTGGACAAGTAGCGGCCTCCCGCGGCTATATCGGTAACTTGATTTTTCGGTCACAGACGCACAGACTATTTTACGCTCACAACCGACGGGGCCAACGCCGGCGGCGGGTTTTCTACGACACGAGCTTTTTAACGCTATCGCGTTAATACTAACTTACAGAGACTGCAAGCTCACATTGTGTACGCAAATGAGACAAGTTATAAAAGCGCATTTCGTCCCGATTGCATACACGCAGCTGTTAGTCATTCACTTTAAAAAGATAGGCAAGTTTGCTAACGTGCATCTAGTCGTGTTAATTTGCCACGCAATATTGCCCCAGGATGCCTCCTTTGTTTTCATTGGGTTCTAGAGAACTCGAGTGTTGAACTGGCTTAAAATGTCGGTCTCTTGCGAGATGCAGGGGTGCCAATTTGAGCTATCAGTTGAGGCATTAAAGTAGAGCAGGTGCAATCTTCCACAGTGGCACACACCCACGGTGGGGGATACAGAGGAAAGAAGCAAAACACAAAACAGTACGATACAAACCATGCTAACAAAGTTTCGTAGAATGCTCGGAAGTCGCAATGGTCTTAGATATAATACTTGTAATACGTCCTTAACAGCATTGTATTTTTAATGTATACATCAAGTTGCTTCTCAGTGTTTTTGCGCCTCCCACTAGCAAGTCATGCATGTGCGGGTAAATTAGGCAAGAAGCATACGTTGTCGTAGCACATCATGTTGTCAGCTAACCAATATTCCTGCAAACTACGCCCCCTTTGAAGAAGATCTACTTGATAAAAGTACTCATAATAGTAAACTACATAGAACTAAGCTTGATTTTGCATTGTGCTGGCAGGTGACAGATAAACACGAGCAGTAACCAGTCTTCGCCTGTTTTAGTTTCGGTTGACCCGCCAAATTTGCTCTGTTAAAGTGTGACCTAAACAAGAGCCAAGTGGCTGGGCAGCTGCTGCGAAGAGCACGATCCCAAAATTGTTTTAGAGTGATCGGGAGGTCTGACACCTCATTGTGCTCATGTGTGCTTTTGTATAAGTTCACATGTACATACACATACAATATTTAAAATTACAGAGGGGGGGTGCCAATCATTCCCTCAGCGCTCCCCCCCCCTCTCCTGGATTTGTGAGTGTTGTAACTATCAACACCAAGGTGTTAAGTATTGTATTCGGACATTCTATTTTAGACGCTAACCACATTCGAACTCTCGCGTTTTCGTAAAAAAGCACTTCCAAACCTCAAAATACAACTACAGCAACTTGGTACACTACGATAGGAAATAACGGAATCTCGTATTTTGAATAAGTCTCGCTTTCGCGACCACTGAGCAGCACAAGTTTACACACCAAAGTAGAAGAGTGCCAGTATATATACTTATACACAGCGAAACAATCGTCTTTGGAAACAGAAAAAAAAAATAGCGAGTTGAACCATCCAGTAGAGCATATTACCCCAAGTATAGCGGCGAATACATGTTGACAGTCGATTCATTGTGCGACCTCTAATACGGTCGCGTCGTTTCCTCGTAACCGAAATCTCTAAACACCTTGTAAAAGATAATCTTTCCAATGTCGCGCGTCGGGACATCGGGCAACTGGAAGTTCAGGGTGACACCCCTACCACGTCGTCGAGACGTTCGTCTTCTTGCCCCGGTCGTCCGAGCTTGCTCTTCCGCCGGAAACCACTCGAAGTAGACTGTACTCGGGAAAAAGGGAAGCCTATTCTGGAGAGGCCAGAATGTCGGCGGAGACGTGGAAGCATTAG
The DNA here is from genome assembly GCF_043290135.1 of Rhipicephalus microplus. Taxonomy (NCBI): domain Eukaryota; kingdom Metazoa; phylum Arthropoda; class Arachnida; order Ixodida; family Ixodidae; genus Rhipicephalus; species Rhipicephalus microplus. Next base: position 40,107,682 of record NC_134704.1, on the reverse strand, counting down.
ATCTCGCCAGCTGCAGGTTGTCGATCAACTCCCTGATTGCTGACTTGGTGTTCCCTGCGGTCTCGGGGGAAGGTGTCTTCAGAACCGCGGCTGCAGCGCCTTCCGAAGTCCGAGTCGCTGATGCAGCGTCACTACGTGGTGACTCTTCAGGGTTAACTGTCGCGTTCGTGGACTTGCGATCGCCAGCGCTGACTTCGCCTTTTTGCAGACTACGAACGTTTCCACCAATCACTGAACCCAGCTCAAGAAGTGACTCGTGAGGTCCGTGCGACGCGTAACTTTGGCGCCATCCTGTTCTGCCGTTCGTGGTTCGCCTTTTTCGAAGCAGTAGTCGATCACTCGTTGTCGGTTGCGTGGAGGCGGACGCAGTCTGGTTGGCGAACAATCGCAGCAGGTCGAACACGTAGTCAGAGTTGTTCCGGCTCGTGTTAAGTGCCGCGAACGCGCCGTCCGGCAGGTCCTCGTCCACCCCGATTTCGCCGAACGTTTCCGCTATGTCGAGAAAGGGCGCTCGCGTCGCTCCCACGTCGGCCACAGGCGTTTGCAAGGCGTTGGTTAGGTTATCGTTTTCCACTTCCGGAGGCTTCGGCTTTCGTTCGAACTTATTTATTCCGAGTAGTTCTGTGCACAAAACAGAAGAAAGAGGAAAGGTTCATTGTTCAAATTCTGCAATTAGTGTATTAGAAATAAGGGGCCGAGTTCACAAATATTTTCCTTCCTAACTTAGCTTAACCAGCGCTCGTGTTGTCCTATTTGCTTTCCTTGCCTCGCCTTTCGTTTCACGTTTCTTCTAGCACCTTCGTGCTCGCGCTGCAGCCCTTATCACCATGGATTCTAACCAACTAGCCCAAATAGCCGTTCTTCTTCAATGCATTTTTAGCTTCCTCATTGACCAGCCTGCTTTGCTTACGATATATCCTGCATCGTCTTTGGCGAAAGTATTCTTCAGCGAAATTTCAACTCAAGATAATCGTGTGAGTATGGGTCGAAGTGTAGAAGTTGAGTGCAAAGCAACTCGTGCACACCAAACATTATTTTTGACCACCTGGGTTTCTTTAAAACGCGGATATGTTAGTGTCCTTGTGTACTTGCATTTCGTCCCATAGCAATGCAGCCTACACGACTGATATTTGAAACCACGCCCTCGAGCTTAAATGTGCCACACGCCAAAGGTCGATTACAGTTTAAATCGAAGTCACACTGAAATGTCTGGTGGGAACTCTGGTGACACATGCCCACACACATAATAAAAAGCGTGTTGAAATAACAACTTTCGTTAAAGAACATTTTCGCCAATGACGATGCGGGACATATGATTAGCGAAGTTTGCTCATCAATGAGAAAACGTGCTTATAAAAGGAAGACTTTGAGAATGTAGCTTTTGCTTTTTTCTTGGCCAAACCAGTCCCGATGAAGTACGACGGCAACGCGTAGTACATTTGTCGAAACTTAATCATGTGGGTGTGCAACAACGTCATTTTTTTCCCACTAATCGTCTTATCAATGCAATCAATGGATCTAGCTTGCATAGCAACAAATGAAGGCAGCTGTAGCACACAAGGGGAAGCTTGCGACATCGAGAGTAATTATTTAGGCATTCAAAAGCACTCGCGGTTGTCAGATCATTAAAGGGGCTTTACCACACTTTTCGAAGTAACCGTCTAATGACTTCATTAAAGGAGCTAATTGCCGCATGATTGTACCACTACAAAATTTTCACAATCTCTTAAACAGGAACGAGTTAGGGAATTTTTCACACGATGTATTTGTTTTCTCTTTTCGCTCGCCCCAATGTACGCAATGGAAGGTTAGAAGGGAGGAAATGACGGAAAAAAAGTTACGTCACGTAACTTTTTTCGTGATCTTAAGCACTTTCTCTCTTTAGGAATTTTCGACGTACTTTCAATACGATCGCGAGCGTGAGAAGGTGGAGGCCTTTCGCGGAAGCCTCGGTAAATACGCATATCACGAAGAGGGAACGATTTATGGCTGACTCCTAAAAGAGCTGTCAACACTACGCCATGTGCTGCGCCATATTATTTGCCTAACTTGTTTTCAGAAGCTTCGAATATCGATCGGCAGCATTTCTGTTCATGTTGAAAAAGTGTTGCAAGGCCCCTTTATTATTGACTGTAAGTCACAAAATAACGATATGATTCTGAAAAAACACTGTCATCCTGTGTGGTTTCTCCGTTTGATGAATTTGCTTCATTGCTACAAAAATTTGTCTGCCGAAGGAGAAAAATGCGAAGACTTCGACCACCAAGTTCTTTGATGCATGCACTAAATCTAACACCCCTGTCCCACGTGACAACTTAAGTGCACTTTGAGCGAGTGTACTTACGCTCCCGAAGTGTCATTTTGGCGGTTCGCTGCTACACGAGAAAGCGGAGTGTACTTCGGAAGTGATGACAGTGACAATTGTCTATTTGTAGCACGATATATATTTGTTACTTTTGTGCCCATGTCTCATCGTCGGAACACGTTGTCTTCGTGGAAGTAGCACTAGTGGCAGACGCCATCGTAAACGACTGGAGAACGACTCGCCTAGACATGTGCAAATGCACCTGAAAGTAAATAGCATGGCGGACGCGGTCATTGCACAACATGTGCGCCACATCCCCGTAGCGGACGTGGCCGCAAACTGCGCGAGGGTGAGAGTTGCGAGAATTTTTGTTGATTTATGGCTCGTTTTAGTACATAGCAAAATCTCTTATAACGAAAACAATAGTTTAAAAATAGTATGAGCACCGCTTTAGGCAGCAGCGTATTTCAGTGCGAGCCACCGGTACCGAGGCTACACACTTGGTCGCAGCGAAGTGAGGTTGGGGAACGCACTTGAACACAAGTGTACTTTGTAGCGAGTGACACTAAACTTGCTCGTGCGACAGCGCGCAAATGACACTAGCGGCTAAGTGTACTCGCTCAAAGTGCACTTACGTTGCCACGTGTGACAGGGCTATTAGCCTACGGGTATCTAGCGTCTCGCTTACATAGAAAGAGCAGTCGCGTAATTTCAATCTTCGGACCAGCAGTTGAGCATCATTAGCCGAACACCAGCCATGGTGGGTAACAAAACAGTGCTTAAACCAGTTGTGGCTAACAGGGCGAAAACTAAGACATAGAGCAGAAGTGAGTAGAAGTGAACAGGGCAGCATACGGCGTCTACTCTATGTCTAGGATTTCGCGCTGTCAGCCACAATGAATCTCCACCAAGTCACCAAGTTTTTCGTCTTGCTTCTAGCTGAAATTATTCATCTTTCTCACTCTCTCTCTCTCTCTCTCTCTCTCTCTACCTCTCCCTACGTATATATATATATATATATATATATATATATATATATATATATGTATGTATGTATGTATGTATGTATGTATGTATGTATATGTGTGTGTGTGTGTGTGTGTGTGTGTGTGTGTGTGTGTGTGTGTGTGTGTGTGTGTGTGTGTGTGTGTGTGTGTGTGTGTGTGTGTGTGTGTGTGTGTGTGTGTGTGTGTGTGTGTGTGTGTGTGTGTGTGTGTGTGTGTGTGTGTGTGTGTGTGTGTGTGTGTGTGTGTGTGTGTGTGTGTGTGTGTGTGTGTGTGTGTGTGTGTGTGTGTGTGTGTGTGTGTGTGTGTGTGTGTGTGTGTGTGTGTGTGTGTGTGTGTGTGTGTGTGTGTGTGTGTGTGTGTGTGTGTGTGTGTGTGTGTGTGTGTGTGTGTGTGTGTGTGTGTGTGTGTGTGTGTGTGTGTGTGTGTGTGTGTGTGTGTGTGTGTGTGTGTGTGTGTGTGTGTGTGTGTGTGTGTGTGTGTGTGTGTGTGTGTGTGTGTGTGTGTGTGTGTGTGTGTGTGTGTGTGTGTGTGTGTGTGTGTGTGTGTGTGTGTGTGTGTGTGTGTGTGTGTGTGTGTGTGTGTGTGTGTGTGTGTGTGTGTGTGTGTGTGTGTGTGTGTGTGTGCAATGGCAATTCTCAAATTGAAACCGGTAAGCAGTATACGGAGACAAGGACGCCTCTTGTCCTCGTATGGTATAACTATCAGTTAAAGCGCACGAAAAACAGACAGGAACAGAGGACAAGCGCTTTCTCGCAACTAAACTGTTCATTAGAAAGGGCAGAATATATATACAGGCAATTGAAAAACAAACACGACGCATGCGTGTGCAGGCAAAAAGGTACATCCGTGGCACATCGAGACCACATGGTAAAAGAAGACAGATTATCTCGGAACATAACCTAGAAAAACAAACTCTTCATCTTTATAGTTGTACCATGTATATCCAACTAGCCTAACTTTCGATTCTTGTCCTCGTCTTCGTGCGCTTACTATTTCAAAAAAAATTGAAAAAAAACGGGGGGGTTCTTCAAACTTCGCTTTTGAGAGTTCAACGTTATAGCGACTACCTGTCTGCTGTGTGCACTACCACCACTTAGTGCCTACTATTTACTGCATGGTGTTACTCGAGAAGTTTAAATTGTGGATTACTACAATGAGATCGATCAAGTTGAAAGTGGCTTGTGTCAGTGAAATTTCGCATATGTCTACATTCTGTGTAATGACTATCATGCTTTTACGGCTAGCCGTCAACTTCTTACCACACTTTAAACCCCGAGCAATTATGAGCGTGAAATCTTCTCCAACTTGCTATACACCCACTACCCGGTTTCAAGGGAATACGCGCAGTAACGTGTGTGCCTTTTTAACGCGATAGCGTTAGAGAGCTCATGTAGCAGAATTTCCGCCGTCGGTCTCAGCACCGTTGGTTGTGAGCGAAAAATCGTCCGTGAACAAAAAATCGAGAAAGAAGCAAATTAATTAAAAAAAATAAATGTTTTGGTCCCATTGAGGATCACACTCAGGCCGTTTGGGTAGTAAGCAGATGTTCTACCACAGAGCCACGATGTTACTTGCAGCTGCTTCGGGAAAACAACCCTACACAAATGCCATGTAGTGGAAAAAGTCTCCTTAACGCATTTTGTTCGACAGGTGTCACGACGAAAACGAGCCCAATCGGCGATTTGTAGGCGCATTTAAGAGGCCATAAAACTACATAAAAAAAGCCGGAATAGTGCAGCCATCACCGCTAAACACACAAGAACTTTCAAAGAGCTCTAAAAATGGACAACTATGTCTATGTAGCGGAAAACATATCATGCCTTTCCAGAGGCGTTCATCAAGCAAACAGCAAAGCCTAGATAATGTGCTGCCATCTGTGAGAAATTGTGGGACATCTTTATTGCCTCCGAAATGGCGAGCGCACGACGTGTATCTTGGAGGCCTTGCGACTCTTGCTTCAGATAAAAAACCTGTACACATACTATTCGCGCGTGCGCGCTGGTACAATCTACGTGTGTGTGTGCGTGCGTGCGTGCGTGCGTGTGTGTGTGTGTGTGTGTGTGTGTGTGTGTGTGTGTGTGTGTGTGTGTGTGTGTGTGTGTGTGTGTGTGACAAAGCGCATTAATGAGTATGCGTTTAGCTGTTGAAGGGCGCGCTAGGAGCCGGATTTCGCTGTCGCGTTCAACTAACTCTTAAAGGGGAAGTTTAAGGGTCCCCGGATTTTTGTGATGAGTCGCTGGCTTTAAACCACGAAGAAGTTATGATAATCGCTTGTTCTGACGCCCGATGGCAATTTCGCTAGCACCATGCAATATTTCTGCGATATTGCATGTTATATTATCAAGCCTGTATACAGGAAACGTGTGCTTGTAAAGCGTGAACGGAATTTCCACTGCAACAATATCAAAGCAGACGTGTGGCTGTGTTATGAAACACCAGCGTGCGACGAAACGGTTTCTGTTCAGTCCCCATCCGGACCCGTAAATTTGTATTAATAATTTTATTTGCATCTCTTTCGAATTTTCGGTCTCGCACAGGAAAACAATTTTTCGTTCAGAACAAACGACACCCACGCCGACACCAACACCGGAATTTCTGTGAAACGAGTTTTTTTGCACAGTTGCGTTAAAAAGTGCCTGTACAAACTATAGCTCAAACCCAGCCTCCCATTCGAGATTTTCAAATGTACGGACGCGTGGCGTTCTATAAAGTCGTGATTCAGTGCTGAGAAGCTTACCCAGCAAGGTCCATAAAATGGTCGGTGCTATGGCCATAATAACGAGGCAAACTAGGAAGCTGACGAACACAGCATAGCAGCATATGCCGATGCAATTGAAGGGGCGTTGCGCCTCGGTGTCTAGCTCGGACGATGTCATGTGGTGCCCAAGAGCCGTTGTGCTGTCAGACAATCAAGAGTAGTTTTAATCTCATTAGCAATAATTAAAGTAAAAGGAATGCTTGAAGTGCGCTACCCTCTGCTACAATTATTTCTTTAAGGCTTGTTTGAAACTCGCCACGAAAAACTTGAAAAGAACTAAGTGTCACAGGCATTACGAAATTGTAATGGTGATTCCATTATAGACGTAGGTTTAGTGGCCCTTGCACATCGGTGTTCACATGTTCCGGCCCATTCTTTGGCGAATGGCGCACAGTTGCGTGCAGTATGAACACGGTGCCAATGATTCAAGAGACTTGGCAGCTTAGCTGTCGTACAAAGTACCAAGAATTACTGTAATATGTATGACGTAGTAACGGCGATAAGCTAATTCTTCGTACGCTGGAGCCTCCGTAAGCCGCATGCCGGCTGTACACAAAAGGCAGTTCTCTAAAGTCTCACTTCCTCACCAGAGCAGGGTTGGCCACCCCGGTGTAGTACTTGGCCCCTTACCCTTTATGAAAGTACACATTTACCCTCTGCCCTCAGTCCCCAGCAGCTACGAAACAACTGTCCAAGATGGTGGTGAAGCCTGTGACGCTGCGTATAGAGTGCTAGAAAACTCTGGGTCTGGCCAGACTGCCATTGCAATCTGAACTTGACTACGTTCAACGCTAGAACGCTATTTAGTGAGGCTTGTCTAGCTGTGCTATTTTAGGAATTAGGGGGTGTTAAATGGGATCTAATAGGGCTCAGCGAAGTTAGGAGGACAAATGAGGCTTACACAGCGCTGAAAAATTAACGGAAACGTCCTATGTTATCGGGGATTAGTTGACAGAAAAGAACTAAGGGTGGAGTTTGTTATACACAAGAATATCACTGGCAACATAGAGGAATACTATAGCTTTAGTGTGAGGGTGGCAAGTATCATAAGTATATTTAACAAAAAGTACAAGATGAAGGTGGTACCGGCCTACGCGCCTACATTAGGCCATGATAATCATATGGTTGAACGCTTCTATGAAGATGTAGAGTTAGCCATTAATAAGTAAAGAAACAGTATACTATTCTGATAGGTGACTTTAATACCGAAGTAGGCAATAAACATACCGGAGACCATGCAGTGAGGGAATATGTCATCAGCTCTAGACATGCCAGAGCAGAGTTATTAATAGAGTTCACAGTGAGTATCTCACAGATCGTGAAAATTCACAGAGAGTTCACAAATCTTGAAAATCTTCAAAAAATGGGCTAGTCGTAAGTGGATGTGGCGAAGTCCTAATAGTGAAACTAAAAATGAAATAGACTTAATTCTTTGTGCACAGCCAGGTATTGTACAAAATGTAGCAGTAGTGGGCAAGACCCGATGCAGTGACCATAGAATGGTAAGAGCTCGTATTCACCTAAATTTTAAAAAAAGAACCAAATTGATAAACTCAAACGCAAGAAGTTAAATAATGAGCTAGTGGTGAGACCGAAAGTAGAGGAATTGAAAGTTTTGCATCAGAGTAGATTCGAAGCTCTAGACGGGGTAACCGACGTTAGCGTCGACACAATGAACGTTAATCTTACATGTATAATCAAAGAAGGTGCAATGGAAGTCGGAGGTACCGACTTTCATTGTACAATGGAAGCTGTTATGTACCTTTCTTTTGAGGGATAGTGGTAATCTACCTGTCATGATTTGAGAGTGCTTGCCAAATGTGCTCCACCACATTCTTATTCTTCTAGTTACTTCAATCTCGTGGCTTGGCTCTGTGGTGTTTACCTGTCCTAAGTAGGCATAGTCTTTAACAACTTAAAGTGCACTATTACCTATCTCGAAGCGCTGCTCTCTTCCGAGGTTGTTGTACATCAGTTTTGTTTTCTGCAGTATAATTTTGAGACGTATCATTCTACTCTCCTTGTCTAAATCAGTAATCATGAGTTGCAGTTTGTCCCCTGAGTTACTCGGCAATGCAATGTCATCGGCGGAGCACAGGTTACTAAGGTATATACACTCCATTAACTCTTATCCCTAACTGTTCTCATTCTAGGCTTCTGAAAACATCCTGTAAGCATGCGGTAAATAACATTGGGGAGGTTATGTCCCCCTGCTTTAGACCCTTCTTGATTGGTATTCTGTTGCTTTCTTTATGAAGCACTATGGTAGCACTTGATCCCCAGTTGATTTCTTCCAGGATGTTTATATATGCTCCATCGACGCCTTGATTCCACATTGTCTGCATGACTGCTCATATTTCTACCGAATCAAACGCCTTCTCGTAATCTATGAAGGCTATGTATAGTGGTTGGCTATATTCAGAGCATTCCTATATTACTTAATTGATAGTATGAATGTGGTCGATTGTTGAGTAGCCTGTTCGAAATCCTGCTTCTTTCTTTGGTTGATTGAATTCTAATGTTGTCTTAGATCTGTTAGCAATTACCTTTGTAAATAGTTTGTATACTACAGAGACCAAGCTGATTGGCCTGTAATTCTTCAAGTCCTTGTCATCTCTTTTCTTTTGTATTAAGATGATGTTAGCATCATTGCAAGATTCTGGTACTCTTCCCGCCAGGAATCACCTCGCAAACAAGGTGGCTAGTTATTCTAACACAATCTGTCCTCCATCTTTCAGCAGATCTGATGTTACCTGATCCTCACCAGCAGCTTTGCCTCTTTGCCTGCTCTCTAAGGCTTTTCTAATTTTTCCCATCATTACTGGTGTGGTGTCATCTGGGTTACTGTTATTCTTATATTAAGGTCGTGGTTATCTCCACTACTGTACAGATGTCTGTAAAACTCCTCCGCCATTTTAACTATCCTATCCATTTTGGTAGTTATTTTGCCTTGCTTGTCCCTAAGTACATACATCCGATTTTTGCCTATCCCAAGTTTCCTTTTAACTGCTTTGACGATTCCTCCGTTCTGAAGAGCACGTTAAATTCTCTTGCAGATTTGACCCCGGCGGCGGTCAGATGTGCAACGCAGCAGAGGGTGCTAAGAATCTCTGAATCTGGACAGGCCGCCATTGGAACCTGAACTTGGCAACGTTTAACGCTAAAACCTTGTCTAGTGAGACTAGTCTAGCTGTGCTATTCAAGGAGCTAGAGGGTGTTAAATGAAATGCAATAGGGCTAAGCGAGGTTAGGGGCACAGATGAGGCCTACACGGTGCTACAGGATGGGCACGTCTTTTGCTATCAGGGCTTGGCTGACAGAAGAGAACTCGGAGTGGGGTTCCTTATCCACAGAAACATGGCTGGCAACATAAGGGAATACTATAGCATTAATGAAAGGGTGGTAGGTATCGTAATTAAACTCAATGAGAGATACAAGACGAAGGTGGTACAGGCTTACGCGCCTATATCCAACCATGATGACGCGTTAATTAGTGTTCTATGAAGACGTGTCTTCGGCAACGAGTAGGGTAAAAACACAGTATACTATACTAATGGGAGACTTAAATGCAAGGGTAGGGAAGAAGCAGGCTGTAAACCAGGCAGTATGAGATTATCGCATTGGTACTAGAAATTCCAGAGTGGAGCTACTATAGTAGAATTCTCAGAACGCAATAATTTACGGATTTTGAATAACTTCTACCGAAAACGAAGGAACTGTAAGGGAACATGGAGGTGCCCTAATGGCGCAAATAAAAAAAAATATACTTTATACTGACTGCACACCGAGGCATCGTGCAAGATTTGAAGTGCTTGGCAAGGTGCGATGCAGTGACTATCAAGTGGTACGTTCACGACTTCACCTAGAATTGAAGAAGGAACGACGGAAACTGATACGCAAGAAGCCAATCAATGAGCTAGCACTGAGAGGGAAAGTATATGAATTCAGAGTCTCGCTTCAGAACAGGTACTCGGCTCTCATCATTGAAACCAGCCTTAGCGTTCACGCAATGAATGATAATTTCACGAGTATCATTACGGAGTGTGCAGTGTAAGTTGGAGGTATACGGTAGTTACACAGGACACTGGAAAGCTGTCCTAGGAAACGAAGAATCTCATAAAGAAGCGTCAAAGCATGAAAGGCTCAAGTGCAACAGACAAAACAGAGTTGGTTGAGCTTTCGAAGTTGATCAATAAGCGTAAGGTATCCGATGTAACAAGGCATAAATAACACGGAGAGAATTCTAAATATCACAATGACATTAAAACAAAAACGTAAACGTACTTTCCTCAGACGGGAATGTTCGCAGCATAAGAAAAAGCAAGAAGAGGGAGTAAAGTATTTTGTGACGTGGCGCTGTTGTTCTCATTGGTCGGTGCTCGTGCGATAACCTTCAAATCGCGCTTCACTATTTAGCTGTCTGCTGATCTCTTCCGAAGTAGCCTGCAATTTTGATCGATGGTTGGAGTTGCGGTCCGAGTGACGCATCTCTTCCACCAGCACCCTTTCATGCTTGTCCGCCCGACGGAGCCGGTCAGTTCGTTTTGTGTTTGCTTGAGCCACGCTCGACCGCAGCCTTTGCATTCTTTCTCTCGCACACAAAACATGCGATGCGCGGCATGACTTTACCGATTTTGAACTTTATACGGAACATTACGACGACGTTAAATTGTGGCTCGAGAATTGAGACGGTCACAATAGGAAAGAAACCAGCAGAATGATATGAGTGCTGAATGACTCGCGTACCTCGGAAAGTTGAGGCTCAGCGACGGGGCAGCCGAGTCTGGTCCTTTGCCCGGTGTCACTGGCGATACTTCTTTCGTTTCTGGTGCATTTGGTGCTGTGCCAGAGCCTTTGATTTCGTCGCCCCCAGACTTGTCAGATTTATCGTCCGCTTCTTCTCTGTCCGCTTTCCGGCCTTTCAAGTTTTCCGACAGATTCTTTCCCAAGTGGTCGGCATCCTTGAGGCCTTCGTCGGGCTTCTTCGAAACGCTCATCTTGCTACCTCCGTCTTCGCCAGCCTTCGAGGCTCCCTTCTTGCCGATCGACTCCGCGGAGTCGCCCTTGGACTTGCTCGCAGCTTTCTTGACCCTTTTGTTGTCCGTAGTGGTGTCGGTCGGCAAGGGCGAAGACAAGTCCTGCGAGTCCAGCTCCGTGTCACGTGACCTCCGGTGCCGTCTTCTGCCGCGGGGGGACATCATGGATCTCATCTGTCGCATCATCATCATCATGGCGGCCGCCTCCGCCATAGCATTTCCCTGGGTCTGTTGCTGCTCCTGTTGAGGGTACTGGTAGGGTGCAGCGTACGGGTATGGTGCCTGAGGCGCGGCACCCCCCGTTATTATGGTGACACCACTGCCCCCACTTGCTCCTGTTGCGGGGGTATGCATCGGCATAGGTAAAGGTATCGGGTAAGGGATGAAGCTTGTCTGTGAGCCACCAGCCTGCGACAGAATTCCGGCAGATGCTGCTCTTGCCATTGCTGCACCGACGCCCCACTCGTAAGGAGACATCATCGTCACCGGTGGCTGTGGTTGCATCGGAGTGAAACCTACGAAGGTTTTAATTTCAACATTGCAGGTACTTCGCCTCCTTTATTATAAATATTTATGGGAACAGCTCAAAATATGACAGAAGACGCAAGACCTGTTTGCACATGGATTCGCCAGTGAAAATACAACAGGCACTAGAAATGTGTTTCAAAAGTGTAGAGAGTTCGGCATATGGTTTCATATACTTCAAGGAACAGGACAAAATGTACAGTACATAACTTAAAAGGCATGCTCAAAGCTATGCGCATCTTCTGCGTGTCCAGACGTTTTTTAAAACCCTTTTCTGCCCCGTTTTTTTGAACAACTGTGAAGGAAGGCCTCAATATAAGGTGCAAGTGATCTTCGAGTTTGGCGTTTATGGGGCGCATATGATATCGATTTTAGGATGCCGGGGTTTGAATAAGAATGCATAGAAACCCATAGTTGCGCAGAAATGACTAGGAAACAGGGAGTGGACGTATGGGCAAACTTCCGTCTGAAAAGACACCACACTCTTCGTAACTCGCATGGGCACTTAAGCAATTGAAGTCTCCAATATCTTGAATCCTGACGATAATTATGGAAAATCACAAAACATTGCTAGTACTACTATATACATTACCACTGCGAGCTTCGGAACTTCAATGAAACTTCCAGCCAGCTTGCCAACAAAAAAAAGAACAAAAAACCTAAGCTGCTTCATCCATTCCGAAGAAATGTTTTCTTCCCAAGATGACCTCAGTATGTCTCAGTTAATACTAATAAGGCCCTTCCTTAAAGCCGAGGGAGCTCCAAGCATTGTTTCAGCATGATTGGATTACTCTTTTATATTTCTCTTTTCGCAAGCACACAAAATACTTTGACACAATTCGCACGAGTTATAAAAGCGATAATAAAGAGACACCAACCTGGCATTATTCCGGGAACCGGGGGATATCCGAACATAAGGCCGGGTGGCATCATACCAGGCACCATTCCAGGCATCATCCCCGGCATCATCCCCGGCATCATCCCCGGCATCATTCTGGGCATCATTCCGGGCATCATTCTTGGCGCTCCACGAAAATGGTGCCCACGAAATGAACCTCGTACACCGGGCATTCCCGGGGGCAGGTAGCCAGGAGGTATGAACATTCCTGGAGGCTGCACGAAACCTGGCATCGGCGGTCTTTGCGCGCTTCGTCCGTACTTGTGCCCAGATGGTGTCACTCCTCCGGGCGTTCGTGGGCCTGCGTCCATTGGGATAAAAACTATTCACAACCGGGAAGTGCGCTTTCCTGCGCTGAATATTTGCTCAACCAGTGCCGGAAATTTTGGCGATTTGGGTTGTGACGAACTCTTAGTTGCACGTGCTGAGCCTTGTCTATTATTTGCGTTTCCAAGCAAGATAGCCGAGTCTCCGAGTCTATACGTTCCAAGTCATAGCACAAGCATAGCGCAGCGCTTGAAGACGCTGTTTGCAGTATGTGACTAGCCGCCATTAGTTGGTCAAAATTCCAAATAGGAAAGCTATTGTGGCAAATGTGGAAAGGGTTCGTAGGAGATTCGTCATGTGGCTGCGTATTTAGATTGCAGCACCTCCTTCGAGAAGAGGAATGAGATTAAACAGGACAGTTTCAAGTGTTTTAGTTCTAAAGAATACTGATTGGATGTAGTTCAATTATTGTTGTAAAATACTCATTGCTTCAATATAGAACAGAGAATCGGAAGCTACTACTCTAAAAAACGCCAATATTCTATTATACCAAACTAAGATACACAGTGCTCAGAAAAAATGCTATTGTTCGAACGAATGTTTCACGAAGCTGCACATTAAACATATGCGAAAGGGCATGACTGAACATCTGTAGCCAGAATCATGTTGCAATACAAGGAAAGAGAGAGAGGGAGGGAGAGAGTTAACCTACCTATTGGAACCGTGAGTCTCACTAGGACTTCAATCTGGCCAAACATATTCCGGCTTTACTAATTTTACTTTTGTAAGGTGAATGAAAACAAATTCCTGGTGCTGTGCCCAACCTATAAAGGTGGCCCCTGCCTCCAATAAACGCAGTTTGTGTTCTTACCATAGTGCTGTCTGTGCTGCCGACGTCTTGCTCCTTAGCTTACAACTGCTCACTTGTACAGAAACTTGCTTCCTCCAACGAAGCAGAGAAACGATACGTTAGCGTAAGAGATACACCTCAGCGTGAACAAAGAAAACAAAAAAAGTCTGGACCAATAAATAGCGCGAAGCAGAAAGGTCTCGAGTGCATGTTTGTTTGGTCTAATAGGCATCCATTTGATGACAACCAACGCGTCCAGTTGGAAGTCTTACGAACCATATTTCTAGTACTGCGCCCATTCTGCGACATATATGCTTCGATCAACATCAATATTTTTGTGAAATCAAGGCTTTAGCGGGCCTGTGTGTGGGTGGAATGAATGGAATAAAAAGTCGAGGACACTGACCACACCAAAATAAAAATGCATTGACGTTTCAGGACCCTTAACGGTAGCCTTGTTCACACGTACAAAAAACAAAAACAAAAAAAAACTAAACAAAAATTTACAAAACAAATATTTTTGGGAACCAGGCTTTTCTTGTGGCTGCCGAAACGCCAAAGCATTTTTATTTTCTTGTGGTTAGTGTCCTCATCTTTTTTTTTTGCAATAAACCATTTGTGTCATATAATGCAGTTGAGCGGACAACGTCCTTGCTCCTTACTGTGTCTTTCTCGAGTCTTTGTTTATATAATGGCGCTAATATCCTTCTGAAGTCAAGCAACTCGATCAGAAGCAAGCCTGATTCAATATAATGGCGTAGGTACTGACCAGGTGGTGGCATCATCCTTCCCATCGGAGTGAAATCCCACCAGGGCATCGCATCTGCCCTGGTCAGGTCCGGCATAGAGTAGGAAGATGATGGAATGACGGTGATCGTATATGCGGAAGAAGCCGCACTTCCGTAGCCGAGTTCTGGGGCGGAGGTGCACTTCTTGGCAGTTTCGTAACCGCTCCGCTTCCCCGATGTCTTTTTAGCCTGATGCATGGTTGTTGGGTCTGCGGCATGAGCAACGTGGGCAGTGAAGCAGTCATTAGATATAAATGTTATTAGAGTGCTTTTGATATCTTTTTTTTTCTTTGAGTGTGCTCATTTGGTTGTTGTTTATTGTTGTTCTCACAACAGGTAACGAAAGTGGGCATCCATTTACTAGGCATACTAAATACGATATAATTTTGATAATTAGCGTTACTTTGGCTTGGAAGGCTAGCTGCTTGACCATGAATTTTTCATTGAAATTTTACTATAAAGTTTTCGCAAAAACTAGCAGACATGTTAAGAAAAAAGTATATTGCACCTGGAAGAGCCAAACAGGAACCTGAATAGTTACTCCACCTCAGGCACGACATTTGGTGACGTATTCGAATCAGTGTGACACCAGGGCGAAACGTTTGGATTGCGCGCGTTTAAAGTGTTACGGTCGTGATGAAAAGACATATGGCAAAAATCTGCCATAATCTGGAAACTTTAACATGTATCTTCAAGTGATTTTGATATGTATGCGCTTCTGCCAAAATTTATTAAGGTGGTCTATCGCCAATGCAAGGTCACGGGATGAAATCCCGTCGACGACAGCCGCAGTTAGACGCAAAAAATATCCTATAGACCCGTTCGCTTAATTTAGGTGCACGTTAAAGCACTACTTGCAGTGCAATTTTCCAGAGCCCTCCACTACGGCGTTTCTCACAATCATATCGTGGTTTTGGGAAGTGAAATCCCACCAGTTGTAATCATATCATTCCGAAAATATATTGAGAGTGAAATGCGAAAAGCTTTCGCATAAAAACGACCAACACTCTGACAGTAAATTAAAAGATTTGTTACTTCACCTGCACGTCATTTCCTTCACGAAAAAAAAAACGACAGAAGAAACTCGAATGTTTGTTATCACCCGTGCTTGAACACATACGCGGTTTTGCATTTCTAATTCTTTTTTTTTGCCACGTCTTCATAGCAGGCGAAAAAACTTATGATTAGGTTAGGGTTCAAAATTCAAAATAAATACCAATCATACCAATATTTCTTTGCACTAGTAAAGCTATGTTAATCATGAATCAACTCACCCAAGCAGCAGTTTTACCAAACCATACAGCCCGAATCAATTTCGGTCCTTGTTTGTTTTGGTGGTATACGGCACGTGAGATGGTAATATATTTAGGGAGTTTCTTTTACCACTGTTTAATTCTGATTATTATTTCTTGTGTCGCCAATACGGTGCTTCTTTTGTTATCAGCATGCGAAAAGCAGTTGCACCGATTTGGGCTGTGCAAGTTAGCGCTGACGTTATGAGTTTGTTTATTATTAAAAGACGCTCCATCTTTTCATTTGTACATGTACCCTGAAACAGCACATTCTTTGAGAAGCAATGGCGACGAGTGTACAATTTCTCACGAATAGTTAAGGTAATGATGTGGTCGCTTAACCATTCGTAAGACGTTGTGTTTCCGTACCGCCCCCTCTTCCTCCCCTCTACCACCGTAAGAACATCCAGATTTTTTTTCTCTCTCTCTCTTCGCGTGTACATGCTTGTTTTTGGTGTCTTGGTAATGTTTGCAAGAGACCCGTTGTTTATGGGTGCACTGATGTCGACGTGACGTGTAACCTTCACGTTGATTCCGATAAGATTTTTGGTGATTGCAAGATCACTCCTAGGGAAGTGATCTCACGGTTTTCAGCGCACAGTTCAAGTAAGCGTTGCGATCGATCACGTCACTCAGTCCTATAAACGAGCGAGAAAATATAACCAAGTAGATGATCATACAGTCTCCATAGTCATACGGTGCTCCAGGGACATTTTCATTCGAGGCTTTGGTATTAGCTGATTGCTTTGAGATTATAACACACTGATATTTATTGATGCATTCCTGAAAGACATGCAATTTACCTGCACTTTTTAAACGTGCTTTCTAAACATGCTAAACTAAACATGCTAAAACATGCTAAAATAGTGCTTCTAAAATAGTGCTTTCTAAACATGCTAAAATAGTGAGCAAACATAAGTAAATGAAATACACTTCTTCGTATGGTAGTCCAGACTAATTTTATCCGAGCCATCGTATTGACCAAGCAGTTTCTCTACTCACCACATGCAATGTTTATTGCGACATTCCTGGAAGACGTGCTCTGAACTAGGCCTCCATGCACGCACTTTCACTTCGCACTCCTTTAACGGGCGATCTAGGCGACACTCGACCGTTAACTATGGGAACTACAGGGCGCACTTTCGCACGTTGTTGTGCTGCAATATACGTGTACTTTCTTGAACACCTTGAAGTTTTCGTGCAGGCACACGGGGAAAATAACGAGAAACACAAACAGGCGCAATAATGTTGGATTGTACCCGTTTGTAGTACTGATCTTTGTCCCCGTGTGCTTAGGCAAGAACTTCAAGTTGAAAATGTCAAATTGGTCATATTGGTCAAAAGGTCAAATTGTGGTTTTGCTTTTTTAAGCAGTGTTGTAGGGAACATCAAGTGTTTGGAGATTAGCCGTACGGGTGGCATGCAGTACCTACGTTAGTTAGTGTCCATTATTTTTCAGGAGAATGGGTCACTTGCGTTACGTTACACTGCCCGTCTTCTACTTAAACCTCGATTACATTGCAATGAATTCAGTGAACAGGTAGCACTTGTCTACGCTGTAACTTGCAAGTTGATTTCGCTTCACCATTGCGATCACATTGTGACTACTATAACGATAATTGACCTGCCAAAACATGCCGCAGTCACCAACCCAACATGAATTTCGGCAGACATCTTAACGTGCACTTGAATCCGATTACACGTGTGTAATGCGGGTGTAATGTACAATGGTGTAATGCGGCGGCTGCGGCCCGGAATCTAACTCGCTTCATCGAGCTTAACGCCGCAGCACCGTAGTACCTGCTACGGTGCTAGTGAGCGTACATCTCATACCAGCTAGACAACACTACGATCCTTCTGAATGGTTGAATAAAGCTCCTGCCAGCCTGGTTTTAGTTTTTACCCTAAGGGTGAACGAGGTCAAGTGGTTCAGTGGCAATGATGTGCGTTTTGATCTCCTGGCGCGGCGACTGATTATTTGGCGATGAACTGGAACAGAAGAAGGATCGGTGGATAAGGCTCTACCTACTTTTTTCCAGGTATTGAGCTTCCCTGCAGCTTGTTAATATACGCGAAATGTAGATCTCCAAATAAAAAGACTCACCGTCAATGGCAGGAACAAGTTCTTCTTCTTCTTTCACTTTTACGATCTTGAACATACATGCTCGCGAGCAAGAAGGCTTTTATGAAGAGAGTTTTCTTGATCGTTTGACGCCAATCACTAAAGGATGTTCTTGAAATAAATCTGTTTAGATAAAGGTTGATGCTAGGTGTGGTTGTAGCTACTACATTATTTAAGATAATAGTTTTGATGTTGAAATAGTCACGGCCCATCATGACTAGCTTCGTTGAATTGCGATGGTGCCACCCAAACCTCTCACGCCTCTCAAAAGGTGTCTCTAGGCTCATCTGAATAAATCTCCTTGAGTCTCAGCCAAACAAGATTACTTTTGCGTGCATCTTGGCATCAAATGGGCGTAGAAGTTACCGGTTTGTTGCGCATACGAAGAGGAGTGTGAATCTATTCACCCACTACTCTACCAATCCCCTGCGGCACCCCTAAATGTTTCTTTGAGCGTGACATCTAAACATTTTGAATCTCTATATTACGCATGAGTCATCGTAAGAGGTCAAAAACAACAACAAAGACGTTCGCGGGCTTTAAGAAAAAGTGCCTCGGCCGATACTTCAAAGAATTTTTCTTTTCGGTAAAACCAGTTTTCAGCAGTGTACTCCTGGAAGGGGCCAAGTACCAGCGTGTCCAGAGAACCAACCTTAGTTGCAAGGCCCTGGACTGGACTGGTTGATACACCATAAAACGATTAAGAACTAGCAGTAAACACAAAACAGCCGAAGAAGACATAGACGAGACATAATGAACAGTCCCGCAGCTTCATTGTACTACTAGCATGTTTCCTGCTAATATTTTCATGCTTTTTAACTGACCGAAGGCGCACAAAGAAACAGCGCTGTTTTTAAGCAACCACCAGCCACCAAACATTCTCTGAAGGAACATCTGACCTATCCATACCCAACTGCTTCGTCACTGCATACGCTCTGCAATAAAAAAAAAGCCCCTTGATATGGGTGGCTTGTTCACTTTATGGTGTAGCATGTTCATAAGGATAAGTACAGAGAGAACACGCACAAGCCCTTGTGTGTGTTCTCTCTGTCCCGTTCTCGTCGATTCCGTGCCACGCTTACCTTTATGAGTCCTTTCGTAACAATATTTCTGTGTGTGTGTGTGTGTGTCTTTGTGTGCGTATGCGTGTGTGTGTGCGTGGTGCGTGTTTGTGTGTGCGTATGCGGGCGTGCGTGCTCGCGCGCGCGCGTGTGTGTGTGTGCGTGCGTGTGTGTGAAGAGAGGTATGCGCTACCAGGAGTGGGGGTGAAGGTTTATCGCAGTACATCCCCTCTATTAAGTCAATGTATGAGGCCGACTTGGCACCATCTCCCTCTTAGGTGATTAAATGTTGGCCGTTCCCCACCCCCTCCCTTTCCCACCATGCACACGCATTTGGTCTTATTAATAATAGAGTGTAGTGGGCAGGAGTGAACGTGTGACGTCAAGAGTGGAGTGGGCTTTTTTTATATATATCTAGTCAATATCCCCTAGCTCTTATCCCAGAGACACCGGGAAAACCATTCCTTTTATGAATACTTTATCGGTGTATGAGAGGGCGCTCATTGTTTGATGCGCTGCTCACATTGTTATTTGTTGCTTTTACCTTTTGAAACAACTGTTACTGTTCCTTGGAGCATTACTGTCGAAACATGAACTGGAGTGACGTTGACCCGCACAAAACGAGGTTACTTCAAGAGTGCATTTTAGGGAAACTCATTATGAATTGACCAAGGACGAAAGAACCGCATTCGGAACACTACGGAGTAACACGTATTTTCGCGGTAGCCTCGAACTTCGGATATATATGGAATCATTCACGCCTACGACTCTCCGATGTCCAACCTGACACACCTACTCAACCGCCCACATCATCCCGCTCACCGAGGCGAGAGGCCAGCACCTCTACACAGGATCTGGACGACCAATGAAGGCTCGTCAACGCACTTGCAACGACACTAGAATGTGAAATTCCTGTAATAAGGGACACATACCTAGTGCGACCCCTAATTCACGTATTATGGAAAACTGTTACACCAAGTTAAAATTTATTTGAGATACATTGACAACAGGAAGGACCTTTGGAAGAACAGTACTTCACGTCGATCCTTCCAGACGATTTCCAGGGTCTCGCAAAGCGAGTTTTTACAAGTTGCCCTCGTCTTCACCGTGGAGTACTTCTTTGAAGGGCACGTTCTTTTTCGGCTCCCACTTCAATCTATGCTCGTGCATTTTGTTCCACGAATTCGAGCCCGATTGAAGCAGGGTGAATTGTTCTTTACGAGTTCATTCTGAATGAGTGGACTGCAGCTTTTTTGAAGATCCGGCCTTCGGAAATGTGCTGTATGGTTTGCTGACTTAATTA
Organism: Rhipicephalus microplus; assembly: GCF_043290135.1. Lineage (NCBI taxonomy): Eukaryota > Metazoa > Arthropoda > Arachnida > Ixodida > Ixodidae > Rhipicephalus > Rhipicephalus microplus. The sequence continues at coordinate 40,087,470 of NC_134704.1, read as the reverse complement.
TTCTGCAGGCCGTTAGCAAAGTCCCCTTTTCTCCACGACGACGAGGCCGAGCGCACGATCTATCTCTCACAGTCCTGCGACGCACGCATTTCAATAGACGCTCGTTGCATAGGCACACAAAATACTCTCGTGGAACGGTGCGAGACGAATGCGCGCGTGCGTGAACTACTTCACGAATAAGATAACGCGCTCGTATGTCTGTGTTGGTAAACCAGGGTGCAGGACCCTTATTTTACGTTTATTCTGCCGTGTTGCTGTGGGCTTCACGAATGAAGTATATATTAATATGTAAAAAAAAACAATAAAACTTTGTGTGCTTAATGCAGCTTAGCCAGTAATCAGGTTATGTCATCATCGTCATAATCCTCATGATCAGCAGCAGCAGCAGCAGCAGCGGCAGCAGCAGCGGCAGCAGCAGCGGCAGCAGCAGCAGCGGCAGCAGCAGCGGCAGCGGCAGCAGCAGCAGCAGCAGCAGCAGCAGCAGCAGCAGCAGCAGCAGCGGCAGCGGCAGCAGCGGCAGCGGCAGCGGCAGCAGCGGCAGCGGCAGCGGCAGCAGCAGCAGCAGCAGCAGCAGCTTAACTGCACCCACTGCAGAGGAGAGGCGTCTCACATGTTTCCTAATGAGATGATGCCGTAGTGCGAATTTCAGATTGTACTCAAGGGCCCAGGCAGAAATATTTTTCGCAGGGTGGTTTAAAGTGCGTTTAGACGTTGATGCGTGTGTTTCAACGTGTGCACTAATTCATAGAATAGAGAAATGTTTATTGCGGCAGAAGAGCTGAGAGGTCGGCCTGAATTCATTTTCTGGCCTCAGCGTTAGGAAAGAGAAGGGGGTGAGAAAGAAAAGAGAAAGAAGGTGTTGTTGCTGATGATGATGATGAAGGTGGCGATGAAGCGAAGCCTTGGATGAATTTATAGTCTCTTGCCAAGTTCTGTTTGCCGTAAAAACTTGTTCAGCGCTTTCAGAATGTCAATGATATGATACCACAAACTATGTATTCTAGACGCGAGCAAGAACAGGTGCGACTATTTCGGGCTTGGTGTGTTGTCGTCGTGTTCATCTCCTAGTTGGATTCCAGGGGGCCGTGCTGGCGCGCAACTTAAGTTTAACATTTTAGGGAGGGGGGAGGGGAGGGGTTACCCTTTTTGGCTACACCACTATTTACTGTTGTGTGAGTGAATAAATTCGCTGCACCGATGAGTTGCACTGAATAGTTTACACGAAAGAAATTTCTTCGTAGAACCACATTTCAATTTTTATGCGCCAAGAAATAATTACGACGTCAAGCGCACGGAAATAAAAAAAGGATAAACAATCTCTTGCCATGAAAGGTGCCATAGCATGAATATAAACATTATTCCTAGTGCAGCATCACAATTACGCAAGCGCTAAGCTTTGTTAGAGGTTTTCATAACTACCCCGTCCGGGGGAAAGTGCAATAGTCACACCTTTGTGGTGATATCATTTAGCATCGAACAACTTTGAAGCGGCGAATCACAATTAAACTTGCCTTGCCTGGCAGAAAACGTGCACATGAGCGGACTGAAACAAAATTGTTATGTAGGAGATGTATACTAGAGCTACAGTAAATCGACGTACTTAAAGAATAGTGCACATTGTGGTGCTGTCTCTAATACGACCAGTTACTCTAACGAAGGTGTCCCGCTCTGTATCAGTGAAAACAATCCGCAGTAGCAATCGCTCACGTTAAGTTAATTCTAGCGCGGAAGTCGATGAATCCCTCACTGTCCGGTATAGGTCATGGAGTCGTCTTGGTAGTCCTGTTCAGACCACGTACGTGCCAAGAGCTCCAACGTGCAGCTAAAGAAAGGTATATTTCAAACTGATCAAGTCACGTAACACTGCACCATCAACCGGCCACTGTTTACGCTGCATGCCACCACGCCTTTTATCATGCAACGTCACACCCACGCTCTCGATGTCATATCTTAAATAATAATAGATGATAGCACAACGCGCGTTGCGTGAGGGAAGAAACAGAAAAGCAAACGAAAAACAAACAAACACGGATGTGATGCGTGCCCAGAAACCTGTACGTTAGGAAACACAACGCATAACCGTCGTACGCGGTAGCGTAAAAGTGAAGGAGAGCATGGCATGCCACGAAAAAAAAAATACAACGGCGAACATGAAGCCAGAAAAGATGCACACACACAGGCGAGTCACGTAAGGGAGTCGGCGCCGCCGAAGACAAAGCGCACTGGTCAGGTTGACAGGGTAAACATCACCAAGAAGGATGTGGCCGTGGACACTGCGGAGCTGCGCGCACAATAAGAGCATCAATCGGTACGCCGGCATGGAGTTGCGGAGGATCGAAAGACTAAAAGAATAAAGGACAAAGAAACAAACGAAAAGAACAAAGTGCTGATCGAATAGCAGGCGGTTATTGCGCGCGAAACTCGAGTAGAACGAAGCAGTACACCGAAGTGTTCTTGTAAGCGTCAGCCGAAATGGGAGGTTGCGTGCAGCTATTGGACTTAGATCATGCTAAAACGACTAGGGGAAATAACTAAGCAAATATGCGGCGCTGTTTTGCAAGACCCTGAAGTAAGTTCAGCTGTTTGATGCGTATACGGTAAACAGAGCGTGATCGACCGTGGGGAAAAATAAGATGTCCTTTTAAGAGTCAAAGAGGTTGGGAACATAGTGTGGACGCTAAAATACTGCGAATGTTTGCTTTGGCAGTTACACGCTCTTCATACGCACTTTGATATATTTATACAGAGTTATCCATGAATGACAAGCTCAAGCTATTGTGTCAACCAGGGCGGCAGATACCACAGGCGGCGGGTGTGATTTTTCGCTGCACCCACTACCTCCAGAGTTATGTTTCTAAACTTATCTATTGAAACAGAATCGAAAGTGGGGCTAGTTGGATATGCATGGTATAACAATCAGTTAAAGCGCACGAAAAACAGACAGGAAGAGAGGACAAGCGCTTTCTCGCAACTAAACTGTTTATTAGAAAGGACAGAATATATATACAGGCAAATTTTGCCTGCACACGCATGCGTCGTGTTTTTCAATTGCCTGTATATATATTGTAGCGATGCTGAGGCGCACAGGCTAAAAAACAAGCAACTTTATTAGGGCGAACTTGTGCCCACAAGTCTAATGACTATGGTCGTCGAAGTCCAAGTAGCCGAGAGGCACAGATTCAACTAACTTCCTCTTCCTCGTTGTTGGAGTGCACGAACGCGTGGCGCATGTCAGCCGGGTCTTTCTGGTGCTCTTGCCATGATGATTGCGGCGGGCTACTTGGACGTGGCCAACCTGTCGCGGCATTATCCCCCTCCTCAGATGCATCGTCCCGATGCTTGAGAGAGTGAAATGATACATGCGCCCTCTCACTCGTTTTCCGACAATCTGTCATGATAGGGCTTCATGCGGACTACGTGTACCACTTCCGTGGTATTGCGGCGTCTTGAGCTCACGTGTCCCGCGGATCTGACTTGATAAGTGACGTCGCTGATAGGGTTGAGTACTTCATAAGGGCCGAAGTATCGACAAAGAAGCTTTTCAGAGAGTCCGCGGTGGCGCACTGGGATCCATATCCACACTTTGTCACCGGGATGATAGAGTGCGTCACTGCGTCGCTTGTTGTACCGACTAGAGTCGATGCGCTGTTGACGGCGTATTCGGTATCTTGCCATTTGTCGTGCTTCTTCGGCTCTTTGCAAGAAGTCATCTAAGTCAGGTGGATAGCTGTTTTCATCCTGTAGTGGTAACATGGCATCCAGTGGGGTGGTCACTCTTCGGCCGAATACTAGTTCGAAAGGGGCGACGTGGGTTGTTTCTTGAACGGCCGTATTATATGCGAATGTTACGTAGGGTAATATTTCATCCCACTGTTGATGCTCAACATCGACATACATTGATAGCATGTCGGTCAGAGTTCGGTTGAGGCGTTCTGTTAAGCCATTTGACTGAGGGTGATACGCCGTTGTTCTTCTGTGATCGGTATTTGTCATGCGCATCAGAGATTGCATAAGGTCTGCAGTAAATGCGGTGCCCCGATCCGTAATAACGACGATGGGCGCACCATGTCTGAGCACTATGTTGTTCACAAAGAACTTGGCGACTTCGGCAGCTGTCGCACTGTACAGAGAGTCAGTCTCAGCATAATGGGTCAGATAGTCTGTAGCTACGACAATCCATTTCTTGCCTGCACATGATGTCGGGAAAGGTCCTAGGAAGTCCATGCCGACTTGTTGGAATGGGGCACCCGGAGACTCTATTGGATGGAGAAGGCCGGCTGGCTTTACGGCTGAACTTTTGCGCCGTTGACATTGACGACAGGTTTTCACGTAGCGCTGCACTGATGCGAGCAACTTAGGCCAATAGTACTTCAGGCGAATCCTGGCGAATGTTCGGCTCACACCCATGTGGCCAGATGTTGGCTCGTCATGGCATGCATGCAGAATTTCCTGTCGCATGGCTGTGGGCACGACTAGTAAAAACGTTTCGCCATTAGGTTCAAAGTTCCTCCTGTAAAGGACACTTCCTCGAAGGCAGAACGTGGAGAGCCCTCTGGAGAATATGCGAGGAACTTGAACGTCAAGACCCTGCAGGTGTTGTATAAGCGCCAGCAAATCCGTGTCATCTCGTTGTTGTTGAGCGATTTCGGATGCGTCGACAACGCCTAGAAACGGGAAGTCTTCCTCTTCAGGTACACTTGGATCGACGGGAGAGCGTGACAGGCAGTCGGCATCACTGTGTTTCCTTCCAGATTTGTATACGACCGTAATGTCATACTCCTGCAGCCTAAGGCTCCATCTGGCTAGTCGACCTGACGGATCCTTGAGATTTGCTAGCCAGCATAGAGCATGGTGGTCACTGACAGCTCTGAACGGTCTACCATAAAGGTAGGGTCGAAACTTATTTATTGCCCAGATGACTGCGAGGCACTCTTTTTCAGTAGCAGAGTAGTTTGCCTCAGCTTTTGATAGTTTGCGGCTGGCATAGGCTAACACTTTCTCTTGACCATTTTGCCACTGGACCAGGATGGCGCCGACGCCGACATTGCTGGCATCGGTATGGACTTCAGTGTCGGCTGTCTCATCAAAATGGGCAAGTATTGGTGAACCCTGTAGCCATTTTCTTAATTCATCAAAAGGTTTCTGTTGTTCGCTTTCCCATGTGAAGGGCACGTCGTCTTTCGTTAGTTTTGTAAGAGGTTCCGCATTCTTTGAGAAGTTTTCCACAAATCGCCTATAGTAGGCACATAAACCCAAAAATCGACGCACTGACTTTTTGTCTTTGGGTGTAGGGAACTTCTGAACAGTGGCTGTCTTTTCGGGATCAGGACGAACACCGTCAGAACTAATGACATGTCCAAGGAATCTCAGCTCTTCGAAGCAGAAGTGGCATTTTTCGGGTTTGATTGTCAAGTTTGCTGACCGGATGGCTTGTAATACAGTGCGCAGTCGCTCTAGGTGCTTGTCGAACGTTGCGGAGAATACCACCACGTCATCCAAGTACACTAGGCATGACTGCCATTTCAATCCCGCGAGGACAGTGTCCATCATTCGCTGGAACGTCGCTGGCGCGGAACAGAGGCCGAATGGAAGCGCTTTGAATTCGTAGAGTCCATCTGGTGTTACGAATGCCGTTTTTTCACGATCCCGCTCGTCTACCTCTATTTGCCAATATCCGCTTTTCAGATCCAAGGAGGAGAAAAACTTTGCGGATCGCAGCCGATCTAGTGTATCGTCAATACGTGGCAAGGGGTAGACATCTCGTTTAGTTACACTGTTGAGTTTTCGCTAGTCGACACAGAATCTAAGCGTATTGTCTTTCTTCTTAACGAGCACTACGGGGGACGCCCATGGACTATTCGAAGGCTGGATGACATCATATGAAAGCATTTCCTCCACTTGCTTCTTAATGATTTCCCGTTCTTTCTGTGACACTCGATATGGATGCTGGCATATAGGCTTCGTGTCGTCTTGCGTTATAATTCTGTGTTTCGTAATTGACGTGCGCTGGACCTTCGAGGCAATCGAAAAGCAATCAGAGAATTCTTTTACTAAGGCGTAAATCTGTTTCTTTTGACTGTCCGGAAGGCTCTGATTGACGGTCACGGATGTGTCGATGTTGCAGGCCACTGGTCGAGTGGTTGATGTCGTTAAGCTGCATAGTTCAGTCGCCGTACAGAAGTCGTGTAAGTAGGCAATAGCCGTGCCTTGAGCGATGTGTTGAAGTTCATTGGAGAAATTTGTGAGTAGGACATCTGCACGGCCTTTTGTCAAGTGAACAAGACCCCTAGCTACGCAGACACCTTTGTTCAAAAACAGCCCTACATTTGTATCCGCTATGCCTTCGCGGTTGTAAAATGCGTCATTCTCTACGAGCACCATTATACTGCAGCGTGGCGGCACAGTTACGTCATCATGAACAATGCGTAGAGCAGTTAGGCGTCGCTCCTCAGATTCCTCTACAGGTATAGCTCGTTCAGTCGAAAACGACACGCTGGACCTACGCAGGTTAATTACGGCACCATTAGCTCGCAAAAAATCCATTCCTATAATGAGGTCTCTTGAACATTCTGGTAGCACAATCAAATCGGCAACGTAAATAAAGCCCCGTATTTCAAGTCTTGCGGTGCATCTGCCAAGGGGCGTAATAATGTGACCACCTGCCGTGCGTATCTGCGATCCACTCCACTGTGTCACAACTTTGTTTAACTTCTTCACCATCTTGTGACTTATCACTGAATAATCAGCACCGGTGTCGACTAAGGCATTCAGCTCCCATCCTTCCATTCTCCACCGCAAATCTGAAGTAACGCTTTCGTGGCTGCACCCATTTACCGGAAATACACCGTCGTCCCCCTCAAGCCATATTTGAGGATCTTCGTAATTGATGTTATCAGCGGCCTCACCTCCACAGGTCGCTTGCTTCAGTTTTCCGGGAGTGGACTTGGAGAGCGATGACCAGGCTGCCTTGAAGGTGCACGTGGGCTGGATGACCGGTAGCGCATAGGCGATGGTGACCGTGACCGACGTTGGCGTAGAGGTGGCGAGTTCTGGCGCGTGGACAAGTACTCCTCAATCTCTGCTGGTCGTTCGCCGTTTCGGGGGCACGGTGCATACGACGGGAGCCTCTTAATCCGGCCTGTCGTTAAGGGCAGAATCTGTACAAATGACCCGCTTCGCCACAATGGAAACAAAGAGGCCTGCGCTCGTGATCACGCCAGACGTCACTTTTCCCGGGCCTAGGCTCCACATAGCGATGCGTGCTACGTGCTCCTGGGGGCAGATAGGTAGCTGTTGGTTCCCGTGGACGAGGTGCGCTGCGTGCTGTAGATGGGAGAGGAGTCGCCGCCATCACAACTGCTGCATTGTTGTGTACTGTGGGTTGTCGGAGAACTTCAGAGTACGTTCGGATAGGTCGAACCGGCTGCAGTTCACGCTCTGGTTCTCGTATGACCTGCCTCAGTTCGTCACGAACAACGTCTGTAACAGATAGTGCAGTTGGAGTCTGGTGCACTTGCAGTCTGCTCAGTTCTTCCCTAATGACTGATCTAATGAGCTCTCGCAGGACTTCAACGTCGTTTCACACGCCTCCAGAGAAGACCTGTGCAGATGCGCAGTTAAGATTCCGGTTGTACTGCCGAGCGCGTTGTTCTAGTGTTTTTTCGATGGCCGTCGCTTCTGAATAAAACTCAGCAACAGTGCTTGGAGGGTTGCGGACGAGAACGGCGAACAGCTCTTGCTTCACTCCGCGCATTAGATGGCGCACGTTCTTATCCTCAGCCAGGTTATAATCCGCACGCTTGAACAGACGGACCATGTCCTCAATGTACATGGCAGCACTCTCGTTTGTGAGCTGGTTCCTGGATTGAAGAGCAGCTTCCGCTTTTTCTTTTCGGTCCATGTTCGCGAGCATAGCCACCGCTTGTCGTCGAAATACCTCCCAGGTAGACAACGAGGTTTCATGGTTCTCAAACCATGTCTTTGCGAAGTCTTCCAGGGCGAAGTATACGCGACGGAGCTTCTCTCTTTCGTCCCATCCATTCAAGCTCGCCACTCTCTCGAACAGGTCCAGCCAATCTTCAACATCCTCGTACGAGTCGCCGTGGAATACTGGCGGCTGGTGCGGTTGGCTAATGAACACTTGTGCCGGTGTTACCTGGGTAGTCATAGTGGTGGCATCCATAGTATGAATTCCCCTTGGTATGAAGTGAAGAGGACCGAACTCAGGTGAGTCACCTCGAAGACGGCGACTTGCCCTCTGTTGTACAGGAGTCACTTCCACGGGGTTGATACGCTGGTCGTCGGGGCTACGCTGTCTTGAGCTCGCGGGGCTTCGATTCATAACCCAGCAACTCCACCAGAAATGTAGTGATGCTGAGGCACACAGGCTAAAAAACAAGCAACTTTATTAGGGCGAACTTGTGCCCACAAGTCTAATGACTATGGTCGTCGAGTCCGAGTAGCCGAGAGGCACAGATTCAACTAACTTCCTCTTCCTCGTTGTTGGAGCGCACGAACGCGTGGCGCATGCCAGCCGGGTCTTTCTGGTGCTCTTGCCATGATGATTGCGGCGGGCTACTTGGACGTGGCCAACCTGTCGAGGCAATATTCTGCCCTTTCTAATAAACAGTTTAGTTGCGAGAAAGCGCTTGTCCTCTCTTCTTGTCTGTTTTTTGTGCGCTTTAACTGATAGTTATCCATTGAAGCTGAAGATGATAAAGTGGGCCATTAAGCTCCATGAAGCTCTGCGGGCCAAACCTGGGTGACCCAGCACAACCGTGAGGCGGCGTCGAGGCAAGCTCTTGACGTCCCCTCATGGGAGGCCTTGGCCCAGCCATTTATATTTGCTGCTCTCTGATCATCATGATCGTTCTCATCATCATCATTATTATAATCATAATCATCATCATTAGCAACAGCAGCAACAGCAGCCTGATTACGTCTACTGCAGGACAAAGGTCTCTCCTATGTTCCGCCTGCTAAATTGGTCCTGTGCTTGCTGCTACCACTTTATACCCGCAAATTTCCTAATCCCATCTGCCCACCTAACTTTCTGTTTCCCTGAATCCACTTGCGTTCTCTGGTAATCCAGTCAGTTACCCTTAATGACCTGCGGTTATCGTGCCTAAGCGCTACATGCCGGGCCCATGTCCCTTTCCTTTCCTTGATATCAACTATACGATATCCTTTCCTGATTCACTCTGCTCCATTATTCTCTCTTAAGGTTACCTCTATCATTTTCCTTTCCATCGCTCGCTGCGTCGTCCTCAATTTAAGCGAAGCCCTCTTTTTAAGTCTCCATGTTTTTGCTCCAAAGCTAAGTGCCGACAAGATGCAGCTGTTATATACCTTCCTCTTGAGGGATAGTGGCAATCTACCAGTCATTTATAATTTGAGAGTGCTTGCCAAATGTGCTCCACCCCATTATTATTTTTCTAGTTACTTCAATCTCGTGGTTTGGCTCCGCGGTTATTGCCTGTCCAAATTAGACGTAGCCTTTTACAACTTCAAGTGCACTATTACATATCTCGAAGCGCTGTTCTCTTCTGAGGTTATTGTTAATTTTTTATTGAGCGACACGTCATCAAATGACGCAAAATATATGTACTAATGTTTCACGCACATACATATGTTGAAGAGTTGCAGATGTTTATCTAACCAGTTGCTAGAACTTGCGCAATGATGCCAACTGGAACATGCGTATTAGAAACACCCGAAGCTAATATGAAGCGCTGATGCTCACGAGGATGCTGGCCCTGGACACTGCTACATTAATCAACCTCATGACAACTAACCATGGCAACGTAAGGCAACTAACCACAGTTGACGTTAACCTGGTGGGACGGCTGTATCAAAGGAGTACATATGTAATGTTTATAAAATTGATGTAATGTTTATAAAATTGGGTAGGCAGCACTGCATGCACTATTGACGTTTCACGAAAATTAGTGTCTATTTCAAAAGTAAGTCCGAGGCCTGCCGTGCCTCGGTGGCAAAATGCTTCATTGCCACGCAGAATTCTTGGGTTTGATTTCAGCTGGGACCTTTACATTTGTTATTTTCATTTGTCAAGTCTACACTACCGATGTCGGGTATTCCCTAACACTCGCGCGTTAAAATTGCCCATGTGTGTTCTAGTCGTTTCTGTGTAGATACTAAGTGTCAATCATGTGTGGCACATACCCGCATACCAGTGGCACATACCCGCCTGAGGGTATGTGCCACTGTCTGGCAAGAAGTGTTTGACGACTTACGCGACGGAATTGTAACATTATTCAAGTGTTTACCAGTGCGTCATATTCATCAAACCATCTTACCCTCCCATGCTAATTTTGGTTCACGCCAAGTTAAGGGGTGACCATAAGAGCACCCAAACATAAGCGGCTAAATATTAAGATACGCTCGAAGTCGCCGAACTTCGCTAAGAAGTGCTTCGCATTTCTTAGGTGTCATAATAAGCAGCTATATTGCAGATTTGACATGTTATGGAGAAGGTACAGGGACATACTATACGATAGTAATTATTTATTTGCAATTAATACTAATTACACAATGCCTCAAGCAAAATGTTCTTCATATCTTTCTTAAAATGAAATGAACAAGAAGAGCAAAACACTCAGCGTTTTCGCGCAATCTTTCCGCAGGCATAATTGTTCGTAGGTATTACAGGGTTAAGCGCAGCAGCGTCAATCAGTGCCGCCAGTCGCCATGGCGGTGAGTGTGCAACAACCTTTATCTTTCTGTTTGGCGTCACGTAGCGCGTGAACATATTACGAGCTCACGGCTGACCAATAATCCCTCGTATGCTACCTAAAACACCAAGTCTACCGGTATGAGACCCTCGCTATGATGTAAAGATATAAGTGCAAATTGGAAGGCTCATTTTTCCTTGTGGTAATAAGACAAAGTAGTAATGGCACATAATAATAAGAAGTAACCGACAATCATGTCAAGGAAAGTATAGGGGATCTTAGTAGAAGTAATTGTAATACCAATGTGAATAAATGATAGTGGACGAAAAATTAAGCTACTACGAGCGGGGGCCGAACCTGCGACCTTGGAATAACGCGTCCGATGCCCTACTAACTCAGCTATTACGGCAGTAATCTCTCCGTTCACTTTATGGGTTGTATTTGTGTACCAAACGTGGGGGTGCTTTGAGAAATCGTTTAACACGAATTGTCGTTGGGCACAACGTTTTGAGAAGTTGATTTTTCTTCCTCAAAGCAATGCTGCTGCCCAGATGAAGACAAGTTAACTTGCCAAAACATTGACTCCTCCTGCGGAATTCCACGAATTCGCATCGTTTCAAGCCGCCTCCTTCGCACGAATTTCGCATATTCGCACACAGTTCGCAAAGCAGGCAACATGAAAGGAAAGCCAACGCCCGCGTCTACATAACATGTCTATACTCTGCAGAACACTATCACTTCAAAGGATGCTTGCAGTGCATTCTCGTCTTTCACGGGACAACCGACGTCAGTGCCTGCTTCTTGCGATAGTTCGCTGAGCACGACACCTCCCTAAACCTGTTCGCAGCCTCCGGTTCCCACGGCAACCTCCGTCAATATGTTCAATGCGAACACGCGACCAGTAATATGTACAAAGAACACCTCCCTGATGTATGCCTGTCATTTCACACACACTAGCGTAGTGCTTCCGAAATTCCCCGACAGAAAAATAAAACTTTCACCTCGGAAACGTAACTGCTGTTCCGCCATTATTTATCGGTCAGACTGATCCTGGGAATTGATTTACAAGCATATTTCTGCTATTTATAGGCCAAAGCTTCAAATTTAAAAAATTCAAAAAAAAGAACTTCTCAGAAGGCAATCTAGAACTGAAAAAAAAGAAGAAATAAATATTGCAAATGAGCTGGAGCCTCGCAGTCAAGTTGGTGACCACTTTTATTTTTTGGAGGAAAATCAGTCTGTGTAATAGTACTAACTTAAAACAGAAATCACATCAACACCCAGATAAGAGAAGATCTGTTCATGCCAACGCCTGTCTTTTTTTCCAACACCACTCTTGTGCGAGAACTTGAAATTACCGGAGCGATTCCGAGTTCTCGACAGTTCCGCTAAAGGTGGCATCACGTTTCTCAGCGTTTTCATAGGAAACAGCTTCAATCGCCATGGAAGTATGGCATCACTACGACTTAAGCCATCGGCAGATTAGTTGTGATTGATTCACGTTCCTTAGCCCTTTTATATTCAGTAGCACTGTCAATTGGCTGCGTTGGTAAAAGTTCATAATTATGAAAGGGCTTACCGAGAGGACAGGAGACACTGCCGATGAAGTTGACATGAAGACTTTGCGTCTTCATCGTCAGTGTTGCGGGCACTATCGTTGCATCGTTCCATAATCGTGAACCATTTGTATCCTCATAGAGCAATATGTGTTCTTCTCTAAAGCCATTTACGACATCAATGGGAGCAGAGCTCACAGCTCTTTGTGCCGCATTGCAATTCATCAGCGATAAACAGCCACAAAAATGGACAATTTTCAGTGACTCAAAGGCGGCACTGCAATCCCTTCTATCACATTTACGCCACGGCCCGTACGAACAGCTGGCATTCGAGATTGCAGAATATACTCACGAATTCATCAAAAAAGGACATGAAAAAGCCCTTCAATGGCTTCCAAGTCACTGTGTAATAATTGGCGATGAACGGGCCGATCGAGCTGCCCGTTCTGCCCATACTGAAAGCGATCAAATATCAATTCCGTTCTCCAGAACTGACGCTGCACAGAAACTCCGCATGCTTGCTCGAAAGCGCACCACGTCACAATGAAACGAGTCACATTTCATCCATGCATGGTTATGTACCTTAGACCCAACTCTGTCTTCTAATTCCCCCGGCATTACGCCATCGAGACGCTACTACGCTGTGCAGATTATGGTTGGGCGTCGCATTTACCAATGCGTACGCGTTCCGCATAGGAATGGCTGACACTGCTGCCTGCGACCATTGTGGCAGTGAGGAAACAACTTGGCACATTCTGTGTGAATGCCCACAATACTACTCGCAGAGACAGTCACTCTGCAATGCACTAGATGAACTGGACAACCAGACTCTTTCGGAAGAAAGAATCCTGCGCTACCGACAGGACTTTATCTCGCAGAAGAAGGCTGTGAAGACGCTTCTGCGCTTCTTGCATTCAACCAGCCTGTCCAAATTACTGTGATTGGAACTCCCTGAACGTGTGCGCATGTGAATTTTTTTCTAATTTATAATATATCTCTCTATCTCTATCCTCTTTCTGGCCCTTCCCCCCCCTCTACAGGGTAGCAAACCCGCTCTTCTTGATTAACCTCCCTGTCTCTCCCTTTTATTTCTCTCTCTCTCCCTCCCTCTCTCTCTCTCTGAGGGCATGGGGAAAGGTGGGTTTGAAGTTTCGCCCCTGTTATCCCCCGTTCTTTAAGACCGTTCCCACTGAGACCAATGCAGTCAGAACGCAGTGCGAAGATAAAACTAGGAGGGCGTGGTGGATAAGGATCCATCATTTTACTGCGTGGAATTATAAACACTGCGGTACCTTCTTTCAGCGTTTTGCTGAAGCAGCACGAAATTCAGCGGCAGGCGCCGTATATATAGGGCCCGACAAATATCTGAGCATGACATATGGCGTTGACTACCGAACATCTTCGTTCAATGCAGTGCGGGTGCTACGTAATTTAAATGTACACGTTGTTGGTAATGTTATAGTTCATATTCACTTAGAAGCCATACTTGTGGCTATTTCACGCGAAGAATTCACGCGGGAAGAGGTCAAGAGAAGCACAACCCTCTCGCCTCCCTTAATGCTGTAGGCCCGTGTGCTGAGATTTGGGCGCACTTTAAAGAATCGCATGTGGTCGAAATTTCCGGAGACCTTCACTACGGCGTCTCTCATAATCATATAGTGGACTTGGGACGTTCAACCCCACAAATTAATTAATCATCTTTCCTCCCTTGACCCCTTCCCTCGTTATTTCGTAGCACGAAATCGTCATAAATGTGACTTATAAATGGCGCTACGTGTCGCCACTTTTGCAAATTTACTGTATCTCTTCGGAATCCGTGAATCAGCAAGACATACAGGCATACAGGCAGTGAATTTGAGCGTCTTCATGATATCGGAAGGCATACTGTAAGTTTTGGTTACGATAAAAGCTACTAGACATTCTTTTACAAGCCATCGATACGCCTACGTGAGCCGACGAGACGCCTGATATCCTTGAGGCCTTAGACAAAAGGATGCAGGCTTATCGCAGATAGACTGAGTCGTCACTAAGAAAAACTGGCCCCTTTCGTTTATTTCAATAAAACGAAAGGCTAGTACTCAGTATGATGTGCTTACTCAATGTCATGAACTCAGTGGCCACAAAACGCAAATTTAGATACACCACAGGGAGCAATGCTTGCTTACTCGGGAGACCACGCAAGCGCTAACCATGGTACTGCTTTTCTTTGGGCACGCTCCGCCGTCGAGCGGAAGCGTGCCCTACGTTCTGAATTATTCTGAGTGTCCTTGTACACGTACAGTACGGTTCACTGATAAAGAGAACACTCGAATGAAACGTCTGAAACATTGCTGGCCCACTAACCGCAAGTAGATAAGGAAACAACTTTCGTGCACGTCACTAGTCTGTCACGAGCAGTCACAAATTTCTACCACCAGTAGTCTTATCCAAACCAAAGTCACTATACTTCTGTAAGATAGGAAATAGGAAAGCCCAAACACCTTATGCATATACGTATTCCTTTTAATAGTTGATCCATCTCTAGATTTCCCAATCTTAAACCCAACACTTACGTGAGCAACGTATATACCACGGTTTAACTGCGTTAATTTTGATACAATCTTCTCGTCTGACTACTTTTTTCTGTTGAATTATTTTTAGCATCTCCTAGCTGACTTCAGTATTGCAGTTCGAGAAATTCGCCCGGTGGTTCTCTGGAATCAATTTCTAACGCCAACTCATCTTTCAAGACATCCAGGTGAATTTCACTTCAATAAAACCACCTAGCAGCTGGCTCAGCCAGCACAGTTTCGACACTCAGTGGTGTCTGACGTGTTGCTTCAGGGCAGCAGCGCAGCGTCAGCGAGAACCTTGAATAAGGATTTTGGATTGCCTTACGGAGTTTAAAATAACGCGTTCTTCCTCTGGCCCTCTTTTCATTTATCTTTCCTGCTTAAAGGATCTGCTGTAATAGAATCTGCCGTAGTTACAGCGCTAGCGCTGTAATTACAGCGGATCCTATTTCCACCAGCACTTGTCTCGCATCCTGGTCTAAATACGCAGCGCTGGAAAACTTGCTTCGAAATGGTAAAAAGACCCAACTGGCTTGGACACCGATGAAACGGCGTAGTTGGTGGCGTTCTCTTCGTCAAGCGATACACGTATATGTTTCCAAAGTCCTTGATATACGTTATATCACTGCTCCTTTTTAAAGCCTCTTTGATAAGGTTTGAGCTGGTAGCATATATTCATTGCATCTTGATTATGTCATTGTTTGACACAGTTTTACTAAGAAGCCATCGCTTTTAAGATGCTCCGGTATGCTGCATCACTGGTCTTCGTCAAACTCTCTTCGTAGGTGGTAGCATAGCTTCCATTTTTTTATAACCGCAAGGTATCACGTGACAGTGGTATGACTATTGTAACACGCACGCCATTTGCGGGGCTGATTGCTGCTTTCTTCTTTTATATTTGAAGTTCTGTGTACTTCTTGTGTTACAAGGTTGTTTATGATGATGACAGTTTTCGACAGACCTTGAGTTGTGTCGTTTTCTATTTTTCTTTTGCTTTTTGTTTTTTAACATCTCTTTTATATTTTGTTTTATTCTTTTACCCCCTCCGCCACAACAGGTAGCCAGACGATGTAAAATATGGCTATGCTCCCTGTCTTACCCAAATACCTATTTCTTTCTCTCTTTCCTTCTTTCTTTCTTTCTTTCTTCCTTCGTTTTCTGATAGGCCACAAAGATTTCTGTGGCACATATATACCAGCTTGTGGGGCTGCTGCCGCCATTTTTGTACCACAGCTGCGAGTTGTGACGTTTACCCAACGTCGGTGGGGCCCGCATCCGCATAAGATGCCCAGAAGCGTTACCACGTATCCCTGAAACAAATGGTTCGACCACAAACAGCTTGCCTGGTAAAAATTGATTTCTGAGAATACTCCCACCACCAAGGCATTGTTGATTATATTAAACTGAAGGCGACTGATGAATTGTTGCAAGTATAGCTGAGCGGACCGGCAATTTTTGTTCTCCAAACATAAGCATGCACCACTGTGATTAGGTATTAAAAAAGAAATGTGGAGAGTCCGTTGAATTAGTAACAATGTCTACAGAAATTTAAAGCGCAGACAGTCCCGGTGCCTTAAAGGACGGAAGTACTTGCGGTCTTCAACGTACATATTGGTACGTTGGAAAAGAGACACTGGATCGACAAGACTGTGGATAAAACATATTTCGAAACCGCTTGGCTCTTGTTTAGGTCACACTTAAACAGAGCATGAGTTTGGAGGGTCAACCGAAACTAAAACAGGCGAAGACTGGTTACTGCTCGTGTTTTTCTGTCGCCAGCCAGCACAATGCAAAATCAGGCTTAGTTCTATGTAGTTTGCTATTATGAGTACTTTTTTGAAGTAGATCTTCTTCAAAGGGGGCGTAATTTGCAGGAATGTTGGTTAGCTTAACACATGATGTGCTACGATAACGTATGTTTCTTGCCTAAATTACCCGCACATGCATGACTTGCTAGTGGGAGGCGCAAAAACACTGAGAAGCAACTTGATGTATACATTAAAAATGCATTGCTGTTAAGGACGTATTACGAGTATTATTTCTAAGACCATTGCGACTTCCGAGCACTCTACGAAACTTCGTTAGCATGGTTTGTGTCATACTGTTTTCTGTTTTGCTTCTTTCCTCTTTATCCCCCACCGTGGGTGTGTGCCACTGTGGAAGATTCAACCTACTCTACTCTAGAGCCTCAACTGATAGCTCAAATAGGCACCCCTTCATCTCGCAGGAGACCGACATTTTAAGCCAGTTCAACACTCGTGTTCTCTAGAACCTAATGAAAACAAAGGAAGCATCCTGGGGCAATATTGCGTGGCAAATTAACACGACTAGATGCACGTTAGCAATCTTGCCAATCTCTTTAAAGTGAATGACTAATAGCTGCGTGCATGCAATCAGGACGAAATGCGCTGTTATAACTTGTCTCATTTGCGTACACAGTGTGAGCTTCCAGTCTCTTTCATTTAGTATTAACGCGATAGCATTAAAGAGCTCGTGTCGCAGAAAATCTGCTGCCGGCGTCAGCCCCGTTGCTTGTGAGCGAAAAATCGTCTGTGCGTCTGTGACCCAAAATCAAGTTATCGATATAGCCGTTGGAGGCCGCTACTTGTCCACGCGTGTGCGCGCGATCACACTGAAAAAGCCGCGCATTCGAAGAAAAAAAAATGCTCAAGGTCACGAGGCACGGTAGTTTCTTAGCCCTTCCAGCCATACCTGCTTAGCTTCCAGCGCTTTTGTCGGGACGAGAGAAGAGATAGTACAATTGCCGAATGCGACAAACCTTTGTAACTCCACTCGCACTGTACGGATTCTAAAATATTTTGCGGCGTTCAATTCGTAAGGCAATAAGCTCTTCTACTGAAGTCATTCCATGGTTACTTGAAAAAGTGTTTCAGGGCCAATTTAACGCGTTTTGTTCGACAAGTGTCACAACGAAAACGAGAACGTTTAGCGATAATAGCGCGCGCTGGTTCAATCTACTGTGTGCGTGTTTGTGTGCGTGCATGTGTATGTAACACACCATACGAATAAGTATGCACTTAGCGGTTGAAGGGTGCACTGGGGGCCGGATTCCGCTATCGCATTTAACTCTTAAAGGCAAAGCTTAAGGGTCCCCCATTTTTTTTTACCAGTCTTTGCAATTACATAAGCCTGTGCCCTATAGGTGTAAAATTAGGACAGCTTTATTTGTGGTCAGTCTCATTTCTATCAAGGTTACCTTCCTGGAAGTTTTTTCTTTTTGAAGAACGAAGCTCCTTAGGGTGTGGGCTATTCTCTCGTAGCTGTATGTTGTAGCACCCACTTCTAGTTAGTTTTATGAATTGCTCGCTAAATGGCGTTGTGCGTATATGTCCTTGGAAATGATATCACTACGGGGCGTTAGTGCTTTTCGTATTGTTTACGGTTAAAAAGGGAAGATGAAAGAAATTTACTGCTCGGTCATGATGATTGGTATGTGGGGTTGAACATCTCAATACCTCAACATGATTACGGGAGACGACGTAGTGAAGGGCTCCGGAAATCAGGACCACCTGGGATTCTTTAATGTGCATCCAATTCTGAGCTCGCAGGCCTATAGCATTTTCGGCTCCATCGAAAATGCAGCCCCCACAACCAGGATTTAATCCCACGACCTGCGAGTCAGCAGCCGAGTGCCTTAGCCACTAGACCACTGCGGTGGGGCGAGATTCACAGCATTTCCCCGGAGTGAATGATAAGTGGGGCGAAGCGTCCGTCCGTCCATCCATCCGTCCGATGCGTGCTCGTGTGATAGGAGCGAATGGACAGACAGGAAGACAGACAAACACACAGACACACACAGAGACAGACAGGCAGACATACCGATGAATGGACGGACGGATGTAAGGACAGACTCTTCACCCTATTCATCATTCACTCCGCGGATATGCTGCGAATTTTTTATGTAGGTACTGAAATGACGTTTACGATGATGCAGGAACTAATATATTCGTTCGCTAATATATCCGCTGCATTTCAGTGCTTAAACTGGTGTTTAAGTGTGTTGTATTTGTAGCAAAGTGGCAACCAAGCAACGCTAATTGAACGAACAGTGGTGAAAAGGCAGAAAAGGGGCAACCTGGGGAGGAGGCGTTTCGGGGGTGCAACAAAGGTGACCACACTTGGTCCAGAAGAAAGTGTCCTAGAAATCGGCACGCCTTTACGATGTACAGGATCACCGGAGGAAGAAAGACTGAAAGCGACAGGGGCCATGTTATCTTCCTTTGTTGCTTAAAACGTTTGCACGTGTGGGCTGCACAAGAAACTCTTTTTGCCGATGTGCATGCTTGTGTTTCTCTGCATGTTTCTATTTTTTTACTTTTCCTTTCCTTCTCTACGAGGTAGGTGTACGTATTGTAGAATAAAACTAGTCTTTGTGATTCACTCGTAGTAAAAGAATGTCTTCATCTTCTGTCGTCGTCCTTTCAAAAAACGTCGTTTGCCTCGCTGCTATTCCGCTACACCAAAGTGTGCCAAAACAACGTCACCTTACTTCTACAAACTTCGTTGTTTGAAACGCAGTATGCCCTACAAATATCGATGTCAAATACAATACAAATCAAGAAGTTTTTAGTATGTTCATCGACGTGGATGACATGCATATACTTCAGCGTTTACGCAGGCTTTCACATAATTCGCTACACGAGACAGGTATGAAACTCCAATAAACTTTTTGAACAGTGTTGTTGTAATAAGCGAGAATCACGCTTTGGCAGCCCTTCCTACTAGTTTTAAAAAGAAGCGTCTGAAAAGCTATTAAGCAAAGATTGAGTGAAATACGTTCGCTAATAAATGATAGTAAACATTGGTTTAGTACAAAATTATCGAAATGCATATGAAATAAGGCAGCGTTTTTGAAACACTCGTAATTTTTTATTAGAAAACGATATTGTCAGGCACGAATACGTGCGCGTGCCATAGCATGCTTATATAATACAACTGGAATAATTGTTGCAATTGCTAGTAAATGTCATGGTACTTCGCGCCTTCGCCCAGCTATTTTTCTTTTTTTACGTGTACAACTCTGAGCATGCTTTGCACATCGTAAATTTAGTACGTCATATTGGCAACGCCATATCATTATAAGTTCGTCACTGTGTGGTTTCACAGTTCCTTTTTTCTAAGTCATATCTTCGTTGAAGCCGGCGTTCGCTATAGTCTTGCGTCGGCTGAGATTGCGCTTTGATTGCAGTGATAGGTTTTGTTTCTTTTTCACCTCTTCTTCCTGTGGACGAATACTGATGTTAATAACCAGCGGGAATTTGACTCATGCTAATCACATCTTGCAAACTGCATTTTATTGTAATCCTATGCATGTTACAAAAGAATACCGGCTTGCGTTTTCACAAGCAGTGCTGTTTCGCTGACTAGAAAGCATGACTGGGTGGTTTCAGGTGGTACAAACTAACACTGGGGTAAAGGAGGGACACTAACACCAGCAAGCTTCCTTCTTCACCTCTGTCGTAGTTCGTATCACGCTGAAGGCACTCGCCATCTTTCACCAAGCCCAACTTGTCCAAATAGCTGTTTTGCGATAACAAACGTAGCAGTGACTTAATAAAACACAAGCCACACAGTGACTTGGGGAATATTGACATGGCTTCCTGAAACATTTGCTGTCACAGCATTAGATAATGAACAGCGGCCAGCAGAGTAGTAAATATTGAATTACATTAACGATGGAAGTGATCGAAACAACGCCTTGGACAAGAAAAAGTAAGGTGCTGAACACTTACGCGAGAAACCCAATGTTGTACGTGAGGCAAAGCATCGCTTATTTCATGTGCGGGCTCCACGTTGTAGCGCCCTATGACACCGTCTTTGTCAAAACTTGGCTGACATTTACAGTGCCATGTTTGTTGCCTTCCCTTCATCCTATCGAAAGCGCCGATTTTTTTTCCTTCCATAATGCACCAACCAGCCGAATCAAGCAGCTTGCAACATTAGCTATAGCATACCGAGCACTAGCCAGGACTGTCCAGTGCTAACCAACATTATTCAGTGATGGTTGTACGCTCTTGAACAAGGTAATAGAGTTTGGTCCAAATATTAACAACATATCCCGTGATAAGAAACGAACGGGGAGTGGCCTCGAAGTCATTGAGATTAAAAACAAATGTGATTGCCCGAGACATGTCGTTACATTGTGTGCTGTATACTCTCAAGAGGGTGTGTGCGTACCTTTTGCTTCTTCAGGAGCTCCTCTCTCTGCTTCTCTGCCTCCTTGCGCACTTTCTCGCGTCGCGCCCGCTCCTTCACGCGTTCTTTCTTCCTCTTTCGCTTCTCCTTCTTCTTCTGCTTCTTTTTCTCCTTGGCCGCCTCCATGCGTTCTTCCTCGCTCGACGCGTCGTCCTCGTCGTAGGCACCATCCATGGTTGTGAAATGGCGCATCATCGCCATGATGACCATCACTTCCGGGACGCTCGAAGACGGCTGCTGGGGTGGAGGAGGCGGTGGGGGTGGATGTAGGGGCGGAGCAGGAGGTGGGTACGAGGGCCCCTGGGGTGCGATGACGATCGGACCCTGAAGAAGGCAGCACATGTAAGACCATTTCACAGAATAGTGCAGTATACTTCACAGCATGTAAGGCGCGTAATAATAATGCATGACAGCTTTGAACAATGTTAGCGAGTGTACTACATCAGTGGCCACAATAGGTAAGAGTTGGCACTGATGCTACGTCTGTGCCCTTTATATACGGGCTTTTTCCCGCGTAATTTGCTCGTCTTGTGATCGCTTGTCCAACGCTTTGGTGTTTTGTTACAGCACGAAAGGGACACATTTCGGTCTTTGGTGTTTCCCTTGTCATCGCGCTGAAGTTTGAGATGGCACAAATAGTATGCGATTATAAGAAAGACCACGGCGACAGAAGCACTTCGGTATGCTTTTGTCCAGTCTGGGTTCTTTGTGTTAAGTCTGAGTAAGCGGTCTCCCTCCTCCTCTATTTCGCCTTAGTCGAGGTTCAGACGGTTTGACCGGGGATAGAACTTGCGCTCTCGCACTAAGCAGTGCTGCGTCACGGCTACTAAGCTCCAAAGGGGCAAGCTCACTGAAGTGCCACCAAAGCTTCGCACCTGAGGCGATCCGCCAGCAGGGGCCGGCAAAGGCATGGGCATCGGCATGGGCATCGGTATCGGGATGGGCACAACTGTGGGTGACGAAGAGCCTCCGGCAGTTGGCACTAAGATGAGGGGCGCTGGCGTCGGTGACTTGTCCACTTGCACTACCGGCGTGGAATAAGGCCACAGGGCCTGTGCCGCAGCGGATGTGTTTTGCTGACGACTCGTTGGTTGATTCGCGATTATTTGCGACGGTGGTGGCAAAATGGGAGGTGGAGGTTCGCCTGGTGCCAGAGGTACAGGTTTGCCAGCTACCATGGGTGGCATGCCAGGAACGCGAATGATTGCGCCCGTGGGGAACGGCCTCGAACCCAGAGGCAGGACAGATGGCAAGTTGGGCATGAAGATTGACGGACCTGCGTGTATTGCATTCACAGCGGCGCGATCGTTTCAGGGTGACCACGAGATATGGCTTTGGCATTATCTGTAGGGAATTTCAACAGTTTCCTTTCACTGTTTTATGCCAAAACAAACTGAAATTATATAACCATGACTCACTACGCTCTTTCAGTCAAACAAACAAAAAAAAAACATGAATTGTGGTCCATGGGCTGAGATGTCATGCTCAACCATGTCCCTTGCAAAGAGTGAAAAAAGTGTGCCTGCTTTTTTGAGAGGTGTTCGGAGCAATTGGGCATTTTATACTGATCTTTTTTAAAACAAACTGATATGCTGGTTTCATTTTGAGCAGTCAAAAGCAGGACACTGCTTAATCCCCTGACATTCTCGACTGCATTTCGTTACAGTCTTAAACCACCGATTATATTCGCATCATATTGCATACATTTCTATTACTGTTTCCAATTCCGCATGTTCATTTTAATAAGCATAGCACTATCAAGTGCTTACTCTTTTGTCCGCCATGCACCCTCGTTAATTAATATACATAGAAAGTACGAAATTGATATGACATACCTCCGCCTTCATCCAGGTCAGGAGGGGCGATAACGTAAGGAGAAACGCTCAGCTGCCCAGCTTGACGCCTGGGAGTTGGAACTTGAGGACCGTCCCTGTAGTGTTGGTGCCCGAAGGACGGCGTTCGTGGTGGCCGAGACATCGTGGCCAGACCCACGGTAAGCCGGACGGCCTCTGCCGGAAAAGAAGCGCAATTTTCTGAGCTCTCACGGGGCCCTTGGAGAAACGACAATCGGTACGCCCCGTCACGGTCTTCCTTCTCGTCTTCATCCTTTGTGAATTGTAGTCAGCATACAATAGTAATTATTATTATTATTATTATTATTATTATTATTATTGCCACGTTCCATTTCACAAGTTTTTGTTATCGTTCCGAAACACCACACGATTCTCGGCGCAAACCGTGCCTGCAGGTTTCGAGAAGGTTCCGGACTGTAGTAGATCATTTCGATAAGATCACGCCCTCTGTGCGAACGGTACAGATTGTTCTGGAACCTACGCCACCGCCAGCGATAACGCTAGAACATTCGACGGCAAGGGTATAAATGCCGACGCGCTTCGCCGCTTGTGAGTTGTTGATCGAAGGCCGACGCTGCGTTCGCCGCTATCAGTCCGAGACTGCTATCTGCACAAGACTGCTGCTGTAATTAGACTTCCCCTTTACCGGGCACAGGTTCGCCTAAATAAACAGTTAGATCCCAACACGAAGTTTCCTGTCTTCGGCCGCGTCACGACCCCGTGACATTATTATTATTATTATTATTATTATTATTATTATTATTATTATTATTATTATTATTATTATTTGTTTCCCGCGTGTTCAATTAAGCTTCGTGGAGTGTGAAACTAAAAGCGAGGAACGCTTGACCTAAGGTCTCACACCTTTCACAGTATGCTTTCAAAGACCCAATGGAAATCGAAACACAGAGCTGCAAAAAGACGAGGTAAATCTAACCAGCTATTTGTTTCGCAGTGGAACTGTGAATGAATGCCTGCTTGATTGGTGGTCCTTCCAAAACTAGGACAGCCCAGTTACTTTTTTTCGGCGTAGCGTTGACGTCACGAAAGTACGCCACATTATTGAGTGGAACAATTTAGTGAGTGGAACATTAGTGAGTGGAACAATTTACCGTTTGCCGCCCTGCTGTCGACAGATTCTATTGACGCACATGTTTTCCTGAGGATGTAAAATGTTTTGCAGTTTTATTATCCACTGATCCTTTTTGTTGATTGGTTACTTTCAGTGCCTTGTTGCTTTCCCTTTGCGATTCTCGCAATCTCACCTAATTCATTGCTGTTATGATAAGCTTGGTTGCATTATTGTTGTATGTGTGTGATGATTGGATTAATGTATGCTGTGTGATGCTTGGCTTGATTGCCTTACTGCCTGTACCATTCCTGCCTGGGCTCCATGCCTGCAGTATCTTGTAAATAAAATAAATAAATTATGACGGCATCAATTGGTATCGTTCATAGATGAAAACGATAGGTATATCAAGCAGGCATTTATGATGATGACGACGATGACAGTGATCATGATCATGATGATGATGATGGTGGTGGGGGCGGCAATAACTTTCTCCAAATAGCGCTTACCCACAAAGCGTAATAAATGCGCGAAGAACCAGGCTGCAAGGACTTTACGGAAATTGATGATTGATATTTAGGGTGTCGTGTCCCGAAACCACCATATGATTATAGAGACGCCATAGTGGAGGGCTCCGGAAATTTCGACCAGCTGGGGTTCTTTAACATGCGCCCAAACCTGAACACACGGGCCTACAAGATGTTTGCGGTAAAGAGAGCACATTGTTTGACTGATTGCAGTGGCTATGCAGAACGGTTAAGAGCAGTGTGCCTTCCGAACAGTGTTTCGCCTCTTCATCTAGTCTAGGCACTGCGTTGGCGTGGTCGGCGGTGTAAAGTATGGGTCAACAAGTCAATGAGAAAACGTCTGAGGAGCAGCGCGCTTAGGAAAAAAAATCACAGCGTATGCACGGAGGGATAGTGATGAATGGGGGGAAGCGTCCATCCGTCCGTCCGTTCTTTCGTTCTTCTGTCTGTCTGTCTGTCCGTCCGTCAGTCTGTCTGTCTGTCTGTCTGTCTGTCTGTCTGTCTGTCTGTCTGTCTGTTCGTCTGTTCGTCTGTTCGTCCGTCCGTGTGTCCTCTCCTATCACTATGGAGAACGCATTGGGCGAACGGATGGACTCATCATTCACTCCATGAATATGCGTTTAATTTCCTATTATAACAGCGCCATCTATCCTCTTTAGTCGTCATCTACTGCACAATTCAAAAACTAGGGGTGCTTACATACATACTACAACAAACGGAGGAGGGAACAATCCTCTGGCGAGAGCCACCGCGGGATCAATGACGAGATCCACCGGCTCGTGGTTCATCCCCCTCGTTGGCGGAGCGTCATTACAAAGAGGATATTATCATCAGCAGCAGCATCATTATCATCAGTGCCTTTTTACAGATGATTGATGACGTCATTGTGTGCGTCGTGTTACGTAATTAGGTGTCCTCATCACTGGAGTGTGCTCCTCCGCTCCGCCAGTCATTCACAGTCACACAGAAGAGTCACTCAAATTTTCTTAAAGATGGCAAATTTTTTTTGCGGATAACAATCATCAAAGACCGTGTGTCATGCATTCATTCGCAGAAGTTGACATGCTTTTTTTGGAACATTAAAGAGCTTACTGCAGAAAACATGTTTCTTTAATGGAAAAGTTATCGAGACTGAATACCACTCGGAAGCTATAATTTGCAGGAAATGGATTTCTCTCATTATACGTTTTATAGTAAGTAGGATTACTGCAAACGAAACGTTTTTTTTTCGTTTGATAAACAAAGACAGAAACACACAACATGAACGGACAAAGAGTGCTGTTTCGATATAACTCAAATACACAAAAACAGAACAGTGCTGCTGTCCAGTGGCTGTGATGCTTTTTACCAGGCCGTTGTTCAGCCAGCCGGCGCAATCTTGCATTCAATTGCTAGTTCAAGCTACACACTCCTACACATTTGTTTTTTTTTTCATTTTTAAGCTTCCTTGCATGTAGTTTTCCCGGCTGGTTGCTTGGCTGGTTGATTGTTCCTGAAGAATTTAAGCAGTGTGCTGCCGGAGTCGGCCATGAAACAGGTGGCACCTTGTTTTATATATTAGGTGGTTCACATTCCCATTATGTTTGAAAATATATAGTTTCCCAAATAACTCATTACTGTAATCAAGAAAAAAGATAACAAGAAACAAGTATGGTTGAAAGATACGGTGAAGTTCAATAACTTTAACATTCACTTCGTTTTGTGTCACGTAAGGAACCACCTACGGAATCACAAACGTTCTGTGGCTGGGACCCAGTATGGCGCCAAAGGAGAAAGCCGCCGGAAGTCATAAACTTAAGCCCCTACATCGTAAGGTTTTTTTCCGAAATATATCCCTTGGATGATAAACAATTTGCTTGTTAAAAAAAAAACGAGGCAGATGTTCACTCTCATGGCAATATATGCATGAATGTGACGGCACCAGATCAGTCGGCAGGTTCAGTAAGGGGGGGGGGGGGGACTCGGCATCACAATCTGGGGATTGAGATCAGATGCTGATGCTTATGACCTCAAATGGATGGCGCTCACCCACAGATGGGGATGGGCCAAGAACCGGGCGGCAGGATACTACAACGAAACTAAAATGACATTACAGCCAATCTGAAGAAATAAGATATAAAACTGCGAGTAAACGAAAATGGTTGCAGAGCAAGTGGTTGAACCACCTCTTGTTCCTGACAGACATAGCTACGAATTATAAGCTAAAAATCTGAAGAGGTTATAGTTCACCAGCAGGGTAATCTTTTAGTTGCATTGATGTAGTCAAACACAGTGGAGCATATATCCCTGTGGCAGTAAATAAATGACGTGGCGCCAGGTTATAAAAGTACTGGTACATTTACTTGTATTCCTAATTCTACCCTTCTAAAACAACAGCTCGAGTTTTTTTTTTGCAAAACAATATAACGATGAGTAAACACAGATGATAATAAAATGGGCTTAGTGAAGTTACCCGACGCAACAAACTTCTCAAATTCTTCCGCAGAAAATAACCCCAACGTCGGCATCTTAATCGTCTTCATCTTGACCTCCGCACATGACACTCACCCGCTGAAGAAGAGTGGTCGAATAGATGGTTTTTTGTTGGAAATTGCGTAATTTTTAAGTCCGCTAGTTAAAATTGCAATGAAATGCAAATTTGCAGTGTCAACTACTAGTAAAAACATATATGTATTGCGCGCCGAATGCAGTAATATTAACATCCCAAACTTTTGGTTCACAACTGCAAGAAATGAAAGAGATCGCTGTAGCCGTTTGTAGTTTTCTTTTTCCTTCCTTTCTTTGTTAACTGTGACTTCCACCAGCTGAGGCATCTGGCCAGGAATGTGGTGATATTGTGGTTTATATAACATCTAAGAATTCGGTTAATTGTTTCGCATAATATTCTGAAAACTGTCGCAGAAGTACGTTGCATAATATATGGAGTAGTGTATAGTACAATGACGGCTTGTCTACGACAGTCTTCAAGTACTTTGACAAAGAAGAAGAGGAACGCCGCGCTTCGGCACTGACGTACGTAGAAACTCAGTGCATTTTTATTTTCAAATTATGATGGCAAATATTCTAAGTTTCCACTTCTCTTTCTTGCAATACACATAAGCCACGTGTATTTCGTGATTCATTGTTTCAGAGTCTTATAAGCAAAGCTGTCCAAGTGAAGGGTTCTCCCTTACGTGCTCAATAGCGCACACATGGGATCGCATTGAATGAATTGTTTCTGTTCTTAGTGCTTGAGCGGTCCGATCGCTGTTACGAAATGCAGTAGATCAGATTCATTTAATAGGGGATGTCTCGAGCAATGCACAACGAGCTATCGGAGAGAAACCACTGGTCTATTGGAGGCTGATCAATAATTCCACGATACCCGCACTACTAGTATTCTTGTCCAGGCTTTTCGTGCAATCGGCTAAGGAGATTAAGTACCCTAAGCTCTAACACTGCACGTTTGCGTAGCGAAGTTGTCGATTTAATATAGGCCTACACGACTTGCTGGTGATAGTCACAGAGCGTTCACGATGTGCTCGCAGCCACATAGTTTTCTGGCTCTTTCATTGTCCTTTTGCAGAAATTGGCTTCGGTATTACCTCGTGGCAAGAAGAACAGTAGGTGTCCTCAGCACTACTATGAGTGAAAAGAAACCGGTACGTTAACAGTATTGTCTATAAGACGGCAACACTCATAGACTCGGATCCTAGGACAGGTGTATGTTATCTCGAAAACTTGAATGTTGTGTGTCAACTGTAGATTGGATGATGAGACAGAAAATCTGTACTCTCTTATGTGAAAGCTTCTCCTTATCGCTTCCACGCACCGTTACATTTCCAAGCGTCCATACCGCGTTAGGTCATAAGAGACTTCTACATAAAAAAAAAGCTGACAGCACATCTTTTATTGCCAATCGGCTACATTTTCCTATACATTTACCTCCAAAGAAAGAAAAATGCGCCGTGTCACTGCAATCACATGAATTTCGCACTTGTGCTCGCTGTACTTACGTGTAGACCTTTTCATGCTCGCATCACCAGGACACCGACAAGGGCCCCCGCACTCCCGACAAGCCAAAAAGTAAAGAAGGCGGACAACAACAAAGCAAAAAGCCCGAGAAATCTCCTGAAAAAGAAACCAACAAGAAGGAACAGAAGCCTGACCAAAAGGGCGTCCAGAAGGCTGTCCCGAAGATTGACCCGAAGGATTCCGAAAAGGAGTCCGCTGAAGATGCTCCTAAGGCCCCGCAGAAAGACGTTCAGAAGAATGCCCCTAAAGCCAACAAAGACACCAAGAAAGATGCTCAGAAGGACGTTCGGAAGCCTTCTGGCAAGAATGACGCCAAGGATGTCTCAAAATATTCCCCCAAGGATACCAACAAAGATGATGAAAAGGATGACAGCATAGACAACCATGCGGATCCCCTTCCTGATGGCGACGCTGAAACAGTCGCTTCCGTTAAAGAACAACGTCTTACGTCCAAAATAACCCCAGACGACATCAATATACTGAGAGAAATCATATGTCGTCAGCTGGAAGATGAGGGACATGCGAATACTTTGATTTCGCCGGGTAAGTCTTTATTTCAAAGAGAAACATGAGCCGCTATTTCAACTCTAGGGACTCTTTTTCATAATTTGTGTGATCGATTATTGATCGCAGCTGTACGCAACACCACAGTGCTGTCACAGTGAAGTAGTAGATGAAGCAACTGCCTAATGATTGCAGTTGGATCTAAAACGTGCAGGTCGCATTCATCAGTTTACGGAGAAAGAAGCAACACAAAGTCCAATATGTCCTTTAGAGCTCGGAGATGAAATTAGATTCATTAAGGCGTAGTGGTCAGTTGGTTTAGCGACTAATACAACTCTGTGGTAGTTAGAAGAATAAAAGAAGGGTGGAGCGTGAGAGATTGTATGTAGCACCTGCGTCTTTCCAGCACTTGCCTTCGGGGCCGTAACTTAGAGGCTTAGGAAATGGGTTTAACTTAAATTCAGGGTGACTCAGTAAACCATGGAAATAAAAAAAAAGTGGGACCCTAAAGCTTCGCTTTTAGGAGTTGAACGCGAAAGCGATATGCTGTTCCTATAGTGCGTAGTTCAAACCCTTGGTGCATTAAACATTTTTCAATTTACTATGCACCCACTACGTGGCCTTAAGAGAATAGGCGCAGTAGCACTTGTGTCTTTTGTAGTGCGTTACCGGCTTTAAACCACGAATGCATCATAA
Source organism: Rhipicephalus microplus (assembly GCF_043290135.1). Lineage (NCBI taxonomy): Eukaryota > Metazoa > Arthropoda > Arachnida > Ixodida > Ixodidae > Rhipicephalus > Rhipicephalus microplus. Next base: position 40,057,792 of record NC_134704.1, on the reverse strand, counting down.
TAATCGCATGTTCTGACACCCGCTGACAATGGGTGCTTCTACCATGCATTATTATTGCAAAATTTCATGTTGCATTGTATACAGAAAACGCGTGTTTGCAAAGCATGGAAGCTATTTTCACTGCATTTTCAAGCAGCTGAATGGACGCGAAACTTTGTTAAAAATAAAGTCGTGAGGTGCACGACTCAACGTGCAGCGGGCCGCTCTCGCATTGGGACAGTCAGCCCAAGCGTGACCACCACATCGTGGGCCCTCTTGACAGACCACAAAAAGTTATATATATATATATATATATATATATATATATACCATGTGGTATAACATCAACTTGCCCCGCAAACAACCGTCGTTCGATCCCCACTAAGGCCCAAACGACTCTGGTTCACTCCGCACAATAACCGAAGATTTTTTTATCATTTTCTTTGAATCATTCTCGATTCTTCTGCCACGCATAAATAATGATTTTTCGCTTACAACAATGACGCTGGAGTTTCTTCGAAATGAGCTGTTTAACGGTGTCGCGTTAAAAATGGCTGGCTGTACCATAAGGGACAAGTTGAAGCCAGAGTGGCTCAGAAAAATGGCGCGTGCTCAGAATATCTTAATCTTAATCAATAAGAATTAGATATGACCAGGACGCGAAACAAAAAGGCAACAGAAACGCTGGTTTTTAACAGAAATTGACTGAATTTCAAGATGAGGCTAATGCGACAAGGAGGGGCGGAAATTCGGGGGAACAGATTAGATCAAGAAGTCCACGTGGATAATGTAGCTGCAGTAATCATGGTATCGGGTTGACTGAAAAAATGTGTAAGAGGCCTATCCACTGCAGTGGACTTCGTCAGGATGATATTGATCAATCAATGAGTCAATCAGTAATTTATTTAAAGAGCCCAGGAACAAACATAAGGCCTTTGTGCAGGTTCATACAAATATAAACAATAAAATTAACAATTCAATACAATCTAAATAATATTAATATGATAATAATACTGTATATTTTGCACCAATACACCGATGAAGGACAGCTGTAGGTAAAACCTGCTCTCCGAAGAGGCAGCTTGACAACGGCCCACAGCTACCTTCGCACAAAACAGCAGTGGCAAGTCAGCAAAGTGAACTGGTAAAGCATGCAACAATGCGAGCAAAGTCCAGCTTCGAGAAAAGAAAATAGTAATAATAACAAAAATAACGCAATTGCTGAAAGCGAAAAAAAAACCTAACATGTAATTCACGCTATTGATGTGTGTACAGTGCATGAAATCTGTGCGAGCTTTCACCTACTTGTTAAATTGAATGGCAACTACATAGGACAGTTTATCTTTAAGGTAGTTCACTGTGTTGTTTTTTGTTCTTTTCGCATTTCCTCATTTCGCGTATTAGGCATCGTAATATGTCGCGGTAGTAGACAGAGGTTGTGAAAACAAATATTGATTTTCTTTGCTTCGCACCTTATTGCCAATGCTAATTAGCGTACAGGTCATGAACAGGTATTTTTTCACCCCGCTGAAACAAGCCACACGCGTGAGCAACATTTACTTAACAGGTTTTACTTAATATGGTAGCACTGTTTTGCAACGGCTCATTATACCAAAGACGCGCAATACTTTTCCCAATAAACAGTCGTTCGGTTCATACCGAAGCATCTTGCTTGAAAATGTTCCTCCGAGAATTTCTATATTGTTTACTAGCTCACTGTATCACCATACACAAAATGCAAATTTTTTTATTGTTCATCTTTTGGTCGGAATACTACCACCTTTGATTTACTTGTGCTCATGTTTAAATTACGAAAACATGACCAGAGCTTCAGTTTTACAAGGGTCTGGTGATGACGACTTCCTCGCAGGACACCCTGCAGCGAGGCAAGCAGAGCAGTTGTACGCTCCGCCTTCCAGTTCATCCGGGGTCGTCCAGCCTGGTCCTTCCAGCATCCTGGATTTCTACGGGAGGGGTGCGGCGGCGTCGCTGCCGTTCGCCAACGTTTTCGGTTCCTGCAACTGCCACGCTGCCTGTAACTGCCAGAAGCCGTGCTTGTGCAAGCCGTCGCCTTGTCCTTGCAAGGGACCTGGCGTGAGCAGCGTTCGCGGCTGCGGATCGGGAACCCTGATTTCCTCGGTGGTGCCTATTCCGATTCCGTATCCCGTGCCAAGCTACGATGGCGGGGCTGGTGCTTCTGGCAGTGCAAGTAAGGGCAATCGCGAAAGTTCAGCACTTCTACATACTGCGCATTCGCGTGCGATCATTCCTTTCCTTGTAAAACAAGTCCAGAGTATGGAATGGCGGGATGTTCCTCTGTCTCTCACTCGCGTCTTCACCACAAAATGTAGTTCTTATTTTTCTTTCTTCCGTTTGTAAGTTAGTTAGTTAATTAGTTAGTCAATCAGCTATTTCGTTAGTTAGTTAGTTAGTTAGTTCCTAATTCTTGTTTTCTTCGTATTTTGTAAATAAACGCTATCTTTGTGCTCCAGTTAAGCTCTTTGCAAAGGTCTCGATAGTCCAACTCAAAACTGAAGACAAAAAAAAAAAACCTCTCGCATCATTGGGTATATAATACACAATATTTATCGCTTGACCTAAAAAGATTATTTGGTTCTTTGAGGAGTATGTTCATAATTATAGTGATTTATTAGATTTATTGCAATGGCGCCATCACCATGGATGCTAAAGACCGATAGAGAACGAGACTCGGGTAAGCGAGTACTAAATAATACGTGCCATAAGCTTCACTACCTAAAGAACATGGGTGAATTAAAAAAGATGGCACAGAAACATATGAGCACATATTGTTAGGCATGTTTTATTTTTATGCATTTTGACTTCACGCGTAAATGATGTACGCAACAGCCAGCCTAAGCCATCCAGCAGTGTTGAAGAAGCTTTCTGATAACTTGATGTCATTCTCCTAAAATTGCGCATTGCACGAGAATGTTGGAGAGCTTAGGTGGCCACAAGCGATAAATCTGGAATCTCTGTTAGTACTTGTATGAAAGACGAAACCCTGCTCCGCTAGGCAGACTACTCTACGGCCTACAACTATTCACACCACTACCAGGGTGCAGCGTGCATTGCCTGTACTTGACCTTTCATTTTCCGGGCACAGGTTTGCCCAAATAAAAAGCCTCTTCTTGAACACCATGCCCTCTGCGATTTTCACCATCACGACAAGGTGACAATACACAAAAGAGATTTATTTGTTTGCAATGAGTGCACCAGACGTCGACTAGGCATAAATTCAAAGTGCGTTCGATACATCAGGTGCAATGCTATGAACGCTCACGAGACTTCTTGCAATATGTGCGTTCACACTAATAAATAGTTAACAGCTTTTGTTCCGCAGGAACAGATTTTTTGTCCTTCTTAAACTCAGTAATAAATGATGATGATGATGATTTGGCCCTTCGAAACAGACAAAGCACGTTATTCACACGGTTGTTGGCATGTTCTTCTGGATCATTCAGTGTCTGTTTTTGTATCGTGGCCTCCGTGATTAGTTCCGGTAGCACGCAGCCGGAGCTAATCGCGGAGGCCACGTTTAGAACGATAAAACTCAAGTGTGAGACACGCGTATCTACACATTTTGCTGAGCGAACTTTTTGCATAGCTTCCAAAGTGTGTCACCTTATATGTGAAATGGAGCATTGCCGTACTGCTGATTCCACCGTTAACGCTAAATATTCATCGCTCCACGCAGGGCCAAACGAGCCGGTCATCATCAACGCCTATCAACCCTCCACGAGCTCGTCTGCACATTCGCATCACGTGCCTCCTGCGCCAGCCAATGCGGACCCTACCAGTGTTCACGACGTTGTTTCCCTTATGACGAGGCTCATGCTGAAGAAATTTCGCGACGACCTTCTTAGAGAATGGGGTTTGCCGGTTCCCAGTGCAGAGGCGAACGTTCCTGTGGAGCATCCACGTCACCCAGCACCAGAAGGCTCGGTCTTAGTAACAGCGCAGGTATGTGTGTACCTTCGGAGCGAGTACTCGTATAGACACAGTCCCCTGATCGCATCGGTGCGGGGAGAGTTATTCGCGAAACAACCGCCAAGCGTGCGGTACGATTCGAGCCTCCATTCACTGCCCTGTAGCTCCAGCTTTTGTGAACATTTGTTAATTAAAAGATCGCTTGTTGTACGGGTCCTTGACTTGCCCTCACGAGCAGGCACAACTGCCACCAATGCAAGGAACCAAGCGAAGTTATAGAAAGGCAAAGTAGTAATCGCCTGTGTGGTACAGTCATTACGGTGCATAGAAGCCGATCCAGAAGTCGAGGGTTCACATTCTGGTGCAGGCCCGTGTACTGTGCACTGTCAGTGAACACCAGATGACCAATGTTTCTGGAGTGTCCTACTTTGCCGGGCCTATTGATAGTATCCTTGGTGCGTAAAAACGCGGATATAAAATTAAAGCAAGCTGATAAGCATAACAAACACCTAACTTAGGTAAATGTGGTCAAACTTGATGAATCTTGGGGGTGTTAAAGTTTCGCTAGCTGGTTCATATTTGTAACAAGAAAAAAAAACAGCGTAAAATTCTGACAGCATACAAGACAAAGAGTGCACGACAGAATCATCACGCTGTTTGTTTGTTTGTTTGTTTGTTTTTGGTAGGAGGTAACTGTCCCACCGAACTTGGCGTCCTCATAAGCTAACCCTCGTTTTACCTGGGCGCACACAGTGACCCATTGCGGTCTCCTTCCAAAGCTGATGCTAATCAATATGATTGACAGAGAATAAAAATTTGCAAGTGCAAACGCACATGGGCGTGAGACCTTTTTTTTCCTCCTTTCGGTCTGTGGGACAATTCAGAATGGTAACAATACTTACGTCATTGCTGAACCTGTTCGCCCGTCGAGATAACGCATGCACTGTTTTGCTTATCAAAGGTGACCCCTCTTTACACAATCATCCCTGATATCCGCTTCTACTCGGTGCACGACGCACCTATACCAAGTCTGAAAGGCCTGAAATGTCGCGAATTTTGTGGTGAAACGCTTTGCTTCACCGCAACTGGAACTCAGTAAAGTCGGCCTCCGGTAGAATCCTTACTGCTATGACGAAGTCATTCAATCTGGGGGAAAATCATCGAAACCATTTTCTAACGCGCATTTATGCGAAGTCCTCTTGACTACAGGGCGTAACCATGACGCTTGTTTACAGCGCATGGTTTGTCCCACCCATGTAGTGACCGTTAAAACACGTGCGAAGTACTGGTTAAGGCTTTCAGGCTAAACAATAGCAGATTTTGACACAAGACTTCACGTGAGCTGTGCTTGTGCGGACGCGTGACATAAAATATGCGCTCTTCACCGCAATATCACAGCAAACAGCGACTGCGTTCCCATAACGCTTCAATAATTGAATATTGATCGGGATTCTCTCATTGCACATAGTACGGGCAAACAAGTGTATTTTCCTGCCATGTGCACAAAAAAATGATTGCCAACTTTAATAAACGTAAGTGGCTATTCCTTGTGTTGGATACCTTTCCTTGGTTAAGAACTAAACACGTTCGTTCTGTTTTTCCAATGCAAGACGGTTCAGCCGACCTTGAGCCATGTTGATAAGAAACCTGACATTGCATTCTGTCGAAAGCTTAGTTTCTCTATTCCTTGCACACCAGCTGAACCAGCAACATTTTCCCCGTATTTCGTTTTAAGTAGTATTGTACGATATTTTGTTCACCCATGGGGTGCCTGGGTCCCTTTTGTTTTGTATCTGACTTATATAACTCCATTCGTTGCGCGAGAAGTGTTTTTAGTTTTTTTTCTTGTAATGAAACACTTTGGCCCATCCACAATACAAGCCTCCGTTAAGGCTACGTGCTGAAAGTAGTCACATGTTTGTTTCTGTGGGTGTTTCGTCCTCCAGCTGGCAGTTTGATTGATTGATTGATTGATTGATTTTAAGAAATTTTTGTTCTTATCGAGGGTCTCGCTTTGGAAGACATGCGGCCTTCAAATAGTACCAGCGGATTCATTGGTTAGCTCGGTAAAAGGATTACTTTTTGCGGGACGCCATGCAGCTGGCTGTAAACAGTGTTCCATACTCGCCGTGATGACGACAGGCGGTGCTGGCTAATACTCGTAATTTTATGTGCACAAAAATATGCAATGGAGTGAGTTGAAGGACGACCGCCAATCTAACTCAATGGGTGCAGCATCTGACGCGTCGTCCCAAGGTGTCAGTTTCGGTTCCTCTCAGCTCCAAGTTGTCTTTACGTTCAGTTTGATTTCTTTAAATTTATCTTCTAATACCTACTCACTACGCATTGTAGTACCGCTATCGTTAGAGACTACAATGCTCCCTATACCTTTCCTCGCTTTATTTTATATTGGTTTCAATAATAATAATAATAATAATAATAATAATAATAATAATAATAATAATAATAATAATAATAATAATAATAATAATAATAATAATAATAATAATAATAATAATAATAATAATAATAATAATAATAATAATAATAATAATAATAATAATAATAATAATAATATTAATAATAATAATAATAATAATAATAATAATAATAATATAAATAATATAATAAGCCTGGCAACACCCACTGCAGGGAAAAGGTATCTCCCATGATCCGCCAATAAAGCTGCTCTTGTGCTTTCTGCTGCCACGTTATACTTGCGAACTTTTTAATCTCGTCGGCCCACCTAATTTTCTGTCTCTCCCTCGTGCATTTGCCTCCTTTGGGAATCTTGTCAGTTAACCTTAATGGCCAGTGGTCATTCTGCCTATACGCTACGTGCCAGACCCATGTCCATTTCTTCTTCTTGATTTCAACTACGATATCCTTACCCTCGGTTTGTTCCTTGGCCCACTCTAATCTATTCTTTTTTCTTAAAGGAATACTGAACTAAATTCTTGCTGTAAATATTTTCACACAGATGAAATATTGCGTCCAGAAATCAATATTGGGTCCAGAAATGCTTCATTTGCCAGCGCTTTGGCCATGGCACTCAGAGCAGCCGACAGCAGCTTACATGCGCTCAATGCGGCAGTAGAGGACATTCCGCAGACAATGACTGTCAATCCAAACTGCATTGTGCCAACTGTGATGGAGACCATCTGGCATATTCCAGGTCCTGCCTGGAGGAAAAAAAGAAACCATAATACTAAATTCAAACTAAACATCAGCTTCCGTGAAGCCAGACAGTGTGTTTCCCCGCATTATGCAGGGAACACACCGTACGCCGAAGTGGTGCGAGGGGGAAAGCCATCACTACTGTTTTCGGCGATGCCTCGGACCACGCCTGGCGTGCCGAAGCAAACGCCAGAAGCCCCCACGGCGGTAGCAGCCTCGGCTGCCACGCCCTCCCTGAACATGGCCCCACCGAAGGCCCCTGAAATCCCTGGCAGCAGCCAGGGTACCAAAGAGGTCGCCTCGACCTCCGACCCGGTGGGGTTGAAGGCTCCGTCCCTCGCGACGAAGCCTACCCTTAGAACAGGGCTGTCTGGCACCTCTACTCAGGCGATAGACATCTCTGGTGCATAGGCGCAGACTGTGTCAAAAGAGCGGCGAGGTCTCCTCAACCGCTCTAAGAAAGACGAAGCAGTAAGTAGACGACCTCCCAAAGGCCCTGTAAAATAAGTCACTTCTTTTTTGAGACACCAGCCGCACTCATTTCGTACACATAGCACTGCTTTACTCCCACTATGGAGACAAAAATTATACAATGGAACGTCAGAGAACTACTTCGAAACCTCGACGGTGTCCAAGAACTTCTACACAAACACTCTCCAAAAGTGCTGTGTGTACAGGAAACATATCCAAAATCCAAGAACACAATTTTTTGCGTCAATATGTTATAAAGAACAGAGATGATGCTGTAGCATCATCTGGTGGTGTAGCCATTATTGTTGATCAAGGAGTAGCATGTACTCATCTACCACTAATAACATCCCTAGGGGCAGTAGCTGTATAAGCTCGTCACCATCTGCTCTCTATACATACCGCCGCAACACCGCCGGGAAAAACATGAATTCCAGTCTTTAATAGATGAGTTACCAGAACTTTATCTGGTTTTGGGGGACCTGAATGCCCACATCGGTTTATGGGGTGACTGTCGATGTGATGCGCGAGGTCGTCTCATCAAACAGTTCCTCTTTTCGTTAGGTGCTTGTCTGTTGAATAGGAAACAGGCAACATATTATAACCACGCCAACAAAACTTACTCCTCCATAGACCTCAGTATGGCATCTCCTTCACTTATACCATTACTCCAGTGGAAAACTATAAATAATCCCTACGTAAGTGACCTTTTTCCTGCCATTTTGAGTTCACCAACATACGAATGTCCTTCACGCGTTGTCAGCAAATGGCAGACAACGCGCCAGCCAATTGTTAGCAAATGGCTGACGCGTTTGATGTATGTCAGCAAATGGCTGACATACAAAGCCGACTGGGAACAGTTTCATTACCCATTTAAGTTGTACTGCCATAAGTGGTTTAGGCATAGAGGAAGCTGTGCAGTACTTCCCAGCTTTCCTTATTAACGCAGCAGCCACGTGCATCCCGCAAACATCTGGACTGCCTGGCAAGCTACGCGTCCCATGGTGGAACACTGAGTGTCGCGATGCGTGAAAGGAGCAGAACAAGACGTGGAGGTTGCTTCGGAATTCACCGACAGCCGAAAAATCTTAACAGCTTTAAGAAAATAAAGTCTCAAGGTAGGATAACACGTCGGCAGGCCACAGTAGAAAGCTGGCACAAGATTTTATCAGGGTCAAATTCATATACACAAGAGGCTAAAATCTAGAATATGGTTGGTAGGGTAGCAGGAAGACAAGTACACTCACTCCCACTCGTAAACACACAGGGTGACAGCCTGGAAGATCAGGCGAACTTCCTCGGTGCACACTAAGAGCAGGTGTCTAGCTCTTCACACTATATAGAAGCTTTCCAAAGATATAAAGCAAGGATAGAAAAGCAGAAACTAGATTACAAGTGCACAAAATACGAGGCATACAACCAACCTTTCAACTTAGCTGAGCTACAAACATCACTAAACTCCTGCAGTAATTCTGCCCCAGGCTACGATCGTGTCACGTATGAAATGTTGCAAAACCTGCCGCTCAAAACGCGAAAAACTTGACTCTCCCTATACAATGCTATCTGGCTTTCTGGCACCGTCCCTACTTCCTGGAAAGAGGGTATTGTTATCCCTATTTTGAAAGAGGGCAAGGACCATTACTCAGTTTGTAGTTTTAGGCCAATTGCACTTACAAGCTGCCTTTGTAAACTTTTTGAAAAGATGATAGACCGCCGACTTTTACATTTTCTTGAAACAAACAATCTGCTCGACCGATTCTAGTGTGGGTTTAGAGAGGGTAGATCCACCACTGACCATCTGGCGTGCATTGAGGCAGAGATCCGAGACGCTTTCGTCCACAAACAATACTTCCTCTCTGTGTTTCTCGATATCGAGAAGGCTTACGACACAACATGGCGCTTTGACATATTAAGAGTCTTGTCTCACCTGGGTGTGCGCGGTAGAATTTTTTCCATAATCGAGAGTTACTTGTCCAATTGGACATAGCGTGTCCATGTGGGCAGTGTTCTCTCCCAAACTTATGTCAAAGAAGCGGAAGTACCGCAAGGTGGTGTACTTAGTTGTACACGTTTTATTATCAAAATGAATTCCTTGCACCTGTCCATCCCCCGCAATATGTTCTATTGTGCATATGTCGATGACGTCCAGTTTGGCTTTAAGTCATGCAACCTGGCAAAGGGTGAGCAGCAGGTACAGTTAGGTTTAAACAAGGTCTCCAAATGGGCAGAAGAAAACTGATTCTGACTGAACCCACAAAAAAGCACGTGTGTCTTGTTCTCCCGAAAGAGAGGCATGCACTCTGAACCTGACATTGAACTGCGCGATCAACGTATGTCTGTTAATGCGGAGCATAAATTCTTACTATTAATCTTGGACAACAAGTTGACCTTCGTACCACACATCAAGTATTTAAAAACAAAATGTGTAAAAGCCATGAATATTCTAAAGGTGTCATGTTCTACGGAGGGGAGGGGGGTAGTGACAGGAAATGCCTCATGAATTTGCATAGAAGCCTCATTCGCACCCGCATAGATTATGGGGCTGTTGTTTATCAGTCTGCGACTCAAAGTGCTTTGAAGTTGCTGGACCCCGTGCATCATTTGGGCATTCGCCTTTCTACGGGTGCTTTCCGCACTAGCCCTGTGGAAAGCCTGTATGTGGAATCGAATGAGTGTTCACTCCACTTACAGATATGTTACACATCTTTTGTGTACTACCTAAAGGTGAACGCAGACAAAAAACACCCCTCTCATTTCACAATCAATGATCGGTCTTATTCTGCCCTGTTCCACGGCCGTTCTTGAATGAGGCAGCCGTACTCACTTCGTGTGAGAGGGCTCGCTGAGGAAACAGATGTGCCACTTCTGTAACACTGTTTGATGGCTCCTGTTGCATATCTATTGCCGTGGCAGTGGCAGCTTATAGACTGTGATATATCTTTTGCGGAAGCCTCAAAGCATGCACCTGTTGCACACATCCACACATACTTCCATGACCTCACACACAAATACAGTTGTCCCGAATTCTACAGCGATGCCTTAAAGCGGACACTTCTGTCTCGTACGCTACAGTTGGCCCATTCTTTTCAGGTGCCGGTACTCTTGATCCTAACACAAGCATCTTTACTGCAGAAGCTCATGCGATACTTGCGGCTGTCAAACACATTAAACAAATAAAACTACAAAGCGCAGTAATATACACAGATTCCGGAATTTATAAGCGTGGTAAAAGCCCGCAAAACCCTGAAAAAAAACACAAAAAACTCCATTCTTGTATCTCTTTACTCACTCCTATGCACAGTATACGCATTCAAACTGCATGTCGTAGTGTGCTGGGTGCCAGGACACCGTGAGATCGGGGGAAATGTCTTGGCGGATCAACTTGCTGCATCTGCCCTAAACAACGCTGCTACCAATATATCCATAGCTGTCCCTGCGCTTGACCCTTCCTTGGCCCTTCCTTCGACGGGAGCTCAATGCGTGTTGGCAGCGGCTAAGGGATAGACAAACACAAAACAAATTGCATGTAATAAAACCGATACTTGGAAATTGGCCACCAGTATCCAAATCACGCTACACGCAAGTAACGCTCACCAGATTACTAATAGGACACACAAACAGCACACATGCATATTTGTTGACTGGCGGCGAGCAACTCATCTTTGAGAGATGTGGGGAACCGCTTCCGGTTTTCCATACACTTGGTCAGTGCAATGAGCTAGCCTTTTTAAGAAAAAAAAAACACTTTTTAGTACCCTAACGACAGCAACTTCCTTTACATCCAGTCATGTTCATCGAAAGAGATCCTCTTTTTTAAGCTTGTATCGCTGTTCATGTTTTTAAAAGATATAGATAGCTTTCACTGCATATTCCGAGGTGATCCGCAGCACGATATTTGTACAGAGGTCGAGGCTGCGGTAGTTCCATTAAAGAGAGCACCTGCCTCTCTGCCCTTGTGCTCAAGGGCATGCATTGTCGAGGCATTCGTGCTAATCTCATTTCCTCAATGTAGTTTTATCACCACGAACACTGTCTTTTACTTCCGCTACACACGTTTCATGTCATTTCCATCATTTTAAGTATTTGTATGTTTTAACCCAAGTTAGGATGCAGAATTTTAGGCCTCTTTACTGCCACGAAACATTATCATAGTTCATATCCTGTACGTATTGCATCAAATCAAGCACCATTGCCATTTTATCAACATTTTCTATGGCGCTCTCTGACCAAGTATGGCTCTGGCGCCATTAAAACCCATATATCATCATCAGAAATCGACAGCGCGAACCTTCATTCCAGGCAGAAACCACACGAAAATAATAAATTTAAGTTTTTCGCAAACTGCTACGTCTAGCGGCCGCACCACCAACTAGAGAAAGTAACGTTTGGTGACGTCACATCTGAAACGGGCAAGTCAACAATGGCAGCCGTCGCCCACGTCTCAAGACTCGTTCGATTTCCACTTCGGTTCCCAATACTGGTGTGGACAGCAACAACAGCGAACAATGCTTCCGGCTGGGGCTAAAGCACCAGTGGTTTTGTGGAAGGGCAAGAGCGGTATGAAAGCAGAAGGTGAGAAAAAGAAGAAGAGGACAAGAACGCGTGCATCCTGCATGTTCCTCGGCGAGTGCGACATCACGGCTAGCACCCGTGAGCAGCTGCATGATACACGCTCACAATCCATCAAAAATACAACAAACTGTTGGAAAGAAACTCCGTTTATCGGAACAGTGGCGTCTTCTGAGTGAAATTGCAAAGTTTCGTCAGTTTTTCCAATTTCAGTTCTGTGTCTGTTTAGGGTTAGACCTATCACTTTTCTTTCCATCATTCGCTGCGTAGTCCTTAACTTAGGCTGAACCCTCTTTGTAAGCCTCGTTGTTTCTGCTCCGTAAGCAAGTACCAGCAAGATGCAGCTGACATATGCCTTCATCTTGAAGGTTAGTGGTAGATTATTATTCATTATTTGAGAATACTTGCCGAAGGTGATCCACCTAATACAATAGGTTGTCTAACAGCAGCAATCTATCAAACTATCGGAATGTCCGCGGCCTAGCTGTTGTGCTATACAGGGTGTCCCACATAACTTTAGCCAGAACACGTAATTACGACGCATGTTGCTCACCGTTGCCTGGAGTTAGACTATTTTTATGTTCTCAAATAATTTTTAATTATATATGTTTAATTAACAAACTTGGGAGGAACGAAGATAAAAAAATTCAATGAGAAAGTTGTAAATTGGTTTGCATAACGTCTGATTAGACAGTTTTGAATTTTATATCTCTTAGGTATTAGTGTTTTTCTGCTAAATACAAATGCCCGCGAAATACAAAAAATCCAATTTTACAAACCCACTCGTTTGCCAGTGCGCACAATGATTCTAGTGCTTCCTAACGTTTCGCGTACGAACGACTATAGCATTAGCCCTATTGTGCTGTCTCGGCAGGGCCGCAACGATGGTGGTGGCTTTACGATGAACACGTTTTGCTATCGGCTAGAAAAACAATAACCGCTGTGACTGCTTATCTCTGTCATGAACCGGTGCGAGGGAAGCGTATCTTCCGTAGGCGGAACCGTGAACACTAGAATTATCATGTGAACTGACTCACGAGCGGGTTTGCCACGTGGTATTTTTTGTATTTCGCGGGCATTTGTAAGTAGCAGAAAAACAATAATACTTAACAGATATAAACTTGAAAACGGTTTATTTGAACGTTTTGCGACCCGATCTACAACTTTCTAGGTTAAATTTTTTATCCATCTTTGTTCCTTCGAAAGTAAGTAATTAAGGAGATCTAATAAAAAATTTGAGAAAACAAAAAAATAGTCTAACTTTAGGCAATGGTGAGAAACATGCATTTGGCCACGTCGTAATTACATGCTCGGCAAATTGTTAAACTCTGGCTAAAATTACGTGGGACACCCTGTATATCACTCGCCTTATTGCCTCTATTTTCCTTGCAGGCGTTACAGGAAGCGGCGCCGGGCCAGGCCCTCGTGTCTGGCCCCGCGCCTTCGTTGCCGCAGTACGTATTTCAGCAGCCCGGTACGATAGCCCCGTACTTCGCTGGGCAAAGGCCTCCCTACAACGCCGACCTACTGGCTCGCTTGGCGAACGAACCGCGGGTTGCAACGACAACGGCAGCTCCACGGCGACGACACCACACTGGCGGGCACAAGCACACGGCGACGGGCAAGCGTGCCGACGAGCAGGAGGGAATCGAAAGCCCGGAGACGCCAGAACTTTCAGCGCAGACCGGAAGCAGAGGGTCGAAGGGACCCCGCAGTAAAGGGTCCAGGCGGGGCCGGAAGTAGGAGAACAACGCGCGCGCAAGAGGCTTTGTCGAGGATGTGAGGCTTATGGATGGACCAGGACGGACGTGAGGCACACAGGCGATAGCTTACAACAAGCGGTATTACAAACCAGGCACCCCAACACTGTGGCAAGATTGTCGCAGGTTAATGCCTGTGTCTGACACGTCTGACATGACATACAGAGGACGAAGACGGCATCTTCGCTCGCGTATTTACAATCGCTATAGGCTGTCATATAAACGAACCCAAAACACTTCGTTACTTTGAGATGTCATGTTTTGGTAGTTTTCGGACAGTCGAGAAGAAACTTGTGCACGTCAGCTTTCTGGCTGTATAGGCTTGGCGTGACTCCGTGGGCATTTTTTGCCTGCCTCAACCGTAAAAAGATCGAACAAAATTTTATCGGTGGTAGAAGCGGCACATATTCATAATAAATTGGCTACGGACTGATTTTGAACGTTTTTTTTTTTGATGAACGCAGGTTTTGGTTTCGATAATATTTAGTGGCGTATTTTGTCGCGTTTCATCAATTTTTTTTCTATTTGCCGTGCCTGCTCAGCTTCCCCGCGAGATATTAATTACGAAGCAATTGCTAACACTGTATTTTACGGAACGTAACAATTTCCTAAAGCATTATTACTATCTTGTAATGGGATGGCTTAAGGTAGACTTTTACTCCCTATATTAGGAAACGTACGGAGTTATCGCGTGGTTTAATAAACGAACCTAGCGTTTGCTTGCAAACATCGCTATCGTGATTACAAGGCCTTAGTTATTGTCTGCTTTTGATCATTTCCTAAGTTTCACACAGTTTCTCTTGAGTTAAAGGTATTTCTGCAAAATAGGTTGCGTTTTAGCCGTAAGTTATGACATTTTGTTTTTCTTCAGATCTCCACTGACTTGTATAGCGGCTTTTCCACGTGCTGCTTTTGTGATATATTTATTTTTCAGGAAAATTCTACTTGGATTCAAGACATGCTGAGTGACAACAGACTAAAGGTGACCAAACAACAAGCCCACGGTAGCACGAGTTTTAGAATTAATTGCGACACTGTACGCAGTCTGTCTTGTTAATCAGGTGCTGTGATAGACACCTTTATTTTTCTGTATATTATTTTGCGTCGAAACCCAAATATGCCATTTTGATTTGTGTTACGAGTCTTAGCGAATCTCTAACTCAGCAGCTGGTCGCAGAACACTATTTTTACCGATAAAATGGGCGTCTATAATTAAATATCTATAATTTCTACCTTACACAGAGCATATCTACCGTGGCTTAGCGTCATTAATTACACTTTCAGTCAACAACGTTGACCAAGGCCTTCCTCCAGGCTGACCTTTGTGGCGGATGGCTTCATTACTTTATTACATGACCGGGATTTGCGGGCATGGGCACGTAGTATCTTCGGTTACAACGACAACCGGCTGTAAATGAATGAGAAATTGGCCAGAAAAGAACTCTATTTGAAAAAAAGCTAACTGTCAAAAACGACTCCCGGTTCTATATACCACATAGTTATTCGAACATACTGCTAAAATTATTCCATCAGTTCAAGCCATTTAACTTCCCACAGTGTTTGTTATTTTGCAATGGGGCCTCATGCGTTTCTACGTTGTGCAGTTCACTTTCCCTGGAAACTACGTGCTTTGCAATGTGATTCTCTAATTTTAATGAAATATTCCGGTAGATCTCTGCTGTGTAAAACATTAAGTATTTTTGTTAATTAGTTTTTTTTTCAAGAAATATAAGATTTTTTCTCGCTAATTTTTTATTCGGGTATGACAGAACACCATTGCTGCCATCAAAAAGTGGCGACTAGTACAAACGTCACCAAATCCTGCGAGTGCTTGTTTCTGTTTTACGGTTGGTTCCTGATTCTCTTTTTCACTAGTTGGTCGCTCATAGAAAGGCGTGTGGCTAACTACGCGAATAAATCTTGGAAGGATTATAAATCTTGCAAAAGGGGGGAAATAAAACAACCTTGAGCATCCGACTTTTTTCTTTTCTTGCATCTGTATGGGAATCTGCACAAAAAAATTACAGCTTTGACCTTTTGGCCCAATTTTAATGCAATAGCGGTAAGGAGCTTCTTCCGCAGATATTACGGCGTCGGCGTTGGCGTCATCAACTGTGAATGAAAAAACGAGAAAGATACGAATAATAAAAAATGTGTGCGTCCGTGCAAGGGTCGAACCCAGGCCCCTGCGTGGCAAGCAGGTGTCCTACCACAGAGCCACGGCTATCTCCGGATCAGCCTTGGAAAAAATATATATGATATTATGTAGTAGGTGGAGTCTTCTTAAAGCATCATATATTGGTAGAAGTAGAATATTGGCATCAGTATTCGTAGTGGTAGAAGTATTGAATCGCGCCAGCCATCAATACATGGGAATTGAGTAACAGGTGGATGTTTCAAAGATCCACCCTTTTAATAATAATCGGCGAGAGAACCATGCAAAAAGCGAACAGATGCGTCGCATGTTGCCCTACGGAAGCGTAGTGGGCTCTTCACTAATTCGCAAAAGAATCAATTATGACGTAGTGGGCATTTGACTCTGCTTGTAGTAGGCATTCAATGATCATTTGAAATGACCATTGTTACGCAGACAGTTCTTTGTTTCCTTATGGAAGGGTTGAGGCTTGCACTGGGAACCACAGCAGGCTAGCAGTACAGCGGGTGACGTGCACAAGGTTCGATTGCGCTATAGCGATCCATTCTTGAAGGCGAGGCTCAAGCATCCTCACATTTTTATTCTAGTAAATTAGTAGTATTGCATTTTGATCTTGGTCACTTAATTAGCTACCACTCCTTCATTTCTCCTATTTCATTTTCTTTTTTGCTTAAATTTTATGTCCGTATTCGCCTTTGCTGTCACGTGATTGTTCACAACCGAAGCATCCTTGGAATGATAAACGTTGTTGTTCTGTAAGGACGGAAATGTGACTGACAAGGCTAAAATTCTATGTTCCTTTCAGTAAGCCCCTACTTTCACATCGATGGTCCAGTGCTGGCACTTCTATGCCTCTTCAGCAAAGAGCAAATTTCTGGATTATGTCTTTCACAGCAAGAGCTGATATGAGATAGCAACGACAGCAGATTTCGGGGCCATAATTTTCCTCCATTACCTTCGGGGTCATAACCAATATCACGGGAAGCAAAAAAACATGAAATGAGAAAAAAAATTTGGTATCGGTTAGGATTTGAGCCCCCGTGTCCTCTGCGTGCTTACAGCAGACAAATATTCTACCACAGAGTCACGGTGGAGCTCGAAACTTTTTCTTAAATAGACATTATACAAGAGTCACGTCATGCAAGAAATCGTGTAAACATCTGTAATATTGCATGGTAGAGAAGTAAGCTAATAACAACGTGTCACACATTTCGATTTACGAAATGAGTGGGCAATCTAGAGCTTCTCTAAGTGGTTATGAAAAGAAAAAGATGATAAAAGCGCCACCCATAGCGGTCTGTCTTTACGATGAAACTTCAACAGCTCGACACAGGTATGGGGTAATGGGAACAAAAGGAATAAGAAGGGAAATGTAAGAGAATACTAATAAAAAAATAAAAATAAAAGGACCTTCGCTCCTCCTCACACAGCGTGCTCCCGGATCGGGAGCTTCCAACCCATTACAAAGGATTAAGCCATTATTCGTTGGCGTCATCAGTCGCAAATAAAACGAAACATATAATGCCTTACAAAAGTTTAGCGGATACCACCCTTCTCCACAAAATGATGAATAATCGCTTGGCGGAGGCTTTCCTACCCTACAAAAAATTCTGGTTTATGGCCTAGTGGGTACTTTACAAGTGTACTTCATTTGTTACCCTAGAAGCTCTTGGCTCACGCTGTGACTGCGCTGCGTGTTTCACACAGGCCTGTCATTTTTAACGTGTCAAAGGTTTCGATTCAATGAAAGAAGGCTACGAGAAGAAACCCTGTACGTAAATGAGTCACTTTTGTCATTTTGTGTGTGTGTGTGTGTGTGCGTGTGTGTGTGTGTGTGTGTGTGTGTGTGTGTGTGTGTAGGTGTGTGTATGACTTACTATTTCATAGTACGTACTATGACGTACGTACTAGTGACGTACTATTTATTTCTTGTGCGATATTTAGGTATTTATATCCACGACTCACGACTTATGGTTAGACTTTTTTTTTTCTTACCTCATATTTATTTTTGAAGCTGTTTATTTTTAAAACAAGTTGCCGCTCACTTTGCGGACGATCTTCCGGGGTGGGTTGTGCCAAGAAAATGAAAAGCAAGCGACAACCGAACGTATCCCAGCATTTTTTGAATAGCTTGCCCCTTGCCTATTCCCCCGTGTTTACACTGACACGTGACACTTTTGAGGTTCGTCAAAGGTGGCGTGCAAAGCTTGATGACGATGATGCATTTCCTACTCGCGTGAACAATTCCGCTGACGAAATGACCTGTGATCTTGATAGTTTTATCCAGATGTGCCGGTCACTCAGTCAAAAATTGGGACACCACTCTTTACTCCAGTTTCGGTTACGCGTCTGCATTGCGGTCATCTCATACATCATAATCGTCATCATCAGCATTTCCAGTCTCGCGGAGTTGATCACTGGCTCGAGGTGACATCGTAAGCAACAGCGTGGGTGTGTGCCACAGTTTCCAGGCACTACATTCCTTCCTTCCTCACAGGGTCCTTTGCAGGAGATGCTCGCATTGCTGTTCTTCGTAATCACTACCCTTGCTGGGTCTTACGTTCGAAGCCTGACCTTGGGGGAAGATCTCAGGTACGGTCCCGAGCCTACACCCGTACACCCTACAGCCTACACCCTACAAATGCGTTCGGCTGCCGAAAGCGTTTTCTGGTGTTTTTATTCTGTCGTCAACCTCCGCTGGCTGCCTAGCACGGCAGCGACAGAGTGTGATTTCGATAATGGTCGCGCCCTTTTAGGATAGACTTCTACGATCACGATCGGCTTATGCACACTAATGACACACTACTGCTGCAGTGTCTCGTGCTAAGCGATGGGAAACTATGAATATACCAAAACTCTGAAGGCTTCAGTTTTTGTCCGCATCCGTAATTGTGCCTATATATATATGAAGGTACCAAACAGAGATGAGCAGGTGCAGCTTTGTGTTCAAATTAGACTTTCGATAAGAGGGTTACCACCTATGATTGGATTGCACAAGAGCTCGGGCTGTCGCCAATGATGCCTGTGAGGCCGTTCTGCAATTAGTGCGACTAATTATGAACATTCATTGTGCAGGTTTGAAGAAGACACCGAAGGAGTGGTGTCCACATTCAGTGAGACTGTTTCAAGCGAGGGCGAAGAATACGCTCCACCACCAGTTCTGCACCAGGCTTCCAACTGTATGCAGTCGATCGATCGATCGAACAATCAATCAATCAATCAATCAATCAATCAATCAATCAATCATTCATTCATTCATTCAATCAATCAATGGTACATACAATGACATGATATTTTTAAAGTGGCATTGTCCCAGAACACCTTCAAAGGTTTAGCAGGAGTCCCTTTTTTTAACGTAAGTGGCTAGAACTAGACCATTGGGCAAAAAAATATAGGTACACTTTTTCACGTCGCACCGACGCTTATTTAGGTGTGATCATTTCTGTTGATTTTTTTTCTTATGCGTAGCGACTGTAACAAGTGGTCCCGGTTCGCTGTGCCATCGAAAGTCTGACTGCGACGATTCGCTAGTTTGTCAAGCCTCCAGCACCTGTGGATGCCCGGACATCACACCTGTTTTGATCCTCGAAGAGGATGGCTTCACGTGTGTCGCACGTAGGTTAATCCTAGTTGTTTTGCAGTTTTGAGACTCTTTAGTTGAAGGACATTCAGAAATACGTATGGTAAACATAATGAAGAAACTAAAAACTTGTCGGTGCAGTTTCTAGACTCTTCACTAAAGGGCTTTGTGAAATTACCCAGGGTAAGCATATTGAAAAAAATGAAAACTTGTCAGCTGAGTTACCGTTCGTAGATATGCTTGAGGACTATCAATAGTCAGTTCTTTTTAACACCGTTACGCTGCCACTACAAAAATCGGAAGTTAAGGTCGAATGCGTACGCAAATAACGATCCCCTGTGATAATTGATTCATATGTGGGGTTTAACGTCCAAAACCACCATATGATTATGAGAGACGCCGTAGTGGAGGGCTCCGCCAATTTCGACTACCTGGGGTTCTTTAACGTGCACCCAGATCTGAGCACACGGGCCTACAACATTTTTCGCCTCAATCAAAAATGCAGGCACCACAGCCGGGATTCGATCCCGCAACCTGCGGGTCAGCAGCTGAGTACCTTAGACACTAGACCACCACGGCGGGTGTCCCCTGAGATAATGAATAGGGTTGAAGTGTGTTCAGTACCTTTCTTTTGGTGGAGTAAATTTGGTTGTTGTCGTATTTGCTGTCGTTGTTGTTGTCGTTTTTGTTGTTGTTTGTGTACTTACGGCATGTGCGGTTCCTGACGGTGCAGCACGACGCTTGAGCGAGTCCTGCCAGAGGGACGCTGAGTGCGCATACGGGGACAATAACGCGCAGTGTGTAGAATCATCGTGCGGCTGTCAGTCACTCTTTTACGACCCAGGAGACGGCTCTCGTTGCCTTCCCGGTAAGTTGTCCAAACGAGGAGTCATGACACACGCTCAGTTTCATTGCCCATAACCGTCTTTGCGTAGGTTGGTACTCCGTAGCAATTATGATACGTGGGGTTTTCTGGCATACTTTCCCTCACTGAAACAGTGCCATCAATGTGAGCAGCAGCTGAATCCGTGTCTCGGGGCGTAGCAGTTTCGTGACTCCTATACCTCAACCGCTAGGCTACCAGGAAAGCTGGTGATACTGACGTAGCTTTCTAACAGGTGAAAAACGTTATGGCAGGTTCGGCCCTATAGGGCTGCCAAACCTGAATGAAGCGCAGAGCAGCCTTCCTTGTTTCTCGTAGATTTTCTGTTTGTTTCCTCCCCGATTTTCTAATGCCTTCCGTGTTTTCCTCCCCTTTATCCTAATTGTTTTTAATGCTATTCTTCCCTTAAGTTCTGTTTCTATTACTCACTTGCTACCTCTTTCAATTCCTATACGTGGTTTGCATGGTTTCCATAGCCGTAGTAGTCATTTCCACAGTTTATATCATCATAAAGGAACTCAAAGAACAAGGGCAAGAAAACTTCCCTTTGGTTCGATCGCGCACTCGATATACTACAGCCGGCTGTGCTCTATCTGCTTTTGCCTGCGTTACATCAAGCCACAACGGCAGCGTATGACAGGCTAGCCGCCTGAAGTGCTCAGTACTTTAAAAGAAACTATGTATCGTCTGCGTGCGCGTCGCCCATAAACCATCAAACCTGCTGCACAGTGGCGTGTTTTTTTATTTCAAAAACTAGTTATAATTGAATAAAACCTGAACGGCTCAGCGGGCCAATGAACCAAGCGGAGGGGGCAGCGGAGCACAAGGAAGAGTAATAGCTCAGCGTTGCCCTGCCTATTCTTTTTCTTTATTATTATTATTACTTTTCCGAAGCAATAATGCGCCACCTGTTGAACAAGGTAGAAGTCTGTCAATCGAGCGGAGGCATTCCTCGGAAAACGCTCCCCCGCTCGTCCACTCCTTCCGTTTGCTGTTGAAGAGACGAAATGAGCGGGTGAGTGGCTCGCTCCGTGAAGACGCTGCTATTTCTAGCGTGCCGCGCAGTTAGCGTCTCCCCTCATTCGCTAGATCCCCTGGACTGCTGTGTCGCTTAGCTAGTCTCTCTATAATTGATTGATATGTGGGGTTTAACGTCCCTAAACCACCATATGATTATAAGAGACGCCGTAGTGGAGGGCTCCGGAAACTTCGACCACCTGGGGCTCTTTAACGTGCACCCAATTCTGAGCCCACGGGCCTACAACATTTCTGTCTCGATCAGAAACGCAGCCACCGCAGCCGGGATTCGAACCCGCGACCTGCAGGTTCCTATAATTATTTCATGTCCGATGCGATATCTAGTCGTCTTTCTTTTTATTACCACCATCTAATTATTATTCGTTGCACTTTGTTACGACTGCACGCTTTTTCCCGGTTCATTCGTGCGACGGCTGCAGTAGACCACATTGATAACAGATATAATCCCGTGGTCATAAAACGTGCGACAGTCGAAGACAAGAGGACCACATATGAAAGTACCGCAGCTCAAATTGCTGCGTGTCTTCATTTGGTATTTGTCTTCTGCACATTTTATCAACCCTCTCATGATGAACCCAATCCATCGAATGAAGGTATCATCACGTTAATCTTTATTTTTCGGCGCATGACAGAGAAGCTCGTGTTTTGTCGTTGTAGCCACGAAACAGAAAAAAAAATATCAGCTATTATTGAAGCAAAGTATTCAGTCTTTATCAAAAGTTGATAAACTGCGGATTGTCACACCCGATAATGTGTTTCTTACATGTTTAGATACTGCCATGCTTTATGTCTCTTGACATCATTTGCGTGTCTTGACATCATTGATATTAGGAAGGAATTGTATTTTTAATAAAGTCATGCGCTTACGATTTCAGCTGTAATGACAAGGCATGGCCTCAAGACAACCTTATTGTCTTCTACGCTGCTCATAGTGGCATTCATTGTCCTCGGAATACTCGGCTACCAAAGGTGGGATGTGTTCTTCGTGCGCTAGCTTACAAAGACATGGATAAAGCTACGGGGTATGTGGCGTGCATAGCCGGGATAGGGATGTTTTTCATTGTTCCTCCATGAATGCTCCAAAATTACGCCTTCATTAAATGGTCGTAGTATCCGTAATGTCTTACAGTGTACGAGAACGACGAAGTTGATGATCGTAAAAGCTCTTAGTTTGTGGACATTTATAACTTTCACTTTTCACCATATTTGTCGAAACCGCAATCTGGAATTATTTCAAAAAAATCAACTCTGAGATTTTGTGGGACACAACAACAACCTAAATATTAGGCCTGACAATGTGTGGGTCATGAATTGATCTTGACTGTCTAATGTTCTCTAACATGCACCTATTGTTATATATGCAAGAGTGCTTCTTGCATTTCGCCCCAATCGGAATGTAGTGGCCATGACCGGGAACTGAGCCCGCCCCATCGTGCTTAGAGTGAGACACGTTACTCTTTAAGCCACCATAGCGGGTAATTCATAAGCTTCACACATCAACAAAATAACATAAGAGGCAGCTAACAACCAGGATAATAAGCATAGCACGAGACCGCGTTTTCGTTGAGTGCATTCTAAACACTGTTACTCATCATCAATCGCATGCACCACGCATGCCATGTGTACTATAGAGTGTTCAACAGTGCCTCTTATTAGACAGCGAAAATGTTGTCTCGCGATCAGTGGTGACCAGTAGTTAAACATCAGTAACTGGTATCATTTAGTGATAACGACCTACTGTCTGTCCGTTTATCACGTTCATTCTGTAGTTGCTATGATGTATCTCTCTTACAGGCTGCACAAGCACCAGGACGATAAGTCACGACAGGCGCGTGAGATAGCACACGCGATTGAGAGCAGCACTCCGTCTGCTGGCGACTGGTTTAGTGCCTGCCTGAAGTGCATTAGCGTTGAGAATGACGACCGCGCTACAAGTAAAGTTTACACCTGGATGCGCGCCGTCGCGACAAATCTGCACGCTGCCAAGCACCGCTTGCAATCGCCGTGGTGGCATCGTCGGCGTGTTCCTTCATACGCGGGACACGACAGTCAATGTACTACAGACCGTACTTCACGTTTGATGCACTATTCCACGTGGTCCAACAATCGGGATCACGCGAGCCGCATTCTCCTGGCCATGCCTTCAGCCACTGCTCGAAGTGTGTCTTCCGGTGAGCACCTTACCCCCAGCGAGGCTCGGCGACAAAAGACTGAGGATGCCTCCAGGGGCGTTGACCAATGCTCGAAAGAAACTATACCAGTAACGAAGAGGCCAGTCCAAAACCGTAGTAGGAGGCCGTCAGCTGTTTTGACGAACATGCTTATACCGTCCCATCGAGCAAGCAGGCGCCGTGACTTGAATTCATCTACGAGTACTTCGACACTCAGCCCTTTCGATTCCCAAAGGCCGCACAGTATTAATAGTGGGGTGTCCAGTCTTCGCTATAAAACAGTCGAAGAAAATGCCAATCAATTCAGTGAGCGCCCCACGCTCCAGACTAGAATAACAGAGCCTGCCATCTTCACCAAAAGCGAGCTTCAAGCTGGGACACCCAAGAAGTTTAACTCCGCAAGGGTGGCAGCACCGGACGCCAAGAGATTGCGGCGAGCGCTTTCGCATCACCATGACCCTTTGAGCGGCATCTCTAAAGGCAACACAGAACATGTTCCGTGTCGTTGCCCTTGCCACGGCTGTTCCAACGTGCAATTAGGCGCCTCCTCTATCAATTCCTCGAGCACGGCAATTAGCTGGGGCACAGAGTCCTGCGCGAAGTCACTCACCAACGAACGCAGCAAGCGTAGTAGCCCTGACTTATTGTTCACCCGCAGCGAGCTAACATGGCCGTGCAAGCATGCCCAGCTGGTAGTACCAGACCGCAGAATGAGGACGTGCGAAACGTTCGTGGTACATAATTTAAGACCGCGGCCTAGAGTGACAAGGCAGCGAAATATGCCTGCCATTGTGCGCCGGACGCCTCGCACGCCAGTAACATTTGGCCGCTTTCATGCCAGCGGTGATGAACCTGACTACCAGCGATCAGTAGGCGCAAGGCGTAGGTTACCTAACATAGGTGCACGTTCCAATATTGCTGCTTCATCACCTCCGCAGGGCTCATCGTTTTGGGCACGGTCACCCACGCCGAGAAGTGGTTACGGCATTGCAGGCAGAAGCGGAACGTCACAAAGGTCTTCTACTCGAGGAAGCTCGCCCCCTGGTCGTGCCTATCTGAGTGCCCGTGTCGCCCAACGGGCAGCCCAGGTCGCTCGTTTCAACCGTGGCGTGCAGACAATGGACTCGGGTCTTAATGTTGCGGCCTTAGATGCAGAGAGCAACGGCAGCGACAACTGGTACAGCTCATTCTCGTTCTCACGCTCCGATTGCTCCAACCTTCCACTGAGCGTCACTACCCTACGCATTGGCAGAACCGGCATGTCGCACGAGTCTGATGGATCGAGTGCGCATAGTTAAGATTCTTACGTCAACGGGCGCGACTTGTGTCGCACGGATGGAGGAAGTATGAAATGCGTACGTGGAGCTTGCGTACCTACGCTGCAGGACAAAACGTAAATTGCACACTCAGTTCGTACATAAATAAATTTGATCATCTTCCTCAAGATAAACACTATACATATTAGTTAGAGCAAAATTACACACGGCCTCAAATGCGTACCTGTGCCAGTATCCCAATCTAGATCTGCCTAAATGCTTCTACTGGCATTACCACTTTCAAATGCTCCTACCGGCATTTCTCACGTCTGTGTCAAGGGTAAACTTTATAGAAGCAGCATTGAAATAAGGGGGTAATTTCCTACTAGAACAAATTCCCGTGTTCATGAAATTTCACTCAATAGCAAACTCACGCCGACAACCGTGTTCGCCATAATGATATGTTCATTTATTTCTCCGTTGTAATGAAAAAAAATCGGCCACTATCTAGGCCAAACACCCATCTGCTAAAGACCGGCGGCGGCCAATCTTGCACGATGTCGATGGGTAGGTCAACTTCGCCGCGCACAAGACAAATATTCGACTACCCAGCCGCCGATCGCATATCATCCTGCGGAGACGATGGTCCCCTTTCCCAACTGGACGATTTCGTTTCGCGACGGTCAACCTCAGGCCATCAGTCTGAGGTAGCCTTGCTCCTGCAGGGAGGCGGTGACAGCCACCTGTAGGAATGGGAGCATAGCTAAGTTTATCTTTGATTGGTGTAATTGTTAGCGTTTTACGTCTTAAAACGTCTATATGATGGACGCTCTAGTGGAGGGCTCCAGAATTTTTGAGTAGCCGGAATTCTTTAATGCTTATCTAAGCTATTCACACAGGCCTCCAGCATTACCCCTCCATTAAAATACGGTCACCGTGGCCGAGATGCCATACAACCTTCGAATCAGGATTTTAACGCCATAACCACCAGGCCAGCGTGGCGAGTAAATTAGCGGATTGAAATCATTTCTAAGTGAATATCAACTTGGTCGACTAATATCGAAACGAATAGTTTGAATAGAATGTATTAAGAAAATTTTGTCCTGGTCCAACCAATTTGCACAGTGCAAATGTATTTTTGTTTTTTTAAGTGAAGTCGTGGAAGCATTCATTAGTAGCAAGACTTAATCTAGCCATGGGTTGCAAGTTATAAGCCGTATTATACGTTGTTTTAAAATTCACTATACTTATCGCGTACAAGTCTGCATAACCCGTATCACGTACAAGCCTTTGTTCATAAAATAATTTAGGTAAATGCTTTGTTTGCTGGGTTGCCATCATTTAAGATGAACACCTCCTTGGGATTCTAGACCTTGTAGAAGCTAATGTTTAACACACCCTCCAAAAATTATTATTGAGCTTAACACCGTTATTTAGCGTCATATAGCGCACATCTTCCTCGTGAAGTGTAATAAACGTCTATTTTTAGAAAATTACTTTAATGCTAACAAAGTGCTCAGGTTAGATGTGTCCGAGTCTATAAATGAAGCCTTGATTTGTGGCTTCACAAAATTCAGACTCTCCTCAGACTGTCGTTTTTACGGCATAACTTTCGTATTCAACAGTGAAGCCATCTACACAATAGGTTGCCTAATGGGAAACACGCATTTTCGGAAGGGTAGAGGTTTTGGGCCAGTTGTTGATGCATACTCGGTAAACAAATTTCAAACAAGCGTCTTTGGAAGAGTATAGGTTTTGGGCCAGTTGTTGTTGTATACTTGGCAAAAATAAAGTTCGGTAGACTGGACAAAGGGATTAGAAGTACGGGACGAAACATTGACAAATGTGCACATTTATTGAAAAGCATGATCGCAACTAGGAAATACGTACATGATTACAAGACGTTTGATGACCAGCAACAAAAAGCAGACCAAGGCACGAGGTGAACCCTGGTAACAAACTCATTATACGGAAAATGAATTCTCGACAATGTCCAAATGTGAAACTTGCTACTTAAGTACGCAGTTGAATACGTAGAACCGGGGTAAAAAGATAAATAGGATGAAAGCACAAGCTAAAGTTACAGTCTACTAAGGAAAAAATAAAACGGAAGTATAGAACACACTTAAGTGTGGCTACTAATGAATCACACTTCCTCACTTAAAAGGGCCCTGCAACACGTTTTGAGCATTGTCAGCAAACGCTGCCGATCGGTAGTAGAGGCTCTCTATAGAACACACCACCCAAATATATGTGCAGCACGAAGCCAGGAATTCGCAATAAATTATCAAAGTCAGCTAAAACCTGCTTTCTTTTCTCTCGACTAATGACGAAGAAAACTCAGAAATCACCCGTAGAAGGCCACCTATCTGCCTCTGGCCGATTTGAACGTGGCGCACTCAGTCGTTACAGAGATCGCCGTGGGAGGCCGCGACTTGTCCATACGTTCATGCACTATAACACTGAAAAAAGCCACGTAATCACAGAAAAAAAAACAAAGAAGAAAAAGTGCTCGAGGTCACGAACAGCGCGTGACTTATTTTGTCAGTTAATGGCATTCCCTCTGCTTAGCTTTCAGAGCTTTCGTCGGGACGAGAGAAGAGAGAATGCGACTGCAGCGTGTGACAAATCATTGTATCTCCGTTCGTGCTAGACAGATTCTTAAAATTTCCGCGGCCTTGAATTCATGATGCCGTGAGCGTTGTAGTGCTGAAGCAACAGACGTGCACAAGTCCAAGTCCACAATTTTCAGTCAAATTGGCTTCGAAAATCTTGAGTTCCAGCTTGTCAAACATGTTCGCAGTTATTATTAGAGCTTCGTCCAGTCAGTCACATCTTTTTGTCTTGTCAACTGCAGTTTATTTTGAGCAATAATGAGCGTCTACTTTTTCACTGCAAATACTCTGTAAGAACGAATCAAAACTCGTTGATAAGTGAATTCGTATACTGTAGCATTCGTTCGCATATTCGACG
The DNA here is from genome assembly GCF_043290135.1 of Rhipicephalus microplus. Lineage (NCBI taxonomy): Eukaryota > Metazoa > Arthropoda > Arachnida > Ixodida > Ixodidae > Rhipicephalus > Rhipicephalus microplus. The sequence continues at coordinate 40,029,835 of NC_134704.1, read as the reverse complement.
TGCTCTAACATTATCTCTGGCCAACATCGCTTAGACAAGACTCACCTGCATCGATGACCCAACAACGCCGCCGTCGACCACAGCTCCGCGACGCGGCGGCGTACGGCCAGCTGCAGGTGACGGCAGTTCGAAGGCGGCTGAGAAGCGCGCGAACCACGAGAGCTAAATTGCGGAAAGGGTCCACGTTGTGGTTCGCGCGGATGGCAAGCGGGTTCGTCGCGTTCTCCTTGACGACCCCGGTCGCAATGGCGTCGTACGTGCATCGAGAAGCCCGAGCTCAGTGCGAGAAAGGTAGTGCGCGGCGATGGCCACGCCTCAGAGATCGGTGACATCGGGACCAACTCCAACTTCGCCTCCGAGCTTGTCGGTGTAGCGAACGTTGACGCGAACAGCTGGGACGAGGGTGAAGGTTCTCTGTGGAGCTGGGACTGCGCTTCCGCCGCCACTGGAGAGCTCATGCAAGCACGTACAACCGAGTCGCAGCCTTGCATGAAAACTGCGACGGACGACGAACGCGGAAGGACAGCGCGTGGCCCGTGACCGAAAACACGCGAGCTCTTCAAATTCGTTTTCTTCAGCTTCTCATTCTTCTTGGCCTCTTACTATGGCTCATATACAGGGTGTCCCACAAAACTTCAGCCAAGAATTTGAAAATGAAATTCACTTCAGTGGCGAATTGAACCAAACGCGTACTACTCGCACTAGCCTGTGGGTACTCAGGCTATTTTTTTATTTATTCCCATACTAATTGATGAATACTTCTTAATTATCTATTTTTTAATTATGGGCTAGAAACTCCAAATATGAGCCCTGAGATGTAGAGCATTTCAAAAACCACCGACTAAATTGTTTCCTGTACGATACGTCTCACGCTGTTGTTTTTTCCACGTTGTAATAAAGAAAGCCCGCAAAATGTGAAAAGTGTGACGGACCGCGAGCGCACTGCTATGGCGCTGCTATAGGCTTTCTTTGCAACGCGGAAAAAATATATCTTCCTGACTATTTTCTCTGTCTTCCTTTCTCTTTCTATCTCTCAGTTCATTTTCTCTCTCTATCTACTTCTCGCTCCACTTATTCTCTCGAGCGTCAGAGTAATTGCATCCCGTGCCAGAAAAATCGGCACGCGTGTTCTGGGAGCGAAGCACAAGGTGAAGAGGTTGAAGGGGAGGAAAGCTATCATGATGATGATAGCTTCCTGTTCAGCCTGTATGGAATAACAATCGGTTGAAGCAGCTTTCATGTTGAAAAAAAAAGTGAAGGTTTACTAGGACCGTAACAATCAAAAGAACTCTAAACAGGGATCACAGACTTTATTGCAACATCCGAACTACCGATATAACGATGAACATTCCCTTCAGATAACTGCTTCTTTCTTTTAAATAACATGATGAAATGGGAGAAGTTAGTGCCACTATGTAGCACTGGCTACTCTTTTTTTAGTAGATATGCCGTAAGATAAACAATAAGGGCACAAAATGCGAGACTGTACAACATACGAAGGGAAAGTACACAATAGCCAAACGTCACAAGTCAGTTCACATACGGCTAACAGGTATATATGTTCCGCACACAAGGTCATTTTGCTACTAACCGGGCCGCTGAATGTAGTTTTAAATCAGATACAAGTGTTTGAGCGTAAATTACGTCAATGTGGAATACGCCGAAAACGGTAAAACCAAAAGAACGTACAGTCATGAGCAATAGGGAAACGAACCCCAAAAATACATTCTAAGCATTTCTGAAGATCAGAGCTGCTAGACGCAGGTGGCAATAACAAAAGTGACTGTAACCCTTATTGTTCAAATAGAAATATATCTATTGCATTTCATTGCGTCGTATTCACGTCGATACATTACAAGTAATGGTTGATTAAACACGAAGTCGGTTGCTCTAGATTGCGTGAGCCATGTAGGTGAGGTGCGCTGCCAGAAAACTTATTCGGGAGTTCAATCATACCTCATGTATGTTCTGGTTCGCTTTTTGTGTGTGTCTGGAACGGCTGGCCTTTAATTAGCCCAGCCGTTCTCACTCGTAAAATCCCAAAATTTATTTACCTGACACGTTCTTCTGACGTGTAGCCTGAACAGCTAGATGTCGTGCACAGTGGAAACGAAGTGTTCCGCTGCGGCGCCTTGCATGTCTATTACGAACAGCGGCCGCGCCAAACGCTATGGTTGACGAAGAACACGGGATTCTGAGTTCGGCAGTGGCATGCCGGATGCCATTTCGTTTTCTACTCGTAAACGTCACAAGTCGCGTTGATCACGGGGGGAACAACAACATCGAAGCAGCGTACAAGGGAGTGGCGCCGGGTTATATCCCAATATCGGTCAATTGCTGCAATTTAAAAAACGAGGGACATGCCTGAGCGTGTCTTTGCGTGCCTAAAGTGACCATATTCCTTGAATTCATAACGCATGGTGGAAGAAAAGGGGGGTTGCAGATTGATTGAAGGAAAATGAAAATGTGAGGTACTGCTCAAACAGACAATTTAACTTTAAACAGCGGAGCCGTTTTAAGCTTTGAATAATCCGCCTTTGCCATGCTTCTACAGCGCATGCACGGCCCATTGGCGGTGAGTCGGGGAAACGAGCGATGTGGTGCCGTGACAACTTATTCTTGCACCGTGGTCGTATTGGAGGCCGCCTCTTCCCACCGTGGTGTATATTGCTCTTGAGTGTATCGCTGATTGATGTGTGGGGTTTAACGTCCGAAAACCACCATATGATTATGAGAGACGCCGTAGAGGAGGGCTCCGGAAATTTCGACCACCTGGAGTTCCTTAACGTTCCTATAGCATTTTCGCCTCCACCGAAAACGCTGCCGCCACAGCCGGGATTCGATCCGGCAACCTGCGGTACAGCAGCCGAGTACCTAAGCCACTAGACCACCGCGGCATGGCGTTGAGCGTGTCGTCGGCACAAACATTATGTTTATCTATGTATCCGGCTCTGTTAACGCGATACCGGCAACGTGTGACGCTTATGAACGGCACACGTCGCCATTCATAAGCCACTGCATATCAGCGATAATTGGTAGCCATTCTTGAGAGTGCTGGGTGATTTTCACCCTCGTATTCTCAAATAGTCTTCGAACGTTAAAGAACCCCAGGTGGTCGAAATTTCCGGAGCCCTCCACAACGGCGTCTCTCATAATCATATGGTGGTTTTGGGACGTTAAAACCAACAAATCAATCAATCAATCAATCAATCAATCAATCAATTAAATAGTCTTCGAATTGAATTTCGGCCTATACTTGACAGAATTGATCACTGCCCCGCTGCTCGACTGAAAATGACACTGCGTTTCTCAAGAAACGCTGCCGATTATCACTGATATGCAATGACCTGCTCTGCGAAGAGACGGCGCTTCCATCGGTTTTCTCCAGTCAAGGTGAAGCGTTGAGAAAAGGGAAGTTCTAGAATACATGGGTCAGGCGTGCCCAGCAACAACACTCTTTTTTTTTGTTTCCCACTGGTATAACGTCATTGTCAGCGCCGTGGGGCATAAATCGGGGCTGTGAAAAGCCAAAACAAAGATGACAGTCCGTGGCAGTCTTTGTATTCTGCAAGAAGATATGCAAAAAACCTTTCGTAAAAGGTGTGTGGGCTATCTAACCATTATAATTCAGTCGGGTTATGCGAAAGGCATGTCACGTTTCTTGCACGGCACTGAGCGATTGTGAACTTGATGTCAGGCTAGTAGAACAGCGGTTTGGTAGTGACGACGCTTGCGCTATTGCTTTATTTGTGTGATGTATTGTTTTCTGCATTTAATAATGGCACGTGGTGTTAAACGTCTCAAAACCACCATACGTTATGAGAGAGGGCGTTGTGGAGGGCTCCGGAAAATTTCGACCAGTTGAGGTTCTTTAACGTGCACCCAAATCTGAGCACATGGGCCTACGTTATTTTCGCCTCCATCGAAAATGCAGCCGGCACCACCGGGATTAGATCTGCTACCTGTAGGTCAACAGCATATGCCTTAGCCACTCGACCACTGCGGCGGGGCGTTTCCTACATGTGTTCTGGAATGACAACGCCCAAGTATGACTCATTGTGCCTTGGTTCGCTCTGGTCTCAACCTACATAACTATATCGTTGGTTACTTTGGTACTTGTTGCATATCGTAAAAGAGTAGACGTTAATCCTCCGCTAGAACATAATGAACGCCGGTGGGTGCATTTTCACCGCTGGTAATTCACCGACATTCGGCGGTTCGTTTCTGTCGTTAACGCACGTTCACTGTTCACCGAAAATAAAAAAAACGACCTCGTATGTTCACGTGACTGCCAGGCAGCGATTCGTAAATCTTGTGGCATTTTGATTATGTCAGCGAAATTTCACCGTGCACGCCATTTCCTAGTCACCGTAGAGCGATGTTCACATATTTTGCAAGTCCGACTCATCCGGGCATCATTATTTCAAGTAAGTGACACTGGCGAAAGTATGTAGCCCTCGAAAGGCTTAGAGTGCCGCATCAGATCGGTGCCAGCTGTTCTGGTAGGTTACATGCTTTTAACGAATGTGCCGTAACATCACGTCCTCTAAATGTCACTGTGCAGACTAGCAAACACGGCGGCCTCTACCATTCTGGTTGGCTGTCGAGTGCTATGACCACTTTACCTCCGGGTCAGGGCCATTAACGCACCTAAAAAACTGCGTAACTTGTCGCACTATCTATAATACAGGCAGCTTCTGTAGCGAAAGTGTCAGATACGGCCACTCTGTCTCAGTACATACAATTGGCAGCAGTCGACATTTGCATTTGTTTAATTACAGCGCTGAAGTCCAGCAGTGAGCGACTTTCCGGTGAACCTAGGAGTAATCCTTAGTAGTCCTGTTCCAAGCAGGTACGTGTCAAGAGCTTCAATGTATAGCTAAAGATAGGTATTGCTCGAACTGACCAAGCCACGTACGCACTGCGTTTTTGACCGGCCGCTGTTTATGCTTCCATCCCGCCGTTTATTATGAAACATCACGTTTACGCACTTGTTATTCACTCCTTGAATAATAATAGATGGTTGCGCAAGGAAGCTTGCTGGAGATAAGAAACACAAAAACATAAACAAAGCGCGTTAGTGAAGCGCCCACAGCGACTGGTGAGTCCCCAAAACACAGCGCTCGACCGTGGCGGGCCGTAGCATAGACATAAAGGAGAACATAGCACGCTGTCAAATAGACAACGGCAAACAGAAAGCCAGCTTTGATGCACACACGTACAGGCGACCCACGTATGGGAGCCGGCGCCACCGAAGACAAAGCGCACTGGTCAGGTTGACAGGGTAAACATCACCAAGAAGGATGGGGCCGTGAACACTGCGGAGCTGCGCGCACAATAAGAGCACCAGTCGATACGCCTGCATGGAGTTTCGGAGGGACGAAAGAAGGAAAGAAGAAGGGACGAAGGCCCGTGGGCATCGCAGGCGAAGCACGAATAGAGCGAAGCAGTACAGCGAAGTTTTGTTGTAAGCGCTCGACTTAAATGGGACGCCACGCGCAGCTATTGAACTTCAGATGTGGCGCAACGATTGGGCTTCGGATCAAGTTTGGTGGACTTCAGATCAGAGAAAATAAGTAAGCAAATAAAGGGCATGCTTTATCATGCCTCTGAAGTAAGGTGCTCTGCTGAATACGGTTACCGTCACAGAGGCCAATCGATCGCAAGGTAGGAGGGAAGCTCATATTATGTGTCAGAGATGCTAGGTAGATAGGACGAACGCTTGAAGAAAAATGAAAAATTGTAAAAGATAATATTCGAAGCCAACGTATGCGGTAGTTTTTTCGAGGAACGTAATCCACGGCCTTTGAAACAGCCCTGAAAAGCTGATGCTGGTATATAGGTGAACACTGTAGGAAGCCGAATCAAATCAAATTCCAATTTATACCCATGTGTAAATTATATGTATCGAAAATACTCATCAAGGAGGGCTAATATGGTCAGACATAAACTAAATATACGTACCCCGTTCAGTAGAATTTTATTAGCGATTTACTCGGATGACTAATATGTCAACTTGTGAGCTAAAACTCTTCCTAATTGTTAGTGCTGAAAAAAAAACGCGCATTGCTAAAGGTTGTATATTTGGGATCATATATATCCGTTGAAAGTGTTGAAATGCCCCGCCCAAAGTTAGTGCAGTGGTTATGAGCTTCCTGAACATCTGCTGTAGTACTTCAATATTGCAAGCAACCATAATAGCTAACCTCAAACAAGCCTACTACACCTTAACTTCATATAATACTGGCAGAAGCAAATCGAATCGAATATCAAGTGCTTTAGGAGCACCTAGCAGATACTTTTACGATTAATGTCCGCCGAAGCTCATATTCGAGTGTCATAATTTACACATGTGGGGCAATACGGAACTATAAGCCACGTATATTTCTCGTACGTATAACTTTTGAGAGCATGAGCTTGATATCAGTGTTGCCATGAATGTACGGCTTTCTGTGACACTACGTTATAGCATGATGTTTTCCCTTGTAACATATGCATGCGGAAGGACTGTTTATCCTACATTCTCACTAGGAACAAGAAGCAAAAATGAAAAGGAAGACCGGGAGGCTAACCAGATATTATCATTAATTAGGAAAAGACTTCTAGTTATTCTAATTTCCGCAGTAGGTTCAAGTTTAAGTGCAGATAACGTTCTCCGTATCGGCGCCTCCGGCTTGGGACGTTGCCACAGAAACGTATTTAATGCAGTGCATAATTTTATTCAGCAATCCAAACGCATGTCACTATAGCGTCTCTTTTAATATGTACCTGATGAATACTGGTGGTAGAACTGGTAATGTCAATAAATGTAGGACGTACATTCGATTTTGATTGGGTGAGGTAACCTCAGCTGTCTGGTCAGCTCAAAATTTCAGTCCTTGTATGGAATTAGCTCTCGTTTTCTTGTATTGATTCATTTCTGCGTTGTTTTATTTATTTATTCTGAAAAGATACTTCTGCAATTTCTTTTTTTCTTGCTTTGTACATTTCTATAATAGGCTGACAATCAATGTATAGTGTTCCCATGAAGGCTACTACAACTTTCCTTGGCCGATCTCCCAGAAAGGGTGTGTACCAGTGTTCACAGGCAACAGACAAACAAAAGACAAATTATCATTCTCACCAAGTTTGCAGTTATCAGTGTAGGGGGTAAATTCCCAAATACGGATATATTTTTAGAAACGCGCGGGTAGTTAATCTTTAATCTAGGCTATCGGTAATCTTTCTATTATACTTCCATGATTCCAAATCTGATCAGTAATATTTAAAACCGCTCGATTCCTGGCCAATCCCCCATAGTGGGTATGCGCCACGATAAATAGGTGAACAAGAACATCAAGACCGTGAAGGGAATGGGAGGCTCTTTCGATCTCGGAAATTTCCGAGTATTCGCACACCCTTAACGTACAAAGCAGGCCACACACACAAAAAAAAACAAACATTTACACTCACGTATTGAATGTCTTGCATTGCAGAACGCTATTGCATCAAAGGGCGTGCGTACTTGGATTTTATGGGACAGAAGATTTCAGTGCCTGCTTCTTGCGAAATCTTGTTGAGCTTGTTCGCAGCCTCCGGTTGCCACGGCAACATCCGACAAGCTGCTCAGTGCCAACACTGGAACAGTACCTACCTACGGAGAACGTGTGTATGAAATTTTACTCCTTTTGTGCGTGAATATTGGTTGGGCTTCGAAAATGAAGTGAAAAATAAAACTTGCGTTTGAGAAGCTTGAGTGTCGTACTGTTTCACAATTGCATTTCTTTTCATGTTTTTGGTCGGAGAGGTCCCGATGCTCATTTTACACGAATATCTTCTTTTAGATATATGAGGCGAAAGGCACTGAGTTAAAAAAAGATAAGAAAGAATAAAGCATTCTCTGAAAACAGAATAGAACTTGAAGAGAGAGAGAGAGGGAGAGAGAGGGAGCTTTCCTTTCGTCTGCTGCAAGGTGGAATGATATGAAAGCGCCGTGGCATCTGATGAGAGCTTTTTTGTTGAGGCTGCACCATAGCTAGCTGTAGGTGTCGTATGTGGGCCACGAGAAATGCCTGAGCATGGCAAGTGGCGCAGTACACGCGTCGGAATGCCAACGTCTACACACTGGAGGGCCCCCCACGCGCTAGGCACTGCGCCGTGCTCCCGACCGGGTTGCAGAAATGAGGTGCCTTTTCTGATCTTCTAACCATTACCCCCCACGCTGTGTTCTGAGGCAGCCTTGCCGCGTGGCAACCTCAACGTATGTACTGGACTATATTAAAGTTGTTCTCACTCACTCACTCACTCACTCACTCACTCACCCACTCACTCACGTGATCATAGAAGGCAGTAGCGAGCTTCGGGGTGGGCAGCGCTTACGCACCGCGACGTCACTGCAAGTGCCCTAGCATGTCGACGGCGCCTACCACTGTTTACATTGAATTGGTCTACAGGTCCACTGGCGAGGGGCGGAGCCCGCAGACGTGCCAAATCATAATGATAGCGCCTCTACATGCCCATTTCGTAACCGGTTACATATAGTGTAGTGATCCGCATTGCTAGTTCCAGCAAGACAGGGTGAAGTGCAGAGATGAAGAAGACGAGGAAAAAATAAATGTATAAATAAACAGATACTGCGTTTGCGTACATGATGGAAACAAGATTACCTTGTTAGTCTCTTCTTATTATTATTTTTGGCTCCGAGACAATGTGATTGCCTGACCGCTTGCCCGTGTACCATTTTCATACATTATTTGATGATAATGATATGTGGGGTTTGACGTCCCAAAACCACCATATGATTATGAGAGACGCCGTAGTGGAGGGCTCCGGAAATTTCGACCCCCTGGGGTTCTTTAACGTGCACCCAAATCTGAGCACACGGGCCCACAGCGTTCTCATCTCCATCGGAAATGCAGCCGCCGCAGCCGGGATTCGAGCGCGTGACCTGCGGGTCAGCAGCCGAGTACATTAACCACTAGACCACCGCGGCGGGGCCATACATTATTCAAAATTTTTTTGCTTAAGTTTTATTGAAGGATTTCAGATAGAAAACCAAATCATCATCGTCATCATCATCATCATCATCATCATCATCATCATCCTAAACCGATGCAGTCGCAATGTCTTCATGAAAACTTTATACTGGCACAGTCGAGATCAGGAGCCTGCAAATGAAGATCAGGTTCGACTTTACTCGTCGTCAGGAGAGACCCCTCACCGTGGGCTTCCAAGCAGAACACTAGACGATAGTTATAGCGCGAGAACAAAACGACGACACAGAGACAAGAAGGACACGAAAGACACGTCTTTCGTGTCCTTCTTGTCTCTGTGTCGTCGTTTTGTTCTCGCGCTCTAACTATCGTCATGCCATACCAACTAGCCCAAGCTGCCACACTTCTAAGAACACTAGAGGTATACGTGGAGCTGCAGACAACTCTGAGCCTTCTTGAGACGATCACCCATGTCGCCGGTTTTCACTGTAGGTGGCCGCGTCGCCCGAGGTAGCGTGTGCGTGAACCTGACTCTTCACTGTTTGGCACCTATTGGATAGAAGGTTCTTCGGCACGTGATTTACGAACAGCACAGAATTACACTTATACAAGCAGTGAGCGTGCCATCAACGCGTTACTTGAAATGCAGAAGTTATATATGGAACAGAAAGAGCAGATTTTTGGACTTCTTGTGTCAGAGGCAAATGTAAGAAACAAAGTTTCTGTTCAACCTGACATGTTTGACGTCCATTCAAGCACTGATCTTTGGCTGAATTTCTATGAATTTGCATGCGCCGAAAAGCAGCTGACGAGCAATGAAGACCATGTACATAAACGAGGTATTTTCTCTGTGGGAGCGTGCGGAAGTGGTTTGAATCATTACATCACATGCAAGCATTTCTTGGGCCGCATGGAGGAGAATCTTCGCAAATGCTTTAGAGGCAATCCTTGTAAAACTTTGAAATAACGCCATATATAGTTTAACGACAGAGATGCACAACTATCAGGCAGTATGTTTCGGAAAAGTGGCACTTACTGCGTAACGCTGACCCATCATTGGCGGATGACTTTGTCATGCCACGTATGACCAGGCCGTCGCCCTGGTCATACGTGGCATGACAAAGTCTTATCAAAGACAAATGTAAATGACATATTCGCCTCTATGAACGACCTACTCTCAGCACTTAAATATGTCACAGCTTCTGAACACAATACGCCTGATGAAGACGCCAAAATTGGCAGAGATGATTGCTGTGGCAAGAACTCATCCCCGTTTCTAGACTCTCCAGATGCCAATATTGAATCTAGCCTACACACCAGCATGTTGAGTGCACATGGTCAAGAATTAATCAAAGAAAGTCGCTGTGTTGAGGAAACGGTTCTTCTTATGAAGATGGGGATTGTGGAGGTCGTGATGCTAGCTATTAGCCGCAATCTATCAGTTTTGATTGATACTGGCGTTTCAGTCAGTTTAATCAACGAGAACCTTGTAAACGCTTGAGACATTGTGCACAGGGAACCCACTTGTGTGTGTAGTTACGATGGTACTTGTCGCGAATATTGTTGATGGGTGTAAGTTTATATAAAGTATGAGGGCGAGAAACTCAAGGTTTAATAAGCACTAGTAGTGCCCAAAGTCCACTTTGACTTCATCTTATTGAGACCTGACATGACACATATGAAGATGAATATACACTAAAACGACTTGCCCATGGCCGCAATCGGAAGAGAATTCGCTAAAGCTCATATCGCCGTTAGGATGAGCGTAAGCCTTGACCAAAGAGGATGGGCCCCTGAAATTTCTTGAGCTTTTGTCTACTGGAGCGTACCTGAACGCCACAACGGCCATTGAGGAACCTTTTCTATTATGAGACTGCACTATTGTAAAGAGAAGACCATATAGCATCAGTCATTAGCACAAAGTCAGTTAAAACAGGAACTCGAAGGAATACCGAAGGTGGGAATCGTCAAGCCTTTCACTTCATCGTTTGCCTCACCCATTACCATTGTCCCAAAGGAAGATTGGTTATTTTGTATATGCAACTAACAACAAATAAAGAGACCTTTACCCATACCCAATGCCCAGAATTGATGAGATCAATGATGTAACAGGATGATGTCAGTGGTTTTCCCGCATAGAACTGTGTAAAGGATACTGGCAAGTGCTTTTAAATAAAGATACTGAAAATTACCACATTAGTCATCCCTTTCGACATGTACGAATACAAAATACTGCCATTCGGATGGAAAAAATCTGGATCACTTAGCAATGACTATGTGGATAACGTTATTGTGCACTCAAAAACACGGGATGATCACGAAGGACATCTAGAGAAGGTCCTCTAGGCACTTAGGTCTGCTAGACCAAAGATCAATAATTTTCTGCAGGAAAGTAGTGCTTCTGGGAAGAGTTTTTCACGAACAATTCAAGGGTACTAAAGAGGAGAGCATCCAACTCATGAAAGAGCTGACATAACCTTATGACATCCACTTTTTGAGTGTGTTTCTCGGACTCGCAGGACACTTTCGCGCGTTTATAAACGACTACGCAAGAAAAACAAAATGTTTGGCCACTCTTACTCAGAAAGAAGTTCCCTTCATCAGTTCTAACGAGTGCGAGAAGAATTATCTAGAACCCTTTAGAGCCATTTCATCTTCTCCTGAATTGACATGGCCAAACTTTAGTTTATCATTTGAACTATACACTGATGCACCTCACTATGCTGCAGGTACCATACGAAATCTGCGCGACGACAACTAGAAACCCCGTAGAGAGCTAAAGGTAATCAGCTATTATTCATCTACATTCGCAAAAACGCAGGAAAATTACACAAGAACAGAAAAGGAAGCTCTCACTGTCCTAATAGCCCTGAGGTACTTCAGAAGTTATCTGGAAGGTAAACATTTCAGTTTATCAATAATAACCAGGCGTTGACATATCTGCTGAAATGTACACAGTCAAAGGGCTGACTAGCTCGATGGGTGAGTGAGATTAATCTATTCAGTTTTGACTTAGCGCACAGACCGGGCCCGAAACACTAGGATGCTGACGCTGTACCACGTGTTTTTCTTGTCAGAAACTTCAAAAGGAATCATCAACTTGATGAAGCTTTAGGAGGGAATGCAGGACATAGAGCTGCCTAATGGGAAAATGTGGATCCCAGAAACGAAAGTACCTGAAGTGCTGAGATTATACCACAGCAGTCCACGCTTAGGAGGACCCGATGGATTCTGAATAACATATCATAAACTCGTCCAGAGAATAACATGAAAAACACAAAATCTTATGTTGCCAATTATGTCTAGACGTGTCATGAGTACGAAATGGCAAGTCAAAATATAAACTTCGCGGAAATCTAATACTTATGCCAGAGTACTAAACCGTCATATTTGAAGTGGTTCATCTTGAATTCGGTGAAATTAAGAAGAATGAAGGCGTCAAGAGAGCCCAAGCTTTTCTGGTCGCCGTGGATAAGTGCAAGCGCTTTGTGGTGGCTAAACCAGGAAGAGAAGACACGGATTGTGTCATAGCATCATTAGAGAGATAAATATTCAAGAATACCAGGGTCATCGCTGCGGACAATGCGCCAGCGTTTAGAAGTTAGAAGCTACGTGATTGGGCAAATGAAAGACATATTGTACTTCGATACCCGGCGCCTTACCATCCTGAGGCTAACTTTCTCGCCGAACGAAAGATTAGAGATCTGAAAATGAAGCTGAAGTTGCACCGGGCCATCAAGGGAGGCTGGAAGAGTGCTTTGGAGGCGGCAGTGCATCAACATAGCCAGTCTTACACCACGGTCACCGGGTGCAGCCCGCATTTTGCAGCATTTGGTACTGCCCCTTCATTAGTGGCAGACAAGGAGCTGAGTTTAGTTGGCAAGATTGTTTTAAAGAATACTGTTAGACTGAACTCTAACAACATAAATTCCGAAGCACAATGAAAAAGAACTTTTACCGTCGCCGTCGTAAAATGTGCCTCAGATTGACCCCGGATATACGATACTGGACGGAAAGGACTGGACTCCAAAACTACTTTCACTGGTCCATACCATGTGGTTTAAAAAAACAAAGACACAAAACAGCAATGACTGCTAAAGACTTTGTATTATACTGAACCAAGTGCAAGACGGAAGAGGCAATTCTCGGAAATGTGATTACCAGCGGGAGTGGAACGACAGCTGGCCGGGCGGGTGTAGCAATCCACACCGCTATCGCCAGCAAGACAGGGGAAAGAGCAGAGACGACGAAGACGAGGAGAAAAAGAAATGTATCAATAAACCAGTACAGCTGCAACACCTGCACGAAAACATTACAAATAGTATATACAAAATATTTTTTGCCCTGTATATACGCCTACGTGAGCAATACGTGCCGTGGCCCAACAACCAAGTTAACTTTGATGCTTTATTCTCACCCGACCACTTCTTGAGTCGAATTCTTTTTAGCTTCTCCTAGCAGACTCCAGTTTCCAGTTCGTGCAATCAGACCGGAGGTCCTTTGGGACTGCTATCTAACACGGACTCAACTTTCACGACATCCCTCTGTATTTCACTTTAATGAGACCACCGTGCGGTTGACTCAGCCAGCGCAATTTATACGGTCAACGGTTACTGTAGTATAGCGCCATTGCGGCGGCGCAAGATCAGCAAGAACCTTGATTAAGGGTTTCAGATTTTTTTACGAATTCAAAATAATGTGTTCTCTCTCTCACTCTCCACTTTTTGTTTTTACTGGTATAATCGGGTAACCTCTTCTCGGCGATTAGACGGTGACTCGAGATGAAGCGCTAGCACTACAACTACAGCATAATATATGTATGCCACCGCTTCTCTCACATTTTACTCAAATTCAGCAGAGGTGCGAATGTCATCTCCTTTAATTGCTTCGCAAAACTTACAAAAAAACAGCCAGCTCCACTTCACGGGCGCTGATGAAACCGCGAAGTTGGTGGCGCTCCCCTCATCAAGCTTACACACTTCTACATTTTGCAAGTCTTTGAGATATGTTAGACCATGGCTTTTTATTACACTTGCTAAGCTTTAAGGCGGTGGTATAAAATCATTGCGTCTTGACCACTCCATTATTATGCAGTTTTACAAACAATCCTCCGCTTTTAAGACACTCCGACATGTTTCATCACTTCTCTTAATTAAACCCTCTTTGTTATAAGCTTGGAAGTCGTCTAGCATAGACTTCACTTTTCATAACCACATAATATCACGTGACACTGGGTGCGGCTAAGGTAACTTTCACGCTAGTTGTTAGGTTGTTGCCTTACTCCTTCATAGTGAAAGATCGTGTGTAGTGGGATTTGCTCAGTTCCTCTGGCACATGCGCCCTAATGATGGTGATAACTTTCTGATAGGCAGCACTGATTTTTGTTGCACATACCCGTTCGTTGGGCTACCTCACGGCGTCATTTTCAGTGGACCAGTTATTAGTAGTGGGATTTACCCAATGTATGTGGTGCGCAACCGTACATGACGCCCTCAAGCGTTACTACGGATTTCGGACATGAAAGCTGTGAGCAAATAACACCTTTTCTGTTAAAGGGGCAATGCCACACCTTTTGCTGGCAACAATCAATTGGTTTCACCAAAGGAGCTTATTGCCTCGCGAGTTCACCACTACAATTTTTTTCTTCTTTCAGATCCGTCCGGTACGAGCGAAGTTACGAAGATTTCGCGCACGCCGCTATTGCAGTCTTTCTTATCTCGTCCCAACAAAATCGCCGGAATCCAAACAGAGAGGGATGACACGGGCAAAGAAAATACGTCACACCCACCTCGTCACCTTTGAGCACCTTTTTTTTTCTTCGAATGCGGGGCTTTTCAGTGTGATCGCGCGCTCACGTGTGAACAAGCCACGGCCTCTCACAGCTACGCCTGTAACGAACAAGCGCGCCATGCTCAAATAAGCCAATAGCTGGTCAAACGGCTGTGACGGGTGAGGTTAGATCTTCTTCCGTCATCTGTCGAGAGAACGAAAAGCGTGTTCTCGGAGTCCACTACTGCCGATCGACAGTGTTTTTCGACCATGTTAAAAAAAGTGTTGCAGGGTTAAAAAGCGATTTGTGAGAACACTCCCGTCTCTAAGACATATTTGGATATATTTACGTGAGGACGGTTGATTTAATTGGCGCAAGCATAGTTGAACGAAATGGTAAATTATTTTCTCCCAACGGGAGCAAACATCGAAGCACTTAGGTATAATATGTTTTGAAATGTGGAGATACCATCGAATTAGTGACGTCGTTCAGGTGCAGATAGTCTCGGTGCATAAAGAACGCAAATACTTGCGATATTTAACGTATATATACCTATGTAGCATTGGTCGACGTGGACTGGGATGAAAACCGCAAACACGCGCATAAGCTTACCTATAGTCGAATAGACTTCCCTAAAGCTTGCCAATATTTAGCGTGCATTGGTGTTGTGTGCTCGCATTAAGTGGTCCGCTTTTTGTACTTTACAGTTAGACATTTTTCCATGTTTCGTTTGTTATTCTCCATTTCACATCACCAAATATAAGGCATCAATTAGGCTTTTTTTATCCTGTCATAGCCTTTGTGCAGGTATCTGGGCTCGATTTACGGCTATATACAGCATTGCACCGACTTTACTAGACCGTATATACTCACTTTCCCAAGTATTCATCATTCATTACCCTTTCTTCCTTTCCCTCCTCCGGTGTATAAAAGTGGGCTGGTGCATACTACCGCTCAGTTTGAGCTCTGTGCCTTACTGCAAATAAACCTGTCTTTGTTTATACATGCATCTGTACTTTATGCTCTGTTTGTCAACAGCATTGTAAAAGATATACGCCAGGCACAAATGAGCTTTTTTTGACGTCACGGGCACCAGACGTCTCGCCCGGGAGTCGTTCTCATGCGAGAGAATACTATATACCACATTCATCTTCATAGTTTATTTATTATACCAGAAAACAAAGGGACGCTCATCAGACAGCTCCGAGAGAAAAAAAAGATAGAGCATTCACCACGCAGTAAGGTGATGATAAACCCAAGGGCAAGAGGATTACTACCCAGGCACTGCGGGTAGGGAAGAACCGGCAAGTACTGAGAGCATTGATTGATATATGGGGTTTAACGTCCCAAAACCACCATATGATTATGAGAGACGCCGTAGTGGAGGGCTCCAGAAATTTCGACCACCTGGCGATCTTTAAGTGCACTCAAATCTGAGCACACGGGGCTAGAACATTTCCGCCTCCATCGAAAATGCAACCGCCGCAGCCAGGATTCGATCCCGCGATCAAGGCACGACCTCATTGGAGGTAATGTAAAGAAGTGCATTCCAATACATGACGTCCGTCCATTTCCACGTGTACTGAATGAGTGCTGCAACGCCATCACGGTGATGGTATTGACTTTACTATTCAAATGGAAATCTGCAGTGAAGATAATATAGCCGTCAGTGTTGCAGTGACACCTATAGACAGTAACTTCGCCTTGTGTGCGAACAGTCTTTTTCGCGGGAATGTAGGTGATCACAGAGGCAGGTTGGTGGCAATGCCTTTGGTATAAGGTGGTCTCGCGCAAATCTGTATGTATTCGTATATTTTTGTGTATGTACGCGTAGGAGGAACTGGAGATGACAAAGTTTAGATGTCCAGTGAAATACCACTGTTGTTTATTAGTGATTGGCTATAGTCAAGATGCTTTAAGCAACTTTTCAATGTGAGAACTTCAAAGGTAAGCGCGGCCGCACAGTTTGTGTCCCGGAAATAAGCAATTTATATGTTGGACATCTACATCCAATTGCGTTGCTTTTAGGATAAGTAGAATGCCACTTAAAACAATTAAGATTTGCAATGGTTCACGAAACACATTATTCACATCATTGCATCATGTTAAGGACAGATCTGCTTAAGATAAGCGCACAGGGGCACACTTAATTTTGTAAAAGTTGGCGCCTAGGGACAATCAAAAGAACCGTTCAAATTCGGCGACGGCTTTGGACTTTACAACAAAAAACACTATGTGCACATGCGCACACGTTGCCCATACCTAATGTCTACTTTTCATTTCTCCCCCTACGAGTTGACAAACAATTTGTAACCTGGTTAAAAGCTGCACCGTGTTTCTCTCTCTATTTTTGTGCGACGCCACACGTTCAACATTTAGACCATGTGATCGAAGGCAAACGGAAGTTTATGTGCGACAGCCGATTGTACAGTGAGTCTAGCCCAAGGGAATAACAGAATGAGTTTTTCACAGGGGTAACAAGAGCAAACTTACCGGACGGGTATATAAAACTTCAAGGAGTAGATGCATCATCGAGTTGCTTCTTTGCTCAGTGCAAACAGCGTTAAATGAAAATGTAACAAAAATAAGAGCAGTGCAGATAGCGCCGAACTTTTTTCGAGTTGCTGTAGGGCAAGAACCTGGTTTTTCTTTTGCAAAAAAAAGGAAAAATAACTAGGCAATATATTGGGTCCGCAGGTTCTGCCAGAAGACAAAACCAAGATGAACTTTTTTGTATGTCTTCGCTTTAGAGGTTTATTTCAGGTGAAATAACAAACTACCTTAAGATACTCAGATAATCAAGTTACGTTACTTAGACGAAGCATGCAATACGTGCATCTTTTAGATTAATGAGATTTGGAGGATGATAAACTTTTGGTGTATTTTCTCGTATACTCTCATTTCATTCACGATAAAGTTATTTCAATCAATCAATTTCGCGACAATGAATTCATACCATAAAAAAAGGTGCTGTAGGCTACGTATTCGGGATGGCTCGTTTCTGCTGGAAAGAAAGGGTGACAAATAATGGCAAACTTTGCACTAAGCCAAACAAAGCCTTGAAACCGTGAAACTGGACTCTTCTGAAGATTGATCTCATTGTTTTACGGTCTTAGTTTGGTGATGTAGGTTGTTTATGCTGTTTTTAGGTCAGTGCTAGATATAGCTTGGGTGTGCTAGGCTGTTTGCACTTTGATTATCAGCTCAAAGAGGTCCAAGTTAAACCGCAGACAGTCACAGACCTGACAAGGGCCCGTCGTCATTGGCGTGGGCCTTTCATCGTCTTCTCGCAGCCGCCGCTATACATTTACCGTTCTGTTGTGCAACTCGGGGTATTCGGCTCTCTGTCGTCGCTTTAGAGCCACTTGATGACGATGATGATGATGATGACGATGATGATGATGACGAAGATGATGATTATCTCATAGAGATGGCACTCACCCACAAATAGGGATAGGTCGAGAACCGGGTGGCAGGATAATCAGAGTAAAGAACAATGAAACTAAAATAAAACGGCCATTTGTTGGACAAAGTGTTGCCTCCTTCCTTTTTGGTGCAAGTTTTATGTAGTTTAGGTGACTCATACCCGTTTACGTATGAGGATGATAGTTTTTTTAGACGGGGTGAGCAATGAATAACTCACTACACAACTTCTCTGTTAAAAAAGAGCAGCTGAGAGCGATCGCTAAGCATTCGCTAAGATGATTCGAAAGCGAAGACCAATCTGACTTTGCGTGTTTCCCGTCCTAAAGGTGGCGCTACGCATATGACAACGTGGTGCCTAACTATATTATCGGGCCCAAGGCAGAGTGTACTAGAATGTTCTAGTACACTGTACCTAAGGAGATCGGGCGAGGCGTGCTTCTGTGGTAATCCTAAAACTCGTTGCCGCAGTCCTCTTGGCGTGACAGGGTTAAACAGGTCGTTGCACAGAATTCCGGCGTTGGCATCGTTGGTTGTGAGTGAAAAATGAACTATTATGCGTGACCGACAAATCTAGAATGATGCAAATAAAGCAAGAAATGTAAAGAAATCCTGGGTCAGAGTGAGGATCGAACCTCGGTCGTTTGGGTCAGAGTGGAGATCGAACCCGGGTTGTTTGCTTGTCAAGCAGGTGTTCTGCAACACAGCCACGCCTCTGCTCTCAAATACCGTGAAAGTAACTTTCTCTGCTTGTGAATGCAGTGCAAGTAACTTTCATGCTTTTCAAACACACGCGTCCTGTATACATGTTTCCGAATAAAACATGAAACATTGCCGTAGTAAAGCGTGGTACAAGCGTTCAGTGCCAACAAGCCTCACAGTATGACATTCTCATAATGGCTTTTTAGTTTAAAGCCAGTCATCCACTACAAAAGGCGCCCACGCTACTGCATCTTTAAGCCCACGTAGTGGATGCATAGTGAGTTTGAAAATAATCAATAGGGTAGGTGTCTGAAGTACGCAATAAGAATAAAGTATTGTCATAACGTTCAACTCTTACAGACGAAGCTTAAGAGTCACGCAATTTTTTCCACATAGCCTGTAGCTTCCCCTTCACGACACAATGACAGCATTGAACTTTCTCTCTGTTGTGGCTGTCTTCACCTACAGGTGTGCTAAGAAGCCGACTTCGTGCAGTGAAAGACGCAGTAGATGTGGCTATACTACAGAAAGATGCCTTGGTGTGTGAAGTCTTGAGAAGAAACTGCAAGGCACGCACGTAGATAAAGAAACGAGGAAATGAGGACTCGCAAAAGAACAGCTCAAGCACATGTGGGCTGGAGGGGGGAGCAAGGGACGCACGTGTCCCTCCTCTAAGCCGGCCGTACGGCTAGGGGAGGGGCGCGTGTGTGAAGGTTCACGGTTACAGTGCGACATGGCAGTGTGGCCGTGACTCTACGAACTCTGAACACGAGAAATGGCTATCCCGGCCGCACGGCAAGAGAAGGGACGTGTGTGTGAAGGTTTAATGTTACAGTGAGACGTGGTGGTGTAGCCGTTACTCTACGAAATCTGAACACGAGAAATGGCTAACCTGGCCGTACGGCTAGAGAAGGGACGCGTGTGTGAAGGTTCACGGTTGCAGTGAGACGTGGCAGTGTAGCCGTGACTCTACGAACATCGAACACGAGAAATGGCTAACCCGGCCGTTCGGCTAGAGAAGGGCCGCGTGTGTGAAGGTTTAATGTTACAGTGAGACGTGGTGGTGTAGCCGTTACTCTACGAAATCTGAACACGAGAAATGGCTAACCTGGCCGTACGGCTAGAGAAGGGACGCGTGTGTGAAGGTTCACGGTTGCAGTGAGACGTGGCAGTGTAGCCGTGACTCTACGAACATCGAACACGAGAAATGGCTAACCCGGCCGTTCGGCTAGAGGAGGGCCGCGTGTGTGAAGGTTCACGGTTACAGTGAGACGTGACAGTGTAGCCGTGATTCTACAAACTCCGAACACGAGAAATGGCGATCGCCGCCGGCTATAATCGAAGTGGTATATCCACCTCATGGGGTGACTCCCTCTGTGAAACGCGTAATCCAATCCGTGAAACACATATATACTAATTGAATAAGCAGTTCGCGCCATGAGGCTCCCGTGTGGCCATGTAACTTTGTACCTGTGGTCACGGAAAGGCCGCTTTTTCATCTCTTAAACAGCGAAATTCTTAGACTAGGGTTTGATATCCGAGAACTGTCATAGATCGGGAACGGGTAGAAGCCATTACTACTAACGACTGCCACCACTCACCACTACACCCACCACTTCTGCTCCTCATTCCACTTGAGTCACTCAATTTCTTTGATGAGATACATTCGGAGGATTTCAAGCTGGATGGTCGTGCCCTCGCGATCTCCGACGCCAGCGTAGCTCCAGTCGACTGGTTCGCCCTTTGCGGTCTCCTGACGCCGTGCAGCTCTCGCATTGTGGTGCCCCGCCCTTGGACTGCTTCGACTGGATCCCTACTTTCCTATCTCCTTCTATTTTCTGTCGCTTGCCTCTCTGATTTTTCATCTATTTCCTTCTATTCTTTTTATCCCTCCTTCCCCCCACCCCTATAAGGCACTGCGCCCGTGTCGCCACTCGACAGACAGAGATTAGGTGCCCTTTTCCTCTTCCTTACAAACACAACCAACCAACCTTCCATTTCGTGTTCACTTCATTCTACTTCAGTCCACTTCATTTAGATGCCACTTCACTGAACCAGCTAAAATAATTGGCAAAACGAAGGCTTCGTTGTAAGCCAACGGCTTCGCTGTTTAATCATCAGTGTCAAATAAGCACCGGCTGGTTGAATTTTTTTCTATTAACAGGAAGCCCGCATAGACGAAGGGTCCAGAGAGAGGACTGGTCATGCGACTTTTCGTACCACAAAGGGGCTTTTCACTCAATCTGACAATCACATTATGCGAATAAGGATTTCGCCTTTACACCTAAGTCGACGGCATGTGCCGCAAGTGTGCTATACAGACAGCGCCAGACAGAGGTCGGTGTGAAAAGGCTGGTTACAATAACAGCACATGTGCATTTGTCGTACACGAGCGAGACATCCAGGCCCGTACAAGAATAACAGGGAATTGCACATGTCTCACAGTGAAACGAAAGTTACGAGGAGGAGGTA
Organism: Rhipicephalus microplus; assembly: GCF_043290135.1. NCBI lineage: Eukaryota > Metazoa > Arthropoda > Arachnida > Ixodida > Ixodidae > Rhipicephalus > Rhipicephalus microplus. The sequence goes on along the minus strand of NC_134704.1, from coordinate 40,008,496 downwards.
TAGAGTAAGCATTTGAAAAAGTCTTCGGTATTGGTGTCCACTTAAGTCAGTGCTCATAACAAATAGCACATCTGGCTTCTTTGCATTACTGCACGGGTCATTAGCTGTCATAGTGTCGCTGTTTTTTAATCATAAGCTTGTTCACCTAAAATTGTACACATAGAATTGCCGAAGCTCTAAGGTGGCGTATCCTTTGATCCCTTTTAGTTTAATTTTATGAAAAAAGAAGCCTTCTAAAGAAAAAAAAAACCTTATTTGTATGACATTTTACGGTTGGCTTCTGCGTTTCCAAATGCGGCAACGGTGCAACTTTTCTATAGCCGTTTGAGTAGATGACAGCAAGCTGACATCAATATGTGTGAATGAACTGGACAGGTAAGTACTAAGTAACTGGGTGGGTGAGTACCAAGTAAGATCTTCCCCAATGAGTGAATAAAAAATAGCGTATAATGCACTGGATATTGTAATGGTAAAGAAATAGCGGACTGTCCTGGCTCTTTTACTGTGTCGCGAACGTTTTCAAATTTTATCTTTTTATTCCTTTTATATTTATCTTATCTCTGTTTTCATGTATTTATGTCTATTTGTTTCTCTCTCTTTCTCTCTCTATTCCTTTGTCAGCCTTTCTATCAATCTTTCTACATCTGCCCTTTTCTACTCTCTGTTTGTCTCTTTATCTCACTTCCCCTTCTTTGTATTTCTTTCTCACACTCTCTATCGCTTTTCTCTCTTTCACTAATTAACGATGTCTCTTTGTGTTCTTTACCTTCTTCCTGTTTTTCGTTTTCTGTATGTATTTGATCCCTCTTCTTTTATCTTCCAACTCACATATGCCTTCCTCACCCTTACTTCTCCTTTCCACACTATTGCTACACACTACTGTATAAAGCTATGCTATGTTTTGCAGCCAGCATCAGCCCCCCCCCCCCCCTTTTTCCCCTTCACCTCACACTCAACAACATGTTGGTCGAGTGCATGGTGTAAGACTCAAAGACTATACACCTGGTCTCGTCTGGAAAAACAAAAAACTCTCAATGACTGCAAAAGTGAGAAGGAACCACCGAAGTGCTCGTCGCAACAGCGTTTCCTTTGTCACCGGATTTATCGGCGTATAGAAATGTAAACTATGAACATTTTTAGTTTATTTACATATACTTCAATCTCGTTGCGAGACATTGCAGGGTGGGTACAGAATTTGCTTGGAAGTCAGGTAAAACAAATCAGCATACAACATGAATGCAAAGCTGCGTGAATTAATGGGCTTATAACAAGAAAGTTATACAAATGCGTGTATAACAAATCTCCATTACATCAATTAAAAAACGTTAGCTGGTAGAAAAAGGCATCATTATACAAAAAAGTGCATTACTCAATTAGAACTCCAAAGGCACATGCGATGAATGTTTCTGCAAATTGTGCTGGAGGTGACTAGCGGTGTGCGCCGGCTAGACCATTCCAGACTTCGATTGTGGATGGGAAAACGAGCATTTAAAACTGTTTAAACGTGGGCGGAATGGGATAAGATTAAAGAGGTGATAGCTACGAGTAGCACGAGTAGGACGCTTCACAAATGAGATCAGTGCCGCGATTACTGCTGATTCCTGTCGAGTAAAAGCCGTTCGCATGTGCGTCGGTGTGCTAGTTTTTTCAAGCGATAAATTACGTGCGCGTGATGAAGGAGAGATGTGGTGATCGTATCTGCTGTATATGAATCTTTTGGCTTTCTCTTGCAGATTCCAACTTGGCTACGTCACAAGAGAAATATGGGGACCAGACAACCGGCGCGTACTGCGAGATTGGCCGAATTAGGGTTTCATATGCAGCTAATTTGCAGCCATTAGTTGCATTCCTCAATGTACGATTCAAGTGGAATAATTTACCAAGTGCTTTCGAGTGAATGCGGTGTATATATTTCTGTCATTTCAAATTATGCGTGACAGTCACCCCAATGTATTCAAACTCATCCACGTGTGTAATGTTAGTTACACTGTAACCGTAAAGAAAGCGTGACGGCTTAACCCAATTGAAGAAGGTTATAGAGGCCGTCTTCGTCAGGTTAGTAGACAGTTGCCAGAACTTAGGATAGACCTAATTTCAGAACTTAGAATAGACCTAATGCCTTAGGAAGTGGTCAGCACTCGTGAAAATTACACAATATAGAACGCAGTCACCTGCATAGGCGTGATATTTAATTGTCACATTTTGAATGACCTTCACGACGTCATTATTATTGATGACAAATAAAAGCACTTTCAATACAGAGCTTTGGGGGACGCCGGATTTGACTTAGATGGTGTTGTACATTGCTTAATTAAAAAAAAACATACTGATGTCTACGAAGCAGGTAATCAGTGATTCATGAGATTAGTGCGTCATCTTTTAGTATACCTTCTGAACCCTGAGAAGAAAGTTTCTGTGACAGACCGCGTTTAAAGCTTTGGCGTAATCTATAAATATAGCACCCAGCTTACCTTGATTATTAGGTACCGAAGCGCTGTCATGCGAAAACTCTACGAGTTGCGGGATTGTCGAGTAGCTCAGTCGAAAAACATGCTGGCAGAACGAGATCAAGTTATTCTCAGATGGGCACTTAGAAATGTGTTTGCGTAAAATGTTTTCCAGTAATTCATTTGAGGTAGATTACATTAAAATTGACCTGTAGTTGGAGATCATTTGGTTGTTACTGAACCTAAAGACTGGGATGATGATAGTGAGATAATGCTAGCGAGATGGTGATGAGGCTGTGATAATGTTCTTTTACTGCAACGTCACGCGTCCTTAGTGACCATAATCTTCGAGAACCTGCATGGATATCACTTACGCCATAAACATTAACGGCACAGGTCCAATCGTGTACAAGCATAAGACAGTCTTTGCATATAGTTTCGTTTATTGTGTGGAGGAGGTAAGAGTGAGTATGACTGCCCCGCTCCTGCACCCCCCCCCCACCTGTGCTCACGACTATGAAAAGATAATTAACTTTAATCACACGCATCATGGCAAAGAATTGCATGGCCTAATAACATTAGCTTGCTTTCCACAGTATGCTTTCTGACTAGATAATTGATCGGCATTGTTTGATTGATATGTGGGGTTTAACGTCCCGAAACCACTATATGATTATCAGAGACGCCATAGTGGAGGGCTCCGGAAATTTCGTCCACCTGGGGTTCTTTAACGTGCACCAAAATCTGAGCACACGGGCCTACAACATTTCCACCTCCATCGGAAATGCAGCCGCCGCAGCCGGGATTCGAACCCACAACCTGCGGGTCAGCAGCCGAGTACCTTAACCACTAGACCACCGCGGCGGGGCGATCGGCATTGTTTAAGAAGACATAAGGGCTAGAGGGGCTGGTGGTCCGCTCAGACTTCTCTGCAGTTGGCAGCCTTCAAATCGGCCTTCCGGCGCTAATCCACACCGATAAGCTCGTATAACTCTGGTAACTCAATGGAACCTCGGTGAGAAAAGAAGGACGTGTGCGGCAAAGGCCGACTGGGATTACCGAATATACTGGCGAGCTGACTTGCCGCCACTTTTTGCGCTTGATGCGTCATAGAAAGGCTTACTTACGGGCGGGTACGAACGATCCTGGTAATGGCAGTGAGATGGCTAATCTTAGGTGGCACGTTAAAAAAAAATCGCCTCGAATAATTTGCCCCCACAGAAAACAATTGCATGTTGCACGAAAGCTAAGCGTTAGTGGAAGTTATCCAAACATGCAGTTGTACAGAAGGAACACCAGCTAAGCTTACGAACTAAGCGTAAAGACTTCGCTTATGTGCCGAGTAACATAAAACGCTCGTCAGATCCCATGCCTTGTGGCAAGTGGTTTAATGTGAAGCACTCTGCGTGTAATTGTCTATGCTGAATCGCTTTGTGCTTTGAATGACGCTTTACGTGGCTAATCGACATGTTTTTGTGCGACTTTGCAGCAACCTGACGCCTGCATGAGGTCTTTCTCGAAAGCAGTTTCGATTCCTGGCGTGGCTGTGTGGTAGAATACCTGACTCCCCCCAGAATTCGTGCGTTTCATCCCTCCAGAGATTTTGTCGTTTAAAAATTACTTCGTAATTGCCTTCCTTATGTATTTATTGATTGCAGATTGCCTACTAACTGCACTGGGTTTGCACATAACCTTACTTTCCCACTTCCTTTCTGTAATGAATTATGAAAAAATAGCATATTATTTCTGCTTAACCATCTGTGGGTTCACCTATATTTTTGAGACAGTCGTATAAAAAGTGGCTGTGGTATATTGATATAAACTACAAAAAAATGTTATAAAACAAATCTCTTCAAAGTCAAGCCAATAGTTTACTGTAAAGAAAGTAAGACGTAAATTTCCCACTGACTCATGAGAGCAATTTGAAAAAAAAATGTGTGATTTGATTGATTTGTGGGGTTTAACGTCCCAAAACCACCATATGATTATGAGAGACGCCGTAGTGGAGGGCTCCGGAAATTTTGACCACCTGGGGTTCTTTAACGTGCGCCCAAATCTGAGCACAAGGGCCTACAACATTTCCGCCTCCATCGGAAATGCAGCCGCCGCAGCCGGTAATCGAACCCGCGACCTGTGGGTCAGCAGCCGAGTACCTTAGCCACTAGACCACCACGGCGGGGTAAAAAAAGAGTGCGAAAACACTGCCCCAATGCATCACGAAGACACGATATCGTGATTGCTTCAACGGGTATTCGAAGTCAAACGGTCGAAGCAAGTGGGACAGAGTATCACTTGTGAAGTGGTGAAGAGGAATGCTGTGTGGGCGTCGTTTTAGCAGGAGGACACCTCGTGCAGTTGCGGCTCTTGTGAGCCTTCGCAGCGCCGTGTTGTGTTATGTAAATCTTACTTCACTGCAAGCCCAACAATTGTTTTTTTTGTTTATTTGGCTGCCTTTACTTTTGCTGTCGAAACTGTCTTGCACTGCTGTTGTCACTGAATACGGGCCTAATCATCAAAATGTGTATGATATAAAAAAACAATATTTCTACGTCCCAATATCCGCAATTTCACCGAAGGATGAGTGGGACAATTTTACAGGGATTGTTCAGATGCATTTATTGGTCAACTTATTAGGTAAATTCCCAAAAAAGCACGTGATGGCTGGAAGCTAAAGCGACGCTTAAAAAAAACCAGTAAACGAGAAAATTATTCATCAAGTTGATTGCTAAGTTTTATCTACCTGAACATGGGGAAAATTCAAAATGTCTCATAAAGAATTGATCGAACTTCAACGCCATTGTAACACTACTTCCACCTTTCCAAAACAAGGTAAAAATTTTCCACGAGACTGTGAAGTGTAAAATATGAATGACTTCGCGCTTCGCTAAATGCGATGAGTGATGTGGGAAAAAAAAGTTTTCTGAAGACAAAAAAGTGGGCTTATGTGTCCCACTGTCGCATAAAGGGTTAAATTTCAGAATGACCTTCCACTGTCGCTTAGCCAGCTAACTTCTCAAATTTCATTTAAGCATGAATTAAAAAAAACATTATTCCTTGAAAACAGTTTCTTAATTATAGCCCTAATTATGCGCATTTTGATCATTTTCTGGTGTACAGGTTATTTAGGTTTCTTGTTTTTTATGTTATAGTTGTCTTGCATTGTTCCTGGTTGTCTTAATTTGTTTTTTTCTTTGAATTTATGCATTGTATTTTCTTCCTACAGGTGCAGACCACTGAAGAGCCCACGCTGTCGTATTATCGATGATTGGGCAGGCTTCCAACGCTTATGCAATCGCGACTTCGCCGTCGAGGCACGTGGCCTTATGATGAGTGATGATGACAGCGAGAGGAGCTCGAGTACCTTCGAGAATGGACACTCGCTACAGTGTACACCGACGAACGGGAAGACTCGAATCGGGCATAAGCTTTCATCTGGAGGGCTCTCTTTGCAGAGATTGTGTGAGAAGATGAAAAGAATTTTCAGTATCCTTCCAGCATGCTGTTGAATAGGTTCGCTGCTCTTATACTCCGCGCACACCTTGCTGTGGCCGCATAGCCAAAGCTACGTGAGCGGAGCATCTGCACATGTATCACTACGTCAAGTAGTTCATTTGCGTGCGAATTCGGTTTCGGTTTCAAAAGCGCATCCATCATAAGCGTTTTCAAACGAACACCAATCAATAAATGTCACACTTTTAGGGGAGGAAATCAATAAAATGTTATTTTTTATAAAAGTAAAGAATAAGAAGCCTAATTGAAGCATTCTGATTTATCTCAGAAAACATATGCACGTCTGCGCGGGAACTGGGCGATTAAAAAAACAATGCAAAGGCCCGAAAACATTTCCTTAATTTCAGTGCATACTCGGTCAGCATCGTTGTTTTTCTTATTTCGGGGACGCAAAAACTCTCTGGACAGGCTCACATTATTTTTCTTGTATAGGATGCGAAGGCATCGACGGATAGCAGAAATCTTGCCCACAATCGGTCATAAGCGGACGTTGGACGTTCGTAAATCCAAGTAGATGAAACGAAACCTTTACTCGGCCGAGGACGCTATCATTGCACAGTGAGCAGGATAATATACATGAACGCGTCTGTCGCTCAGGCGAAACTTTGTACTGTTAATTTTATCCTCGTAAATGGCTGTCATCGCGAGGCGCGAAGAACCACTCTCTCCGTAGACGCTTATGGGAACGGTGTTGCAGTACCCGATGTTCAGTGCGACTGAATCAGGCAGCCGAAATACCGACCACATATGCAACGTGCTTTAGAAGAAAAAAAAGGTCATTGCTTTTTTTTTACGGTTTTCAATCGGAATTTTGCTTTCAGGCAGCTGTTCTTGTCTTGTTGAAGAGTGACAGGTCACCAGTGTCGCTGTCACGGCGGCTACCGCAATCAGAGTCCCACTTTTGCTGATGGTATCACTGGCACAGAACTTCTCCGTGATTGCATGTGCGGGAAACAAAATATTTCACGACGCATCACTGTCTTCGTTTTCTCTCTGCTCGACGAATACAGATCAACTAACGAGCAGGCACTCACGCTCGCTCACAAACGTGACGTGAACGTGCTGCGACCGAGCGACACCATTGTTGTCCAACGGGGCAGGAAAAAAGTGGAATGACAACGGAGAACCGGAAAACTAGAAACGGCAAAGAACGAAAATCCTGCATGGTGTAAGCTCCCTAATAGCTATGCGAACAATGCTGAACATAATATTTATATATTTTCATTTTATACTTTTCTTGATGTTACGTAGTATACAAAAGTTAGCGTTCGTGATCTATATACATACATGAGCGTAGTAAAAGAGAGCGTGCTTGGGCCTCGTAGCCTTTTCTGTGCAGCCACAGACAGTTTTCGCCTAGTATAGGTATCGTTTGAGGGAAGGCCTCAGTGACATATACTCGCCACTGTTTTAAGGATATATATTGAAAGACGCCAAGCTGATATTTAGACGCTAAGCTGAATCATACCGGCGTTGTACAATTAAGATAATTTTGAATGCAAAGTAACGCTGGTGCACAGCTTCATTTTATTTCACTCTTGCTTCGAGACGTAATATGACACAGGTAACGCGCCTCTTTGAGAAGTTTCTCCTAACTGAAGAAGCCAGATTCCTGATTCTAATTAAAGAAGAACCATGTGCTCCTCTTCCTCATGGCCCTTTTCTTTTCTTTTTTCCTGTGAAATCAACCAGTCATGATGGCACAAGTATCCGTTTCTAAAAAAAGAAACCGAAACAAAAAGCAATCCTTTCATTCGGGTTCTGCTCTTTCGCAATACTGTCAGGCTTCACTGTGTTACAGTTAGTTTCGCGTTCGTTTAAAGTCTCCTACCATCGACTGAGTGCTGTCGCTGTGCTCATATGAGAGCCCTCTGTTTCGAAGTGGCTGCAGTAGTTCCGTTACCGGTTGTTGCTGGAGCAATAGGATCTCCTTTTCCTTTTCAACTGAGCTCTACAGCGGTACAACTTAGTCATGTCGCAGACCTTGAACAAGGAACAACTTATCAACTCTTCGCACTTCGCGCCACTCCACAAACTAAATGTAGAAACATTTCCCACACTTCTAACGTGTTGCGTAACCATCCAGAATTTCAATCAACGTAGCAAGCCTCGATAGGGTTCGTAAGCGAGACTTAACGTATTTCTTTGTTTATATAAGTACTTCCGTCTGCAACAGCTCTCCGGTTTTCAGACTATGTGCCTCCTCAGAAAATGTGATACAACTTTTGTTTATAATTTTAAAGGATACATGTCATGTGGCCGCCGAAGAGTCAAGTTCAAACATCGAGCCTTTGTTAGCGTCGCAATACTGATAACTGTGATCGTCTTTTTTGTTTTTATTTTATACTGCGCAAGCAATTGAAAACAACGAGAAATAGACCTCCTTGTGCCTGGCCTCTCACGACTATTCGAGCATCGATATTGATCGTTCTAAGAACACCTCCTTACATTGACTATGCTTCGTTACTGCCCATGGGCGAAAGAACATAACAATTTTCGGGGGGAGCCAGTGGTATTGCAGCTCATGCTAATTAGATGATGAAACTTCGAGACTTAAGCGTGCCGGTCCCGTCAGCATGACGACGCCGCGAAAGATGGAAAGGAATATGATAGGTGTAACCTTAAGAAACAAGAAGAGAGCTGATTAGATCAGGGAACCAGCAGGGATTGAAGATAGCAAAGCTTAAATCAAGAAGAGGAAGTGGACATAGGCCGAGCATTTAGCGTGTAAGAAGGATAACTACTGGTCATTAAGGGTAACTAACTGAATTCCCAGAGAAGGCAAGCGGATTAGGGGGAGATAGAAAGTTAGGTAGGCAGATGAGATTAAGAAGTTTGCAGGTATAAAGTGGCAGTAGCAAGCACAGGACTGAGGCGAACATGGGAGAGGCCTTTGTCCTGCAGTGGACGTAGTCAGGCTGAGGATGATGATGATGATGACGATGATCTTGGTGATAATTATTTCTTTCAAGCATAAATGCCACTTGCCGGGAACCTGAGTACATGACGCGAAACATTAATACACACATGGTTTACGCAAAACGCGTACTTACACACATCCGAATAGTTGCACATACGCGCAGAACACAGTGAAGTTAGCACGCATATATCAAGGCTTTAAGTCGAGCGGCGAAATCTCAAAAAAAAAAAAATCAGACGAGATGCAAAAAAATACACCTTACCAGCGCAAAGTACTTCTCCGGCAGAATTTCCATTTCTTCCTGCATTTTTTTTTTTACTTTTGCGAACCGAACCAACCACCTTTGAAGGTCGTGAGTTTCATCCTCACCGGTGACAACTTGTTTTGTTCACCAACCTGCAAATGTCCACATGAAAGTCGCAAGTGCTACAGTTCCTTTATGAGCTCTAAACGATATCCATATTGGTTTGCTTGGCCTCAGTGTATTCTCGCATTATAGTACATTGTCGTAAATGATGTTGCGTTTTCTACTTACCACACATGTCATAACTGGAATGCTAGCACTAGTTCTGTTCGTTGTCTGCACTTTGATCTCTCTTGTTTGCTCTTATGGCGGTATGTATAGTTCATTTCGTATCACAAACGAAATTGCTCAGAAACTCTTTTCACACAGTTGTTTGGTTGTTCCATAATATTCGGCTCATTACCCAGTTTCCTTCTTCTTTTTCTTCTTTCATAACCAAGAAAAACGAATCATGAGAAAACAAAGCGCTGTTTTATCACTGCGATCAAGTGTAAAAAAAAATCAATGAACTCTCAGTCGCCAGTGCAGTGTTTCGTCGTGTTTCGCCGGAACGATGTGTCTACGTCATTGTGTTTGGCGTAAAATTGCGCACACGATGTACATACTAATATCAATAATTCTTGGATCAACGTCTCGCAACACTGATATGATTATAGAGAATGGCGTAGTGGATGGCTCCAGAAAATTGTACCGCCTCTTCTTCTCTGACGTGTGCCTAAATCCAAGTAAACGGGTGGCTACCATTTTGCCTCTGTCAAAAAGTGGCCGCCGCAGAAGGGATTTGATCCCGCTACTTCAGGTCCCGGTCGAACACTATAACCACTACGCCACCACCAGGCCATGTAGCAGGGTTGAGAAGGGGGTCTAAAGAAGGGTAACTATATTGGCGTTTTTTTTTCTTAACTCCCCAGGTCTTAAGCAAGTGGTGCTACACTCCCTCCCCCGCCCCTCTCACCAAAAATAAAATATCGGGGCTATACGAGACAGACCATCATGGCTGACCTTCACGATGTGCAGCGAACGCACTTCCGGCAAGGGATATTCTATAGTTTTGTTCTTTCGCTGTTAATGATGCTGCCGCGAATGTGTGTTTATTGGCGCACGTACAAAAGGACCACGTTGGCGTGGCGCATGCGAGTGTATACATGTGTTATTTAAAAGGCATCACAAACGATCCCACATTGCAAATATCGTTGTATGTGCATGCTCGAGTGCTCGCAATTTCCGGATGCATTTTTACGCACGCTAAACAATTTTATTTCGGGCAACTGCTTCAGGAGGCGTCGTATAAACACAAGACACTCTGCAGTGGATGGAATAATAAACGCGTGAGATTTCTCAGTCGCATGTGCAGAAATGTTCGAACTGCGAGAAGAAAACGGCGGTGGTGAACAATGGTGAGCGATTGACTCACGTATGCAGTTCGCTTCTATTGCACCCAATGACGCCTTTCTGCGAAACGTCCGTCCGTCGGATCCCCTCACTCTCCGTTGACGGGTTGTGAGTTTATGTTGGCCCATGAACGCATGCGTGTACCTCAGAGTGAAACAAACGAATCGACCCAACAGACAGCAGGTAACTTTTTGTCGAGGCCCCACCGGTTGGGCGTCGCGTAAATATGTGAAGAGAGCGTGACATATGCTGCGGAAAATCACGTTTCATATACGCGGGCACAGGAAAAAAAACTGCCAGAACGGGTGTGCACAAACTCTAAATATTTCGCGAGGCGCCACTTCAGGTTTTTTTTTAGGGGCGAAGCTCCTTAGGGCTTGGGCTGTGCGTCCCCTGTAGCCTGTATGTAGCCACCTCTCGTTTAGTTCTTGCAGTGTCCACTAGATGGCGGTACCGTCTCCTGTATGTCGCCTCTTCTCGTTTAGTTCTTGCAGTGTTCACTAGATGGCGGCTCCGTCTCCTGCATGTAGCCACCTCTCGTTTAGTTCTTTCAGTGCTCACTAGATGGCGGGACTTGTAGCTGATGATGAAAAGATGCAAGATGTTATAAACTAGACGGCGGTACTTGTAGTTGATGATGAAAGATGCGAGATGTTATAAAATAGGAATGATGTCACATATGGCACGTGTCATTGGTGGAAGGCAATCGTTCGATTTAGTGCGGTGACGTACGCTAGGGGGAGCATTGTAATAAAAGTGAGTAGGCAAAATGTACGGAAGATTCATGGTTTACCAGGTTTTCCTCCAGAGCTTCGCCCACTCATCATCATTCACTTCGTGGATATGGCGGCACTTTTTTTCCTGTGCCTTCGGGAGTGTCCCTCTTGTTACAGTTATGCAGCTCAACTTTACGCAGCATATGCCGAGCTTGTACCAACTATAGCCAAAAGGAGCATACTTTAGTGAAAAGGGTGCCATACAAAAGAACATGAGCGGGTTGTCTCACCTTCCAGTATAAACGCGAAACCACGTGGGCGCGCTGTGTTCCAGAATTCTGTAATAATGTAGGCAAGCTCGCACTCTCCTTCGCACCTCGACTACCGAAAGTAATACATCAAATGGTCTCCAGGCTTGTGGCCCATAATAATACACCAGCAACGCCCATTATGAGTAAGGAATCGAAAATGTAAACTTTTCTTCATGCGGGAATGGAAGTGCAGTGGCGTGCCCGCAGCTGCTGTATACTGCGTCGCTTGAAGAAGCCATTGCTGGTGAACTTCTAGAAATGCTGTGTGGGCGGCTTCCTAAACGCAATCAACGTTGAGAGAAGAGTAATGCCTTTGCGCACTCTTGAATAGTCTGCTGACAGGTAGTTGTTTTTGTTTTTTTGTGAATTATTCATGAGCACGACAGATTTCGGAAAGGTCACCCTCGTGTTTCGAATTGGTGTGCACATGAGTGAAGATGGTCTTTGTTTATCCTACCTATGTTTCACACGGACAGAGACGGGAAATGTGGGGCGTACCTACGTGTGAGAGAAAAGCTGGAGTTTAGTGTATATACAGTGCATACTTACGGGTCGAAACGTGACAGTGGAAGCACAATGCCGCTTCCACGAGGAGCATCGCCTATGGGCGCTGTTGCAAGCCAGCTCTTGCATTGGGGTGTCAAGTGAAGGAGAGAATGTTTACTGACGCACGATGACTGCTTCCTGTCCCCGATGAGCTGTTTTGTAGTTCACCATGGCACTAGTGGTGTACTCCAATCTCGGGGCGCTTCGAATATTGACTATATTGACTCGGCTGTGCGATCGTAATTTGTAGCGTGCTATGCTTGCAGCACACAACAGCAATCTGGTGACTCCCCGCCCCCTCCAACCATTTCTTTTTGTTACCCTTCTCACAGTAGTGAAACATGCGCTTCAGATACTCCAACCTTTGCGAATAAAAGTCCGTTGTGTTTTTCAGTGGCATGGCCGAAGGGAGGGGGGTTTCAAGCTTCCCTCAATATTTCTCAATTTTATCCGTGTATATATGCACGCACACAAACTAACGCGTGCACGAGTGTGCCTGACTTCCTCCCCGAAAAATATTTCAACTTTGCTTTGCGTGCGTCCTTGGTCGTCATGACAAGGCATTTGTCACTACATGCATCACAACGTATGTACGATCTTTGCGAACTGGCTGTTTGAACCACAATGGTTAGATATTTCTCGAATAACATAGGTAGTTGATGTCTCATCAATAAAATCATATACAGAAGAAAACGAGAGCAGGCGATCGCCACAGCTGATACTAATCATCGTTAACCAGTTGGGATATATCATCGATAGCATCAGTCACCGACATTAATAAACACACAGAAATTGAAAGCGACCATAATCCTTGACTCAGGTGTTTGATAGTTAACTCACACCTCTGCGTTCGCGCTTCTTGGCGTATTCCTTGAGCTAGTGTTGCATCACGGGGCGAAAGCAGATCTACGAGGCTACGTAGAAAGAAGCTCTTGGTTGAGATCCGCGCCGCCAGGTGCCGCGACGATTCCAGCTGCCTACAAGAAAATCTTCCGTTTCAGTAAGCTCCTATAATTAATTCTTATTACTCATTAATACAGTTATTTCACCCTTACTATATGTAATCTCACACTATGATTTCTTGTTTACCCGATATAGCTTTTAGCTTCAACAAGAAGCATCCATTTAGTACCAGCCTTACTGATTAATCTTGATTGATCTAAACACATCTTCTGAATAATCCAAAAACTAGAAATAAGTTCGAAAGAGCTCACTGTTGGGCAAATCGGCGGTTTGACATAGAAACCATCGGGAGACCACATTTAAACACAAACACACAGGTTGCACCTGTCCTCGTCTGTCCCTTACTGTGTGTTTGTCTTTGGTTGCACCCTCACGATGGTTTGTAGAAATGTAGAAATAGGTGGTGACATGAAGGGCTTCAAGAGAAGCAACAGTGTTACTTGTTGCCCGTGCAAATAAGGAGAATCTATTAGCAGTTTAGAGTGAATAGATGTACAATAGCGACAAAAAAGCTCAGTTAGTGTTTTCACGTACTAGAAAGTAAGCCACCCTTGAGCATGCTTGCTTCCCCGAATGTTGGCTGTTTTTTTTTTCCGCTGAGAGAGTTGATTGCGATAAGTACAAGTATAGACAGCCTGACAGCATTCATTACCCAGCCCTTATTCTATACATACACTGTGTTACGAAACATTGAAAACTACGCTCATTGAGACCCGTAAGAAAGAGAAGCGACGGACTTTGCAATATTACCGTCAGACGACGTTAAGTCCAACTCTCATACACACGTGAAACCTGTTTACAACGGCGCGAAAAGACGACTACGGCTTCAATTGCGAGAAAATCGTAACACAGCGAGACGGAAAGGTAGCAAAGTGCCCGCACCAACCTTGTGGGCTGAAACAGACGAATTTCATTTTCTACTGTGTCATTTAGTACGGGTTTGTATCTAGAAAGAGCAGCTGATTCCTACTTTATTTGCTCGTCGCGTTTTGATGTGCCGTTCCGGTTTCGAGGTTTGTTTACAATACCCGCACAGGACAGCCAGCAAAGAGCGTCCACTCCTGCGTTCCTACACTTGGCTGTCGAGATTATATAGATATAAAAATTATTTTTCAAAGATGCCGTCACTTCACATCGGAAGATTTGTTGAGAGCGAAGTTCTGAAATGAAATGAGAGGCCCACCACTAACAGGAACGCAACTGTGACGGAAGCAGCGCACGTTGCAATGAAAACACGCCACTCGAGAATTGTGTTTGTAGAAGGTGTATACGAAGGCTTCGCGTTTGTTTGACATGTGTGAGAAACTTAGATATTTCTTTGGTACATCCCACGTCGAAGAGTTTCGTGCTTACAGCCAGTAGAATGCAGAAGCCCTGGCACATTTTTATACGGTCTAATGACAACAAACATTGCCTAAACAATTTTCCACACAATGTACTATTCACCCAGATTTGTTCTGAAGCTTTGCCGTGTTGGTGATTCTTTTCACTTGCATAAAATAGGCGACCGCGCTCTTCCCGTGTTGGGAAAACAAACAGCCTAACAGTAGTCCTTCTAAAAACTTCAGCACCGCGTGACTAGCACCCAGGCTTGGCTTGGACTACGATTGTTCCAATTAATCGGGCACAAAGGGCGGAAGGTAAAATAAACGAACGCTTTGAATGAATATGCTATTAGACCGCATTCGTCTGGCAGCATTGTAAGGGCACACAACCGTGCGGCTAGAGTAAGCGATGTAAACACGCCAGCGGAACAGCAAGATGAGTTTTGCGTTCCACCAAGCTACGCTTCTTTTATTTGCGTTGACTGCATCACTGCTCTTAAGAACGAAAATCACGAACAGCGAAAAAAGAACATACGGGGCACCCGCATAATTTGAAAAAAGTTCGACGGGGACAAGCTGAGACTCATGAAGACGCACTTTCCAGAAAAAAAGCAGCATTCCCCCCCTCCCCCCCCCCCAAAAAAAACCCCTGTATATGAACAAATGCAGCAGCCATTTCGGTTTTGAAGTGCCAAGTCTCCCACTAGCACGTCGTCTCACGTGCTTTAATCTATGCGCCCATGCAAGAATCTCCATTTGTTTCGAATTTCCCTCAAAGTACTGTGAAGGTCATATACGCCGGAATCGCGTTGAATTATTCAGCGAAGGGGCTCGCGAAGGAACGTACTTAGTGGAATTTCTCCAAGATTTGGCTGGCGCGAAAAAAGAGAAAGGAATAACTCAGTGAGCATTCCTTAAAATGGCAACCCCGAGAGAAACTGCATCAATCGCTCCCGCTCTCTGCATACATTCGGAGTTGCACGAGCAGTCGTCACATGGGGTGTCCGGAACCCGAATACAATGCTGAGAGTGTAGACCGATGCGAAAGGAAGAAACGTTGGCCGGCGAATGACGACTGAAAAAAAAAATAGCTAAGGTCGCGCAGAGAAGATTGATGATAGCGTTATCGGAAGGGACACGCGCATTAGTAATGAAGCTTCGCACGTCATACGCTGTGCTCATACAGGTGGAAATATATTCAGCGAGAGTGCTACGTAGTTCGATGTACCTTTGACTACATGCCTTAAAGAACGAAGCCTTCTTCTATTTTTTTTTGTCTGGACTTCGGCGATTCGTCAGTGCGAGTGAGTGTCCTCACATGTGGCGAGATATGTATGTATGTATGTATGTATGTATGTATGTATGTATGTATGTATGTATGTATGTATGTATGTATGTATGTATGTATGTATGTATGTATGTATGTATGTATGTATGTATGTATGTATGTATGTATGTATGTATGTATGTATGTATGTATGTATGTATGTATGTATGTATGTATGTATGTATGTATGTATGTATGTATGTATGTATGTATGTATGTATGTATGTATGTATGTATGTATGTACGTACGTATGTATGTATGTGTCATTCATTTTGTGTCTGTTTAGTGGACCTGTGTTGAGAAGTATGGTTCTGCCTATTTTTCGTCGTGCACACCCGCTAGTAGTTTCCTGTTGAATTGTTGACTAGGAAACTTTTCTTGGTGTATTATCACTTTCCAGGCACCAGTTCGCCCAGTTCACCAGCTGCCCTTTGAGCTCAGTCTAGGTTGCCACCGCGACTCGTTTTAAAATTTCTAAAGATTAAGAGAACTGATGGTGATGACAGCTTATGGCTTAGTAGGTTAACGTTTCACATAGATCATCATGATCATCACTACGCTCACTGCAGGGCGAAAACCTGTCCAGTGATCCACCGATCGACCCGGTGTTATGCTTTCCGCTGCCACGTAATACATGCGAACTTTTAAATCTCGTTGGCCCACTGAACTTTCTGTCTCCCCTTCGTGCGTTTGCATTTTCTGGGAATCTAGTCAGGTACCCTTAATGATCAGAGGTTATCCTGCCTACGTGCTACGTGCGTAGCCCATGTCCATTTTTTCTTCTTGATTTAAACTATGATATCCTTAACCCCAGTTTGTTCCCTGGTCCACCCTGCTCTCTTCTTGTCACTTAAGGTTACACCTAGCATTTTCCTTTCCATCGCTCGCTGCGTCGTCCTCAATTTAACCTGAACCATTTTTGTAAGCCTCCAGGTTTCTGCTCCGTATGTAAGTACCGGCAAGATGCAGCTGTTATGTACCTTTTACTTGAGGGTTAGTGGCAGATTCCGATTCATGATTTGAAAATGCTTGCCCAACGTGATCCACCCCATCACTATTCTTCCACTTATTTCACTCTCATGCTTCGGCTCCACGCTTACTACCTGTCCTAAATAGACATATTTCTTTAGGGCCTGGAGCCACGTATTTGTGTTCGTTTTCTTGCGCTAATTTTTCTATGTTATGTAGCACTTAGAGCTCTCTCTAACAGCACCGATATTTTATATCATACAAACACAATTTGCTTGAAGCGATAAATATATTACCAACGAGATCAAATCGCGGAACTCCTTTGGGAACAAGCACTATTGAATAATAGATCGGAGATAAAAATGCAAGCCCTCAATAAAGTGGTAATTGAAGCCATTCGTTGAGTTAACTAGACGTGAATTTTATACCAGGAAAGTGATGTTGTTCACTCTACAAAAATGTTTTCGCCATAAAGGAAGCAAAACTGTACATTTACTTAGCGTAACTGAGAGGAGCGCTAACTTACAAAGCAATGCACCCGTCGAAGTTTGAAGGAGCTGGATTGTAAGTTTAATAATTATTTACATAGTATAGCGACAGTATATATACGCCTAAAAAGTGTGTAACAAAAAGCAGAGGCGTATTGAAGAATAGCAAGTCATGCAAGAAAAACGTGAATTCGGCTGTGACATAATTAACGCGTTGTTTTCGAGAGCCACTCACCAATAGAGATTCTGGGATACTATACTTTTGAGTAAACTTTGACCTATACAGGGTAGCAAACCAGTTCTTCTAGGTTGACCTCCCTGTCTCTTCCTTTTATTTATTTCTCTCTCTCTTTCTTTTGACCTATAAAATATTTACGTTGGCCTGAACAGTACCATAAACACCGTAAAAAAAGATGAACTTGCTGGAAGCTTTAAGTTTAAATAGCTGTTAAAATAAGTGAATGCGACAGAGGTACGCAACAAACGCGCCTGCGGTGTTAGAATTGGCTGAAGCAAAAACATCTGTACGCACAGGGCAGACTTAGACAGCCTAGTTTGGTCAGAGCAGACGTGCCAAAAAGAAAAGACTGCAGAACTACCTTGGATATTGGGAATTAATCGCAATGTGCCAAACACGCAGGTTTTGAGCAAAAGGAAAGTTGTTGGGGACAACTGCTAGAAAGCTGCCCCCTGATACTAATAACACTGTTAATTTTACCATCACCTATCCAAGAGCGGCCTTTGCTGGATCACCACAAGTGACGCATCGGGTGGGCCACCAGGCACGCTTCTAGAGCTGTCAGAGGACAATAAAGACAGGAGAATAAGCCTCCTGCTATAAAGGATTCCTCGGTGCCGCCAAAGTCGCGTGTGATTAGTTATTTTGAAGAAGGGCCTGACAGTCCTCCTTGTGTTGACTGTGATGCGTGTGTCGTCGGCTTCCCCAAAGAAGGGGAACAGAAGCACTGAGAAGCCATTTCCAGCCGCCTCGAAGGCTCTATCGCCTCCTTTTTCGGAGCTTGTCGCTTTCGTCATTACTTCACCGGTGCAGCCAAAGCCAGCCGCCAGAGGCGTGTTCGAAGCCATACATCAAGCCCATGCTTGGCCGAGGCCGTCCGGCACGCTAAAGCCGAGGCAATCCTCAAGAGACAATTTCGGCAGCTCCACGCACTCGCAGTTATGACCGACTAATGATCAGCGACAGCAAGAAAGTTTGGGTCCTCGCACTTGGCCAGTGAGAGGAAGAGAAAGACGACAGGGAAGAATAGAACAGCCAGCCTAGAACAATTTGATCTCCAAAATAAGTCACCGTATATTGCATGGCCAATCTCGGGAGGTGGGTTACACCAGGACTCGAAGGAACAACTAACTAACTATCTCAATACGATAGCAGGGTGGCTCAAAAACATTCACATGACGCTGAACGTAAAGAAAAGTGTGCTTCTTGCGTTCTCTTCTCTGCAGTCTATCAACATCTCACCAATGTATAGTAATAAGCTCAATCCGCAGGCGAATTCCCTCAAATATTTGGCCATCTTGTATAAATATAGATTAAATTGTAGAAGGCACAATAATGATGTGTACTCTAAGGCAACACGCGCCATGGGGGGGGGGGGGGTACGAAAGCTCGCAAACCGGAAAGCGGGTTTAAAAAGAGATACGCTAATAATGATATATAAACTTTATGTGTGGTCTATCATGAAATTCGGATGTGTATTGTTTTCTGGCAGTGCAGCTTTTTAAATGAGACCCTTAATACTGCTAAAAAAAAGGAAAGCCTTCCGTTTGCGTCTGGGTCTCCCAAAGTTTCTTGCAAACAACGTGTTGTATATGGAAGCTCGCCTACTTTTTTTTGCAAAATAGGCATAAAATTCTTACTGTGTAAGCATTCTCAAAGATATACAGCTCGCATCAAAGACACTCAGTTTAAGTTTTCGTTGAAGAACCAACCTTATTCTTCGAAACACATTGGTCGCGACTACAGACCCCGCAAATCATATTTGTACAAGCGATGCTACAGCAACTGAATGTAAAAAATTAAACATATTGGCCCAATAGGCAACCTAAAGTCAATGTTTAGCATTTATTTTGATGATATATTCCCTCATAACGTGAAACCATCGGCCCATAAGTACTTGAGGTAGCAGGCTATCAGCTCACCAAGTAATATCATTGCGACTGATGCATCTGCGTGAAAAAAAAAAAGGCTGAGGTTGGCATTTTTACTTCTTCTTTTGACTGGACCTTTTCGATTCGACTCCCAGACTATACTCCTGTATTCATTGCAGAATTATTGGCTATTGATGTTGCCCTACACAAATTGCCCTCAAGCGAATCATCAGCAGTGGTCATTACAGATTCACTATCGGTATTTATTGCATTTTATGTGACAGCAAATACAGAGCTGATAAGTACGTTTCGTCGTTTAATACCAAGAAACGTACAAAAACAGCATTTGCTATAGGCACAAGGACACCATGGATTATATTTGAACGAAATGGCGGACTGTTTAGCAGCAGTATCCCTGAGCGGGCCCATCATACCAGTTTTACCAGATACGGCCTACGTGACAGCGCTAAGGTTCCTAAATGCTTAGTTTGCAGCGGGCAATAGATAATTCGGATACATCTAAATATTTCGAGCATTTCAGGTATTGCTGGAATAAACAGTGGTGTGTATCTCGCCAGTTACAAGTTACTTATACCAGATTGCGCTGTACAGTTGCACAACTAAATTATTACCTAAACGAAGCTCGACTCAAGGCGTCACTGCTGTGCATTTGTTTTAACAATAGTGAAACAACTGAACGTTTCTTTTATTTTGTCACCATTATTCTTATCACAGAAAAAAGATTTTTAGAAGCCCCATTACAAAAGCTAGGAATACAAATGTACCAGTACTTTCATCACTTGGCGGCACTTCATTTGGTTTCTGCCACTGAGATATATGCTCCACTGCGTTTGACTACATCAATGCAACTAAAAGATTACCGCACTAGTGAACCCTAACCTTTTCAGATCTTTAGTTTATAATTCGTAGCGATGTTTGTCAGGAAAAAGAGATGGTTTGACCGCTTGCTCAGCCAACATTTTTGTTTATTGGTAGTAATATCTCTTAACTGATTTGTCAGATTAGCTTTAATTTCATTTTCGTTTTATTTAAGTATCCTGCCGCCCGGTTCTTGGCCCATCCCCCTCTGTGGGTGAGCGCCATCTATCTGAGGTAATCATCATCATCATCATCATCATCGTCGTCGTCGTCGTCGTCGTCATCATCATCATCATCAGTACGGTGTGTCCCATTTCCCTTGTGGGTATGAGCCAAGTTATTTTGGGTGACAAAACAAAACAACAATAACAACACAAAAATTACAACTGAAACAACAACGAACATGCATTGTGGCAAGCCTTAAATTTAATTAACTGCCTTTAGTTCATAATTTACCTTGTGACTATTTTGACGTACTCTATCCTCAATGTGATCATGATATATGAAGTGGAATATGCCCATATATAGTGTGCTCATTCATGTGCAATAGAACCTGTATTTTTTCGCATTTTTATGTTTATCTTTTACATTACTGACATAATGTTGAGATAGCTGGCTCTAAGGTCGCCTAACTTCCCATGTTTCGTCAAATATAAATAAAAAATACCTTATCTGGCATACTTCAAGCCTACAGGGATGTGGGTGCCTTTTCTTGCCTCGTTCTCTCTTCCTCGAATTTTATGCCCTTTCCCTCAAAATAAGTCTAGCAGGAAGTCTTCGACGGTAGCGTCCGCTTGATCAGTCCCATTTCCTAAATGTGTGTGGGTTGTTACTACTTTGTAATAAAGTCGTAGGAACATTCCCACGGTTGAACTCTTTCAAGTTCCTACATATATCAATTTAAAATGGTTCTTATTGAAAAGTTCGAAACGCGACTCCCACGACGGAACTTTTCGATTTTCTGCTCTACACGCGGTTAATGTAGCATCAAAAGAGTCTCGCGATACTTGGGACGTGAAGTTTCGAGATACGCGATGATTTATGCACACTCCACAGGTCGACGAAGCCGCGAAACTACTCTCGCTATCATGCCGGTGTGGTGCGCGGTAAGCGAAACAAAAGCTTTCCCTCCGAACTCAGTTGCATGCATAATGAAGAGCTCGCGCCTTATCGGTCACCAAATGAATGCACGCAAGAGCGGGCTGTTGTTACGACGGTGAATGTGTTAGAGACAAGAAGAAAATTGCCCGTGCCAGTAGAAACTATCGACAGAAAGCTACGGGTGGTCTAAGAAATGCGGCGCATCCTGGGAAAACGCCACATCGATGGTTAGATGTCCACTCTAAGGTCACCTTAACCGTGACTCTGAAAATAAGGCTCAAATGAAGGGTTAAGCTGGGTTAGCCGGTATAGATGCGTATATAGAAATGAACAGCGCGAAACAATGTCAAAAGGTGAAATGAACAAGCGAACCTTGTGCTGTGAACTGATAACGATGCCGTATACCACTCACGACTGCCGCACTGTGACGTCACATCTGCGCATGCTCCCCTTCTCTCCCACTCTCTCTTTGTTCAACTTTAAATCTTTCTCATGCCTATTTGCTGTGCGAGGCATAGCATACCGGCCATTCTAAACTGGGTAGCATCACTGTCTTTCTTTTCTCTCCTGTTTTTCTTGACTTTGACACATATGTGTTTCCAGTTACACTAATGCACAATGTCCAGAAATATGTACGTAACTCCTCAGCACTGGGCATACGCTTTGCTTTCATGCGTCGTGTCTTATGTATCTTAGTCTGAACCGAAATATGTATAGGCTTGTCGATTTGCTAATTTATTCACCTTTTTTCGATAGACCCTTTCAAGGTTTACAAACACAGCCCCTTCATGACTTCCGGTTTTGTCCACCGATGTGCTTAAAAAGCATTGATGGACGATAAAAGCTTTTGATAATAGCCTGCTGAATTTCTACAGTTTCCTTCACACGCTTGGCAAAATACATTCCAATAAATATTCTTTTCAGCTAAATAAAAATGTAAAACATTCCCTTGTACTTTACGCACGTTTATTTTATGTGAAAAACGAAAAAGACGTTTTCCTTACGCATGAGAAGAGATTAAAAACGCACTTTCAGTTTTGACGTTAGGAGCTGGTAAATGAGGTGACCGGAAATTTTTTTGGGTACAACGCTTGTGACCTTCAAACCGTCTATAGTAGCCTTAGTCGCAGCGATTCAAGCCCCCAGCAGCGGTCGTAAACGCTGAATAGAATTCCGTTTTTGAGAAGCCTGACGCAGTGTATTACGCAAATGGTGTATACATGCCATGCGCAGCGCCTATGTTGCGTGACTGCGACATCAGCGATATACGTCACCCCTCTGTTATGCACTAGACAGTGAAAAATTTATTTAATAGGCCCCAGAAAAACGATGAAAAGAGCTCTAGGGCTCCCACGAAGTTGGTGGCTCAACCCAAGACGAAACAGGGAGGTGGTGACTCTCGGTGGCGGTCCCGGACCCACTGGACATGCTGTATTCGAAGTGTGATGCCCGAACTTCGAAGAGCTTCGTCTCTCTTCACCTGATTCTGGTGGCTGGAACCCACGCTGATTTTGCACAGCCATACCATACGATTCGGAGAGCAGGACTCATGCCCGCATTTAGAGCAGGTGTGCGGAAGGTCAGGATCAACACGACTGAGTGCATCCGGGTTGGAAAACGTTTGCGTCTGCAATAACCAGAAAGTGACCGACTGAACCCTATTCAGCATGACACTAAGGTGACGGAAGGTAATCCTGCTTAATCACTAATGTGAGGTGGTATCGTAGAATGTAGATAGTGGGTTTGTAGGGGTACGATTCAGGAGAAGAGCTGAGACGTCTGAACAAGCGAGGTCGTGAAATATCGTGCCAGACAGTGAGCAAGCACATTAGGGTTCACACCCAGCCAGATTAACGACTCCATCGATGTTAACCAAGAACCCCAATATTTCTTTCATCTTCGCCTACGAAATACGCGTGGACGCATACTATACGTCCAAGTCGTTTTTTGCAAGTCTCGAGTGTTCGATGAGGTGAAAATTTTAGATGCCTCATCAAACGCGATAGTTGACCGTCGGCATAGGCGACGAGAACGCGAGTAGTCCAAAACATCATCACGTGATGATGTCGGCCTCATAATGGGCCTCACAGATTGGCAAATTATGTGACGTCCCCTTAATCTAACACAAAATGACGTTTCATGATGACGTCATAGCATGAAATTGTTGCTCAGTCAAAAGTGTGCCGATCACTGAGGCAACGCAAAATCAGAAAAGATGCACAGGTCAAGATCTGTGACGTCACCATGATGTCAAATAACGTGACGTTTCATGATGACGTCATGACGTGAAATAGTCCCTTCGTCAAAAGTGTGCCGATCACGGGGGCGACGTGAAATCAGGAGAGGTGCACAAGTTGCCAAAATCTGTGACGTCACCGTCACGTAACGTGACCTTGCATTATGACTTCATCACATGAAATTGTCAATAATTAAACAAAAGTGTGTCGATCTCGGAGGCAATGCAAAATAAGTACAGGTGCCTTAACCTTACCATGGCTCCGATCACGGACACAGTGCGAGACCACGTTGGGCACAAAAAGATTTCTGCGGGGCGCACATCACAGAAGAAGGCCCCGAAAGCGCTGTGCTTTTTGCGATCGACCGGCCTTTCTGAACGGTTGTAGCCAGAATGCCATTCCTGTATGCGTTTCTGTTGTCGCATGAGTGCACGTGCGTTTTTTTTTTCTGTCTCTAACCCCCCTCCCCACTTTTTTGCCCCTTTCCCCGCTTCCCCCAGTGCTGGGTAGCATACCGGATGCCAATATCTCCCGGCGTTCTTTTTTCTCTCGCTGTCTATTTGGGGCGCAGGGAAAGATCAATATATATGTATATATATATATATATATATATATATATATATATATATATATATATATATATATATATATATATATATATATATATCGGATCCTGCCTACGGCAAGTTATCTTTTCACCCACTTTTCTTCATAATGATATGTGAGGTTTAACGTATCAAAACTACCATATGATTATGAGAGACGCCGTAGTGGAGGGCTCCGGAAATTTCGAACACCTGGGGTTCTTTAACGTGCACCCAAATCTGAGCACACGGGCCTACAACATTTCCGCCTCCATCGGAAATGCAGCCGCCGCAGCCGGGATTCGAACCCGCGACCTGTGGGTCAGCAGCCGAGTACCTTAGCCACTAGACCACCGCGGCGGGGCCACTTTTCTTCATATTTGTATTACAATTCGGTCTAATATCTTCCCCTATACTTTCCTTGGCGTTATTGTCTGTTAGAAAAACGAGCCCTTAAGTATCCACTTCTTTCCTTAATATATATATATATATATATATATATATATATATATATATATATATATATATATATATATATATATATATATATATATATATATATATATATATATATATATATATATATATATATATATCTCCTTCGAATCGTAATATAGCCTTCGAATCGTCTTTGCTGAATGCAAAAGCGAGCATGTGAATCTTTGATTAATGATGGCGCTGCCTACGAGCTTCAACAAACTAAAACGCACCACTCGTCTGTCACACAGCAGACATGAAGGGGTCTATGCTCAGATTGAAATTAAAAGGCAGCATCGAAAAAACCGAGAATCTTCAAAGCCGAGCCACGATACATGATCGTGAGCTTCCTTTTCCCGTTTTTTTTTATCAAAACCTTACCTACAAAAAAAGAAGGTCGTGTTGTAACAAAGTTCCGTTCATTCAAATTTGCTCTCTACTTCTAATGTATTCAATTTAAAAACACATGAATAGTCAACAACATTGCCGTTTTTATCTTGGCCCGTACTGCGCTTGTTCTCAAACGATACGTCGTATTGTAAAATAACTTTATCATCGCCGCAGCGCTTTCAATCAGGTTGACTGCCTTAATCGACATATCAAATCTACGGGTTCTCTCAAGAGTGCCAGAGCACTCTTGAGAGAGCCTGTAGATTTTATGATTTTGAGCTAACAAAGCACACGTTCGAAAAACTTGATTGAAGCGCTCCGAAAACACATGGACAGAACAGGTTGACAAGAAGAGGCTTCTGTCCGTGTGTTTTCAGTGCTTTTATACATGAACGAAAGTTTTTATACATGAAAGTAATTGAAGTGGCCCAATTCATCACCT
This sequence comes from Rhipicephalus microplus, assembly GCF_043290135.1. Lineage (NCBI taxonomy): Eukaryota > Metazoa > Arthropoda > Arachnida > Ixodida > Ixodidae > Rhipicephalus > Rhipicephalus microplus. The sequence goes on along the minus strand of NC_134704.1, from coordinate 39,983,058 downwards.
TGCTGTAACAACACAAAGTTCAGTATAAGACTTTCACGTCCCAAGTTTAATTCCGTTAAATAAACTTTATTTGCCTAATCGTTGCGCATACGGCTCGGCTGCCAGAAATTCGCTGTTCGAGGAACATCTTCGGAGGTTCTCGTGGCTATTATAATTCGAAAAGAAAGCACTTCGCGACACCAAATGACGAAGATCTTGCTTTGAAAGATGGTATAGGGTAGCCGGCTTATGTACACTTCTTGATATCAACTATGGTATCCTTCACCCCGGTTTGTTCCCCGACTCTTGTCTCTCATGGTTACAACCATCATTTACCTTTCCATTGCTCGCTGCGTCGTCCTCAATTTGAGCTGAGCCCTGTTCGCGAGCCTCCAAGTTTCTGCTCTGTAGGTAAGTACTGGCAAGATGCAGCCGTTATATATTTTCCTCTTGATGTTAAGTGGCAGATTACCATTCAAGATTTGAGAATGCTTGCCCAATGTGATCCACCTCATTTTTTTTTCTTCTAGCTATTTCACTTCATAGTTCGGCTCGGCGGTTACTACATGTCCTAAGTACACATATTCCTTTACAACTTCTAGCGTCTCTATACCTATCACAAAGTTTTGTTTTGTTCCTTGACTGTTGCACATATTTTAGATGCGGAGCATCTTATACTCGCGCCTTGTAGTGCGCCGTCCGCGCCGTCCGCGCCGTCCGCACCGCTTCTCGAACATTCGACAGCTGACGCGCGCGCATGCGCCGTCGCGCCGTCGCCCACTCTTCCACCATCTGTGCATCCCTTCCTCCTCTACACACCGCGCACGCTTCACTCCTCCACCATCTGTGCACCCTTCCTCCTCTACACACCGCGTTCGACATCTACAATTCTCCTGATTCTCCAGTGGACGCGCATGTGGCGTCGCGCTTCGAGAACATTCAACAGCTGACAGTGCATGCGCCGTCGTGCTGTATATATACTCAAGGTCGGCGCTCGCTCGCTCAGTTGCCGCTCGTCGGTTGGTTTGTACGGCGCGTCGACGTCCAAGGTCGCGGTGAAATGAATTCCAACGAATCCACAAACACAATGATCGACGTCCCTTCGACCAGCGCCGCCCTTTCGCATACGTGTGTACGTGTTCACTCATTTAACACCCCCTCCTACAACCACGTTAACCAATTTAGCCATCAACCCAAGTAAGTCGCAATTTAACACCCCATTTCACAACCACGTTAACCAATTTAGCCATCGACCCAAGTAAGTCGCACTTTAACACCCCGTTAACCAATTATATGGTCCGCATCCTCCTCAGTGTTCCCCCGAGGGAAGCTGCGGGCAATTTTTTTAGTTTTGTGCATATTATTTTCATACCTACTTATCTGCTTTCCGTGTTTAGTTCTGTAATCATGAGCTGTAGTTCGTCCCCTGAGTTACGCATCAAGGCAATGTCATAAGCGAATCGAGGGTTACTAAGATAATATCCTTTAACTCTTATTCCTATCTCTTTAAAATGTATGGACCTGAAGACCTTCCTGTAAACACGCGGTGAATAGCATTGGATACATCGCGTTTCCCTTCCTTACACCCTTCTTTATTGGGATGTTCTCGTTTTATTAATGGAAGACTGTGGTGTCTGTGGATCCACTGCAGATTTCGTCTAGCATGTTTATGTACATTTTTTCGATGTTCGAGGTCACCCATCGCTCCTAATTTTTTTCGCTTCCTAAAGGAGGGCGCTACAAGATTTCGGGGCAGCGCGAGGGCAGCAGTCCGAGAGTGCCTTGCGTTCTGCACTAGATCCTTAGCGGCTGAAAAATTTCTTGGGCTCCTAATTTTAAAACCTTCCAGTGGTTTGCCGGAGCTTGGATGGGCGCCTCCAACTTGCACAGTTGGGTCCAGTGTTAAAGGGAACACTTGCGTATGCGGCACGTTTGTATTTCACTCTCTTACAAAAGCACAGTGGCTTAGATTTACACGAAAGTTGTGGTGACTGGTTGTTCTGGCTCCGTTTGACAGACTAGTGCCCGGCATAAACAATGTTTCCTTATCTACTTGCTACTAGAGGTCCTTCAGTTTGAATGGTGCTCATTGTGGTGCTTCCTTTAACAGTGGACGGTACTATGACGTACAGGGCGTGGTTGGACGTGCTAGCGCGCTTTTCTGTTCGAAGAGAGTTTTCTGTTTCTTGGGTTTTCACAGCAATGTTTGCGTTGAAGCTATACGTTACAAGAAGGTCACTTTGCTCGCTACAGTGGCCGTGCTTGTGAAAGGAGTGAGCTGCCAGCTGGAACAGCCAAATCAGGGCAGTTGGTTGGGCATAGTCAACACTTGAAGTGAGCAGCTCAAACACAAAGAAGTAATAACTGTGAGAGTTTGCGCTCGACCTTTCTATTCCAAACGTTCTTTTCGCGGGTATTTCTTTCTGTTTTATCAGCGTGCTGCAAGTGTCCAGCTGTGATAGTTGTTACTTAACATTCACCCTGTGTGTGTGTGCCCTTTTCCTGCTTCCTTTGTGCTTGAGCAACATGCAAAAGTGTTTCTTACTGCTTACCGTTGTTCTAGTGACATTCCAATGTATTTCTATCGCAGTCACTGTTTCCCCCTCGAGGTGAAATCATCTGTTTTTTTTTTTCTAAGAAACGGGAGAAGATACTGACATGACAAAAAAGGGAAATTTTGTTGAAAAAATTTTCTTATAATTATTGCCCTCTGGGCAGATTAACCTTGCGTGCTGTGCCCCATATATAAGAAAAGACCGAAGCTCTGTTCTCTTTTCTTGAGAAAGTTCGACGTACAAAGCCTCGAAATCTGCCGTGTTTACATTGTAAGCTCTCTGGTATGTAGGCAGACTTTCTAAAATGAAATAGCAAAAATGAGAAAACAGAAGGCTGGCACGTACTTCATAAACAAAAATTATTTAAGATGCGCAGATTAAACTAACTCGAATTCATTCGTGCAGAGGAGGTTTTGCAGCAGTATTTTACTGTTTTGCAGAGAAGCTAGCTTGGTGGCAAGATTCATAGAAGGGGGTCATTTTAATTGGAAAAAGTTTTCCTATTGCTAGGGATGAGGCCTGTACATGAAAATATGCGGTATATGTTACAGACAAAGCTAGAATGTAAACAGAATGTCACAAACATTCCACAGTGAGTCTAATTTCTTGTTTATTCTGATTTATGCCGCAAGTTGATCCTGCAACCGAAACTTGTTTCGGCTTCGACTGTAAAACAACTCCTGTAATTCAAATTTTCAATTTAGGTGAAACGATTCAACCAAGAAAAATTAGGTTATAAATGAGCTTTCACATTATTGAGTGTAAAAACGTCAACTCCACAGTAACTTGTCCCCACATTTAATATGAATCAATAAGTTCAATCAGCCATGTATATTGCGACGACGAGGACAACGTATTTAGCTACATTTGCGGAATTATTTGGACGTGTGGAAGAAGTTTGTTCCCTCGCTTTACTTGTTTGCATTTTCACTCTCTACTCTGGAATTCTTTATTGTTCTTTCCGCCGTCTATCAGAGTAGCGCGCCAGTGGTAACATTTCCCGAAGTAACTATATCCGTCTTCCAATTAAAACAATTCTCTCCCTTCAAGATACTGAAAAAATCAGAAGAATTGGCTAGCGGAATTGAGCTTGGTTAAGAACTGAGAAGAAAATCTTCTGTCATGTGTTTAGATGAACATAAAACGAGTGTTCGCTACAATTTATGCCGCTACAAAAGTGTCTGAGCACTTTTGTTTATCTTCATGTAGTAGCCCTAAACCACTGGTATACGAGACTAGACTTTACGATCATGTCAATTATACGGGGCCGAAGGACTTGCTCACGTGGAAGCCATCCTATCATACCGAGGCATAACAAATCCCGCGAGCACCATTAATTGGTTATTTAAGATCGAATGATGTGCTTCTTCATTTTGCTACTTTTGTATCCGGTATCGATAACACAGAGTATTTCACCAGGTTACGTCGAAAGTGTTACACGACAAGAAAAGTGGTGGTCCGACGCCTGCATGTAAAAGGGTGGCTTCACGTGCTGGAAGGTCGTATAAGGTGTCTTTTCCAAAGGACCTGGGATAATCAATTGAAGAGTGCAACAACTACTGACTGCCTTTTGGGAAGACGTGGTGCTGATCAGGATCGGTTGACACATGGTAGGTTCAGGTGGACTAATTTCCTGCTGCCTATTTTGGGCCATACCAACCCGATGAAACATCACTATCCCCACCACTGCCATCTCCATCAAGCTCTCTAAAGTGGACGTCGTATCCTGTTTTAATGGCTGCCAGGTCGCTGCAGTGTCGATGGTATTGGCCTAGCGGATGATGAAGCCCGGTAACTTCATCAGAAAACCAAGACGATCGATACACTTATTGACAACAGCAGCCATGACAGTTTCGTCGGGTTGCGAAGAGTAAAATGTCGTGAAGCTACGTAACTGAATGTGTGTAGTATTCGTATAACTAAACTTCACCCCTAGACAAAGCTGCACAATTGGTCTCAGCTTCCCCGTGGTGACGCATGCAGCTTCGTTGTGTCACTTCTCCATACGGCTAGTATTCACGAAAGCAGACTGTATATGTGTGTTCTAATTGTAGTCACTCCCATCTGGCTGTCACTCCTGTAAATATGAAGAGCCTATAGATTGCATGACAGTGTCCGCATGCGATTCTTGCAACGTTGAACCCTATGCGAGAAACGTACTAGGCAATAGACTTTTCAAAGAATAGAAAAATTTGGCAGCTTCACAGCAAATGTGTCAAGCGTGAAGGAATCCCGGTGGCCGTCTTGTTTGTCTTAATTTTTGAAGTTCTTTGTGCCTCTTTCTTGTATGTTTTGTTTGTATCTCTCTTTTTATTTCTTTCTCCTTATTTAGTTTTCTTTTGATTTCTAGTTTTTTAAATATATTTTTTCAATTTTCTTTTCTCGCTCAATCTCCACATTTTTCTCTCTTTGAACCTTCAGTTCTCTTATTGTCATTTTCTGTTTTCTATATCTCTTTTTCTTGTCTAAGTCTTTCCGCATATTTCTCTCGTTTCAGGTTTCTCTCTGTCTTTCCTTCTTTCTATCTCTTTCTTTTACTTGTTATCTTGTTTTCAGTTTTCTTTATCTTTTTCATGTATGTATTTATTGTTTTCTTTCTTTCTGAGTTCTTCTGTGTCTTCTCAGGATTTCACTTTCATAATCTTGGACCATGATCCTATGCGACAAGGTCTTGCAGTGTGACGAGGCCTTGATACGGTACTTGTTGGCTACTACCCTATGTGATAAGCTGCAGGTGTGAAGGGTTGCCAAAGCACGATCTGTGCACAAGCAGTATTTCCATCAATCAGTTTTCCTGAGTTTCATCTCTTGATCTTCCTCCCCGTACTTAGGGTAGCAAATTGCATAGCGTTTAATAAGTTGTAATGCGCTTTATGATGAATGGGTGATAGGTGATTTTTTGCCAATGTAAAAAAACACTCCCTGGGTGTTACGTGTCATGAAAGGGCTGTTGACGTTCTTGCGAGCCACACGGCTTAACGAAACTTGGTAAACAGTGGTGCGCTCGCGTGCTCACGTGCGTGTGTGTGTGATGAAGTGTTCATAAGTGTATGTATGTATGTATGTATGTATGTATGTATGTATGTATGTATGTATGTATGTATGTATGTATGTATGTATGTATGTATGTATGTATGTATGTATGTATGTATGTATGTATGTATGTATGTATGTATGTATGTATGTATGTATGTATGTATGTATGTATGTATGTATGTATGTATGTATGTATGTATGTATGTATGTATGTATGTATGTATGTATGTACGTATGTATGTATGTATGTCATTATTAATAGAGGAGGTAAACTTTAACCGCAGACTACTACAAATGAAAAGATATATCAGTTTGTCGCCAGCCTGTCAACGCTGGTCATAAAGCGGCTCAATGATATACTAGGTTAGTAAAGTCAATCTGACATTCGCGAAAAAACTGAGAGACTGGAGCTGAAGGGGGCCCATTGGTTACCTTATCAGCAGAGAAGTTTATTTCTCTCACACAGGAATGTGTAAAAATTTGCATTTTCATAACAGCTGGCTTAACGTGACAAAAAAAAAAAGATATCCCCACCCAAGCACTCGGTACACAGACGTCAAACCGGCGAAGCTGAAACGTGTGGCTCCATCGTTTGTCACGAACTGGCATCAATCAAAGTTGTAGCATTTGATTCATCTGTTACAACATTCAAGAGATGTGCGTCAAACTTGACACTGTCATCGATGTTCACGGAACACGAACAAAATTTTTTCAGAGGTCAGGTGACCTAGTCTACGCTCGTTTTGTCATGGCAAGAGCATGAACACAAGAAGAGAAAGAGAAAAAAATCACGTTTTAAGCGGCACTTTAGAAGCAGAGTGTAGTAACCACTCAAGTATATTACGCAACTAACTTTGTGACATATATCCGGCAAAAAGAAGACGCAGCAGAAACGTCAGCCGACTTGATAAGCATGAACACGAAAGTCAGGAAAGCAGAGTATCAGCGTACAATAACAATAGCGATCTCCCATAATCTGTTTGCCGATTTCAGGTTTAGAAAAAGCACACGATGGTAATATTAGCAAAGCGGTAAACTTCGACAAGTTTCGCAGATGAAAGTCTAACTGAAACGTGGCAGAGTGCAGCTGCAGTACCTTCTCCGAGACGTCCGGCATGAGACAGAGTCGCTGCATTCACCATCGATCGACTTCGTTTCGTAGGTGTCCGGTTAGCGCTTCAGATTATATCTCGCATGGTACATCTACTTTAAGGAAGACCAAGAACAGACATCACTGCAACAGTTGTCGTGAGCAGTGATGTCATTGAGGTCATCCGCTTGCCGCGCTTATCTGTGCTTCCGTTTCTGTTTCGCCAATTACGTGGATTGAACTTACATTCTCCGCACAGTATATAATTGCTAAATACCTCTTTTTTTCAAAATATCGAAGCAGCGATGGGCTAATCACTGAAAAAAAATCACTTATCCTATCAGAACCAGCAGCTGGCCTATAGTAATTAAAGACTCAGTTAAATAATTTGACTTCTGTAAATGAGTGCTTTCAGTCACTTCAAGATGTCTGCCATAACAGGAAAATTAATTATGATGGCAGTGAAGAAATGATTGATATAATTCTTGAGGATGACTGGGAAGCTTTCTCGAATGCACACTATAAGAATAAATAATACAAGCATATAAGCAGAATTTCGTATCAATACGATGCACGGACACCGAGCACGGGTGCACCTCGAGGATTAGGAAGGCGCGTGTGCACTTTCCTTCAATCTGTTCTCTGATCCTTGCAATCATTCCGGAGCTGATGGGTTCTGGGAATTCATGCCTACTCGGAAGATTACAGACACCATATGTAAATGCGGTAACATTAGGCTTTGATCCGGGTAGGAAATGTCTTCCGCTGCGTGGGTCATGCCTGACGAGTAGTAACTCTGCGAGACTACCGTGTAGGATCAGTGGTGTTCCGGGATCTCACAGGTTTGTAGCGGTCTCCGGTTTCATGGACTGATCAGCGCCAGTTCCGGGGATTTATAGGAAGTGCGAACACGCATAGCCAGTGAATATTTACGACCTGCCTTCTTGTGACGCAAACAGAAAGTTCCCGTAAACAATTCCACGTGAGCGGTGAACGTGCCTTCATCCCGATGTTATCGCTGGTGGTGAATTAACCGGCGGAAACGATTTTCCTTTAAGTACGTTATAGTGCCTTATAGAGAAAGAGATAAAGATGTCCGGGAAGTTAACCAGATTCTCGTATCTGCTATCATTGAGGTGCAGGGTAGCATACCGGACACACACACACACACACACAAACACACACACACACACACACACACACACACACACACACACACACACACACACGCACACGCACACGCACACACACACACACGCACACACACACACACACACACACACACACACACACACACAAGAAAGCACACACACACACACACACACACACACACACACACACACACACACAAGAAAGCAGACGCATACCAATCACAATCGTTCGGACAGGAAAAGAAGATTCTAGGAAGCCTATAGTAGCGTAATGCAACGACAGGAGCTCAAGCACATCGCAAAAGCTAATAGTTACCAACATTACGGCCTGCTTCTAAGATGTCGTTGATCGATTTGATGTGTTGGTTTTAACGTTCCGAAATCATAATATGATAATGAGAGACGCCGTAGTGGAGTGCTCTGGAAATTTCAATGACCTGGGGTTCTTTAACATGGACCCAAATCTGAGCACACGGGCCTACAGCATTTTCGCCTCCAAGGAAAATGCAGCCACCGCAGCAGGGATATGAGCCCCTGAGATGTCGTTATTTATGAATGATCATTCTCGTAGGCAAAATTCCCCAGCAATAGGGGGAGTCATTGCAGCACCCCTCCATACTAAGTCAAAGTACGATGGGAAAAATTTTGCCCTCATACCCCTCCCCCCTCTTTCAGTCTCCTATGTGAGCGATGGCGAAGTATTGTTTCCTGGTCGTCTGACTAGTTGACACTGACGAAGCGACTGTCTCGGACTTATTTTACCGTATATCGGGGATAAGTACAAATAATCGCGTTACTTATAGAAGCTCATACTCCAATTGGTTACGTGGACTCCTGTACACACATTAGCCGTAAGCCGTAATAAACGGCAGTGACAGGACTCGGTTAGGACATAAAATTAATGGTTGCTTTGATAACATCAAACGAATGAATGCTTCGTTGTCGGTCATCAACAACAAACCCAAATTGAGAGAGTTTCTTTTTTCCCTAAAGAACCGTCATTGTCTGCAATTTGTCTTTTTAAGGTTTGGAGCTGACGCTAAGAGGACGTAAAAATGAAAGCAAGTGCCATTTTTGACAGTTTTGGAACTGCTGGTCTGACTTTTCCAGCCACGTACCTGCACACTTTTCTGGAACTGTGAACGATAATTTAGGATATTCACTAACCAGTAATGCACATGGACTAATAGTACAAAGAAAATTCTGAGTATTTGACTGGAGAACACAGTCTCTTGACGTCTCAACCTTTATTCATCACACCTTCGTAATCGAAAACACGAACAAGTTTTGTGTTTAACAACGAGGCATGATAGTGGCGTTCTTTTTCTTCCCTATGAATTACTTATTATGTGCAGTAGCAAACGGAAGTAGCAGTTAACGCTCGGGTCATCCTGCAATTTATTTTAAAGACGATAGTCTTTCTTGGGGTCCTTCGACGCAAAAATTTTGGTCTGTCTGTCTGTACATTTGTCTGTTTGTTCACTCTTAACGGCACCTGGTACTTGAAATGACTGACCCCATCCGCAGCACCCACCGATGTCGCTCAAGGTTTAGCGTTCATACTTGTGCAATTATCAATTATTAAGCAATAACTGGGCACGTCTGGGGCACCATAACAACACTGCAATTTATTTTTGGATGCTACCTTAAAACTGCTCTTTCACTGAATAATGTCATGTTCTCAATAATTAGAGTGGAAATAATAGCAACATTTCTTTCCTGACATGATTAAGTTATTAGGTTCAGTTCTGGTAAAAGGTGCGCTTGTGGTTGAGAAAGCGTGAGGGTGAAGGTAATCGAGAATAATTCGTTCGCAGTCTATGCTTGGAAATCACGCTTTTCCTTGCGCAATGCTTGAAACGTGGAGGAAAGACAGGAAAGAGACAGAGATAAATCACGCATCTTTTTCTCGTCTCTGTACTTTCCTTTCACTTCAGGCCAACTAACGTGTTTAGCAGAGACTACTCGACAAACAAAGTTTATACAACTCGATCAAACTCAGACCTAGAGTAGAAAGACGGGGATGGCCCACTCCAGAGACACACTGCAACGAATGGCAAGAACTGAACAGAAACTTTCAGCAAGCTCGACTGATGCACAGTGGGGCTAGGCAGTGCCAATTAAGTCATTTTGCTTTGCTTCTGTTCTATCGTAAATGGCTCGTTACTAACGTAAATTAACGCCTTTACTTATTAGGTTTGCTCGTCACACAAGTGCGCTTAGTGGGCTCTTTTTGGTCTTGCTTTTATACGTGCGGTTAATGGAGTGAATGCTCGGAGAGGTTCACACACACACACACACACACACACACACACACACACACACACACACACACACACACACACACACACACACACACACACACACACACACACACACACACACACACACACACACACACACACACACACACACACACACACACACACACACACACACACACACACACACACACACACACACACACACACACACACACACACACACACACACACACACACACACACACAAACAAGCGCAACCCCCCCTACACACACGCACATGCACGAACCCCGAAAACTCAAATTAGCGAAATACACTGCTGCTGCATGTCTACTTGCTCATTCCTGAGAAGCTAACTGGTTTATTTATTGCACTTTCATACCGCACTCATTAGGTTTTACCCATATCATTTTTTAAGCGAATCGGCTTTTTCAGAAAAAAAATGAACTTGGGAAATTTACCCTCTTCATTTATGTTAGATTGGCTTGAGCCTGTTATACCTCCTGGTGGTACGGGCCCTTCTGGTACGGGCCCTTTTCCCTTGTAGTTATTTTCACATATAGGGGCTGAAAAACACACACACACACGCACACGCACACACACACACACACACACACACACACACACGCGCAAGCACGCACACACATACATGCCTGCACGCACACACACACGCACGCACGCACACACACAAATCAGGATTTCACCGAGTGTAGGAACGTGTCCTAAAGAAAGTCATTTGCGCTGATTCGCGGCGGCAAATCACCCTACGGAAACCACGAATTTTTGAAGTTGCTCAGTGCATGGTTCGAAATGAAACAGTATATTTCCCTTTGTTTACCACGCGCACAAGGTACACGAGATCGAGATGCGCCTGCTAGCACAAATCAGTGCACTTGCGAGCGCTATAGATGCCGCAGGATCTAACGACAGTTTGGTGTTGGAGCCCCCAAAACTGTGAGAAATGGTGTTTCACCCGTCGAGCTGCAAAGAGCAAGAAATGTGCGCCATGAAATGTTTCCTTCTTGCTTTCTGACGTGTAACTGTACTTTCTTCTCCCGTCTTCACTTCAATCCTCCTCTCTCGCGGCCTTCCCCTCAAGTTTTATTTGTGATTTTCACCAATACCTGACTTTACCTGCAAAAGACAGAGTTAACCAGTGTTAGTAAGAACAGTGGGAAGCTCAAAAGAAGGAATCGGGAAGGTAGAAGGCAGAGAGTCTCTGGTTAGTCTCATTACTGTGGAACTAACAATAGATTGAATTAGTGCGTATGTGAACTCATTATATTAGCTAGAATTTATGCTCGAATATTCGCGACATGCGTACTGCTGGATTGTGTTGTGTTTCCACATTTAGTATTTAATACTGAGCTACACGCTGTGCCGTTCCCATTCCTAACAAATGAAAAAAAAGTTAACTGCCCTTCGAATTAATGGGGTGGGCATGAACCCCACTTCGGCCAAACGTTGCGGAGTTGGGGAGGCTTCCTAGGCTGGGAGTTGGTGTTCCTGGCCCAAGCTGAGCAATGTAAACTCCTAGCGAATGCGTAAGATGTCGCTGCTTGGACTGCATCACGGTTGTTGTTTATTGTAGCAGAGGAATCCCATAAGGTAGGGCACCTACCAAGGGACCTCATGAAGTTTATTTCAACCCATAGATTCCCGTAGGGTTTATTTTAAGGACTGAAAAGAAAAGCGTAATTTCACTGTTTGTAGTTCGTAGCGCATTAGAAGCCCTTTATGTCGGTGCTTCAGGTCGCATAGTCACGCTCACTGTTAAGTGGTAAATCGAGGCTTCTCCCGTGGGGGTGAAGCTCCCTTTACCGTGGGTCGCGCGTGCGCGATGTATTTAGTAGTCGTTGTAGTAGTAGGTGGCCACCTCCACGGCTGGACTAGAGGGGCCGCACGCACGCACCCTTTTCTATTATTGACGAAACTCCCGCCCGTTGATTATAAATAAAGAGGTAGCTGTTCTTGATGAAATAACATACAGAGACGAGTATTGGTGACATAATCTCAGATAAAATTTGCCTTGAATTGGATGCTTACTGAAAAAAAAGACTAGTATCAGAAGGACGCATTTTGAGCGCTATCTGACCAGAAAGGGTTGCCACGTTAAACTCGTTGTGCGTAACCTCCCTGGTTTTAACAAAGTTCAGCGAGGGAAGGGCCGCAGTGCCATGAACTAAAGGCGGTGAAACGTGGGAAGTAGACACGAAGCGCAGGCCGTAAGAAAGTGCGCAAGTGCCACGCCTCGTTTAGTCCTCGTAATGTACGCTGGATGGCGGTACTTCTATATGCTAAATACACGATGAAAAGATGTGGGATGGTGGTATTTTGAGTGTTCACTAGATAGGCGGACGTATGAACGGATGGACAGATAGGCAGGTGCACGGATGCACGGATGGATGGATGGACGCACGGATGGACGCACGGACAGACGGATTGATGCATGGATGGTCGCACATATGGGCGCACGAATGAACGGAAGCAAGAACGAACGGACGGATGCTTCGCACCACTCATCATCATGCACTCCGTGGATATGCTGCGATTTTTCTTTGCGCCATTCATAATTTTGAATCAACACCAACTCGCTCAACTGTCAGTGCTATAAAAGAAGGCTAGCAATGCTCAAAGCACGGTTGAAATAAACGATCAAGGTGTAAAATAATACAATTAACAATAATAAACAAGTAATCGTAGTATTTAAAGTAAAAATGCTAAAAACATTTCGAAAGCATTCAGCCGGGCCCCTGGTCGTGCCCTTAGAGGGCGCCACCACATCTCAGGCTGTGTGGTATCTATCTATCTATCTATCTATCTATCTATCTATCTATCTATCTATCTATCTATCTATCTATCTATCTATCTATCTATCTATCTATCTATCTATCTATCTATCTATCTATCTATCTATCTATCTATCTATCTATCTATCTATCTATCTATCTATCTATCTATCTATCTGTCTGTCTGTCTGTCTGTCTGTCTGTCTGTCTGTCTGTCTGTCTGTCTGTCTGTCTGTCTGTCTGTCTGTCTGTCTGTCTGTCTGTCTGTCTGTCTATCTGTCTATCTATCTATCTATCTATCTATCTATCTATCTATCTATCTATCTATCTATCTATCTATCTATCTATCTATCTATCTATCTATCTATCTATCTATCTATCTATCTATCTATCTATCTATCTATCTATCTATCTATCTAATCAAAAGCAATGTCGCAAAATAAAAAAGTAATACAGCACAATGAGATTCTTCCGAGAGTGCGGTAAATCAAAAACTATCCCTCACCTAACTCCGATGTTGAAATTGAATATCTAAGCCGTGGCTTAATGCCCTCATAAAAGATGACATGAGGCTATTTGCGCCTGTCCATGTTCATTCTTTCCGTGCCCCTGTCGTGTTTACGCACACCAGTTTTCTATCCATCTATCCATTCATTTATCCGTCAAGGCATCAATTCATCTATCTATGGAGGAGAAATTTTAGATGGCACGTGACGTCACACACTTTCGCCATCTGTGACGCCATGATGGCATCATTACGTGATAGTTTTTTGCACCACTCGTGTTGACGTCAATGCCACCCACGGTTGATTTTCTCCATTCATGAGGCACTTAAATACGGCTTTGCCTCAATGAAAGTGCTAGGCTGTCTTAAAAAACACTACTGTATTGACGTCCAGCGTTTAAACCAGTACTGACACTAATTCCCAATATTTCCATGTTGTTGCTTTAAATGAAAACGTGGGTGTCGAGATCTCTAAAGAGATGGTTGTGGTGCATAGGAATACGTTGAATATATTTTTATACCGCTACCTACTCAGGAATTTCGATATTGGTGTCGAGAGGGCGGCTTCGGAGTGACGTCCCGACACAAATCTGGCATCACGGGAGGGATGCCATTCGCGACGTAGTAGCAACAGCTGTCGCTTCGCTGTCAGTCGCACGTTCTTCACGTAAACAATGACTCGGCGACACGTGATTTCGGCTGTAGGCAGGACGCCGATTTCGGAAACCCAGTGAACTGTGTTGAGTTGTGATAATTTCCATTGCGGTGGAGCTTGCTTGCAGATGCTGGGCGACGAAACTTCAAAATCAAAGGAAAATACTTTATATACGTGTTGTCTAGCTCCAGTGTGGGGAGAGCATTGATACTGCAAGCCATTTAAACGAGAAAATGTCCCTTTTGGTGTGCCATAAAATTGTGTAAGCATTGTCTTAATGGAAGTGGTAAATCAGGTTCACAGAAGTGGTAAATAACTTGCAGTAACATATGTGTTCTAGCTACTGTGAGAAATTAGTAAACCGTCCTATGTGGACAGACAGACAGGTTTGTGTGGGCAAAATTTAATCTTACGATAATGGAAATAAAACAACAAACAATGCCCTGCCTGATGCTCTGAAGTACTGAAGGCTACCAAATAAAAAAAAACGAATAGCACAAGTTTCAAACGTTCATTCTGAAGACAAAAACGATAAAAAGAAACAAAACAAAGTTATGTAGAGAGTTCCATCACATTCCCAACCACCTCCATGGGAACGATCGAAAACTCAGCGATATACGGTACAAAAGTACCTAACCCAATATTCGGACTTCGTCTTGACTTACAAATTCTTGACTTACAAGTGTCATTACGCAGTTTGCTTTAAAAAGTGGTGTAGACATTTTAAAGCACGATGTGCTCTAGAATGGTAGATTAAGGAGCAGTCCCCAATTCAGTAATTGGTGTTTAGACGTGTACGAACAGAGGGAAGTTTGTTACATACTAGTAACAGCATTTGAGGCGAGTAAAACTGCACTGGGTAACAGAATGACTTCAGCGGGACGTACAAACATGAGAGCATATGTACAATGAAGCTTATGACACTGCGATGTCATGAGATATCAAGGACCTCTGAGGAAACAAAAGTTTATTGTATACTAGTAACAGCACTTTATGCGAGTACAACTGCTCCGGACAAGAAAAAAACTTCAGTGGGTTGTACAAACAAAAGAGCATAGACACAATGTAACTTGCAGCACTGCGATACTACCACACAGATCACTGATGGAAAGAAACAGAAAAGTGAACACAAAAAGTTGCAAAGCTTGACAGAATCACACATTATTTGTACTTATAATAAAATTGTGAACGCTTTAGAACCCTACACGCACTCTATTATGGGAGAGCCAGAAGCTGTCCCAGTTACTGTAAGAAATATAGTTGAATAAAAGCTGGAGCAGCAAAACTGCTAAAACAGTTGCAACGAAGACGATTAACTTTCGCTGTAAACTAAGTAGTTCAAAAACGTACATTATGATCTACTTGCAGCAGCCTATCTGTAGCATATATCTATAGCACATTTGACCATCAAAACGGTTAAAATCATCTACTAGTGCAGCATTCCTCTTCAGCATTTGTCTCCAAGATGCACTGGGACACTCGAAAAGTGTGAACTAAGGTGTGAACTAATTGTCATAGATGTTACATGTTTGTATTTGTGGAACGCGCGTAAAATGTCCACGGTGCAGAAGCCGACGCCGTTTGATATTCCTGCGGCACGTGCAATGACCCCTCTGCGTCTCCTGCCACGCGGTGGCGTCTGACGCGCCTAGTGGTCACCGGGTTCTATTTTTTTGTCCTGCATCATATGTGCCTACATCATAAGTACAAAAAGGGGCCAATTTTTTGCGCGTCTAAAGGGCAGCTTTCAAATGAAAGATTGGCAGATCCTACGTACAGTGGGAATCGATGATATGTGAAGCACGAATGAGAAATGTTGATATATCACTTTAAAATAACCATAACGTTACTAGGTCAAGGTAAATGATACCGTACATGACTACCGTACGATGATTATCATGTTTGCATGTGTCGTTTACCTTCCTCAGCTATTCACGTCACGTGATACAAAATTTAGTATATGTGGAGCTAGCGAAACGGCCGTGAGCAGGCTATGAGCGTGGTATGTTGTCATGTTCTTACACAACGCACGTATCAGGATTATTATGTTTGCACCAGACATATATTTTGTCATTCATTGACGTCACGTAACACCAAATTTGGTATATTTGGAGCTAGCAAAACGGCGGTGAGCGCATGATGAAGGGCCCAAAATATTCCAATGTAGCGTTGACGCGTGCGCACGCTGGGCACAGCGACGCTACGTTAGCAAAACGCGAGCTCTCTATAGTCTGACGCCAGGCGCGACCAGCGTCCGTCGGCGCGGCCCGACGGCAACCGGCGGAAAAGGCGATATGCTCCATCTCGCGCTGATGCGTTATCCAAACAACACTCGGTCTCCCTCTTTTCGTGACGGAGGGACGCTGGACGCACTGTAACGCGCATGCGTCAAAGCAACGCAGTGCGGTGTCGTGCCTGCGAATATATGGCAGGACCGGTGCGTGGCGTGGCAAAGCCGGCGTGACGCGACGAAATTAACGCCAGCGAGCACGCACACCACGTCACATCGAAATGTATTGGCGCCTTCCTTGACATTGGCATGTTGTTGATTGATTGATATGTGGGGTTTAACGTCCGAAAACCACTATTTGATTATGAGAGACGCCGTAGTGGAGGGCTACGGAAATTTAGACCACCTGGGGTTCTTTAACGTGCACCCAAATCGGAGCACACGGGCCTACAACATTTCCGCCTCCATCGGAAATGCAGCCGCCGCAGCCGGGATTCGAACCCGCGCCCTGCGGGTCAGCAGCCGAGTACCTTAGCCACTGGACCACCGCGGCGGGGCCATTGGCATGTTGTCATGTTCTCACATGAGACGCATGTCGTGGTTGTCATGTTTGAATGCGTCATATACCTATGTCGTCCGATCGCGTCACGTAAAACCGAGTTTGGTACATGTGAAGCCAGCGAAACGGCCGCCAGCGCATCATGAGTGTGGCATGTAGTCTTGTTTTTACATGGCACGCACCTAATGATTATCATGTTTGCACCAGTCACATACCTTCGTCATTCGTTGACGTACTGTAATACCAAATTTGGTATATGTGACGCTAGCGAAATGGTCACAAGCGCATAATGAGCGCGGCATGTAGTCATATTGTTACATGACACGCGCGTCATGATTTTCATGTTAGGGTCTGTTGCTTGTGTTCCCCATTCAATCATGCAATACCATAACAGTTTTGCAACATGCCATGTGAACGAAACCACCGCAGGAGCTGGAGGACCGTGATATGTGAATCATGACAATAATGAAATAAATATCATGATTGTCATGTTATGACTAGTCAGGTATGTTTTTCATACAGTCATGTTAAGTCATACCAAGTTTGGTATCGATACCATTGTCAAAACGGCCAGGAGAGCTAAAAGTCCTAGGCAGCCAGATAGATAGATAGATACGCTCAAAGTCGCTGAAGTTCACCAAGAAACGATTTGCATTTAATAGTAAAGCATTGGCTATGCGCTGTTCCGAGATCTGTGTACTACGAGTAGTAAACGGTGCATATGAATAGCTTATACCATCAACACTTCGCTGCGGAGCGAAGAGTCGCTGGTTTGAGCCCCCAGTATGTTGTTTTAAATTTTTTTTCCGCGAAGTAGATTCATTTTTCTTTGTGCATTTTTACATATATGTGGGCATATACATATCCGGAACATGACGGCAACGGCAAAAGTAAGCCGAGAGTATTCATATAATTGCTATCGCAATAAAAGAAGATGGCTTCCATTTTCGAGTTGTCTGAGGCGAATACATAATAAAACTTGTGAGTATTGTTGCTTATGAACTTATGACCAAATGTTTGCCCAAACTCGAGCATTCGGATTATCAAGCTTTCTATTCAGAGTCAGCCAAACAAACGTGCATCAGTGTGATAAAATTTAACTATATATAAAAGAAGAGCGAGACAGCTTGAGGTTCCTAAAGGGGGCGAATATAACGTAACAGAATGTCTATGCAAATTGATTTTACGCGGAAAGGCGATTGTTGTTGGTGGAGCTTACATTTATTTTTGCGTCACAACTCACTACAGAAAACCCTCTTTGTGAAGGGGCGTATGCGTGCGTGGGCCGGTGCGAATTTTTGTGTGGGAGCAGGCATACGTGAGTGCATGACATCCTTAAGACCAACATATTTGCACAGTGCAAGACGAGTGGTTACGACGTAACTACAGATGAAGAGACAAGGACAGAAAGAGCGCTGACTTCAACTGAAGTTTTATTAGCGAAAACGCTGGAAATATGTGCTCGTGACAGAACATCACCGCGCAATCGCGCAACCTTTTGCATTACAGCATGACAATCAACATCTCATTATATGACACTGTGAATACTTGCACACAAGTATCCACAGTGTGATTGCAAAACTGAAGTATAGTACGTTAAAATGAATTTCACAATGTTTTTGTCGATAAAATTACGGGAGGCGTAATTTTTGTCCCTGCTTTGAACCATATGATCTAAAGCATTGCCTCCGAGATGCGGCACACAGCAATTCATTTGTAGAGCAGACGACGGATGACAACTTGCCCTAAAGCGTGTTCTTCAGTCTAATGCGGCAGTCTTCGTGCCCCAAATGATAAAAATTTGTTATGAATTGTTTATGACCTCATTCAACATTCAATTCTCTTACCCAACGTGTTGCAAGCACATGGCCGCCACAGCAGCTCCATCTGTGTGTAAGTAATGGAGAGGCACCACATATTAGAAGTCTCAGTGCTCTACGTATAAGAGTGAATTCAGATACTGTAGAATACCGTGTTCAAAACAGTTACTCCTATCTGCTAAAACAGCCTTTCTTCACCAAATGCGGTCACGTTTACTCGCGTTTGAAGCTTATTGCAGCTTTTCCGTTTCGATTTCTAGATTTCTCAACTTATCAGCGCATTCAAGAAAAGCTCTGATTGGTACCACGGATATTGTTGCTAAAAACAAAATAATGCAACATGTTTTTCTATATCACTGTATACTGCCTTCGGTTGTCTATTTACGAGATTTTAAGAAAAATCGAAGAGGGGGTTTTTCATTATTCAAATTTCAGTGGAGTACACTTTTGGCAATACGAGAAATTCGAGGCAATATATATAAATTTACATTACCCCTACAGCAGCAATAATTTATGTACCTAATGAGCACACCATATCTTTAAAACGTGTCAAGTTTGAAAACGCTGCTTGCATTACTTTCAGAGAAAAAAAAAACGGGGAATACGTAACTTATTTTAAACTGTCGCAATATTAGACATTTATAAAAGCTAATTTCTTAATTTCTACAAGCTTGAAACCGTATGAATTCATTATTCATTAGACATGCATTTCAGGTAAAAAATATCTTTCTTGAAACACAAATATTTGTCTTTTTATAGCATCTGCAAATTTCGAAAATGACAGGTGACGAAATTGGTGCCTCCGTGTTGGTGAAGTTTGATATTTTTTCTTATCAAAAGTTATGCCGTTAATCATAAAACGAAGTTGACTTTCGGGCTACCTGGGGAGAGGTGCGCGAAATATAAAATACTCAATGAAATCTAAAATATCAACTTTTGGACCCGTGTCGATCTCTGGTTGAATCACCCTTCTGTAGTTGCGTTGTAACTACTCGCCTTGCGCTGTGCAAGTATGTTGATTCCCAATCACCAACTAGCCCAAGCATCTGTCTTATCATTAAGACGAAGAGTGGGTGGGTGACACGGTTTTCCATACACATCGCCACCCAAAAGCTCGACATGCTCGCTAAGCAAATGCTGTTTGTATTCAATGTAAGCCGATGACCAGCCCATATCGTACAGGTTGGGCAGCGCGAGGCCGCATCCACCACGCGCGAAGGAGCACTATAGCGCGTATTAACGATGAACGATTCCCAGAGAAAATCTATCTAGATTGCCGACATTTGAAACCCTCGCACAAGTAAGCGATGAACGCGTTATTGAAATTGTTGCATGCAGAAAAAACTATCACGGACGACTGCATAGTAGAGTATAAGATATCAAAAGATAAAAGATGGTGTCTTGTTCTGTTGTGATCTGATTTGCATTTCTGACTGGTTTCTTAGAGCATGTTTAGGTTCCTATTACCGCGGCTGCTCTATTTACTGTACTATGACAATATGCAACTGCAATCAGTTGGAACAAGACATGTGACTGAGGCTAGTTTGTATTGCATGGCGATATGGACAGTGTGCGAAATATAGAAGTAAGGGGACTGACGTGGACTAATGTTTACTTCCAACTGAAAATCATTAAAGCAAACATGGAAAACGAAAACCAGATACCCCACGTGATTAGCGTTCATTCATATAGCGCCCGATGGCAGACACCGACAGGGACCTGAGAGATGCTAGAATTACAGCAATAAATCACAAGAAAACACAGAAATACCTCAACAAACGCAAGCCGAATATATCTAAAATATTGGACTGGCTGAACTAAGGTTTTGCTGATGCAATTGCCTTTAGCGATAACTAAAGCTTCCATGATGATGCACATGCTATTCTGACGATACCTAGCTATTATCAGTGTGTTATCGAATGCTGAAGTCGAAAGTATATCCTGTCAAATAACCTAGATACACTCAGGCTGCTTAGCTTGAGGTCTTATCACGTGTTCGTGTTGTTTATTGCTATATTTTTGCATTTCTTGGATCTTTGTTCATGTCTACCGTTATGCGCAATTGAATCAGCACTGATCCCGTGTGTAGTTGGTTTTCATTTGCTATGTTCGTGTTAATAATTGTCATTTGGTAGTCAGGGTTAGCCCTCGTCGGTTTTTATTTCAATTAAATGTATGTAAGGAGAGGTTGGTGCCAATGCGTGGCGCCGGCTACTCCTCTTTTCTTGCACAAAAGTCAACATCGCACATTTTGTAGCAAACACAAGGCTATACATATGTACATAGCACAACAATTCCACAATGAGTTCACGTTTTCCAGGACTGAGTGTCCACAGCACAAAGAAATGGGTCCACACTGCACAGAAATGTGTCCGCACCTCACTGAATTTGTAAATACACAAGTAATCACGCCAATTTAGGTGTTTACACAAAAACATCGGTCGTCGGTTTCTTGCACTTGTATGTTTCTCGCACTGTCTACGTCACCCGTTGAAAGTGCCACCCACGTCGTCGTGTTCATGTCTCTCTAGTTTGTGGGATCCTTACAATAGCGGTAGAATGTCATATAGGGAGAAATGTCAGCTAAACAAAGAAAAAAATTATCAATAATTATGCTCTATTTATATACAATCTGCAGCATAAAAAGAAAAAAAATTAAGCACGCACCTTACAATGAAAGTGAACAATAAAATCATATAACAAACTGAAAACAAATAAAGAAGACAAAACATAGCAATGCAAGGAGGAAGCAACAAAAAGGGAGAAGGCAGGGAGGTTAACCAGAAAGACATCCGGTTGGCTACCCTACACTGGGGGATAAAGGAAGGGGACAAGAAAGACGAGAAAGAGGAAAGAGAGGGAAAAAGGGGGTGGGGGAGAGACTGACAGTAATTTCACTGCAGCGTGTAGAACTCTACCGCATGTCAGAGGCGTTCACACAAGCCTGTCTTTCTCAGGAAACGCAGCAGGGCTTTCACTGCCTTGTGGGCTGTCGAGGCATGTGTACGTTGCTGTAATAGCACCTGCACAGAAAGAGGCCGATCATCCAGTCGCCGCATTGCGTTGGCAAGTACTTGTCTCTCTGAGGCAAATCGAGGACAATGACACAGCAGGTGTTCGATGTTTTCGTCGGTGCCGCAAACATCGCACGCCGCACTGTCAGTAATTCTGATTAACGTGGTATAAGCTTTCGTGAAAGCAACTCCCAGCCAAAGGCGATAGAGAAGCGAAGCTTCACGTCGATGTAGGCCGGGTGGAGGCCGGAGTTGTAGTGAAGGGTCGAGCTCGTGCAGTCGTGTACGTCGTATGCTTGGTGTGTTCCACTCAGTCAGTGTGAGACTGCGGGCCAGTTGACGAATCTGCCTCGCCGCATCCGCTCTTGAAAGCGGTATCGGAACGCTGTTCCCTTCTTTATGTGACGTGCGAGCAGCATGATCTGCAGAATCATTGCCGCCTATACCACTATGCCCAGGTAACCACTGAAAGACGATGTCATGGCCTTTTTGTATTAACAGGTGGTGAAGTTTCACGGTTTGGTAGGTCAACTGGTCGTGGCATCCGCGTCGGAGAACTGATATCAGGCACTGTAACGCTGGTTTTGAGTCAGAAAACACAGCCCATTTACCTGGTCTTTCTTCTGAATCGATGTGTTCCAGTGCATTGCGCAGAGCCTCGAGTTCTGCCGTCGTCGAACTTGTCACATGTGAAGTCTTAAAACACCGAGTTATGCCTTGTGATGGTATAACCACTGCTCCACCTGAACTAGACGGCGTAGTAGAGCCATCCGTGTAAATGTGCACGTGGGTACTGTAGTTTTCTTCCAGTAGGCATAGACTCAGTTGTTTCAGGGCATGTGTCGGTAAGTCCGATTTTCTCCTCATTCCTGGAATCATTAAGTGAACTCGCGGCCAGCTCAAGCTCCAAGGAGGAAGCAGTGGCTTTGATGCAGGTGCGTATGTCTCAGCAAACGATGAACGATGCTTGGAGACAATAGTGCCGTATGTCGTGCGGGGCCTTTCAGCAGCTAGGCTCGCCAGGTGGTGAGAAGAGGTCCTGGCATAATGCCTGAGGTGCATGCGCATTGTCTCGGTAATAATATGCGTATTTATCGAGTGATCTTGAGCGATGGCAATGGTTTCAGCCGTTGAAGCACTGCGGGGTATTCCAAGGCATATCTTAAGTGCTTGTGCTTGAATGCTCTGAATTGCGCGTAGGTTGGTCTTGCCGGTGTTAGACATTGCAGGTAAGCTGTACCGTAAGAATCCGATAAACAGCACTCTGTACAGTTGTAGCATGGATATGGGAACTCCCCAATTTTTTCCTTCAAGGAATTTGAGCATGTGGCATGTTGCGATCAGCCGCTTCTTCACATAGTTCACGTGTGGAGTCCACGACAGGTTTCTATCTATTATGACTCCCAAGAACCTGTGGCTTCTGCTGAACGATATGTATTCTTCATTAATCGATATACTGTAAGCAGACATTGGTTTCCACGTGAACGCTACCACTGCACATTTTCCGCAGGACACCTCGAGGCCTTGTTTACGAAGATAGCATGATGCCGTTGTAGCAGCCTTCTGAAGGCGGGCGCGAAGCTGAGGCCTTGTCACACCTGATGTCCAAATGCAGATGTCATCAGCATAGACAGAAAGTTCTACAGTGCTAGGTAGCTGCTCGACTAGACCAATGAGAGTTAGGTTGAAAAGGGTAGGGCTTAGCACTCCTCCCTGAGGAACTCCTCGGCTGCTGTAATAATCAGGTGTTGGGCCATTCGCTGTCATCACGTAAAATGATCTCAGCTGTAAGTAGCTGTACACCCACATATATATCTTGCCACCAAGACCTACTGTTTCCAACGCACTAAGGATGGCTTCATGGGTGACATTGTCGTAAGCCGCCTTAACGTCTAGAAACAGGGCGGCGCACAGTCTCTTGCAGGCTTTCTAGTGTTGAACATATGTCACCAGATCGACAACGTTGTCGATTGACGAATGGCCGCGCCTGAATCCGGTCATGGATATTGGATAGATTTCGTAGTGCTCTAAGTACCACTCCATTCGTGTTAGAATCATTCGTTCCATCGTTTTTCCCACACAACTGGCAAGTGCGATAGGACGGTATGAGGCAATATCCAAAGGAGATTTACCAGCCTTTAGTAGAGGAATGAGGCGACTTGACTTCCATGCCTCGGGAACAGTACCAGTCTGCCAGGAGTCGTTGTATAGGCGTAAGAGTGCCTTCCGAGCTTCGTGTCCAAGATTACAAAGGGCACGATAGGTAATGCCGTCAGGACCGGGTGCTGAAGAACGTCTGCACAGAGCCAGTGCCGCCTCTAGCTCATCCATAGAAAACTGGCATTCCATACGGGGATCACGTGAGGGCGGTGGGTTGTCAAAAGTTCCCGTTCTTGATACTGTGAAATTGGAATCACCGGCAATTCTTCTACAGAAAGATTCTGCGACGTCAATCTCTCCGCATCGAAGGTGAAGTGCCAGAGATGTAAACGGGTGTCGCTGACCCAAGGTTGTGCTAAGACCCCGGACAGTTCGCCATATCAGTGATAGGGGCTTTCGTGGATCCGACGACTCGCAAAAGGATGTCCAACGTCGCCTAGCCAGTTTATCCATGTGCCGCTGCATTTTCTTTTGAATGCGTCTAGCCAGCCTCAAATCATCCATGCACTTTGTCTGTCGGTACCTTCGTTCTGCACGACGGCGTATTGCGCGAAGTTTCTCAATCTCGATGTCGAAATCGGTGCGCTTGTGACTAGTCAAATGTGTATGCGTGGTATTCTGCAGGACATCCTTTATCGAGTCCTCTAGGTTATATGATGAGCCATCGGTACAGCAGTCTTCCATTAACATTTTGAATTTCGGCCAATCGGTGTACTTGAGGCCTCTTGAGGACTTGGAGCTGGTGAAACCTTCTATACACAGGTAAGTTGGTATATGGTCGCTGCCCCACGTTTCCAGATCCGAAAACCAGTGCACTTTCCTGATAAGTGAGCGAGAAACCAATGTAAGGTCCAGGCAGCTGCTATAGGCTGATTCGCGTAAATATGTAGGGCTTCCATCGTTACAAACGCAGAGTTCGTACTCTGAGGCTAAGGACACCAATTTTCTTCCTCTAGAGTTGTCCCTGGAGCTTCCCCATAGGAAATGGTGGGCATTGAAGTCGCCAGTGATCACCCATGGCCTTGGAGTCGATGTCAGAATACCGCGTAAGCGCTCGCAGTCAAGGCGATAAGTAAGATGGAGATAAGTAAGCTCCGATAATCGTGAAAGCAACCTTATCCTTCTTCACAGTAAGGCACACATACTGATTCCCTTCATCAGGCGAGACTGTGTGGTGAACGTAAGTGAGGTCCTGGCGCATGAATACAATAACTTTGCTGCATTCTCTGTGAGTGGAGGACATAAAGCACTCATATCCTGACAGCTTGATTGAAGCACACAGGTTGGGTTCACAAATCACAATAATGGGGAAGCGGTTCACAAATACAAATTGTCTAAAGTCAGACATGCGCGATTTCAGTCCTCTGGCGTTCCACTGAAAGACAGATGCATTCTTGACTTCCGCTCGAAACGACGGTGCCTCGCTGGCCATGGTTTTACCTTAGAGCTGCAAGCACCGGACTCAGGGTGTACAGCACATGCAGTGCGGTCTGCGCAGCAGAAGTCTTCATATTACTCAGTAGGACACGCATGGTACTCATCAGCGATTGCAGCAAGCTTATCACTTGATCTTCATTCATCGCATCACTGGTTTGAGGGGTCATCGAGGGCGGCGGGATTTGATGCAGCTCCGAAGTAGGTTGACGTCGTGGAAGAGAGGACCACTGTTCGGAAGGCGCGACTGCTGTCCCTTTCTTCTGTTTGGCAGTATCCGTCTTCAGTGAGCTCGGTGTTTGTGGGTCAGCCTCTTTGATAGAGGATGACATCTCTCTATCGGTAGAGGCGTTTTTCCGTGATGGTCTTCGCCCACGACGCCGTCGTCGGCGTAGTGTAGCGGCAGCTTCCCTGTGCGTTGAATTGTCCCGCACCATACGCCTGAGTACCGCGTGCTCGTTTCGCACCCGCGGGCAATCTTTGGATGAGGCCTCATGAGCGCCGTGGCAGTTTGGACATCGTAGTATGGTGGCACTGCAGGCGTCTTTTGAGTGAGACTCAGCGCACCGCGGACACACAACTTTGTTCTCACAGACACCTTTTACGTGTCCCATCTTGAAGCACTTGTAGCATTGCAGTGGCTTCGGTATGTAAGGACGCACTGAGTGGCGAACATGGCCAACTTTGACATACGAGGGAAGGCTGTCTCCCTCGAACACAAGCCTCAAGCAGCGTGAGTTGCCGAGTCTGGTAATGTGCGTAATGCGGGTGCCTTCAGTCGCTGGCTTTATTAGTATTGGCAGGTCATTAGCTGAGATGGAAAGATCCACATCATAAATGACGCCAACAGTGCCATTACAACCTGTAGCGACCATTGGCCGAACTTTCACGTTGCCGATTTCTGTTATGTGCCGAAGGTTTTGCAGTGCGCTACGGTGCATAACGTCTACAGCAAGGACATTCTTTCGTGCATTGATCCTCACGTCTTTGATCTCATTCGGCGCGGTTTCCTCGAGAAGCACAGAAAGAACTTGCCTGTTGAGGAGTCGCAAGTTAGATGCAGGGTCTTCAGGCATAAACAGCATGGTGTGCGGCCACCGCTGTGGTGCAGTCTTAACGGTGGAAACACTTGCTGACGATGCCGTCCGCAGCAGTCTTCGTTTTGTAGATCGATTCATGACGACCGTGAAGTCATCATCCGATGACTCAAAGCCGTCCGAATACAAATCGGTTGCCTCACTGTCGGTGTCGCTCGACGCGTTGCTACGCTTCCTGGACGACGAGGTCCGGCGCGACGGTTGCACGCCAGGAACATTCTCAGGTATGTCCTGAAGCATCACCGCAAAGGAGGGAGCGGCAGCTCCCAGGATTTTTAGGAAAACAAATTGAAAACACTGAGACACGGGCACAAGCGTTCTGTGAGAGAATCACTTCGTCGTCGTAGCAATGCAAAGTTCGCTTGCAGCAGATAGCCTTGCAATAGAATGTTCAAACGCACACATTTCTATCCATGGTGTACCCACAGCATACCGAATGACCCATGCAACCGAGCCGGCGGCACGGTGACTTGGTGCGCGTACTTGCCCATTAATTATCGAAACCATTTAGGTTACGTCTGTGAAAACATCAGTTTAGCCCCTTTTCATCTTTATTTTCGCTTCTCCATTCTTCTAGTAGGCTTTATCAGCAGATCAGCGCATTCGTTGTTTCATCGCAACTTGCATGCGCAGTTTCATACATCCAAAATCATGTTTACGGTGAAGCCAGTCCCTTGGAGTAGTGAAAAACTATTGTATGGGGTCTAGCCAGAAACATTTTTTGATAGCGGAGCAGGGGTGACTTCAACTATG
This sequence comes from Rhipicephalus microplus, assembly GCF_043290135.1. Taxonomy (NCBI): domain Eukaryota; kingdom Metazoa; phylum Arthropoda; class Arachnida; order Ixodida; family Ixodidae; genus Rhipicephalus; species Rhipicephalus microplus. The sequence goes on along the minus strand of NC_134704.1, from coordinate 39,955,969 downwards.
TTGTATGTTCGTGCGAAATCACATCGGTGCGTGCGCCCACGAACGATGTTCTAATATTTTCGTGGCAAGCGACTTCTAGGTCTTGTCCTTCCCCCTTCCCTTACTCCGAATATACCTAGCCAACAGAACAAAGGTTATTTCTCCTCCTCCGGGGCCGGGGGCCTGACAAGCAACACTCCATGTCTTCGCCAGTGCTGTAACAGTAATCCTATAGATGCTCTTAACTCGTGTACAAATATTTGTAACTATGATTAAGACATATTTTTGGCAAAATGTACTTAAATTGTAAGGTATTCGGATTCCAAAATGCATTGAGAGAAAGAGTAAGTGCGAAAAAACTCGGGGTGACTAGTTGATCCATCGCACTGAGTAAAAAACAACAAGACAATTTAAAAACGCTTGAGAAATACACTGGCGTGGCCAGCAGCAGGGTGAAAACCCTCCTTATTTTTGTGCGAATAAAAATAAAAGCAAAAAATAATACATGCAAAATATATCAGTTTTTGTTTTTTATTATGTACACGCACATAAAAATGCGTGCACGAACGTATATATAGGGTACTTCAAGCCTAAAACCCCCCAAAATATTTCTGGCTGAACCCCTGAAGTAATAGAAGACGTGGCGGTCATGCAACTGGCGTGTGCACTTGTCAGTTGTTCTCAGAACAAATAAAACTCTCCTAATTACTCAGTGTATAGTTGTTGAAACGGCTGTGGGCACCGAGCGTTGACGCTCGTTTAGTAACCTGAACACGCCAGACTATAAGCTTATTATCTCTCTAAACCAGAGCGGGTCTGAGACCATGGTGCAATAAATGGTTAGTGCTCCCACCTAAACCAAAACTCGCCGTCGCAATGAATGCTGATCAAAGTTTTGCGGGAAAAAAAACCGCAGTGCTTTAAATAACATGTATTCTTCTGTTCACCGCGCTGTAGAGACGGCGATAACGTTCAAGGCTGCCTTAAATTTAAATTTAGCGCTTCGGTGAGCCCTTCCGAAGGAAAAGCTGCATGAGTCGGCGAACGCTAAGCCCCATACACAGCCGACACAGACATGCCACAGACACACGGCCGTGTTGCGACACGTTGCGAAATACTGGATGATTCCTTTAGAATCAGTGTATCTCACTTTGCTGCTGTCTTGTTACAACATATCGAATTCTAATGCGGTTTGAGGCAGAATATTGTGGAAGGATGAAGCTGTAATTGATTTTAAATCCTCTCGATGTGCAGCACCTAAAAAAGAAATATTCAATGAGAAATATGAAAAATGATGAAGTTCTGTAGACTATTTCAGAAGATGCCTGGACGCCACCACGTGACACTGTTAAGCCGATGTTCTCTTGTTTTTTTGAATATTTCTGGGTGAACTAATAAGGGGATGAAACATCGTATGCTGCAACGCAACAGTATTCATGCGTCTGCGTCTACCGTAATGTTGTACGTTCAGTGATTAGAGATACAAAACACACTGGTAAAACATCCGTAAAACAGTGTTTACAGGGGATCGTTTGTGAATACATGTGGTTGGTGAAAACATTTATCGCCGTGCGAGCTGCCATAGCGTGCCTTGGGGCGTACCGGTCACGCTGGTATGACATGTCACACCAAAGTGCCTAGTAAAGGTTTGTAAAGAATGTTAGTTTTTATAATCCTTTACCCTACAGCAGATGTGGAACATGACCACTCTGCTGGCATTAGGCGTGGCGGAACTCACCTCTCCAAGCTGGCTGCAACATTTCGCAAAGAGTCCACAGGGATGTTTGATATTTACCTAACACGCTTATTTTCGACGATGCGCACGAAAAAGTGGGATGGTCCATTAAATTTTTATATTTACTCAATGTTTTGCCAGAAACCTCGTTAGAGTCGTATAATTTGTAATAAAACCAACGTCCAATGAAAAGGGCAGTTCTAAAAAAATCGCTTTTTATTTGTTCTCTCCTGCAGCTGTGATTGTAAATAGGTCTGCACTGGGGGAATAGTAATTATGGCACTCGGCTGCTTACCGGAAGGCCGCTGGTTTGATCCCGGCCGCGGGATCATATTTTGATGGAGACAAAACAGTAGGGGCCTGTGTACAGTCCGACGTCAGTGCACGTTAAACAGCAGCAGACGGTCGACATTTCTGCAACCATTCACTTCGGCGTTATTCATATTCATATCCTGGTTTTAGGACATAAAATCCTAAATGTTATTGTAATAGCAAATTGAGACCAGCATTCGCAAACCGACCTTATCCCTATTTCGAATTTTAATGATCTTTATTGCTCGTTTTTATTTGTAATGGTCACTCTTTTGCAGTAAGATGTGCGTGGTCGGTCCACTGGTAGAGAATCTAGGTGATGGCAAGGAGTTCGAGCAAGGTGTCGTATATGTGTTCTCAGCACTTCAACATTAATGTGGGTCTTGATCAGGTGGTCCCTTGTGATGCCGATAGTTGCCGCTGTTGATGCACTTTGGGGCAAGCCTAGACAAATACGGAGTGCTTGAGCCTGAACACTTTAAAGCATTCGTATACTTGTTCTTTTTTTGCGTTGGTTAACGCAGATAGGCTGTACCGAAGAAATCCAAGGAAAAGAACATAACGGCTGTGGGCATTCCCCAGTTTGTTTTTTCCAGCGAAGAACTTGAACGAATGGCAGATGCCTGTCAATCGCCTTTTCATGTATGATACTTGTGGGCTCCTTGAGAAGTCTCTGTCAATTACAACACCTAGGAACTTGTACGATCGGAGGTAAAGTGTCCTTTCACTGTTTATCAGAACGCTGTACACTTCTGTCTTGATTTGCGAGTAAATGCCACAAGTGAACATTTCTCAGAAGAGAGATAGAATTATTTTAATAGGATGCTGGATAGGTTTGCCTGGCTTTCCACCTGACAGGCTACTCCATGTGCCGGGTGACGACAGTGATATATACAATGATAAACGCACAACGCATGCACCTACATACACGCGTAACAGTCACATAACACATACAGTCACTCGCGCGCACTCTACTATTTAGAACGTTTCGTTGAAGCCTGCGGCCCGTAAAAATGTCAGCAGCGCTTTTGTGGAGTATAACGTGCTGGAGCTGTTCTGCGATGGGCCTAGAATATTTTGTAACTCCAAGTTTGTGTCCTGTTGTATTTTTAAGGCCATCTTGGAGACTGCCTCTCTGATGCGTATATCGTGCACTGACAGAATATACGCTTGATGTCTTCAACGGCGTTACATTGTGCACAAAATGCTGAGTCTGACAGTCCAATTTTGTTCCTAAAGTAATTCGCATATGCAACGTTTGATCGGATGCGGTGTAAACATGATTAATGTTGCCTGTTGAGGTTTCGCGGCATCCTAAAGTGTCGCGACGTATCGATCTTGTACAGAGGCCCATGGTGTTGGCTAGGGTCTGTCCAGGGGGATCGCTGGAGGCGCCAAGCGTGTGCCGACACTAGCGTTGCAGCGTCTTGCCTCGAGAAAGGTATCTCAATGATTTCTGCTGAAATGTCATGTCTACCTTTGGCAGCGTCGTCAGTCCGGACGCCGCCTTTGTATTCCGCAGTGGGTAGGTATCCACTGCAGAAAAATGCAATGATGGACGTCAAAGACTTTCTTGCATAGGCGTTTGATGTCCGTGACGAGTTGATCCTGTGCGCATGAAGGCTTCAGCGACTGCAGCGCTGCTCTTGAGTCAGTGAAAATGACCCAGGACTCTGCTGTCTCGTCCACGATGTAATTAATGGCAGCCCACAGTGCAGCCAGTTGAGTGGTAGTAGATGAGGCGCAGTGACTGAGAGTGGCAGAGATGGTGACATTGGCTGATGGAATCCAAACACCAATGGTGGATGATGTAGACGTAACAGAGCCACCAGTGTAATTATGACGATGAGCTCTGAAGCTGTTTTACAAATGCTCCAGAGTGAAATATCTGAGTGCTGGTCCAGGTGTGCGTCTCTTGCTCTTGAACCCAAGCACGAAGGTGACTATGGTCCACGAAGGAGTTTTTTCACGATGGTTCTGCATGCATTGATTGATACGCTCTGATAGTGTTGCGGGAGGAGGCTCCGTACAGGACTACTGTCTGAAGCAGGTGGATGATCTGGTAGTGGGCTTGCATAACGCAAGGGGACTCGAGGAAACTCCTGCTGCACAAGAACAGGACCTGAAAGGTGCCTACTTTCAGCAAGGGTTCTGATGTTTGTTGTGTTCTTTGGTAGGCCAAGACATACCCTCAGGATCTTCGCTTGAGCTCCAGTCAGTGCTTGTATGTTGGTTCGAGAAATTTCATGTATCGCAGGAAGGCTGTAACGTAGATGACCTTCGCAGAGAGTGGTGTACATTTGTAACATGGCATTAACGTAACAGCTGCCGGTATTGCCTGATAACAAGCGAAAGATGCTCGCGTGCGACACAACTTTTTCCTTTAATATCGTGACGTTGGGAGTCCACGTCATTAGCCGGTCGATTTTCACTCCCAGAAACTTAACATTTGTCATCTACGGAATGGGGGAATGCGCTACCTTAATTGTGTAGCGTGAGACATCACGCCTCGTAAAAGCAACGGCGGCACAGTTTTCTGATTACATCGCCCCGCCGCGGTGGTCTAGTGGCTAAGGTACTCGGCTGCTGACCTGCAGGTCGCGGGTTCAAATCCCGGCTGTGGCGGCTGCATTTCCGATGCAGGCGGAAATGTTGAAGGCCCGTGTGCTCAGAATTGGGCGCACGTTAAAGAACCCCAGGTGGTCGAAATTTCAGGAGTCCTCCACTACGGCGTCTCTCATAATCATAAGGTGGTTTTGGGACATTAAACCCCACAAATCAATCAATCAAATCATCTGATGACATCGTTAGACCTCATTCGAGTAAGAATTTTTCGATTGAGTTAAGAACTTTCTGCAATCTTGCTCGTAGAACACGTCTGTCGCGACCACTGCTCCATCATCTGCGTAAAGTGAGATTTCTACTGATGCAGGAATGCACTTCTCTAGTCCGATGAGAGGGATGCTGAATAAGATCGCACGGAGAAGACCACCCTGGAGAACTCCTTGATGCACTGTGTGTGGAGCTGTGTCACCTTCTTTTGCAGACATGTATACTGTCCTGTCTCTGAGGTAGGACACCCTCCGGTCAGACGTAATTCGACAGCTTTATAGGCAAATGATGCTGGCTATTGTGTACGCCTTGGTCGTTTGGTGGCCTGAGTGACCCGACTGCCGTCTGAAGAGCCGCCTCATATAAACCAACATTCAGCCTTGTTCACATTTACAGGCGCATATCGCACGACTAGGATGGCTGCACTACAGGTTCTCCTGCACGCCCCCCCGATCGAGCTCGAACTGCGTCTCCTTAATAAGCAGTTCGCTCTCGTGAAACTACGGCACACCATCACGTGGGAGGGGCAGACAGTGTACCTACTGAAGGTGTTCCGTTATTTCCATGTTACGAATGTATACCGCTCTCTGCGAAGGTCTCTTACGTTACAGCCTTTCTGCAATACATAGAATTTCTCGAACCAACATACAAGCACTGACTGGAGCTCAAGCAAAGGCCCTGAGGGTGTGCCTTGGCCCACCAAAGAACACATAAAGTATCGGAACCCTTGCTGAAAGTAGGCGCCTTTCAGCTCCTATTCTTCTGCAGCAGGAGTTTTTTCCAGTCCACTTGCGTTATGCCACTAGAGTGCCGGATCATTCGATTTCCAGACCTCATTTACGGAGGTAAATAGCAGCTTGAGTGGCAGCTCTCTGAATTCGCACTCGCAGCTAAAGACGTGTTACTGCAGACGCCCAAAAGCAGATGTCGTTCACGTAAATTGATATTCTGACAGTACTTGGCAGATGCTCATGAAGAGCGATTAGCGTCAGGTTGAATAGTACCGGGATAAGTACGCCACCAGGGAGAACACCACAGGGCTGTAATGTAGCGAATTGTCACCACCCTTGGTTCTCACGAAAAAAAAAAAAACATCACTCACAGAGATAGCTACGCAGCCACTGAAACATCATCCCGCCCACTCCGACCTCTGAGAGCGGGGAGGATAGCTACATGAGCGACATTATCATACGCACTTCAACACCAACAAAAAAGGAAGCCCAGAGACGCTTACGGGCTTTTTCGTGTTGCACATAACTGATGAGGTCTATGACGCTGATGATCGGCCACAGCGAAAATCCGTCATTGCGTCTGGGTAGATGTGATGCTCCAGGTACCATTCTAGCCATGTTAGTACCATCTTCTCTATCACTTTGCCTAAGCAACAATTCAGTGCAATCGGGCGTTACGATCTGAGCACCAATGGTGACTTTCCAGACTTTAGTAATGGAACCAAATGGCTGGTCTTCCAGTTAACTGGGAGGGTGCCCTCTCGCCACGAATCATTGTATATCTCGAGGAGGGCACTTCTGCCACACTCACCAAGGTGACATAGTGCTCTGTAAGATATTTCCTTAGGTCCGGGTGCTGAATGTCCGTCTACACAAAGCCAGTGCTACTTCAAGCTCATGAATTGAAAAAAGTTGACCCATGTGGTGATCGGGTGATGTCGTGCCACCACGTGAGTGCGTCAAGATGTTGGGATCTGCAAGCTGACCAGATAATTTGGCACTCAAATCTTCTGCCACGTCGACCTCCGACCTCTGTTGAGAGAGGGCTAGAGATTTGAATGGAGACTGCTGAATGGGAACTGTCCGGGGCCCTCTTACCGTCCTCCACAAGTGTGATAAAGGCTTGCGGGAATCTAATGACACGCAAAAGGCAGCCCAACGTTGTGACTCTAGCTTGTCTATGTGGCGTTGTATCTTTTTCTGAAGGCGTCTAGTGGTTCGTAAATTGTCGATTGCTTTTGTGCATCGGTACCTTCGTCCGGCATGTTGTCGGAGAGTCCGAAGTCGTTCTAATTCTACATCAATTTTTTTACTCTCGAAGAGCATGTGAGGGTGCACACCGTGTCTTTCACAGTGAACTTGATCATCTCTTATAAGTCAAGTGAGGTGTTCTCTTGACAGCGTTCTTCCATGAGGGATTCAAACTTGGTCCAGTCCACCCTTTGGATAGTGTCGCGTACATTGCAAGATGATAATCCTGTGATCTTGATATATGTAGGAATGTTGTCGCTCCTATATATCTCTGTGTCTTCAAACGATCCGGAACACTTCACGAGACTTCGAGAGACAAAGCCAAGTCAATGCAGCTACAGGGCCACATAAAAATGTGGGAATGCCATCATTGAACAAGCACAGTTCGTTGTATGAAGCAAACGTTATCAGACTTTTCCCCTTTGCGCTGATCTTCTGGCTCTCCGATAGCGTATGGTGGGCGTTAAAATCCCCGATGATGACCCATGGGCCCGAAGTTGATTATAGGATGAATCCTAGTCTTCTGTGGTCAAATCTACTTGATGACGACAGATAAGCACCGACAACAGTGACAGTAAGACCATTTTTCTTCACTGTTAAGCATACATATCTGTCATCATTGTTACGTTGTACAGACTGAATAATGTAATTCAGCTCACAGCGAATAAACAGCAGGACTTTGCTGTTTCCACTTAAAGAAGCCGACGTAAATGATTCGTATCCGGAGAGTCTGATAGCACTCGATAAATTTGGCCCGCAGATGATGATGATGGGAAAAATATTAGTGAAAACGAACCGACGGAAGTCTGCAATGCGCGAGGTCAGTCCCCGTGCATTCTACTGAAAAATTGTTGCTTTTCTGATCTCTTCCCTCAAAGAGAGTGGCTGGCGAGCCATAACCTACTCCAAAGCTGCCAGTACTGGATTCAGAGCATCCAGTACTTGAAGTGAACTTCTGGCTGACATAGTGTGCATGTTGTTTAACACCGCGAAAACGGCAATAATTACAGGTCGTTGAAGAGCAATCACTTACATGTTCAAGTTCCGTTGCTCCTCTGTTATTGCAGCTAGCTCTGATGAAGGCGGCTTCTCATATAATTCTTCCACAAGTCGTGTGCGCGTAAGTGGCGCCCACTCTTTAGCAGAAAGAGATCTGCTCGTGTTCTCTCTTTCATCGTCTTCGTTCCCCGCAGTGTACACTGCAGCAGGCGCCGTTCCCAGATTCGTTCACTTTCTTTTTGTAGTTGACATTGTTCTTCGCGAAGACCTTCGATGGGGACGTCGTCATCTTCGCCGGACTTTTCAGTGGCCTCTTTGTGAGTAGAGCTGTCTCGCACCATTTGCCTAAGAATAGAAATCTCCTCCTTTATGCCCGGGTATAGTCTTTGGAAGAGGTACTGTGAGCACCTTCACAATTAGGGCACTTCAGTATGATTGCGCTGAATTTGTCCTCGGAGTGTTGTTCTGAGCATCGGGGGAACACTGTGGAGTTCCTGCACGCACCCTGCACATGACCAATATTTGGAAGTTATGAAATTGCATAGGTCTTGGAATAAATGGTCGGACCTGATGACGAAAGTGGCCAACCTTCACATGGGAGAGGAGTCAGTCCCCTTTGAACGTAATTCTCACACATCGTGTGTTACCAAGGCAGCCGACATTCACAGTGACGTTATCTTTATTTGCTGGTTTAATCAGCGCTGGAATATCCGCGATTGGAATTTCAGTGGCGTTGTCGTAAATTACTCTTGTTGAAGTGGTGCTGTCAGCTGGTATTATAGACTTGACTCTGATGATATCCAGCTGCGTTACTTTCTGAAGCGCGTTCAGCGCAGGTGGGTTTAACACATCTATTGCCATGATGTTCCTCCTTGCGTTTAGTCGTAGTTCTTTGATCTCATTCGACGTAGTATTCTCAAGATACACAGAGAGTGCTTGCCTGTTCAGCCCAAGTAGACCGTAGGTAGCCTTCAGTGGCACAAACATGATGAAGTGGGGCCATCGCTGAGGGGCAGTCTTCACGGTGGCCGTGCTTGATGCCGAAGATGCATTTATGATCCGTCGTTTAGCCGTGCGGTACAAGACGGGTTAGAAGCCGTCGTCCGAGGACTTGTCACTTGATGTGGAGCACATCTCAGTGTCCTCTCTCACTAAACGCATTTCCTTGCTTCCTCGAAGCAGTGCCCGCGGTCGAAGCAGACTCGGACGGCGCGCCGGGAGGTTGAACATCCGTCATCGCGATGAATGGGAAAATAGATTCTACAACTGCAGTGAAAAATCCCAGAAAGCACAAAGACGAGCAAGGTGCGTTCCGCAAACGTATCACTTCGTCTTCCTTTCCCGTCAAAAGCACCCTGTATAGTTATCTCTTAACCTAGTGCATTTTAGTCTGCGTACAACGCATTTACTGTGTATACCAACAAATAAGGATAAGGTTGGTTTGTAAACACCGGCCTGAGGTTGTATGTAAATGGTGTTTAGTGTTCAACGCAGTCTTCGAAGGGTTATGCGTCGGCCTTCGGCGACGCTGCTTGACGGTGCTTTGTTATTTTGTTTGAGTGACGTATGGGAATATCCTTTAAGGTTCTTTATCATGTTACTAGCGAAGTACTTGATTCGGCAGAAGAAATCGTCGTATGCAGAAGTAGTTGAGGAGGAGGAAGCAACAAAAAGGGAGAAGGCAGGGAGGTTAACCAGAAAGACATCCGGTTGGCTTACTACACTGGGGGATTAAGGAAGGGGATAAGAAAGACGAGAAATAGGGAAGAGAGGGAAAAAGGGGGTGGGGGAGAAACTGACAGTAATTTCACTGCAGCGTGTAGAACTCTACCGAATGTCAGAGGCGTTCACACAAGCCTGTCTTTCTCAGGAAACACAGCAGGGCTTTCAGTGCCTGGTGGAGTGTCGAGGCATGTGTACGTTGCTGTAATGGCACCTGCACAGAAAGAGGCCAATCATCCAGTCGCCGCATTGCGTTGGCAAGTACTTGTCTATCTGAGGCAAAACGAGGACAATGACACAGCAGGTGTTCGATATTTTCGTCGGTGCCGCAAACATCGCACGCCGCACTGTCAGTAATTCCGATGAACGTATTATAAGCTTTCGTGAAAGCAACTCCCAGCCAAAGGCGATAGAGAAGCGAAGCTGCACGTCGATGTAAGCCGGGTGGAGGCCGGAGTTGTAGTGAAGGGTCGAGCTCGTGCAGTCGTGTACGTCGTATGCTTGGTGTGTTCGACTCAGTCAGTGTGAGACTGCGGGCCAGTGGACGAGTCTGCCTCACCGCATCCGCTCTTGAAAGCGGTATCGGAACGCTGTTCGCTTCTTTATGTGACGTGCGAGCAGCATGATCTGCAGAATCATTGCCACCTATGCCACTATGCGCAGGTAACCACTGAAACACGATGTTATGGCCTTTTTGTATTAAACGGTGATGAAGTTTTACGGTTTGGTAGGTCATCTGGTCGTGGCATCCGCGTCGGAGAACTGATATCCGGCACTGTAACGCTGGTTTTGAGTCAGAAAGCAGAGCCCATTTACCTGGTCTTTCTTCTGAATTGATGTGTTCCAGTGCATTGCGCAGTGCCTCGAGTTCTGCCGTCGTTGAAGTTGTCACATGTGAAGTCTTAAAACACCGAGTTACCCCTTGTGATGGTATAACCACTGCTCCACCTGAACTAGACGCCGTAGTAGAGCCATCCGTGTAAATGTGCACGTGGTTACTGTAGTTTTCTTCCAGTAGGAATATACTCAGTTGTTTTAGAGCATGTGTCGGTAAGTCCAATTTTCTCTTCATTCCTGGAATCATTAAGTGAACTCGTGGCCGGCTCAAGCTCCAAGGAGGAAGCAGTGGCTTTGATGCAGGTGCGTATGTCTCAGCAAACGATGAACGATGCTTGTAGCCAATAGTGCCGTATGTCATGCGGGGCCTTTCAGCAGCTAGGCTCGCCAGGTGGTGAGAAGGGGTCCTGGCATAATGCCTGAGGTGCATGCGCATTGTCTCGGTAACAATATGCGTATTTATCGAGTGATCTTGAGCGATGGCAATGGTTTCAGCCGTTGAAGCACTGTGGGGTACTCCAAGGCATGTCTTAAGTGCTTGTGCTTGAATGCTCTGAATTGCGCGCAGGTTGGTCTTGCCGGTGTTAGATATTGCAGGTAAGCTGTACCGTAAAAATCCGATAAACAGCACTCTGTACAGTTGTAGCATGGATAGTATGGGCACTCCCCAATTCTTTCCTGCAACGAATTTGAACATGTGGCATGTTGCGATCAGCCGCTTCTTCACATAGTTCACGTGTGGAGTCCACGACAAGTTTCTATCTATTATGACTCCCAAGAACCTGTGGCTTCTGCTGAACGATATGTATTCTTCATTAATCGATATACTGTAAGCAGACATTCGTTTCCGCGTGAACGCTACCACTGCACATTTTCTGCAGGACACCTCGAGGCCTTGTTTACGAAGATAGCATGACGTCGTTGTAGCAGCCTTCTGAAGGCGGGCGCGAAGCTGAGGCCTTGCCACACCTGATGTCCAAATGCAGATGTCATCAGCATAGACAGAAAGTTCTACAGTGCTAGGTAGCTGCTCGACGGGAAATAGTGGAAAACTGGAAGTAGTTGAACAAATGTACAAAATGCTTGTTTTGCCCGACTGCGTCTTTTGCCTCTATTGGCGTTGTCAATCGGCAGATTTGGAGCACTTCCGGTAGGTAATACTCTCTTCTGCTCCATGCGTCGCAAGTCTATTCCATTGGCAGATTAAGAGTGCTTCCTGTATGTTCCATTAGCAGATCTGTAGCAGCTCCGTCGAGAGATCCGCTCCGTGGAGCAAGTTTTTCTGCGGATTCGACAGGAAGTCGCGAGCGCTTCGTGCCTTGAAACGGTGCCAACTTCGGGCGTGCCAATGGACGCTGGTCGCGTCAGTTGCGCCTCGCGTCGGAGCTCACTTTTTGCTGGCGTAGCGTCGCTGTGCCCACCGTGCCCACTCATGCAAGAAGAGAGGCGGGTGCGTCGCGTTCTATTCTGACCCTGCTATTCACTCCAGAGGGACCGCGCATGTTCCACTGGTAGATTCCTTCATTGTTACACTGCGCCAGAGTAAAGTGCTCCGGTAGAGATTTCATCGGCCACTCCAAATCTGCCAGTCGACGACACCATGTATGCTTCGGGGGTGCGCGATATTCTTCGAGACTTCCCAGTTTACGGAATAATGCAGGAGTTGGTTCCTATTTAAAGAACCTTCCGTCAAAAATGTGACCTGGGCCCAATAAAACTTCGTTCTTTTTGACTCATTGGCATAAACATATAAGTACTGCCTGCAAAATCACTTTATTTCACTACGGCTACGGTTCTTTGCGTAACACAATCAATCCAATCCTATTGGCCACACAAGAAGCCCGCGTAAGAACTAATGCAATAAGGTACCACCCCATTGCTCTCTGAAACGTGTTTCTGTTTTTTGAGCTTGCTGAGTTGTACATTTACGTAGGTTTTAAAACTCCAGCTGAACAAAATATGCAAGATGTAAGAAGGATTAACAATAAAAAGAGATAAATTATGTCCCACGGAAGCACACAAAATGCGCAAACATGCACGCTTGTTCTCACAAACAAAATGCGAACCTTTGTCTCTATATTGAGCCTGATAGAAACCGCCTAGTGAGAGGACGAACATGAAACAAAACGACAATGAGAGGGGTTGGGCGGTCCTTTTGTTTCGTGGCCGTCCTTTCAACCTGGTGGGCACTGCCATACAGAATACAACGATCAACCAACTAGCCCACCAGTACATTATTAGGAACTCCTTCCTTCCATCAAAGAGAAAGCCTTAGATGTCTCATGAAACAAGACATTTTAGCGGTTCTTGCAAGCAACCGGTCTGAGAGACCAAGTGTCACTGTTTGAACGCTGCTGCGTAGTACTCAGATAGGGCTCCAATCACTACAATTTTCTTTGCCTACTGTCAGAAACTCTTCTCCTCTGTCATTATTTTATGCCTCCTTATTTGCACTTCATGATGACGTCATAGATCACCAATATTTGTGTCATTATTATGAAGTCTTCAGGACGTCACAAGATGTAACTTCGCATTATTATATACGTCATTAAATCGCATCACGGCTTGGTCGAGTGTGGTCTGATCATGGAGGCGATGCAAAACCATTGACGATCCAGTTGCCTCCATTCTTGTAGGCCTTGTGACACAGCGTAAGGTGCAGGAAGCCTTGAAACAGAGGTGGGCCAGCATCACGAAGTCGGCTGAGAGCAAAAAAAAAAAAAAGAAAGCTGCCGTTTTAGAATTATCTTGAGTGTAGGCGTAAGGGACCCTGGGGAGTTATTTAGGTATACTGAATATCCAACAAACGTTTGGTCCTGCGACAGACTACTCAACGTACAGGCATTCTGATGCTGCCATCTTGAGCACTGGACGTTGCCGTTTTGAAGGCATAACACCAAAATGAACGGCACTACTGCATATTGACAGGCATTGAAAAAAAAAATGAAGACCACTTTGCCTATATGGGTGCCAAGCATGAAAAAAATGGTTGGAAGCTGGGCTGCCATACTTGTTTCTTTTAGGTTCTCGTTTTTTTTCTCCTCCTGTATCTCTCTCTCTATTTCCTGTTTTCTTTACCAGTATTTCCTGAGTTCTTTTCCTTTATTTCTTGTTCTTTCTATTTTTATTCTCTTTTTCCTGTCTTTTTCTATCTATTTACACCTACTTTCTATTTCAATTTTTATGTGTGGCTTGTGCTGTACTTCTGCCGCCGTCGTAGTATTGTCCGCAGTTAATATCATCGTCAAAGCACTCGAAGAAAAGGGGGAAGAAAACTTCTTTTTTGCGTGAGCACACGCTCAGTGTCATATGGTTGGTTATGCTACATGCAGTGTTGCCTGCGCTAACACCTCCTAAACATGAATTATCAATCAGAGTGAGAGAGAACATAAGGAGAAAGGCAGGGAGGTTAACCAGGGCTGAGCCTCGGTAGGCTGCCCTACACCGGGGAACGAAAGAGGGGAAGGAAAGTTATAGAGGAGAAGAAAAAAGGTACCTGACTGGACCGACGCGTAACAGTGTCACATCACAAAGTCCGCTCCAACGGCTAACAAAATTAAAAGCTTAGCTGTGATTGCACTCAGGATGGTACCATTCATCCTTTCTAGATAAAACTGAGGGGTCCCTAATTCACGCAGAGTTTCCTAAAAATTAACTAGAGGGGAGTCCGGTGCTGCGATTGTTCATCCACCGTGGTAATGATGGGCAGCGCGCAGATTTGCCTAGTTTTAGTACTTGCGGGATTCGAACACATCTTTGGCTTCGTAAAAGCATAGACTACTATGAACTTTGTGTCTTGATTCGGATCGGTGAGCCTAGTAAGGTTAGGGTGGTAAAGAGTAACTGCTAAACCTTTGCTGAACACCATCTTGCGGCAAAACGAATTCAAGCCATATGGAGCCAAACGGGGTCGAAAGAAGGAAGACTTCTTTTTTTGCGTGAGCACACGCTCAGTGTCATACGGTTAGTTATGCTACATGCAGTGTTGCCGGCGCTAACACCTCCTAAACATGAAATATCAATTAGAGTGAGAGAGAACATAAGGAGAAAGGCAGGGAGGTTAACCAGGGCTGAATCTGTATACTAACCATAATTACCATGCTGGATGAAGCACCTTGCGTTGCAGCTCCCATAGACCCTAGCGCCAGAGTTCCCTCTAGTGTAATTATAGGAAACTGTTCGCTAGTTCACACGCATGAGACGACTCGAAGACTAATGTTACCTTGCTCTGCTCTTTGCTTCTCAGTCAATGCACTGATTGGTCCACTCATCCCTCCGAAATCTTTCAGCACCAGACGTGCTTTTACATGGCCTCCAAGATCGGAGGCATTGCTAGTTTTCTACATTTCATTTAGTTATTCACGGCTTCCGTGATCATTCCCCTTTGACCAAGCGACGATGTCACGGCTTCGTGTGACGCCATGATGAGGTCACTGTACCATCACAAGCTTTGGAACCAGTCACGCCATGATGACGTCACATTAATACGTCATAGACTTATGATGATTTTTTTTCGCATTTGTTGTTTTGGCACCCACGGCGCCTAAGATCAATTTTCCCTGTTCGATGAAGCATCTGCAGTATTCATAGAGTTTCCTTGTATACACTAGAGGGAACTCTGGCGCTAATATCAATGGGAGCTGCAACGCACGGTGCTTCAGCGAGCATGGGAATAATGGGTAGGTAGTACACACATTTGTCTAATTTTCGTACTTCTGGTCTGCTTCTGGCTCCGTGTGTGTTCGTGTGGCTTGGAGCTGGTTTCTTTCGCGAAAAAAAAATAGCAAATGGTGAGTGTTTGCATTTCACAACCTTATTTTTTTAAGCTTACCATTTCAAATTGGGTCACGAAGTTCATAAGGATTCGTTGTTTCCTTCAAAACAAAATTGTATTCAGCAATGAACGGTGCAGCAAGTACCATTTGCTGCCCGCAAGTATGAAAAATAGCCAAATGTGTGTACTACCCATCATTCTCATGGTCGCTGAAGGATCGCAGCGCCAGAGTCTCCTCTAGTTAATTTTAGGAAACTCTATCGCAGTACCGACATGGATTTTGAACGTTTTGGGAGCTTTGCTGTACAAAAGAGCACTGGTGTCCAGAAAACTTGAGAGTCTTCTGGTGCCTGGAAACGCACTTAATATACATTTAATACAGCTTTTTTAAAAAAATCCCATTTTGGTTTTGATTTTGCAGCAGCGGCTTCACAGTGATGTATAACGTCAGTTTCAGTCACGTCGGGATAGACACCCGTGAAGTATCAATGCAGCTGACGTACTAATGCTGGCATATTATACTGCACCATGTATACTGAGCGACATAAGTGTCTAGCTCATCGACCTGTCATCGACATCGTCATCGCATGGCCAAGCTTCCCTGAAGTTGGAGCTTCCTCAAATGTGAAACAAAATGTCACATGCGCTTAACGTCAAACATGCTTCCGTCCAATAGGTGTGCAGAATGAATAGGTTGGGCTATAAACGGCAGGACGTTGCACTGGCGGGGACAGCCAAAAAGAAAAGACTGTCTCGGAATTAAGGGATACGTGAGAAAGTTCAATGATGACGTTTTTCAAGCATGAATCGATGAGTCGATTACCTCGAGTGGGCCGAGAAAAGTTAACGATGGCGTTTTATGAGCATGAATCGATGAGTCAATTACCTCCAGTGTGTGATCACTTTAGCAGCAACCAACTGAGAAGCGTGATGATCTCCTCAAATAAACCTCGCCTAAGCTTCTGTACTGGAATAAGAAAACGTTTTAGGTATTCGGTCAATATGATCCTACAGAAGCCATCATAACAAGAAGCAACAGAACGTGAGGAGGTTTTCACCCCTTTCCCCTAAACAATACAGAAAAAGACTCAAAGGTTATTGATAATGCTTTGAACTAAATCATTTTGTTGGTTTGTCTTTTGTGCATTTCAACTATTTCGTCCTTTAATAAATAAATATTAATAATAATAATAACCACGAATGTGAACACTGCAAAAACATTCTTAGTATTACCTGTCTCACTCTATTGCAATGTAATAATTAACATAAAAAAATATCGCAGTAAAACTGATAGCTGGGAGAGTTTGTATGTATCCATATTTTCATTTGAAATCTTTTTTAGTGCTCATAGAAGATGAGTACATAAAGATGAGCGCTGAAAGATGAACACAGGAGCGCTAACTCTCACCTATTTGTTTTTGGAAAACAATTTACACATAAATGCCCAATAACTACCATAGAATAAAGGGAACGAAAGTCATGTGACAGGTGGTCAGAAAAAGTCAAGCAGAGCCTTTCTAGTCCATGTTTCCTGTGGTCGCTAAAAAAAGTTGAAATACAGAAAAAACAAGTTTTAAAACGGAAATTTCATAGAAGGGTGAGTGACATGGCTTGGTGAACCCTCACTGATTCGTTGCTTGTGGACACACTGATTGAGCCGTCATTATAGGTAATGCATTATTACATTTCATCAAACGGATGCGTCAGACAAATTTTGTGAAGCCAATGAAGCTAATTGTTCAGTTGGTGACATCACAATAGAAGGATACGGAAAGGGCAAGAAAGTTTAGGAGACAACAGAAATTAAAGTTTTTCGGACAGTTTCTGTCCTTCTTGTGGACATGCTTTCTCAATAAATATATCCTTCTTCATTTCGCACATGTAGCCGATCACTCACACTTGCCTGAACAATCGTTATAATCATTATAGGCGTCATCATCACAATTATCATAGTCGTTATTAACATGAGCAGCCTGACTACGCCCACTGCAGGATAAAGGCCTCTCCCATGTTACGATACTAGCACCCAGTCCTTGCTTACTGCTGTCATGTTTTACACGCAAACCTAATCTCATTTACCCACCTCCCTTTCTGCCTGTCTCTTGCGCGTTTGCCTTCTCTTAGAATTCAGTCAGTTGCTCTTTATGACCAGCGACTATTCTGCCTATGCGGTGCGTGCCCGACCCATGTACATTTATTCTTCTTGATTTCAAGTATAATAACTTTAACCCCCCTTAGTTCCCTGACCCACTCTACTCTTTTGCTGTCTCGTAAGATTACAGTTATTTTCCTTTCCAATGCTCACCGCGTAGTCCTCAACTTGAGTTGATCATTCGCTGTAAGCCTCCAGGTTTCTGCTCCTTACGTAAGTACTGGTAGGATGCAGCTGCTAGGTGTGTTTCTCTGGAGGGTTAGTGGTAGATTACCATACATCATGTGAGAATGTTAGCCGAATGTGTTGCACGTCATCTTGACATTGTTAATCATTTTATGGTCATTGTTCAGCTCCGCGGTTTACTATTTGTTCTAAGTAGACGTATTCTTAGCGCGCATGTTCGTTTAAAACTTCCAACTTTACGACACCAAGGTGAATTCCCTGAATGGATGTTTTATGTAGGACTTCGGCAGCATTGTTCACACCCATTAATCTGACACCTGATGCGTACATATCAACATGAAATGACAAACGATGGCTAAGAGACAAATATTTTCGTGATTAAGAGGAGGTGGGGGACTGGTGTTTTTTGGCCGAGGTAAGGAAATATGCCATCGGCGTCTCATGAAGGCTAGTGTTTCCTTTTGGCGAGGGTAAGGACTGGTGCTGTGATTTTACTCTGGCTTTTGAAGGCGATGTAAGCGCAATCTTACGACACACTGTCCAACCCAAAACGAATTGCAGTGAGTATGGTCAGGATGACAATGATTCCCATGGCAAATGTGGTGGCAACACTGCAGCAGGCAGTCGCCGTCATATAAAAGATGCAGAGACGGTAACAGTGCTTCGACTACTGTTATTTTCATTACCAATACTACGCTTACTGGTGTTACAGTATAGGCTTGGGGCTCCTACGACCACTAACATCGAATTAGAGCTCACATTGAACGGTGCTACACGCACAAATGGTAAAAACTTAAGGTGGTAGAGGGCGTTCGACTATCTATACAACCCCTCCTGCGTCGCCATTTGCTCGAAGCAAAAGAAGAGCTTTAAGAGTTTGAGCTTCTTGAAGGGCTCATAAAAAATAGGAAGTGAATGCACCGAATGCTGGTTGCCTTTGTACAAGACAGGGGGTCAGTCAACTCCTCACTGACACACCTTTGCCATGAACGCGCGTGAGTTGCGAGTAGTTGATGACTAACAACACCTGCTGAGAACTCGCTCTCTGGATTTCGTGTCGACCGGTTGTGCCCCCGTGATCTTAGACGACAGCGCAGCTCTGGCAAACTGGGTTCGCCCTACGTCATCTCCTGACGCCGACAACAGCTCTCGCCGAGTGGTGCCCCGTCCTCGGACTCATACGACCGTGTCCATCTTTCTTATCTCCTCTTTACTTCCGACGTTTTCTGCGTTCGCTGTCCCTGCGCCTCACTCTCTCCTTCCTCTCTCTATCTATATACTTTTTGATCCTATCCTTTTAATCCATCCCTTGTGAGCTACTGTTGAGGTGTCGCACTCTGATGCAGACAGCTACGGGGCTCACTTTTCTCTTCTTCTCTCTTTATGAATCACATAAAAAAAATCACCTGCTGAAGCATCATCACAACTACTACGCAAAAACTTCCACCGTGAAGCGAACTGCTGCAATGTGAAGGGGGGGGGGAGTGAAAACAGAAATTCTTTATCAAGGCTCAACTTTCATAAATAAATAAATAAATAAATAAATAAATAAATAAATAAATAAATAAATAAATAAATAAATAAATAAAGAGGATATTTTACAGGAAAGTTCTGGATGGTTTTCAGGGCTAGAAACTGCCCTAGGCAGCTTGAATAGATCCTGGAAGACTCCGCCGCGACACTCACAGCGAGAATACGCACATCG